>NW_026683189.1:1554955-2267465 GCF_027579445.1 Ammospiza nelsoni | reverse complement strand
TGATTTACCTTCCTAAGGTTACTGTTAGGCTTAGGCCTAGGACTTTTAAAACCAGGAAGCCCTGTGCTCCAGGCACACTGCAGCTGTTAAAGGCATCCCAAGGGGAGCGCAAAAGTGCCGCAACATGGCTGTCTCCACAGCTTTTCCCTTGGGATAATTCCTAAACCCAGGCTGATTTAAATGACCAGTGTTACGGTTAGGGTTAGGGTTACGCCTAGGTGTAGAGCTTTTTAAACCAGCAAGCTCTGAGCTCCAGGCACACGGCAGCTGCGAAAGGCATCCCAAGGGGAGCACAAAAGTGCCAGAAAATGGCTGCCTCCACACGTTTTCATTGGCACCATTGCTAAGCCTAGGCTGAATCACCTGCCTCCAGTCTCAGCTAGGGACATGGTTTTTTAAACCAGGAAGCCCTGAGCTCCAGGCACACAGCAGCTGTGAAAGGCATCCCAAGGGGAGTACAAAAGTGCAACAACATGGCAGCTTTCACAGCTTTTTCCTTGGCACCATCCCTATACCTAGGCTGATTTATCTGCCTAGGGTTAGGGTTAGGGCTCAGCCGAGGGCAAGGATTTTTTTAAGCAGGAAGCCCTGAGTTCCAGGCTTACTGCATCTGCCAAAGGCATCCCAAAGGGAGCGCAGAAGTG
Source organism: Ammospiza nelsoni (assembly GCF_027579445.1). NCBI lineage: Eukaryota > Metazoa > Chordata > Aves > Passeriformes > Passerellidae > Ammospiza > Ammospiza nelsoni. Next base: position 2,266,821 of record NW_026683189.1, on the reverse strand, counting down.
CCACAACATGGCTGCTTTCACAGCTTTTTCCTTAGGAAGAACCCTAATACCCGGCTGATTTACCTTCCTAGGGTTACTGTTAGGCTTAGGCCTAGGACTTTTAAAACCAGGAAGCCCTGTGCTCCAGGCACACTGCAGCTGTTAAAGGCATCCCAAGGGGAGCGCAAAAGTGACACAACTTGGCTGCCTCCACTGCTATTTCCATGAGACCATCCCGAATCATAGGCTGATTTTCCTTCCTAGGCTTAAGGTTTGAGTTAGGCCTAGGGTTAGTGTTCTTTTAACCAGAAAGCCCTGAGTTCCAAGAACACAGCAGCTGCGAAGGACTACCCAAGAAGAGCGCAGAAGTGCCTCAACATGCCTGCCTCCACAGCTTTTTCCTTGGGGACGTCCCGAAACGAAGGCTGATTTAGAAGCCTCCAGTTTGGGCTAAAGTTGTGGTTTTTAAACCAGGAAGCCCTGTGCTCCAAGCACACTGCAGCTGTGAAAGGCATCCCAAGGGGAGTGCAAAAGTGCCACAACATGGCTGTCTCCACAGCTTTTCCCTTGGGATAATTCCTAAACCCAGGCTGATTTAAATGACCAGTGTTACGGTTAGGGTTAGGGTTACGCCTAGGTGTAGAGCTTTTTAAACCAGCAAGCTCTGAGCTCCAGGCACACGGCAGCTGCGAAAGGCATCCCAAGGGGAGCACAAAAGTGCCAGAAAATGGCTGCCTCCACACGTTTTCATTGGCACCATTGCTAAGCCTAGGCTGAATCACCTGCCTCCAGTCTCAGCTAGGGACATGGTTTTTTAAACCAGGAAGCCCTGAGCTCCAGGCACACGGCAGCTGTGAAAGGCATCCCAAGGGGAGTACAAAAGTGCAACAACATGGCAGCTTTCACAGCTTTTTCCTTGGCACCATCCCTATACCTAGGCTGATTTATCTGCCTAGGGTTAGGGTTAGGGCTCAGCCTAGGGCAAGGATTTTTTTAAGCAGGAAGCCCTGAGTTCCAGGCTTACTGCATCTGCCAAAGGCATCCCAAAGGGAGCGCAGAAGTGCCACAACATGGCTGCTTTCACAGCTTTTTCCTTAGGAAGAACCCTAATACCCGGCTGATTTACCTTCCTAGGGTTACTGTTAGGCTTAGGCCTAGGACTTTTAAAACCAGGAAGCCCTGTGCTCCAAGCACACTGCAGCTGTGAAAGGCATCCCAAGGGGAGCGCAAAAGTGCCACAACATGGCTGTCTCCACAGCTTTTCCCTTGGGATAATTCCTAAACCCAGGCTGATTTAAATGACCAGTGTTACGGTTAGGGTTAGGGTTACGCCTAGGTGTAGAGCTTTTAAAACCAGCAAGCTCTGAGCTCCAGGCCCACGGCAGCTGCGAAAGGCATCCCAAGGGGAGCACAAAAGTGCCAGAAAATGGCTGCCTCAACACGTTTTCATTGGCACCATTGCTAAGCCTAGGCTGAATCACCTGCCTCCAGTCTCAGCTAGGGACATGGTTTTATAAACCAGGAAGCCCTGAGCTCCAGGCACACGGCAGCTGTGAAAGGCATCCCAAGGGGAGTACAAAAGTGCAACAACATGGCAGCTTTCACAGCTTTTTCCTTGGCACCATCCCTATACCTAGGCTGATTTATCTGCCTAGGGTTAGGGTTAGGGCTCAGCCTAGGGCTAGGATTTTTTTAACCAGGAAGCCCTGAGTTCCAGGCTTACTGCATCTGCCAAAGGCATCCCAAAGGGAGCGCAGAAGTGCCACAACATGGCTGCTTTCACAGCTTTTTCCTTAGGAAGAACCCTAATACCCGGCTGATTTACCTTCCTAGGGTTACTGTTAGGCTTAGGCCTAGGACTTTTAAAACCAGGAAGCCCTGTGCTCCAGGCACACTGCAGCTGTTAAAGGCATCCCAAGGGGAGCGCAAAAGTGACACAACTTGGCTGCCTCCACTGCTATTTCCATGAGACCATCCCGAATCATAGGCTGATTTTCCTTCCTAGGCTTAAGGTTTGAGTTAGGCCTAGGGTTAGTGTTCTTTTAACCTAAAAGCCCTGAGTTCCAAGAACACAGCAGCTGCGAAGGACTACCCAAGAAGAGCTCAGAAGTGCCTCAACATGCCTGCCTCCACAGCTTTTTCCTTGGGGACGTCCCGAAACGAAGGCTGATTTAGAAGCCTCCAGTTTGGGCTAAAGTTGTGGCTTTTTGCACCAGGAAGCCCTGTGCTCCAAGCTCACTGCAGCTGTGAAAGGCATCCCAAGGGGAGTGCAAAAGTGCCACAACATGGCTGTCTCCACAGCTTTTCCCTTGGGATAATTCCTAAACCCAGGCTGATTTAAATGACCAGTGTTACGGTTAGGGTTAGGGTTACGCCTAGGTGTAGAGCTTTTTAAACCAGCAAGCTCTGAGCTCCAGGCACACGGCAGCTGCGAAAGGCATCCTAAGGGGAGCACAAAAGTGCCAGAAAATAGCTGCCTCCACACGTTTTCATTGGCACCATTGCTAAGCCTAGGCTGAATCACCTGCCTCCAGTCTCAGCTAGGGACATGGTTTTTTAAACCAGGAAGCCCTGAGCTCCAGGCACACGGCAGCTGTGAAAGGCATCCCAAGGGGAGTACAAAAGTGCAACAACATGGCAGCTTTCACAGCTTTTTCCTTGGCACCATCCCTATACCTAGGCTGATTTATCTGCCTAGGGTTAGGGTTAGGGCTCAGCCAAGGGCAAGGATTTTTTTAACCAGGAAGCCCTGAGTTCCAGGCTTACTGCATCTGCCAAAGGCATCCCAAAGGGAGTGCAGAAGTGCCACAACATGGCTGCTTTCACAGCTTTTTCCTTAGGAAGAACCCTAATACCCGGCTGATTTACCTTCCTAGGGTTACTGTTAGGCTTAGGCCTAGGACTTTTAAAACCAGGAAGCCCTGTGCTCCAGGCACACTGCAGCTGTGAAAGGCATCCCAAGGGGAGCGCAAAAGTGACACAACTTGGCTGCCTCCACTGCTATTTCCATGAGACCATCCCGAATCATAGGCTGATTTTCCTTCCTAGGCTTAAGGTTTGAGTTAGGCCTAGGGTTAGTGTTCTTTTAACCAGAAAGCCCTGAGTTCCAATGTAAGGTTTTCTGTGTTGCTGTTCTGGTGGCCTGGAAAAGCCCAGGGATGGCCTTGGAGAGCCGACGCTTCAAAGGACGAGGAGAGACTTCTGATCTTGTCTCGGTCTTGGTGTTTATTAATTGTTTATCTAAAAGATTTTCTTTCAGCCTGACAGAGGTCTGCACAGCAAGTCAGCCATGGGCACACTCCCGAAGCCCCCGGGCGGTCACTTATCTTTATACCCGAAGTTACGTGTACAATATTTATCATTTTTCTCCAATACTTTCTGCTCTTATTAACCTGTGCACTTCTAGTAATGACCAATCCCAAAGTTCCACCACCACCACAGAAGATGGAGGCCAAGAAGAAGAAGAAGAAGGACAGGACACGCCCCAATTCCTCCATCTTACTTCTTTAGACACCCCCGTACCAAAATCCTAAACCCTGTGTTTTACACTTTAACTAACTTATCCCTTCACCATTCACCAAGTGGAATCCTCCCAGTCCTCATACAGGTCTCATCTCCTGTGTAGGATCAAAATCCTGCCACCAGACACTTCTGGCAACATTCCAGGATTCCCGAGCCCCCAAAGGGTGGTCTCGGCCTCTCTGCACCTCCATCCTGAGGTGCTGAGATCACACATTCCAAGAAGACAGCAGCTGCGAAGGACTACCCAAGAAGAGCGCAGAAGTGCCTCAACATGCCTGCCTCCACAGCTTTTTCCCTGGGGACGTCCCGAAACGAAGGCTGATTTAGAAGCCTCCAGTTTGGGCTAAAGTTGTGGTATTTTACACCAGGAAGCCCTGTGCTCCAAGCACACTGCAGCTGTGAAAGGCATCCCAAGGGGAGCGCAAAAGTGCCACAACATGGCTGTCTCCACAGCTTTTCCCTTGGGATAATTCCTAAACCCAGGCTGATTTAAATGACCAGTGTTACGGTTAGGGTTAGGGTTACGCCTAGGTGTAGAGCTTTTTAAACCAGCAAGCTCTGAGCTCCAGGCACACGGCAGCTGTGAAAGGCATCCCAAGGGGAGCACAAAAGTGCCAGAAAATGGCTGCCTCCACACGTTTTCATTGGCACCATTGCTAAGCCTAGGCTGAATCACCTGCCTCCAGTCTCAGCTAGGGACATGGTTTTTTAAACCAGGAAGCCCTGAGCTCCAGGCACACGGCAGCTGTGAAAGGCATCCCAAGGGGAGTACAAAAGTGCAACAACATGGCAGCTTTCACAGCTTTTTCCTTGGCACCATCCCTATACCTAGGCTGATTTATCTGCCTAGGGTTAGGGTTAGGGCTCAGCCTAGGGCTAGGATTTTTTTAACCAGGAAGCCCTGAGTTCCAGGCTTACTGCATCTGCCAAAGGCATCCCAAAGGGAGTGCAGAAGTGCCACAACATGGCTGCTTTCACAGCTTTTTCCTTAGGAAGAACCCTAATACCCGGCTGATTTACCTTCCTAGGGTTACTGTTAGGCTTAGGCCTAGGACTTTTAAAACCAGGAAGCCCTGTGCTCCAGGCACACTGCAGCTGTTAAAGGCATCCCAAGGGGAGCGCAAAAGTGACACAACTTGGCTGCCTCCACTGCTATTTTCATGAGACCATCCCGAATCATAGGCTGATTTTCCTTCCTAGGCTTAAGGTTTGAGTTAGGCCTAGGGTTAGTGTTCTTTTAACCAGAAAGCCCTGAGTTCCAATGTAAGGTTTTCTGTGTTGCTGTTCTGGTGGCCTGGAAAAGCCCAGGGATGGCCTTGGAGAGCCGACGCTTCAAAGGACGAGGAGAGACTTCTGATCTTGTCTCGGTCTTGGTGTTTATTAATTGTTTATCTAAAAGATTTTCTTTCAGCCTGACAGAGGTCTGCACAGCAAGTCAGCCATGGGCACACTCCCGAAGCCCCCGGGCGGTCACTTATCTTTATACCCGAAGTTACGTGTACAATATTTATCATTTTTCTCCAATACTTTCTGCTCTTATTAACCTGTGCACTTCTAGTAATGACCAATCCCAAAGTGCCACCACCACCACAGAAGATGGAGGCCAAGAAGAAGAAGAAGAAGGACAGGACACGCCCCAATTCCTCCATCTTACTTCTTTAGACACCCCCGTACCAAAATCCTAAACCCTGTGTTTTACACTTTAACTAACTTATCCCTTCACCATTCACCAAGTGGAATCCTCCCAGTCCTCATACAGGTCTCATCTCCTGTGTAGGATCAAAATCCTGCCACCAGACACTTCTGGCAACATTCCAGGATTCCCGAGCCCCCAAAGGGTGGTCTCGGCCTCTCTGCACCTCCATCCTGAGGTGCTGAGATCACACATTCCAAGAACACAGCAGCTGCAAAGGACTACCCAAGAAGAGCGCAGAAGTGCCTCAACATGCCTGCCTCCACAGCTTTTTCCCTGGGGACGTCCCGAAACGAAGGCTGATTTAGAAGCCTCCAGTTTGGGCTAAAGTTGTGGTATTTTACACCAGGAAGCCCTGTGCTCCAAGCACACTGCAGCTGTGAAAGGCATCCCAAGGGGAGCGCAAAAGTGCCACAACATGGCTGTCTCCACAGCTTTTCCCTTGGGATAATTCCTAAACCCAGGCTGATTTAAATGACCAGTGTTACGGTTAGGGTTAGGGTTACGCCTAGGTGTAGAGCTTTTTAAACCAGCAAGCTCTGAGCTCCAGGCACACGGCAGCTGTGAAAGGCATCCCAAGGGGAGCACAAAAGTGCCAGAAAATGGCTGCCTCCACACATTTTCATTGGCACCATTGCTAAGCCTAGGCTGAATCACCTGCCTCCAGTCTCAGCTAGGGACATGGTTTTATAAACCAGGAAGCCCTGAGCTCCAGGCACACGGCAGCTGTGAAAGGCATCCCAAGGGGAGTACAAAAGTGCAACAACATGGCAGCTTTCACAGCTTTTTCCTTGGCACCATCCCTATACCTAGGCTGATTTATCTGCCTAGGGTTAGGGTTAGGGCTCCGCCAAGGGCTAGGATTTTTTTAACCAGGAAGCCCTGAGTTCCAGGCTTACTGCATCTGCCAAAGGCATCCCAAAGGGAGCGCAGAAGTGCCACAACATGGCTGCTTTCACAGCTTTTTCCTTAGGAAGAACCCTAATACCCGGCTGATTTACCTTCCTAGGGTTACTGTTAGGCTTAGGCCTAGGACTTTTAAAACCAGGAAGCCCTGTGCTCCAGGCACACTGCAGCTGTTAAAGGCATCCCAAGGGGAGCGCAAAAGTGACACAACTTGGCTGCCTCCACTGCTATTTCCATGAGACCATCCCGAATCATAGGCTGATTTTCCTTCCTAGGCTTAAGGTTTGAGTTAGGCCTAGGGTTAGTGTTCTTTTAACCAGAAAGCCCTGAGTTCCAAGAACACAGCAGCTGCGAAGGACTACCCAAGAAGAGCGCAGAAGTGCCTCAACATGCCTGCCTCCACAGCTTTTTCCTTGGGGACGTCCCGAAACGAAGGCTGATTTAGAAGCCTCCAGTTTGGGCTAAAGTTGTGGTTTTTTAAACCAGGAAGCCCTGTGCTCCAAGCACACTGCAGCTGTGAAAGGCATCCCAAGGGGAGCGCAAAAGTGCCACAACATGGCTGTGTCCACAGCTTTTCCCTTGGGATAATTCCTAAACCCAGGCTGATTTAAATGACCAGTGTTACGGTTAGGGTTAGGGTTACGCCTAGGTGTAGAGCTTTTTAAACCAGCAAGCTCTGAGCTCCAGGCACACGGCAGCTGTGAAAGGCATCCCAAGGGGAGCACAAAAGTGCCAGAAAATGGCTGCCTCCACACATTTTCATTGGCACCATTGCTAAGCCTAGGCTGAATCACCTGCCTCCAGTCTCAGCTAGGGACATGGTTTTATAAACCAGGAAGCCCTGAGCTCCAGGCACACGGCAGCTGTGAAAGGCATCCCAAGGGGAGTACAAAAGTGCAACAACATGGCAGCTTTCACAGCTTTTTCCTTGGCACCATCCCTATACCTAGGCTGATTTATCTGCCTAGGGTTAGGGTTAGGGCTCAGCCAAGGGCTAGGATTTTTTTAACCAGGAAGCCCTGAGTTCCAGGCTTACTGCATCTGCCAAAGGCATCCCAAAGGGAGCGCAGAAGTGCCACAACATGGCTGCTTTCACAGCTTTTTCCTTAGGAAGAACCCTAATACCCGGCTGATTTACCTTCCTAGGGTTACTGTTAGGCTTAGGCCTAGGACTTTTAAAACCAGGAAGCCCTGTGCTCCAGGCACACTGCAGCTGTTAAAGGCATCCCAAGGGGAGCGCAAAAGTGACACAACTTGGCTGCCTCCACTGCTATTTCCATGAGACCATCCCGAATCATAGGCTGATTTTCCTTCCTAGGCTTAAGGTTTGAGTTAGGCCTAGGGTTAGTGTTCTTTTAACCAGAAAGCCCTGAGTTCCAAGAACACAGCAGCTGCGAAGGACTACCCAAGAAGAGCGCAGAAGTGCCTCAACATGCCTGCCTCCACAGCTTTTTCCTTGGGGACGTCCCGAAACGAAGGCTGATTTAGAAGCCTCCAGTTTGGGCTAAAGTTGTGGTTTTTTAAACCAGGAAGCCCTGTGCTCCAAGCACACTGCAGCTGTGAAAGGCATCCCAAGGGGAGCGCAAAAGTGCCACAACATGGCTGTCTCCACAGCTTTTCCCTTGGGATAATTCCTAAACCCAGGCTGATTTAAATGACCAGTGTTACGGTTAGGGTTAGGGTTACGCCTAGGTGTAGAGCTTTTTAAACCAGCAAGCTCTGAGCTCCAGGCACACGGCAGCTGCGAAAGGCATCCCAAGGGGAGCACAAAAGTGCCAGAAAATGGCTGCCTCCACACGTTTTCATTGGCACCATTGCTAAGCCTAGGCTGAATCACCTGCCTCCAGTCTCAGCTAGGGACATGGTTTTTTAAACCAGGAAGCCCTGAGCTCCAGGCACACGGCAGCTGTGAAAGGCATCCCAAGGGGAGTACAAAAGTGCAACAACATGGCAGCTTTCACAGCTTTTTCCTTGGCACCATCCCTATACCTAGGCTGATTTATCTGCCTAGGGTTAGGGTTAGGGCTCAGCCAAGGGCAAGGATTTTTTTAAGCAGGAAGCCCTGAGTTCCAGGCTTACTGCATCTGCCAAAGGCATCCCAAAGGGAGCGCAGAAGTGCCACAACATGGCTGCTTTCACAGCTTTTTCCTTAGGAAGAACCCTAATACCCGGCTGATTTACCTTCCTAGGGTTACTGTTAGGCTTAGGCCTAGGACTTTTAAAACCAGGAAGCCCTGTGCTCCAGGCACACTGCAGCTGTGAAAGGCATCCCAAGGGGAGCGCAAAAGTGACACAACTTGGCTGCCTCCACTGCTATTTCCATGAGACCATCCCGAAACATAGGCTGATTTTCCTTCCTAGGCTTAAGGTTTGAGTTAGGCCTAGGGTTAGTGTTCTTTTAACCAGAAAGCCCTGAGTTCCAATGTAAGGTTTTCTGTGTTGCTGTTCTGGTGGCCTGGAAAAGCCCAGGGATGGCCTTGGAGAGCCGACGCTTCAAAGGACGAGGAGACACTTCTGATCTTGTCTCGGTCTTGGTGTTTATTAATTGTTTATCTAAAAGATTTTCTTTCAGCCCGACAGAGGTCTGCACAGCAAGTCAGCCATGGGCACACTCCCGAAGCCCCCGGGCGGTCACTTATCTTTATACCCGAAGTTACGTGTACAATATTTATCATTTTTCTCCAATACTTTCTGCTCTTATTAACCTGTGCACTTCTAGTAATGACCAATCCCAAAGTGCCACCACCACCACAGAAGATGGAGGCCAAGAAGAAGAAGAAGAAGGACAGGACACGCCCCAGTTCCTCCATCTTACTTCTTTAGACACCCCCGTACCAAAATCCTAAACCCTGTGTTTTACACTTTAACTAACTTATCCCTTCACCATTCACCAAGTGGAATCCTCCCAGTCCTCATACAGGTCTCATCTCCTGTGTAGGATCAAAATCCTGCCACCAGACACTTCTGGCAACATTCCAGGATTCCCGAGCCCCCAAAGGGTGGTCTCGGCCTCTCTGCACCTCCATCCTGAGGTGCTGAGATCACACATTCCAAGAAGACAGCAGCTGCGAAGGACTACCCAAGAAGAGCGCAGAAGTGCCTCAACATGCCTGCCTCCACAGCTTTTTCCTTGGGGACGTCCCGAAACGAAGGCTGATTTAGAAGCCTCCAGTTTGGGCTAAAGTTGTGGTATTTTACACCAGGAAGCCCTGTGCTCCAAGCACACTGCAGCTGTGAAAGGCATCCCAAGGGGAGCGCAAAAGTGCCACAACATGGCTGTCTCCACAGCTTTTCCCTTGGGATAATTCCTAAACCCAGGCTGATTTAAATGACCAGTGTTACGGTTAGGGTTAGGGTTACGCCTAGGTGTAGAGCTTTTTAAACCAGCAAGCTCTGAGCTCCAGGCACACGGCAGCTGTGAAAGGCATCCCAAGGGGAGCACAAAAGTGCCAGAAAATGGCTGCCTCCACACGTTTTCATTGGCACCATTGCTAAGCCTAGGCTGAATCACCTGCCTCCAGTCTCAGCTAGGGACATGGTTTTTTAAACCAGGAAGCCCTGAGCTCCAGGCACACGGCAGCTGTGAAAGGCATCCCAAGGGGAGTACAAAAGTGCAACAACATGGCAGCTTTCACAGCTTTTTCCTTGGCACCATCCCTATACCTAGGCTGATTTATCTGCCTAGGGTTAGGGTTAGGGCTCAGCCTAGGGCTAGGATTTTTTTAAGCAGGAAGCCCTGAGTTCCAGGCTTACTGCATCTGCCAAAGGCATCCCAAAGGGAGCGCAGAAGTGCCACAACATGGCTGCTTTCACAGCTTTTTCCTTAGGAAGAACCCTAATACCCGGCTGATTTACCTTCCTAGGGTTACTGTTAGGCTTAGGCCTAGGACTTTTAAAACCAGGAAGCCCTGTGCTCCAGGCACACTGCAGCTGTTAAAGGCATCCCAAGGGGAGCGCAAAAGTGACACAACTTGGCTGCCTCCACTGCTATTTCCATGAGACCATCCCGAATCATAGGCTGATTTTCCTTCCTAGGCTTAAGGTTTGAGTTAGGCCTAGGGTTAGTGTTCTTTTAACCAGAAAGCCCTGAGTTCCAAGAACACAGCAGCTGCGAAGGACTACCCAAGAAGAGCGCAGAAGTGCCTCAACATGCCTGCCTCCACAGCTTTTTCCTTGGGGACGTCCCGAAACGAAGGCTGATTTAGAAGCCTCCAGTTTGGGCTAAAGTTGTGGTTTTTTACACCAGGAAGCCCTGTGCTCCAAGCACACTGCAGCTGTGAAAGGCATCCCAAGGGGAGCGCAAAAGTGCCACAACATGGCTGTCTCCACAGCTTTTCCCTTGGGATAATTCCTAAACCCAGGCTGATTTAAATGACCAGTGTTACGGTTAGGGGTAGGGTTACGCCTAGGTGTAGAGCTTTTTAAACCAGCAAGCTCTGAGCTCCAGGCACACGGCAGCTGCGAAAGGCATCCCAAGGGGAGCACAAAAGTGCCAGAAAATGGCTGCCTCCACACGTTTTCATTGGCACCATTGCTAAGCCTAGGCTGAATCACCTGCCTCCAGTCTCAGCTAGGGACATGGTTTTTTAAACCAGGAAGCCCTGAGCTCCAGGCACACGGCAGCTGTGAAAGGCATCCCAAGGGGAGTACAAAAGTGCAACAACATGGCAGCTTTCACAGCTTTTTCCTTGGCACCATCCCTATACCTAGGCTGATTTATCTGCCTAGGGTTAGGGTTAGGGCTCAGCCAAGGGCAAGGATTTTTTTAACCAGGAAGCCCTGAGTTCCAGGCTTACTGCATCTGCCAAAGGCATCCCAAAGGGAGCGCAGAAGTGCCACAACATGGCTGCTTTCACAGCTTTTTCCTTAGGAAGAACCCTAATACCCGGCTGATTTACCTTCCTAGGGTTACTGTTAGGCTTAGGCCTAGGACTTTTAAAACCAGGAAGCCCTGTGCTCCAGGCACACTGCAGCTGTTAAAGGCATCCCAAGGGGAGCGCAAAAGTGAGACAACTTGGCTGCCTCCACTGCTATTTCCATGAGACCATCCCGAATCATAGGCTGATTTTCCTTCCTAGGCTTAAGGTTTGAGTTAGGCCTAGGGTTAGTGTTCTTTTAACCAGAAAGCCCTGAGTTCCAATGTAAGGTTTTCTGTGTTGCTGTTCTGGTGGCCTGGAAAAGCCCAGGGATGGCCTTGGAGAGCCGACGCTTCAAAGGACGAGGAGACACTTCTGATCTTGTCTCGGTCTTGGTGTTTATTAATTGTTTATCTAAAAGATTTTCTTTCAGCCCGACAGAGGTCTGCACAGCAAGTCAGCCATGGGCACACTCCCGAATCCCCCGGGCGGTCACTTATCTTTATACCCGAAGTTACGTGTACAATATTTATCATTTTTCTCCAATACTTTCTGCTCTTATTAACCTGTGCACTTCTAGTAATGACCAATCCCAAAGTGCCACCACCACCACAGAAGATGGAGGCCAAGAAGAAGAAGAAGAAGGACAGGACACGCCCCAATTCCTCCATCTTACTTCTTTAGACACCCCCGTACACAAAATCCTAAACCCTGTGTTTTACACTTTAACTAACTTATCCCTTCACCATTCACCAAGTGGAATCCTCCCAGTCCTCATACAGGTCTCATCTCCTGTGTAGGATCAAAATCCTGCCACCAGACACTTCTGGCAACATTCCAGGATTCCCGAGCCCCCAAAGGGTGGTCTCGGCCTCTCTGCACATCCATCCTGAGGTGCTGAGATCACACATTCCAAGAACACAGCAGCTGCGAAGGACTACCCAAGAAGAGCGCAGAAGTGCCTCAACATGCCTGCCTCCACAGCTTTTTCCTTGGGGACGTCCCGAAACGAAGGCTGATTTAGAAGCCTCCAGTTTGGGCTAAAGTTGTGGTTTTTTACACCAGGAAGCCCTGTGCTCCAAGCACACTGCAGCTGTGAAAGGCATCCCAAGGGGAGCGCAAAAGTGCCACAACATGGCTGTCTCCACAGCTTTTCCCTTGGGATAATTCCTAAACCCAGGCTGATTTAAATGACCAGTGTTACGGTTAGGGTTAGGGTTACGCCTAGGTGTAGAGCTTTTTAAACCAGCAAGCTCTGAGCTCCAGGCACACGGCAGCTGCGAAAGGCATCCCAAGGGGAGCACAAAAGTGCCAGAAAATGGCTGCCTCCACACGTTTTCATTGGCACCATTGCTAAGCCTAGGCTGAATCACCTGCCTCCAGTCTCAGCTAGGGACATGGATTTTTAAACCAGGAAGCCCTGAGCTCCAGGCACACGGCAGCTGTGAAAGGCATCCCAAGGGGAGTACAAAAGTGCAACAACATGGCAGCTTTCACAGCTTTTTCCTTGGCACCATCCCTATACCTAGGCTGATTTATCTGCCTAGGGTTAGGGTTAGGGCTCAGCCTAGGGCTAGGATTTTTTTAACCAGGAAGCCCTGAGTTCCAGGCTTACTGCATCTGCCAAAGGCATCCCAAAGGGAGCGGTGAAGTGCCACAACATGGCTGCTTTCACAGCTTTTTCCTTAGGAAGAACCCTAATACCCGGCTGATTTACCTTCCTAGGGTTACTGTTAGGCTTAGGCCTAGGACTTTTAAAACCAGGAAGCCCTGTGCTCCAGGCACACTGCAGCTGTGAAAGGCATCCCAAGGGGAGCGCAAAAGTGACACAACTTGGCTGCCTCCACTGCTATTTCCATGAGACCATCCCGAATCATAGGCTGATTTTCCTTCCTAGGCTTAAGGTTTGAGTTAGGCCTAGGGTTAGTGTTCTTTTAACCAGAAAGCCCTGAGTTCCAAGAACAGAGCAGCTGCGAAGGACTACCCAAGAAGAGCTCAGAAGTGCCTCAACATGCCTGCCTCCACAGCTGTCTCCTTGGGGATGTCCCGAAACGAAGGCTGATTTAGAAGCCTCCAGTTTGGGCTAAAGTTGTGGTTTTTTAAACCAGGAAGCCCTGTGCTCCAAGCACACTGCAGCTGTGAAAGGCATCCCAAGGGGAGCACAAAAGTGCCACAACATGGCTGTCTCCACAGCTTTTCCCTTGGGATAATTCCTAAACCCAGGCTGATTGAAATGACCAGTGTTACGGTTAGGGTTAGGGTTACGCCTAGGTGTAGAGCTTTTTAAACCAGCAAGCTCTGAGCTCCAGGCACACGGCAGCTGCGAAAGGCATCCCAAGGGGAGCACAAAAGTGCCAGAAAATGGCTGCCTCCACACGTTTTCATTGGCACCATTGCTAAGCCTAGGCTGAATCACCTGCCTCCAGTCTCAGCTAGGGACATGGTTTTTTAAACCGGGAAGCCCTGAGCTCCAGGCACACGGCAGCTGTGAAAGGCATCCCAAGGGGAGTACAAAAGTGCAACAACATGGCAGCTTTCACAGCTTTTTCCTTGGCACCATCCCTATACCTAGGCTGATTTATCTGCCTAGGGTTAGGGTTAGGGCTCAGCCTAGGGCAAGGATTTTTTTAAGCAGGAAGCCCTGAGTTCCAGGCTTACTGCATCTGCCAAAGGCATCCCAAAGGGAGCGCAGAAGTGCCACAACATGGCTGCTTTCACAGCTTTTTCCTTAGGAAGAACCCTAATACCCGGCTGATTTACCTTCCTAGGGTTACTGTTAGGCTTAGGCCTAGGACTTTTAAAACCAGGAAGCCCTGTGCTCCAGGCACACTGCAGCTGTGAAAGGCATCCCAAGGGGAGCGCAAAAGTGCCACAACATGGCTGTCTCCACAGCTTTTCCCTTGGGATAATTCCTAAACCCAGGCTGATTTAAATGACCAGTGTTACGGTTAGGGTTAGGGTTACGTCTAGGTGTAGAGCTTTTAAAACCAGCAAGCTCTGAGCTCCAGGCCCACGGCAGCTGCGAAAGGCTTCCCAAGGGGAGCACAAAAGTGCCAGAAAATGGCTGCCTCCACACGTTTTCATTGGCACCATTGCTAAGCCTAGGCTGAATCACCTGCCTCCAGTCTCAGCTAGGGACATGGTTTTATAAACCAGGAAGCCCTGAGCTCCAGGCACACGGCAGCTGTGAAAGGCATCCCAAGGGGAGTACAAAAGTGCAACAACATGGCAGCTTTCACAGCTTTTTCCTTGGCACCATCCCTATACCTAGGCTGATTTATCTGCCTAGGGTTAGGGTTAGGGCTCCGCCAAGGGCTAGGATTTTTTTAACCAGGAAGCCCTGAGTTCCAGGCTTACTGCATCTGCCAAAGGCATCCCAAAGGGAGCGCAGAAGTGCCACAACATGGCTGCTTTCACAGCTTTTTCCTTAGGAAGAACCCTAATACCCGGCTGATTTACCTTCCTAGGGTTACTGTTAGGCTTAGGCCTAGGACTTTTAAAACCAGGAAGCCCTGTGCTCCAGGCACACTGCAGCTGTTAAAGGCATCCCAAGGGGAGCGCAAAAGTGACACAACTTGGCTGCCTCCACTGCTATTTCCATGAGACCATCCCGAATCATAGGCTGATTTTCCTTCCTAGGCTTAAGGTTTGAGTTAGGCCTAGGGTTAGTGTTCTTTTAACCAGAAAGCCCTGAGTTCCAAGAACACAGCAGCTGCGAAGGACTACCCAAGAAGAGCTCAGAAGTGCCTCAACATGCCTGCCTCCACAGCTTTTTCCTTGGGGACGTCCCGAAACGAAGGCTGATTTAGAAGCCTCCAGTTTGGGCTAAAGTTGTGGTTTTTTACACCAGGAAGCCCTGTGCTCCAAGCTCACTGCAGCTGTGAAAGGCATCCCAAGGGGAGTGCAAAAGTGCCACAACATGGCTGTCTCCACAGCTTTTCCCTTGGGATAATTCCTAAACCCAGGCTGATTTAAATGACCAGTGTTACGGTTAGGGTTAGGGTTACGCCTAGGTGTAGAGCTTTTTAAACCAGCAAGCTCTGAGCTCCAGGCACACGGCAGCTGCGAAAGGCATCCTAAGGGGAGCACAAAAGTGCCAGAAAATAGCTGCCTCCACACGTTTTCATTGGCACCATTGCTAAGCCTAGGCTGAATCACCTGCCTCCAGTCTCAGCTAGGGACATGGTTTTTTAAACCAGGAAGCCCTGAGCTCCAGGCACACGGCAGCTGTGAAAGGCATCCCAAGGGGAGTACAAAAGTGCAACAACATGGCAGCTTTCACAGCTTTTTCCTTGGCACCATCCCTATACCTAGGCTGATTTATCTGCCTAGGGTTAGGGTTAGGGCTCAGCCAAGGGCAAGGATTTTTTTAACCAGGAAGCCCTGAGTTCCAGGCTTACTGCATCTGCCAAAGGCATCCCAAAGGGAGCGCAGAAGTGCCACAACATGGCTGCTTTCACAGCTTTTTCCTTAGGAAGAACCCTAATACCCGGCTGATTTACCTTCCTAGGGTTACTGGTAGGCTTAGGCCTAGGACTTTTAAAACCAGGAAGCCCTGTGCTCCAGGCACACTGCAGCTGTTAAAGGCATCCCAAGGGGAGCGCAAAAGTGACACAACTTGGCTGCCTCCACTGCTATTTCCATGAGACCATCCCGAATCATAGGCTGATTTTCCTTCCTAGGCTTAAGGTTTGAGTTAGGCCTAGGGTTAGTGTTCTTTTAACCAGAAAGCCCTGAGTTCCAATGTAAGGTTTTCTGTGTTGCTGTTCTGGTGGCCTGGAAAAGCCCAGGGATGGCCTTGGAGAGCCGACGCTTCAAAGGACGAGGAGACACTTCTGATCTTGTCTCGGTCTTGGTGTTTATTAATTGTTTATCTAAAAGATTTTCTTTCAGCCCGACAGAGGTCTGCACAGCAAGTCAGCCATGGGCACACTCCCGAATCCCCCGGGCGGTCACTTATCTTTATACCCGAAGTTACGTGTACAATATTTATCATTTTTCTCCAATACTTTCTGCTCTTATTAACCTGTGCACTTCTAGTAATGACCAATCCCAAAGTGCCACCACCACCACAGAAGATGGAGGCCAAGAAGAAGAAGAAGAAGGACAGGACACGCCCCAATTCCTCCATCTTACTTCTTTAGACACCCCCGTACACAAAATCCTAAACCCTGTGTTTTACACTTTAACTAACTTATCCCTTCACCATTCACCAAGTGGAATCCTCCCAGTCCTCATACAGGTCTCATCTCCTGTGTAGGATCAAAATCCTGCCACCAGACACTTCTGGCAACATTCCAGGATTCCCGAGCCCCCAAAGGGTGGTCTCGGCCTCTCTGCACATCCATCCTGAGGTGCTGAGATCACACATTCCAAGAAGACAGCAGCTGCGAAGGACTACCCAAGAAGAGCGCAGAAGTGCCTCAACATGCCTGCCTCCACAGCTTTCTCCTTGGGGATGTCCCGAAACGAAGGCTGATTTAGAAGCCTCCAGTTTGGGCTAAAGTTGTGGTTTTTTAAACCAGGAAGCCCTGTGCTCCAAGCACACTGCAGCTGTGAAAGGCATCCCAAGGGGAGCGCAAAAGTGCCACAACATGGCTGTCTCCACAGCTTTTCCCTTGGGATAATTCCTAAACCCAGGCTGATTGAAATGACCAGTGTTACGGTTAGGGTTAGGGTTACGCCTAGGTGTAGAGCTTTTAAAACCAGCAAGCTCTGAGCTCCAGGCACACAGCAGCTGCGAAAGGCATCCCAAGGGGAGCACAAAAGTGCCAGAAAATGGCTGCCTCCGCACGTTTTCATTGGCACCATTGCTAAGCCTAGGCTGAATTACCTGCCTCCAGTCTCAGCTAGGGACATGGTTTTTTAAACCAGGAAGCCCTGAGCTCCAGGCACTTGGCAGCTGTGAAAGGCATCCCAAGGGGAGTACAAAAGTGCAACAACATGGCAGCTTTCACAGCTTTTTCCTTGGCACCATCCCTATACCTAGGCTGATTTATCTGCCTAGGGTTAGGGTTAGGGCTCAGCCTAGGGCTAGGATTTTTTTAACCAGGAAGCCCTGAGTTCCAGGCTTACTGCATCTGCCAAAGGCATCCCAAAGGGAGCGCAGAAGTGCCACAACATGGCTGCTTTCACAGCTTTTATCTTAGGAAGAACCCTAATACCCGGCTGATTTACCTTCCTAGTGTTACTGTTAGGCTTAGGCCTAGGACTTTTAAAACCAGGAAGCCCTGTGCTCCAGGCACACTGCAGCTGTTAAAGGCATCCCAAGGGGAGCGCAAAAGTGACACAACTTGGCTGCCTCCACTGCTATTTCCATGAGACCATCCCGTATCATAGGCTGATTTTCCTTCCTAGGCTTAAGGTTTGAGTTAGGCCTAGGGTTAGTGTTCTTTTAACCAGAAAGCCCTGAGTTCCAAGAACACAGCAGCTGCGAAGGACTACCCAAGAAGAGCGCAGAAGTGCCTCAACATGCCTGCGTCCACAGCTTTTTCCTTGGGGACGTCCCGAAACGAAGGCTGATTTAGAAGCCTCCAGTTTGGGCTAAAGTTGTGGTTTTTTAAACCAGGAAGCCCTCTGCTCCAAGCACACTGCAGTTGTGAAAGGCATCCCAAGGGGAGCGCAAAAGTGCCACAACATGGCTGTGTCCACAGCTTTTCCCTTGGGATAATTCCTAAACCCAGGCTTATTTAAATGACCAGTGTTACGGTTAGGGTTATGGTTACGCCTAGGTGTAGAGCTTTTTAAACCAGCAAGCTCTGAGCTCCAGGCACACGGCAGCTGCGAAAGGCATCCCAAGGGGAGTACAAATGTGCAACAACATGGCAGCTTTCACAGCTTTTTCCTTGGCACCATCCCTATACCTAGGCTGATTTATCTGCCTAGGGTTAGGGTTAGGGCTCAGCCTAGGGCTAGGATTTTTTTAACCAGGAAGCCCTGAGTTCCAGGCTTACTGCATCTGCCAAAGGCATCCCAAACGGAGCGCAGAAGGTCCATAACATGGCTGCTTTCACAGCTTTTTCCTTAGGAAGAACCCTAATACCCGGCTGATTTACCTTCCTAGGGTTACTGTTAGGCTTAGGCCTAGGACTTTTAAAACCAAGAAGCCCTGTGCTCCAGGCACACTGCAGCTGTTAAAGGCATCCCAAGGGGAGCGCAAAAGTGACACAACTTGGCTGCCTCCACTGCTATTTCCATGAGACCATCCCGAATCATAGGCTGATTTTCCTTCCTAGGCTTAAGGTTTGAGTTAGGCCTAGGGTTAGTGTTCTTTTAACCAGAAAGCCCTGAGTTCCAAGAACACAGCAGCTGCGAAGGACTACCCAAGAAGAGCGCAGAAGTGCCTCAACATGCCTGCCTCCACAGCTTTTTCCTTGGGGACGTCCCGAAACGAAGGCTGATTTAGAAGCCTCCAGTTTGGGCTAAAGTTGTGGTTTTTTAAACCAGGAAGCCCTCTGCTCCAAGCACACTGCAGCTGTGAAAGGCATCCCAAGGGGAGCGCAAAAGTGCCACAACATGGCTGTCTCCACAGCTTTTCCCTTGGGATAATTCCTAAACCCAGGCTGATTTAAATGACTAGTGTTACGGTTAGGGTTAGGGTTAGGCCTAGGTATAGAGCTTTTTAAACCAGCAAGCTCTGAGCTCCAGGCACACGGCAGCTGCGAAAGGCATCCCAAGGGGAGCACAAAAGTGCCAGAAAATGGCTGCCTCCACACGTTTTCATTGGCACCATTGCTAAGCCTAGGCTGAATCACCTGCCTCCAGTCTCAGCTAGGGACATGGTTTTTTAAACCAGGAAGCCCTGAGCTCCAGGCACACAGCAGCTGTGAAAGGCATCCCAAGGGGAGTACAAAAGTGCAACAACATGGCAGCTTTCACAGCTTTTTCCTTGGCACCATCCCTATACCTAGGCTGATTTATCTGCCTAGGGTTAGGGTTAGGGCTCAGCCGAGGGCTAGGATTTTTTTAAGCAGGAAGCCCTGAGCTCCAGGCTTACTGCATCTGCCAAAGGCATCCCAAAGGGAGCGCAGAAGTGCCACAACATGGCTGCTTTCACAGCTTTTTCCTTAGGAAGAACCCTAATACCCGGCTGATTTACCTTCCTAGGGTTACTGTTAGGCTTAGGCCTAGGACTTTTAAAACCAGGAAGCCCTGTGCTCCAGGCACACTGCAGCTGTGAAAGGCATCCCAAGGGGAGCGCAAAAGTGACACAACTTGGCTGCCTCCACTGCTATTTCCATGAGACCATCCCGAATCATAGGCTGATTTTCCTTCCTAGGCTTAAGGTTTGAGTTAGGCCTAGGGTTAGTGTTCTTTTAACCAGAAAGCCCTGAGTTCCAATGTAAGGTTTTCTGTGTTGCTGTTCTGGTGGCCTGGAAAAGCCCAGGGATGGCCTTGGAGAGCCGACGCTTCAAAGGACGAGGAGAGACTTCTGATCTTGTCTCGGTCTTGGTGTTTATTAATTGTTTATCTAAAAGATTTTCTTTCAGCCCGACAGAGGTCTGCACAGCAAGTCAGCCATGGGCACACTCCAGAAGCCCCCTGGCGGTCACTTATCTTTATACCCGAAGTTACGTGTACAATATTTATCATTTTTCTCCAACACTTTCTGCTCTTATTAACCTGTGCACTTCTAGTAATGACCAATCCCAAAGTGCCACCACCACCACAGAAGATGGAGGCCAAGAAGAAGAAGAAGAAGGACAGGACACGCCCCAGTTCCTCCATCTTACTTCTTTAGACACCCCCGTACCAAAATCCTAAACCCTGTGTTTTACACTTTAACTAACTTATCCCTTCACCATTCACCAAGTGGAATCCTCCCAGTCCTCATACAGGTCTCATCTCCTGTGTAGGATCAAAATCCTGCCACCAGACACTTCTGGCAACATTCCAGGATTCCCGAGCCCCCAAAGGGTGGTCTCGGCCTCTCTGCACCTCCATCCTGAGGTGCTGAGATCACACATTCCATGAAGACAGCAGCTGCGAAGGACTACCCAAGAAGAGCGCAGAAGTGCCTCAACATGCCTGCCTCCACAGCTTTTTCCTTGGGGACGTCCCGAAACGAAGGCTGATTTAGAAGCCTCCAGTTTGGGCTAAAGTTGTGGTATTTTACACCAGGAAGCCCTGTGCTCCAAGCACACTGCACCTGTGAAAGGCATCCCAAGGGGAGCGCAAAAGTGCCACAACATGGCTGTCTCCACAGCTTTTCCCTTGGGATAATTCCTAAACCCAGGCTGATTTAAATGACTAGTGTTACGGTTAGGGTTAGGGTTACACCTAGGTGTAGAGCTTTTTAAACCAGCAAGCTCTGAGCTCCAGGCACACGGCAGCTGTGAAAGGCATCCCAAGGGGAGCACAAAAGTGCCAGAAAATGGCTGCCTCCACACGTTTTCATTGGCACCATTGCTAAGCCTAGGCTGAATCACCTGCCTCCAGTCTCAGCTAGGGACATTGTTTTTTAAACCAGGAAGCCCTGAGCTCCAGGCACACGGCAGCTGTGAAAGGCATCCCAAGGGGAGTACAAAAGTGCAACAACATGGCAGCTTTCACAGCTTTTTCCTTGGCACCATCCCTATACCTAGGCTGATTTATCTGCCTAGGGTTAGGGTTAGGGCTCAGCCTAGGGATAGGACTTTTTTAAGCAGGAAGCCCTGAGTTCCAGGCTTACTGCATCTGCCAAAGGCATCCCAAAGGGAGTGCAGAAGTGCCACAACATGGCTGCTTTCACAGCTTTTTCCTTAGGAAGAACCCTAATACCCGGCTGATTTACCTTCCTAGGGTTACTGTTAGGCTTAGGCCTAGGACTTTTAAAACCAGGAAGCCCTGTGCTCCAGGCACACTGCAGCTGTTAAAGGCATCCCAAGGGGAGCGCAAAAGTGACACAACTTGGCTGCCTCCACTGCTATTTCCATGAGACCATCCCGAATCATAGGCTGATTTTCCTTCCTAGGCTTAAGGTTTGAGTTAGGCCTAGGGTTAGTGTTCTTTTAACCAGAAAGCCCTGAGTTCCAAGAACACAGCAGCTGCGAAGGACTACCCAAGAAGAGCGCAGAAGTGCCTCAACATGCCTGCCTCCACAGCTTTTCCTTGGGGACGTCCCGAAACGAAGGCTGATTTAGAAGCCTCCAGTTTGGGCTAAAGTTGTGGTTTTTTAAACCAGGAAGCCCTGTGCTCCAAGCACACTGCAGCTGTGAAAGGCATCCCAAGGGGAGCGCAAAAGTGCCACAACATGGCTGTCTCCACAGCTTTTCCCTTGGGATAATTCCTAAACCCAGGCTGATTTAAATGACCAGTCTTACGGTTAGGGTTAGGGTTACGCCTAGGTGTAGAGCTTTTTAAAACCAGCAAGCTCTGAGCTCCAGGCACACGGCAGCTGCGAAAGGCATCCCAAGGGGAGCACAAAAGTGCCAGAAAATGGCTGCCTCCACACGTTTTCATTGGCACCATTGCTAAGCCTAGGCTGAATCACCTGCCTCCAGTCTCAGCTAGGGACATGGTTTTTTAAACCAGGAAGCCCTGAGCTCCAGGCACACGGCAGCTGTGAAAGGCATCCCAAGGGGAGTACAAAAGTGCAACAACATGGCAGCTTTCACAGCTTTTTCCTTGGCACCATCCCTATACCTAGGCTGATTTATCTGCCTAGGGTTAGGGTTAGGGCTCAGCCAAGGGCAAGGATTTTTTTAAGCAGGAAGCCCTGAGTTCCAGGCTTACTGCATCTGCCAAAGGCATCCCAAAGGGAGCGCAGAAGTGCCACAACATGGCTGCTTTCACAGCTTTTTCCTTAGGAAGAACCCTAATACCCGGCTGATTTACCTTCCTAGGGTTACTGTTAGGCTTAGGCCTAGGACTTTTAAAACCAGGAAGCCCTGTGCTCCAGGCACACTGCAGCTGTTAAAGGCATCCCAAGGGGAGCGCAAAAGTGACACAACTTGGCTGCCTCCACTGCTATTTCCATGAGACCATCCCGAATCATAGGCTGATTTTCCTTCCTAGGCTTAAGGTTTGAGTTAGGCCTAGGGTTAGTGTTCTTTTAACCAGAAAGCCCTGAGTTCCAAGAACACAGCAGCTGCGAAGGACTACCCAAGAAGAGCGCAGAAGTGCCTCAACATGCCTGCCTCCACAGCTTTTTCCTTGGGGACGTCCCGAAACGAAGGCTGATTTAGAAGCCTCCAGTTTGGGCTAAAGTTGTGGTTTTTTAAACCAGGAAGCCCTGTGCTCCAAGCACACTGCAGCTGTGAAAGGCATCCCAAGGGGAGCGCAAAAGTGCCACAACATGGCTGTCTCCACAGCTTTTCCCTTGGGATAATTCCTAAACCCAGGCTGATTTAAATGACCAGTGTTACGGTTAGGGTTAGGGTTACGCCTAGGTGTAGAGCTTTTTAAACCAGCAAGCTCTGAGCTCCAGGCACACGGCAGCTGCGAAAGGCATCCCAAGGGGAGCACAAAAGTGCCAGAAAATGGCTGCCTCCACACGTTTTCATTGGCACCATTGCTAAGCCTAGGCTGAATCACCTGCCTCCAGTCTCAGCTAGGGACATGGTTTTTTAAACCAGGAAGCCCTGAGCTCCAGGCACACGGCAGCTGTGAAAGGCATCCCAAGGGGAGTACAAAAGTGCAACAACATGGCAGCTTTCACAGCTTTTTCCTTGGCACCATCCCTATACCTAGGCTGATTTATCTGCCTAGGGTTAGGGTTAGGGCTCAGCCTAGGGCTAGGACTTTTTTAAGCAGGAAGCCCTGAGTTCCAGGCTTACTGCATCTGCCAAAGGCATCCCAAAGGGAGTGCAGAAGTGCCACAACATGGCTGCTTTCACAGCTTTTTCCTTAGGAAGAACCCTAATACCCGGCTGATTTACCTTCCTAGGGTTACTGTTAGGCTTAGGCCTAGGACTTTTAAAACCAGGAAGCCCTGTGCTCCAGGCACACTGCAGCTGTTAAAGGCATCCCAAGGGGAGCGCAAAAGTGACACAACTTGGCTGCCTCCACTGCTATTTCCATGAGACCATCCCGAATCATAGGCTGATTTTCCTTCCTAGGCTTAAGGTTTGAGTTAGGCCTAGGGTTAGTGTTCTTTTAACCAGAAAGCCCTGAGTTCCAAGAACACAGCAGCTGCGAAGGACTACCCAAGAAGAGCGCAGAAGTGCCTCAACATGCCTGCCTCCACAGCTTTTTCCTTGGGGACGTCCCGAAACGAAGGCTGATTTAGAAGCCTCCAGTTTGGGCTAAAGTTGTGGTTTTTTAAACCAGGAAGCCCTGTGCTCCAAGCACACTGCAGCTGTGAAAGGCATCCCAAGGGGAGCGCAAAAGTGCCACAACATGGCTGTCTCCACAGCTTTTCCCTTGGGATAATTCCTAAACCCAGGCTGATTTAAATGACCAGTGTTACGGTTAGGGTTAGGGTTACGCCTAGGTGTAGAGCTTTTTAAACCAGCAAGCTCTGAGCTCCAGGCACACGGCAGCTGCGAAAGGCATCCCAAGGGGAGCACAAAAGTGCCAGAAAATGGCTGCCTCCACACGTTTTCATTGGCACCATTGCTAAGCCTAGGCTGAATCACCTGCCTCCAGTCTCAGCTAGGGACATGGTTTTTTAAACCAGGAAGCCCTGAGCTCCAGGCACACGGCAGCTGTGAAAGGCATCCCAAGGGGAGTACAAAAGTGCAACAACATGGCAGCTTTCACAGCTTTTTCCTTGGCACCATCCCTATACCTAGGCTGATTTATCTGCCTAGGGTTAGGGTTAGGGCTCAGCCTAGGGCAAGGATTTTTTTAAGCAGGAAGCCCTGAGTTCCAGGCTTACTGCATCTGCCAAAGGCATCCCAAAGGGAGCGCAGAAGTGCCACAACATGGCTGCTTTCACAGCTTTTTCCTTAGGAAGAACCCTAATACCCGGCTGATTTACCTTCCTAGGGTTACTGTTAGGCTTAGGCCTAGGACTTTTAAAACCAGGAAGCCCTGTGCTCCAGGCACACTGCAGCTGTTAAAGGCATCCCAAGGGGAGCGCAAAAGTGACACAACTTGGCTGCCTCCACTGCTATTTCCATGAGACCATCCCGAATCATAGGCTGATTTTCCTTCCTAGGCTTAAGGTTTGAGTTAGGCCTAGGGTTAGTGTTCTTTTAACCAGAAAGCCCTGAGTTCCAAGAACACAGCAGCTGCGAAGGACTACCCAAGAAGAGCGCAGAAGTGCCTCAACATGCCTGCCTCCACAGCTTTTTCCTTGGGGACGTCCCGAAACGAAGGCTGATTTAGAAGCCTCCAGTTTGGGCTAAAGTTGTGGTTTTTAAACCAGGAAGCCCTGTGCTCCAAGCACACTGCAGCTGTGAAAGGCATCCCAAGGGGAGCGCAAAAGTGCCACAACATGGCTGTCTCCACAGCTTTTCCCTTGGGATAATTCCTAAACCCAGGCTGATTTAAATGACCAGTGTTACGGTTAGGGTTAGGGTTACGCCTAGGTGTAGAGCTTTTTAAACCAGCAAGCTCTGAGCTCCAGGCACACGGCAGCTGCGAAAGGCATCCCAAGGGGAGCACAAAAGTGCCAGAAAATGGCTGCCTCCACACGTTTTCATTGGCACCATTGCTAAGCCTAGGCTGAATCACCTGCCTCCAGTCTCAGCTAGGGACATGGTTTTTTAAACCAGGAAGCCCTGAGCTCCAGGCACACGGCAGCTGTGAAAGGCATCCCAAGGGGAGTACAAAAGTGCAACAACATGGCAGCTTTCACAGCTTTTTCCTTGGCACCATCCCTATACCTAGGCTGATTTATCTGCCTAGGGTTAGGGTTAGGGCTCAGCCTAGGGCAAGGATTTTTTTAACCAGGAAGCCCTGAGTTCCAGGCTTACTGCATCTGCCAAAGGCATCCCAAAGGGAGCGCAGAAGTGCCACAACATGGCTGCTTTCACAGCTTTTTCCTTAGGAAGAACCCTAATACCCGGCTGATTTACCTTCCTAGGGTTACTGTTAGGCTTAGGCCTAGGACTTTTAAAACCAGGAAGCCCTGTGCTCCAGGCACACTGCAGCTGTTAAAGGCATCCCAAGGGGAGCGCAAAAGTGACACAACTTGGCTGCCTCCACTGCTATTTCCATGAGACCATCCCGAATCATAGGCTGATTTTCCTTCCTAGGCTTAAGGTTTGAGTTAGGCCTAGGGTTAGTGTTCTTTTAACCAGAAAGCCCTGAGTTCCAATGTAAGGTTTTCTGTGTTGCTGTTCTGGTGGCCTGGAAAAGCCCAGGGATGGCCTTGGAGAGCCGACGCTTCAAAGGACGAGGAGAGACTTCTGATCTTGTCTCGGTCTTGGTGTTTATTATTTGTTTATCTAAAAGATTTTCTTTCAGCCCGACAGAGGTCTGCACAGCAAGTCAGCCATGGGCACACTCCCGAAGCCCCCGGGCGGTCACTTATCTTTATACCCGAAGTTACGTGTACAATATTTATCATTTTTCTCCAATACTTTCTGCTCTTATTAACCTGTGCACTTCTAGTAATGACCAATCCCAAAGTGCCACCACCACCACAGAAGATGGAGGCCAAGAAGAAGAAGAAGAAGGACAGGACACGCCCCAATTCCTCCATCTTACTTCTTTAGACACCCCCGTACCAAAATCCTAACCCCTGTGTTTTACACTTTAACTAACTTATCCCTTCACCATTCACCAAGTGGAATCCTCCCAGTCCTCATACAGGTCTCATCTCCTGTGTAGGATCAAAATCCTGCCACCAGACACTTCTGGCAACATTCCAGGATTCCCGAGCCCCCAAAGGGTGGTCTCGGCCTCTCTGCACCTCCATCCTGAGGTGCTGAGATCACACATTCCAAGAACACAGCAGCTGCGAAGGACTACCCAAGAAGAGCGCAGAAGTGCCTCAACATGCCTGCCTCCACAGCTTTTTCCTTGGGGACGTCCCGAAACGAAGGCTGATTTAGAAGCCTCCAGTTTGGGCTAAAGTTGTGGTATTTTACACCAGGAAGCCCTGTGCTCCAAGCACACTGCAGCTGTGAAAGGCATCCCAAGGGGAGCGCAAAAGTGCCACAACATGGCTGTCTCCACAGCTTTTCCCTTGGGATAATTCCTAAACCCAGGCTGATTTAAATGACCAGTGTTACGGTTAGGGTTAGGGTTATGCCTAGGTGTAGAGCTTTTTAAACCAGCAAGCTCTGAGCTCCAGGCACACGGCAGCTGCGAAAGGCATCCCAAGGGGAGCACAAAAGTGCCAGAAAATGGCTGCCTCCACACGTTTTCATTAGCACCATTGCTAAGCCTAGGCTGAATCACCTGCCTCCAGTCTCAGCTAGGGACATGGATTTTTAAACCAGGAAGCCCTGAGCTCCAGGCACACGGCAGCTGTGAAAGGCATCCCAAGGGGAGTACAAAAGTGCAACAACATGGCAGCTTTCACAGCTTTTTCCTTGGCACCATCCCTATACCTAGGCTGATTTATCTGCCTAGGGTTAGGGTTAGGGCTCAGCCTAGGGCTAGGACTTTTTTAAGCAGGAAGCCCTGAGTTCCAGGCTTACTGCATCTGCCAAAGGCATCCCAAAGGGAGCGCAGAAGTGCCACAACATGGCTGCTTTCACAGCTTTTTCCTTAGGAAGAACCCTAATACCCGGCTGATTTACCTTCCTAGGGTTACTGTTAGGCTTAGGCCTAGGACTTTTAAAACCAGGAAGCCCTGTGCTCCAGGCACACTGCAGCTGTGAAAGGCATCCCAAGGGGAGCGCAAAAGTGACACAACTTGGCTGCCTCCACTGCTATTTCCATGAGACCATCCCGAATCATAGGCTGATTTTCCTTCCTAGGCTTAAGGTTTGAGTTAGGCCTAGGGTTAGTGTTCTTTTAACCAGAAAGCCCTGAGTTCCAAGAACACAGCAGCTGCGAAGGACTACCCAAGAAGAGCGCAGAAGTGCCTCAACATGCCTGCCTCCACAGCTTTTTCCTTGGGGACGTCCCGAAACGAAGGCTGATTTAGAAGCCTCCAGTTTGGGCTAAAGTTGTGGTTTTTTACACCAGGAAGCCCTGTGCTCCAAGCACACTGCAGCTGTGAAAGGCATCCCAAGGGGAGCGCAAAAGTGCCACAACATGGCTGTCTCCACAGCTTTTCCCTTGGGATAATTCCTAAACCCAGGCTGATTTAAATGACCAGTGTTACGGTTAGGGTTAGGGTTACGCCTAGGTGTAGAGCTTTTTAAACCAGCAAGCTCTGAGCTCCAGGCACACGGCAGCTGCGAAAGGCATCCCAAGGGGAGCACAAAAGTGCCAGAAAATGGCTGCCTCCACACGTTTTCATTGGCACCATTGCTAAGCCTAGGCTGAATCACCTGCCTCCAGTCTCAGCTAGGGACATGGTTTTTTAAACCAGGAAGCCCTGAGCTCCAGGCACTTGGCAGCTGTGAAAGGCATCCCAAGGGGAGTACAAAAGTGCAACAACATGGCAGCTTTCACAGCTTTTTCCTTGGCACCATCCCTATACCTAGGCTGATTTATCTGCCTAGGGTTAGGGTTAGGGCTCAGCCTAGGGCAAGGATTTTTTTAAGCAGGAAGCCCTGAGTTCCAGGCTTACTGCATCTGCCAAAGGCATCCCAAAGGGAGCGCAGAAGTGCCACAACATGGCTGCTTTCACAGCTTTTTCCTTAGGAAGAACCCTAATACCCGGCTGATTTACCTTCCTAGGGTTACTGTTAGGCTTAGGCCTAGGACTTTTAAAACCAGGAAGCCCTGTGCTCCAGGCACACTGCAGCTGTTAAAGGCATCCCAAGGGGAGCGCAAAAGTGACACAACTTGGCTGCCTCCACTGCTATTTCCATGAGACCATCCCGAATCATAGGCTGATTTTCCTTCCTAGGCTTAAGGTTTGAGTTAGGCCTAGGGTTAGTGTTCTTTTAACCAGAAAGCCCTGAGTTCCAAGAACACAGCAGCTGCGAAGGACTACCCAAGAAGAGCGCAGAAGTGCCTCAACATGCCTGCCTCCACAGCTTTTTCCTTGGGGACGTCCCGAAACGAAGGCTGATTTAGAAGCCTCCAGTTTGGGCTAAAGTTGTGGTTTTTTAAACCAGGAAGCCCTCTGCTCCAAGCACACTGCAGCTGTGAAAGGCATCCCAAGGGGAGCGCAAAAGTGCCACAACATGGCTGTCTCCACAGCTTTTCCCTTGGGATAATTCCTAAACCCAGGCTGATTTAAATGACCAGTGTTACGGTTAGGGTTAGGGTTACGCCTAGGTGTAGAGCTTTTTAAACCAGCAAGCTCTGAGCTCCAGGCACACGGCAGCTGCGAAAGGCATCCCAAGGGGAGCACAAAAGTGCCAGAAAATGGCTGCCTCCACACGTTTTCATTGGCACCATTGCTAAGCCTAGGCTGAATCACCTGCCTCCAGTCTCAGCTAGGGACATGGTTTTTTAAACCAGGAAGCCCTGAGCTCCAGGCACACGGCAGCTGTGAAAGGCATCCCAAGGGGAGTACAAAAGTGCCACAACATGGCTGCTTTCACAGCTTTTTCCTTAGGAAGAACCCTAATACCCGGCTGATTTACCTTCCTAGGGTTACTGTTAGGCTTAGGCCTAGGACTTTTAAAACCAGGAAGCCCTGTGCTCCAGGCACACTGCAGCTGTTAAAGGCATCCCAAGGGGAGCGCAAAAGTGACACAACTTGGCTGCCTCCACTGCTATTTCCATGAGACCATCCCGAATCATAGGCTGATTTTCCTTCCTAGGCTTAAGGTTTGAGTTAGGCCTAGGGTTAGTGTTCTTTTAACCAGAAAGCCCTGAGTTCCAATGTAAGGTTTTCTGTGTTGCTGTTCTGGTGGCCTGGAAAAGCCCAGGGATGGCCTTGGAGAGCCGACGCTTCAAAGGACGAGGAGAGACTTCTGATCTTGTCTCGGTCTTGGTGTTTATTAATTGTTTATCTAAAAGATTTTCTTTCAGCCCGACAGAGGTCTGCACAGCAAGTCAGCCATGGGCACACTCCCGAAGCCCCCGGGCGGTCACTTATCCTTATACCCGAAGTTACGTGTACAATATTTATCATTTTTCTCCAACACTTTCTGCTCTTATTAACCTGTGCACTTCTAGTAATGACCAATCCCAAAGTGCCACCACCACCACAGAAGATGGAGGCCAAGAAGAAGAAGAAGAAGGACAGGACACGCCCCAATTCCTCCATCTTACTTCTTTAGACACCCCCGTACCAAAATCCTAAACCCTGTGTTTTACACTTTAACTAACTTATCCCTTCACCATTCACCAAGTGGAATCCTCCCAGTCCTCATACAGGTCTCATCTCCTGTGTAGGATCAAAATCCTGCCACCAGACACTTCTGGCAACATTCCAGGATTCCCGAGCCCCCAAAGGGTGGTCTCGGCCTCTCTGCACCTCCATCCTGAAGTGCTGAGATCACACATTCCAAGAACACAGCAGCTGCGAAGGACTACCCAAGAAGAGCGCAGAAGTGCCTCAACATGCCTGCCTCCACAGCTTTTTCCCTGGGGACGTCCCGAAACGAAGGCTGATTTAGAAGCCTCCAGTTTGGGCTAAAGTTGTGGTATTTTACACCAGGAAGCCCTGTGCTCCAAGCACACTGCAGCTGTGAAAGGCATCCCAAGGGGAGCGCAAAAGTGCCACAACATGGCTGTCTCCACAGCTTTTCCCTTGGGATAATTCCTAAACCCAGGCTGATTTAAATGACCAGTGTTACGGTTAGGGTTAGGGTTACGCCTAGGTGTAGAGCTTTTTAAACCAGCAAGCTCTGAGCTCCAGGCACACGGCAGCTGCGAAAGGCATCCCAAGGGGAGCACAAAAGTGCCAGAAAATGGCTGCCTCCACACGTTTTCATTAGCACCATTGCTAAGCCTAGGCTGAATCACCTGCCTCCAGTCTCAGCTAGGGACATGGATTTTTAAACCAGGAAGCCCTGAGCTCCAGGCACACGGCAGCTGTGAAAGGCATCCCAAGGGGAGTACAAAAGTGCAACAACATGGCAGCTTTCACAGCTTTTTCCTTGGCACCATCCCTATACCTAGGCTGATTTATCTGCCTAGGGTTAGGGTTAGGGCTCAGCCTAGGGCTAGGATTTTTTTAAGCAGGAAGCCCTGAGTTCCAGGCTTACTGCATCTGCCAAAGGCATCCCAAAGGGAGCGCAGAAGTGCCACAACATGGCTGCTTTCACAGCTTTTTCCTTAGGAAGAACCCTAATACCCGGCTGATTTACCTTCCTAGGGTTACTGTTAGGCTTAGGCCTAGGACTTTTAAAACCAGGAAGCCCTGTGCTCCAGGCACACTGCAGCTGTTAAAGACATCCCAAGGGGAGCGCAAAAGTGACACAACTTGGCTGCCTCCACTGCTATTTCCATGAGACCATCCCGAATCATAGGCTCATTTTCCTTCCTAGGCTTAAGGTTTGAGTTAGGCCTAGGGTTAGTGTTCTTTTAACCAGAAAGCCCTGAGTTCCAAGAACACAGCAGCTGCGAAGGACTACCCAAGAAGAGCGCAGAAGTGCCTCAACATGCCTGCCTCCACAGCTTTTTCCTTGGGGACGTCCCGAAACGAAGGCTGATTTAGAAGCCTCCAGTTTGGGCTAAAGTTGTGGTTTTTTAAACCAGGAAACCCTGTGCTCCAAGCACACTGCAGCTGTGAAAGGCATCCCAAGGGGAGCGCAAAAGTGCCACAACATGGCTGTCTCCACAGCTTTTCCCTTGGGATAATTCCTAAACCCAGGCTGATTTAAATGACCAGTGTTACGGTTAGGGTTAGGGTTACGCCTAGGTGTAGAGCTTTTTAAACCAGCAAGCTCTGAGCTCCAGGCACACGGCAGCTGCGAAAGGCATCCCAAGGGGAGCACAAAAGTGCCAGAAAATGGCTGCCTCCACACGTTTTCATTGGCACCATTGCTAAGCCTAGGCTGAATCACCTGCCTCCAGTCTCAGCTAGGGACATGGTTTTTTAAACCAGGAAGCCCTGAGCTCCAGGCACACGGCAGCTGTGAAAGGCATCCCAAGGGGAGTACAAAAGTGCAACAACATGGCAGCTTTCACAGCTTTTTCCTTGGCACCATCCCTATACCTAGGCTGATTTATCTGCCTAGGGTTAGGGTTAGGGCTCAGCCAAGGGCAAGGATTTTTTTAAGCAGGAAGCCCTGAGTTCCAGGCTTACTGCATCTGCCAAAGGCATCCCAAAGGGAGCGCAGAAGTGCCACAACATGGCTGCTTTCACAGCTTTTTCCTTAGGAAGAACCCTAATACCCGGCTGATTTACCTTCCTAGGGTTACTGTTAGGCTTAGGCCTAGGACTTTTAAAACCAGGAAGCCCTGTGCTCCAGGCACACTGCAGCTGTTAAAGGCATCCCAAGGGGAGCGCAAAAGTGACACAACTTGGCTGCCTCCACTGCTATTTCCATGAGACCATCCCGAATCATAGGCTGATTTTCCTTCCTAGGCTTAAGGTTTGAGTTAGGCCTAGGGTTAGTGTTCTTTTAACCAGAAAGCCCTGAGTTCCAATGTAAGGTTTTCTGTGTTGCTGTTCTGGTGGCCTGGAAAAGCCCAGGGATGGCCTTGGAGAGCCGACGCTTCAAAGGACGAGGAGAGACTTCTGATCTTGTCTCGGTCTTGGTGTTTATTAATTGTTTATCTAAAAGATTTTCTTTCAGCCCGACAGAGGTCTGCACAGCAAGTCAGCCATGGGCACACTCCCGAAGCCCCCGGGCAGTCACTTATCTTTATACCCGAAGGTACGTGTACAATATTTATCATTTTTCTCCAATACTTTCTGCTCTTATTAACCTGTGCACTTCTAGTAATGACCAATCCCAAAGTGCCACCACCACCACAGAAGATGGAGGCCAAGAAGAAGAAGAAGAAGGACAGGACACGCCCCAATTCCTCCATCTTACTTCTTTAGACACCCCCGTACCAAAATCCTAACCCCTGTGTTTTACACTTTAACTAACTTATCCCTTCACCATTCACAAAGTGGAATCCTCCCAGTCCTCATACAGGTCTCATCTCCTGTGTAGGATCAAAATCCTGCCACCAGACACTTCTGGCAACATTCCAGGATTCCCGAGCCCCCAAAGGGTGGTCTCGGCCTCTCTGCACCTCCATCCTGAGGTGCCGAGACCACACATTCCAAGAACACAGCAGCTGCGAAGGACTACCCAAGAAGAGCGCAGAAGTGCCTCAACATGCCTGCCTCCACAGCTTTTTCCCTGGGGACGTCCCGAAACGAAGGCTGATTTAGAAGCCTCCAGTTTGGGCTAAAGTTGTGGTATTTTACACCAGGAAGCCCTGTGCTCCAAGCACACTGCAGCTGTGAAAGGCATCCCAAGGGGAGCGCAAAAGTGCCACAACATGGCTGTCTCCACAGCTTTTCCCTTGGGATAATTCCTAAACCCAGGCTGATTTAAATGACCAGTGTTACGGTTAGGGTTAGGGTTACGCCTAGGTGTAGAGCTTTTTAAACCAGCAAGCTCTGAGCTCCAGGCACACGGCAGCTGCGAAAGGCATCCCAAGGGGAGCACAAAAGTGCCAGAAAATGGCTGCCTCCACACGTTTTCATTAGCACCATTGCTAAGCCTAGGCTGAATCACCTGCCTCCAGTCTCAGCTAGGGACATGGATTTTTAAACCAGGAAGCCCTGAGCTCCAGGCACACGGCAGCTGTGAAAGGCATCCCAAGGGGAGTACAAAAGTGCAACAACATGGCAGCTTTCACAGCTTTTTCCTTGGCACCATCCCTATACCTAGGCTGATTTATCTGCCTAGGGTTAGGGTTAGGGCTCAGCCTAGGGCTAGGATTTTTTTAAGCAGGAAGCCCTGAGTTCCAGGCTTACTGCATCTGCCAAAGGCATCCCAAAGGGAGCGCAGAAGTGCCACAACATGGCTGCTTTCACAGCTTTTTCCTTAGGAAGAACCCTAATACCCGGCTGATTTACCTTCCTAGGGTTACTGTTAGGCTTAGGCCTAGGACTTTTAAAACCAGGAAGCCCTGTGCTCCAGGCACACTGCAGCTGTTAAAGGCATCCCAAGGGGAGCGCAAAAGTGACACAACTTGGCTGCCTCCACTGCTATTTCCATGAGACCATCCCGAATCATAGGCTGATTTTCCTTCCTAGGCTTAAGGTTTGAGTTAGGCCTAGGGTTAGTGTTCTTTTAACCAGAAAGCCCTGAGTTCCAAGAACACAGCAGCTGCGAAGGACTACCCAAGAAGAGCGCAGAAGTGCCTCAACATGCCTGCCTCCACAGCTTTTTCCTTGGGGACGTCCCGAAACGAAGGCTGATTTAGAAGCCTCCAGTTTGGGCTAAAGTTGTGGTTTTTTACACCAGGAAGCCCTCTGCTCCAAGCACACTGCAGCTTTGAAAGGCATCCCAAGGGGAGCGCAAAAGTGCCACAACATGGCTGTCTCCACAGCTTTTCCCTTGGGATAATTCCTAAACCCAGGCTGATTTAAATGACCAGTGTTACGGTTAGGGTTAGGGTTAGGCCTAGGTATAGAGCTTTTTAAACCAGCAAGCTCTGAGCTCCAGGCACACGGCAGCTGCGAAAGGCATCCCAAGGGGAGCACAAAAGTGCCAGAAAATGGCTGCCTCCACATGTTTTCATTGGCGCCATTGCTAAGCCTAGGCTGAATCACCTGCCTCCAGTCTCAGCTAGGGACATGGTTTTTTAAACCAGGAAGCCCTGAGCTCCAGGCACACGGCAGCTGTGAAAGGCATCCCAAGGGGAGTACAAAAGTGCAACAACATGGCAGCTTTCACAGCTTTTTCCTTGGCACCATCCCTATACCTAGGCTGATTTATCTGCCTAGGGTTAGGGTTAGGGCTCAGCCTAGGGCTAGGATTTTTTTAAGCAGGAAGCCCTGAGTTCCAGGCTTACTGCATCTGCCAAAGGCATCCCAAAGGGAGCGCAGAAGTGCCACAACATGGCTGCTTTCACAGCTTTTTCCTTAGGAAGAACCCTAATACCCGGCTGATTTACCTTCCTAGGGTTACTGTTAGGCTTAGGCCTAGGACTTTTAAAACCAGGAAGCCCTGTGCTCCAGGCACACTGCAGCTGTGAAAGGCATCCCAAGGGGAGCGCAAAAGTGACACAACTTGGCTGCCTCCACTGCTATTTCCATGAGACCATCCTGAATCATAGGCTGATTTTCCTTCCTAGGCTTAAGGTTTGAGTTAGGCCTAGGGTTAGTGTTCTTTTAACCAGAAAGCCCTGAGTTCCAAGAACACAGCAGCTGCGAAGGACTACCCAAGAAGAGCGCAGAAGTGCCTCAACATGCCTGCCTCCACAGCTTTTTCCTTGGGGATGTCCCGAAACGAAGGCTGATTTAGAAGCCTCCAGTTTGGGCTAAAGTTGTGGTATTTTAAACCAGGAAGCCCTGTGCTCCAAGCACACTGCAGCTGTGAAAGGCATCCCAAGGGGAGCGCAAAAGTGCCACAACATGGCTGTCTCCACAGCTTTTCCCTTGGGATAATTCCTAAACCCAGGCTGATTTAAATGACCAGTGTTACGGTTAGGGTTAGGGTTACGCCTAGGTGTAGAGCTTTTTAAACCAGCAAGCTCTGAGCTCCAGGCACACAGCAGCTGCGAAAGGCATCCCAAGGGGAGCACAAAAGTGCCAGAAAATGGCTGCCTCCACACGTTTTCATTGGCACCATTGCTAAGCCTAGGCTGAATCACCTGCCTCCAGTCTCAGCTAGGGACATGGTTTTTTAAACCAGGAAGCCCTGAGCTCCAGCCACACGGCAGCTGTGAAAGGCATCCCAAGGGGAGTACAAAAGTGCAACAACATGGCAGCTTTCACAGCTTTTTCCTTGGCACCATCCCTATACCTAGGCTGATTTATCTGCCTAGGGTTAGGGTTAGGGCTCAGCCTAGGGCTAGGATTTTTTTAACCAGGAAGCCCTGAGTTCCAGGCTTACTGCATCTGCCAAAGGCATCCCAAAGGGAGCGGTGAAGTGCCACAACATGGCTGCTTTCACAGCTTTTTCCTTAGGAAGAACCCTAATACCCAGCTGATTTACCTTCCTAGGGTTACTGTTAGGCTTAGGCCTAGGACTTTTAAAACCAGGAAGCCCTGTGCTCCAGGCACACTGCAGCTGTGAAAGGCATCCCAAGGGGAGCGCAAAAGTGACACAACTTGGCTGCCTCCACTGCTATTTCCATGAGACCATCCCGAATCATAGGCTGATTTTCCTTCCTAGGCTTAAGGTTTGAGTTAGGCCTAGGGTTAGTGTTCTTTTAACCAGAAAGCCCTGAGTTCCAAGAACACAGCAGCTGCGAAGGACTACCCAAGAAGAGCGCAGAAGTGCCTCAACATGCCTGCCTCCACAGCTTTTTCCTTGGGGACGTCCCGAAACGAAGGCTGATTTAGAAGCCTCCAGTTTGGGCTAAAGTTGTGGTTTTTTAAACCAGGAAGCCCTGTGCTCCAAGCACACTGCAGCTGTGAAAGGCATCCCAAGGGGAGCGCAAAAGTGCCACAACATGGCTGTCTCCACAGCTTTTCCCTTGGGATAATTCCTAAACCCAGGCTGATTTAAATGACCAGTGTTACGGTTAGGGTTAGGGTTACGCCTAGGTGTAGAGCTTTTTAAACCAGCAAGCTCTGAGCTCCAGGCACACGGCAGCTGCGAAAGGCATCCCAAGGGGAGCACAAAAGTGCCAGAAAATGGCTGCCTCCACACGTTTTCATTGGCACCATTGCTAAGCCTAGGCTGAATCACCTGCCTCCAGTCTCAGCTAGGGACATGGTTTTTTAAAGCAGGAAGCCCTGAGCTCCAGGCACACGGCAGCTGTGAAAGGCATCCCAAGGGGAGTACAAAAGTGCAACAACATGGCAGCTTTCACAGCTTTTTCCTTGGCACCATCCCTATACCTAGGCTGATTTATCTGCCTAGGGTTAGGGTTAGGGCTCAGCCTAGGGCTAGGATTTTTTTCACCAGGAAGCCCTGAGTTCCAGGCTTACTGCATCTGCCAAGGGCATCCCAAACGGAGCGCAGAAGGTCCATAACATGGCTGCTTTCACAGCTTTTTCCTTAGGAAGAACCCTAATACCCGGCTGATTTACCTTCCTAGGGTTACTGTTAGGCTTAGGCCTAGGACTTTTAAAACCAGGAAGCCCTGTGCTCCAGGCACACTGCAGCTGTGAAAGGCATCCCAAGGGGAGCGCAAAAGTGACACAACTTGGCTGCCTCCACTGCTATTTCCATGAGACCATCCTGAATCATAGGCTGATTTTCCTTCCTAGGCTTAAGGTTTGAGTTAGGCCTAGGGTTAGTGTTCTTTTAACCAGAAAGCCCTGAGTTCCAAGAACACAGCAGCTGCGAAGGACTACCCAAGAAGAGCGCAGAAGTGCCTCAACATGCCTGCCTCCACAGCTTTTTCCTTGGGGACGTCCCGAAACGAAGGCTGATTTAGAAGCCTCCAGTTTGGGTTAAAGTTGTGGTTTTTTCAACCAGGAAGCCCTCTGCTCCAAGCACACTGCAGCTGTGAAAGGCATCCCAAGGGGAGCGCAAAAGTGCCACAACATGGCTGTCTCCACAGCTTTTCCCTTGGGATAATTCCTAAACCCAGGCTGATTTACATGACTAGTGTTACGGTTAGGGTTAGGGTTACGCCTAGGTGTAGAGCTTTTTAAACCAGCAAGCTCTGAGCTCCAGGCACACGGCAGCTGCGAAAGGCATCCCAAGGGGAGCACAAAAGTGCCAGAAAATGGCTGCCTCCACACGTTTTCATTGGCGCCATTGCTAAGCCTAGGCTGAATCACCTGCCTCCAGTCTCAGCTAGGGACATGGTTTTTTAAACCAGGAAGCCCTGAGCTCCAGGCACACGGCAGCTGTGAAAGGCATCCCAAGGGGAGTACAAAAGTGCAACAACATGGCAGCTTTCACAGCTTTTTCCTTGGCACCATCCCTATACCTAGGCTGATTTATCTGCCTAGGGTTAGGGTTAGGGCTCAGCCTAGGGCTAGGATTTTTTTAACCAGGAAGCCCTGAGTTCCAGGCTTACTGCATCTGCCAAAGGCATCCCAAAGGGAGCGCAGAAGTGCCACAACATGGCTGCTTTCACAGCTTTTTCCTTAGGAAGAACCCTAATACCCGGCTGATTTACCTTCCTAGGGTTACTGTTAGGCTTAGGCCTAGGACTTTTAAAACCAGGAAGCCCTGTGCTCCAGGCACACTGCAGCTGTTAAAGGCATCCCAAGGGGAGTGCAAAAGTGACAGAACTTGGCTGCCTCCACTGCTATTTCCATGAGACCATCCCGAATCATAGGCTGATTTTCCTTCCTAGGCTTAAGGTTTGAGTTAGGCCTAGGGTTAGTGTTCTTTTAACCAGAAAGCCCTGAGTTCCAAGAACACAGCAGCTGCGAAGGACTACCCAAGAAGAGCGCAGAAGTGCCTCAACATGCCTGCCTGCACAGCTTTTTCCTTGGGGACGTCCCGAAACGAAGGCTGATTTAGAAGCCTCCAGTTTGGGCTAAAGTTGTGGTTTTTTACACCAGGAAGCCCTGTGCTCCAAGCACACTGCAGCTGTGAAAGGCATCCCAAGGGGAGCGCAAAAGTGCCACAACATGGCTGTCTCCACAGCTTTTCCCTTAGGATAATTCCTAAACACAGGCTGATTTAAATGACCAGTGTTACGTTTAGGGTTAGGGTTACGCCTAGGTGTAGAGCTTTTTAAACCAGCAAGCTCTGAGCTCCAGGCACACGGCAGCTGCGAAAGGCATCCCAAGGGGAGCACAAAAGTGCCAGAAAATGGCTGCCTCCACACGTTTTCATTGGCACCATTGCTAAGCCTAGGCTGAATCACCTGCCTCCAGTCTCAGCTAGGGACATGGTTTTTTAAACCAGGAAGCCCTGAGCTCCAAGCACACGACAGCTGTGAAAGGCATCCCAAGGGGAGTACAAAAGTGCAACAACATGGCAGCTTTCACAGCTTTTTCCTTGGCACCATCCCTATACCTAGGCTGATTTATCTGCCTAGGGTTAGGGTTAGGGCTCAGCCAAGGGCAAGGATTTCTTTAACCAGGAAGCCCTGAGTTCCAGGCTTACTGCATCTGCCAAAGGCATCCCAAAGGGAGCGCAGAAGTGCCTCAACATGGCTGCTTTTACAGATTTTTCCTTAGGAAGAACCCTAATACCCGGCTGATTTACCTTCCTAGGGTTACTGTTAGGCTTAGGCCTAGGACTTTTAAAACCAGGAAGCCCTGTGCTCCAGGCACACTGCAGCTGTTAAAGGCATCCCAAGGGGAGCGCAAAAGTGACACAACTTGGCTGCCTCCACTGCTATTTCCATGAGACCATCCCGAATCATAGGCTGATTTTCCTTCCTAGGCTTAAGGTTTGAGTTAGGCCTAGGGTTAGTGTTCTTTTAACCAGAAAGCCCTGAGTTCCAAGAACACAGCAGCTGCGAAGGACTACCCAAGAAGAGCGCAGAAGTGCCTCAACATGCCTGCCTCCACAGCTTTTTCCTTGGGGACGTCCCGAAACGAAGGCTGATTTAGAAGCCTCCAGTTTGGGCTAAAGTTGTGGTTTTTTAAACCAGGAAACCCTGTGCTCCAAGCTCACTGCAGCTGTGAAAGGCATCCCAAGGGGAGCGCAAAAGTGCCACAACATGGCTGTCTCCACAGCTTTTCCCTTGGGATAATTCCTAAACCCAGGCTGATTTAAATAACCAGTGTTACAGTTAGGGTTAGGGTTACGCCTAGGTGTAGAGCTTTTTAAACCAGCAAGCTCTGAGCTCCAGGCACACGGCAGCTGTGAAAGGCATCCCAAGGGGAGCACAAAAGTGCCAGAAAATGGCTGCCTCCACACGTTTTCATTGGCACCATTGCTAAGCCTAGGCTGAATCACCTGCCTCCAGTCTCAGCTAGGGACATTGTTTTTTAAACCAGGAAGCCCTGAGCTCCAGGCACACGGCAGCTGTGAAAGGCATCCCAAGGGGAGTACAAAAGTGCAACAACATGGCAGCTTTCACAGCTTTTTCCTTGGCACAATCCCTATACCTAGGCTGATTTATCTGCCTAGGGTTAGGGTTAGGGCTCAGCCAAGGGCAAGGATTTTTTAACCAGGAAGCCCTGAGTTCCAGGCTTACTGCATCTCCCAAAGGCATCCCAAAGGGAGCGCAGAAGTGCCACAACATGGCTGCTTTCACAGCTTTTTCCTTAGGAAGAACCCTAATACCCGGCTGATTTACCTTCCTAGGGTTACTGTTAGGCTTAGGCCTAGGACTTTTAAAACCAGGAAGCCCTGTGCTCCAGGCACACTGCAGCTGTTAAAGGCATCCCAAGGGGAGCGCAAAAGTGACACAACTTGGCTGCCTCCACTGCTATTTCCATGAGACCATCCCGAATCATAGGCTGATTTTCCTTCCTAGGCTTAAGGTTTGAGTTAGGCCTAGGGTTAGTGTTCTTTTAACCAGAAAGCCCTGAGTTCCAAGAACACAGCAGCTGCGAAGGACTACCCAAGAAGAGCGCAGAAGTGCCTCAACATGCCTGCCTCCACAGCTTTTTCCTTGGGGACGTCCCGAAACGAAGGCTGATTTAGAAGCCTCCAGTTTGGGCTAAAGTTGTGGTTTTTTAAACCAGGAAGCCCTGTGCTCCAAGCACACTGCAGCTGGGAAAGGCATCCCAAGGGGAGCGCAAAAGTGCCACAACATGGCTGTCTCCACAGCTTTTCCCTTGGGATAATTCCTAAACCCAGGCTGATTTAAATGACCAGTGTTACGGTTAGGGTTAGGGTTACGCCTAGGTGTAGAGCTTTTTAAACCAGCAAGCTCTGAGCTCCAGGCACACGGCAGCTGCGAAAGGCATCCCAAGGGGAGCACAAAAGTGCCAGAAAATGGCTGCCTCCACACGTTTTCATTGGCACCATTGCTGAGCCTAGGCTGAATCACCTGCCTCCAGTCTCAGCTAGGGACATTGTTTTTTAAACCAGGAAGCCCTGAGCTCCAGGCACACGGCAGCTGTGAAAGGCATCCCAAGGGGAGTACAAAAGTGCAACAACATGGCAGCTTTCACAGCTTTTTCCTTGGCACCATCCCTATACCTAGGCTGATTTATCTGCCTAGGGTTAGGGTTAGGGCTCAGCCAAGGGCTAGGATTTTTTTAAGCAGGAAGCCCTGAGTTCCAGGCTTACTGCATCTGCCAAAGGCATCCCAAAGGGAGCGCAGAAGTGCCTCAACATGGCTGCTTTCACAGCTTTTTCCTTAGGAAGAACCCTAATACCCGGCTGATTTACCTTCCTAGGGTTACTGTTAGGCTTAGGCCTAGGACTTTTAAAACCAGGAAGCCCTGTGCTCCAGGCACACTGCAGCTGTTAAAGGCATCCCAAGGGGAGCGCAAAAGTGACACAACTTGGCTGCCTCCACTGCTATTTCCATGAGACCATCCCGAATCATAGGCTGATTTTCCTTCCTAGGCTTAAGGTTTGAGTTAGGCCTAGGGTTAGTGTTCTTTTAACCAGAAAGCCCTGAGTTCCAAGAACACAGCAGCTGCGAAGGACTACCCAAGAAGAGCGCAGAAGTGCCTCAACATGCCTGCCTCCACAGCTTTTTCCTTGGGGACGTCCCGAAACGAAGGCTGATTTAGAAGCCTCCAGTTTGGGCTAAAGTTGTGGTTTTTTAAACCAGGAAACCCTGTGCTCCAAGCTCACTGCAGCTGTGAAAGGCATCCCAAGGGGAGCGCAAAAGTGCCACAACATGGCTGTCTCCACAGCTTTTCCCTTGGGATAATTCCTAAACCCAGGCTGATTTAAATAACCAGTGTTACGGTTAGGGTTAGGGTTACGCCTAGGTGTAGAGCTTTTTAAACCAGCAAGCTCTGAGCTCCAGGCACACGGCAGCTGTGAAAGGCATCCCAAGGGGAGCACAAAAGTGCCAGAAAATG
The DNA here is from genome assembly GCF_027579445.1 of Ammospiza nelsoni. Taxonomy (NCBI): domain Eukaryota; kingdom Metazoa; phylum Chordata; class Aves; order Passeriformes; family Passerellidae; genus Ammospiza; species Ammospiza nelsoni. The sequence continues at coordinate 2,226,002 of NW_026683189.1, read as the reverse complement.
GCTGCCTCCACACGTTTTCATTGGCACCATTGCTAAGCCTAGGCTGAATCACCTGCCTCCAGTCTCAGCTAGGGACATTGTTTTTTAAACCAGGAAGCCCTGAGCTCCAGGCACACGGCAGCTGTGAAAGGCATCCCAAGGGGAGTACAAAAGTGCAACAACATGGCAGCTTTCACAGCTTTTTCCTTGGCACAATCCCTATACCTAGGCTGATTTATCTGCCTAGGGTTAGGGTTAGGGCTCAGCCAAGGGCAAGGATTTTTTAACCAGGAAGCCCTGAGTTCCAGGCTTACTGCATCTGCCAAAGGCATCCCAAAGGGAGCGCAGAAGTGCCACAACATGGCTGCTTTCACAGCTTTTTCCTTAGGAAGAACCCTAATACCCGGCTGATTTACCTTCCTAGGGTTACTGTTAGGCTTAGGCCTAGGACTTTTAAAACCAGGAAGCCCGGTGCTCCAGGCACACTGCAGCTGTTAAAGGCATCCCAAGGGGAGCGCAAAAGTGACACAACTTGGCTGCCTCCACTGCTATTTCCATGAGACCATCCCGAATCATAGGCTGATTTTCCTTCCTAGGCTTAAGGTTTGAGTTAGGCCTAGGGTTAGTGTTCTTTTAACCAGAAAGCCCTGAGTTCCAAGAACACAGCAGCTGCGAAGGACTACCCAAGAAGAGCGCAGAAGTGCCTCAACATGCCTGCCTCCACAGCTTTTTCCTTGGGGACGTCCCGAAAGGAAGGCTGATTTAGAAGCCTCCAGTTTGGGCTAAAGTTGTGGTTTTTTAAACCAGGAAGCCCTGTGCTCCAAGCACACTGCAGCTGTGAAAGGCATCCCAAGGGGAGCGCAAAAGTGCCACAACATGGCTGTCTCCACAGCTTTTCCCTTGGGATAATTCCTAAACCCAGGCTGATTTAAATGACCAGTGTTACGGTTAGGGTTAGGGTTACGCCTAGGTGTAGAGCTTTTTAAACCAGCAAGCTCTGAGCTCCAGGCACACGGCAGCTGCGAAAGGCATCCCAAGGGGAGCACAAAAGTGCCAGAAAATGGCTGCCTCCACACGTTTTCATTGGCACCATTGCTAAGCCTAGGCTGAATCACCTGCCTCCAGTCTCAGCTAGGGACATTGTTTTTTAAACCAGGAAGCCCTGAGCTCCAGGCACACGGCAGCTGTGAAAGGCATCCCAAGGGGAGTACAAAAGTGCAACAACATGGCAGCTTTCACAGCTTTTTCCTTGGCACCATCCCTATACCTAGGCTGATTTATCTGCCTAGGGTTAGGGTTAGGGCTCAGCCAAGGGCTAGGATTTTTTTAAGCAGGAAGCCCTGAGTTCCAGGCTTACTGCATCTGCCAAAGGCATCCCAAAGGGAGCGCAGAAGTGCCTCAACATGGCTGCTTTCACAGCTTTTTCCTTAGGAAGAACCCTAATACCCGGCTGATTTACCTTCCTAGGGTTACTGTTAGGCTTAGGCCTAGGACTTTTAAAACCAGGAAGCCCTGTGCTCCAGGCACACTGCAGCTGTTAAAGGCATCCCAAGGGGAGCGCAAAAGTGACACAACTTGGCTGCCTCCACTGCTATTTCCATGAGACCATCCCGAATCATAGGCTGATTTTCCTTCCTAGGCTTAAGGTTTGAGTTAGGCCTAGGGTTAGTGTTCTTTTAACCAGAAAGCCCTGAGTTCCAAGAACACAGCAGCTGCGAAGGACTACCCAAGAAGAGCGCAGAAGTGCCTCAACATGCCTGCCTCCACAGCTTTTTCCTTGGGGACGTCCCGAAACGAAGGCTGATTTAGAAGCCTCCAGTTTGGACTAAAGTTGTGGTTTTTTACACCAGGAAGCCCTGTGCTCCAAGCTCACTGCAGCTGTGAAAGGCATCCCAAGGGGAGCGCAAAAGTGCCACAACATGGCTGTCTCCACAGCTTTTCCCTTGGGATAATTCCTAAACCCAGGCTGATTTAAATGACCAGTGTTACGGTTAGGGTTAGGGTTACGCCTAGGTGTAGAGCTTTTTAAACCAGCAAGCTCTGAGCTCCAGGCACACTGCAGCTGCGAAAGGCATCCCAAGGGGAGCACAAAAGTGCCAGAAAATGGCTGCCTCCACACGTTTTCATTGGCGCCATTGCTAAGCCTAGGCTGAATCACCTGCCTCCAGTCTCAGCTAGGGACATGGTTTTTTAAACCAGGAAGCCCTGAGCTCCAAGCACACGGCAGCTGTGAAAGGCATCCCAAGGGGAGTACAAAAGTGCAACAACATGGCAGCTTTCACAGCTTTTTCCTTGGCACCATCCCTATACCTAGGCTGATTTATCTGCCTAGGGTTAGGGTTAGGGCTCAGCCTAGGGCTAGGATATTTTAAGCAGGAAGCCCTGAGTTCCAGGCTTACTGCATCTGCCAAAGGCATCCCAAAGGGAGCGCAGAAGTGCCACAACATGGCTGCTTTCACAGCTTTTTCCTTAGGAAGAACCCTAATACCCGGCTGATTTACCTTCCTAGGGTTACTGTTAGGCTTAGGCCTAGGACTTTTAAAACCAGGAAGCCCTGTGCTCCAGGCACACTGCAGCTGTTAAAGGCATCCCAAGGGGAGCGCAAAAGTGACACAACTTGGCTGCCTCCACTGCTATTTCCATGAGACCATCCTGAATCATAGGCTGATTTTCCTTCCTAGGCTTAAGGTTTGAGTTAGGCCTAGGGTTAGTGTTCTTTTAACCAGAAAGCCCTGAGTTCCAAGAACACAGCAGCTGCGAAGGACTACCCAAGAAGAGCGCAGAAGTGCCTCAACATGCCTGCCTCCACAGCTTTTTCCTTGGGGATGTCCCGAAACGAAGGCTGATTTAGAAGCCTCCAGTTTGGGCTAAAGTTGTGGTTTTTTAAACCAGGAAGCCCTGTGCTCCAAGCACACTGCAGCTGTGAAAGGCATCCCAAGGGGAGCGCAAAAGTGCCACAACATGGCTGTCTCCACAGCTTTTCCCTTGGGATAATTCCTAAACCCAGGCTGATTTAAATGACCAGTGTTACGGTTAGGGTTAGGGTTACGCCTAGGTGTAGAGCTTTTTAAACCAGCAAGCTCTGAGCTCCAGGCACACGGCAGCTGCAAAAGGCATCCCAAGGGGAGCACAAAAGTGCCAGAAAATGGCTGCCTCCACACGTTTTCATTGGCACCATTGCTAAGCCTAGGCTGAATCACCTGCCTCCAGTCTCAGCTAGGGACATGGTTTTTTAAACCAGGAAGCCCTGAGCTCCAGGCACACGGCAGCTGTGAAAGGCATCCCAAGGGGAGTACAAAAGTGCAACAACATGGCAGCTTTCACAGCTTTTTCCTTGGCACCATCCCTATACCTAGGCTGATTTATCTGCCTAGGGTTAGGGTTAGGGCTCAGCCTAGGGCAAGGATTTTTTTAAGCAGGAAGCCCTGAGTTCCAGGCTTACTGCATCTGCCAAAGGCATCCCAAAGGGAGCGCAGAAGTGCCACAACATGGCTGCTTTCACAGCTTTTTCCTTAGGAAGAACCCTAATACCCGGCTGATTTACCTTCCTAGGGTTACTGTTAGGCTTAGGCCTAGGACTTTTAAAACCAGGAAGCCCTGTGCTCCAGGCACACTGCAGCTGTGAAAGGCATCCCAAGGGGAGCGCAAAAGTGACACAACTTGGCTGCCTCCACTGCTATTTCCATGAGACCATCCTGAATCATAGGCTGATTTTCCTTCCTAGGCTTAAGGTTTGAGTTAGGCCTAGGGTTAGTGTTCTTTTAACCAGAAAGCCCTGAGTTCCAAGAACACAGCAGCTGCGAAGGACTACCCAAGAAGAGCGCAGAAGTGCCTCAACATGCCTGCCTCCACAGCTTTTTCCTTGGGGACGTCCCGAAACGAAGGCTGATTTAGAAGCCTCCAGTTTGGGCTAAAGTTGTGGTTTTTTAAACCAGGAAGCCCTGTGCTCCAAGCACACTGCAGCTGTGAAAGGCATGCCAAGGGGAGCGCAAAAGTGCCACAACATGGCTGTCTCCACAGCTTTTCCCTTGGGATAATTCCTAAACCCAGGCTGATTTAAATGACCAGTGTTACGGTTAGGGTTAGGGTTACGCCTAGGTGTAGAGCTTTTTAAACCAGCAAGCTCTGAGCTCCAGGCACACGGCAGCTGCGAAAGGCATCCCAAGGGGAGCACAAAAGTGCCAGAAAATGGCTGCCTCCACACGTTTTCATTGGCACCATTGCTAAGCCTAGGCTGAATCACCTGCCTCCAGTCTCAGCTAGGGACATGGTTTTTTAAACCAGGAAGCCCTGAGCTCCAGGCACACGGCAGCTGTGAAAGGCATCCCAAGGGGAGTACAAAAGTGCAACAACATGGCAGCTTTCACAGCTTTTTCCTTGGCACCATCCCTATACCTAGGCTGATTTATCTGCCTAGGGTTAGGGTTAGGGCTCAGCCTAGGGCTAGGATTTTTTTAACCAGGAAGCCCTGAGTTCCAGGCTTACTGCATCTGCCAAAGGCATCCCAAAGGGAGCGCAGAAGTGCCACAACATGGCTGCTTTCACAGCTTTTTCCTTAGGAAGAACCCTAATACCCGGCTGATTTACCTTCCTAGGGTTACTGTTAGGCTTAGGCCTAGGACTTTTAAAACCAGGAAGCCCTGTGCTCCAGGCACACTGCAGCTGTGAAAGGCATCCCAAGGGGAGCGCAAAAGTGACACAACTTGGCTGCCTCCACTGCTATTTCCATGAGACCATCCCAAATCATAGGCTGATTTTCCTTCCTAGGCTTAAGGTTTGAGTTAGGCCTAGGGTTAGTGTTCTTTTAACCAGAAAGCCCTGAGTTCCAAGAACACAGCAGCTGCGAAGGACTACCCAAGAAGAGCGCAGAAGTGCCTCAACATGCCTGCCTCCACAGCTTTTTCCTTGGGGACGTCCCGAAACGAAGGCTGATTTAGAAGCCTCCAGTTTGGGCTAAAGTTGTGGTTTTTTAAACCAGGAAGCCCTGTGCTCCAAGCACACTGCAGCTGTGAAAGGCATCCCAAGGGGAGCGCAAAAGTGCCACAACATGGCTGTCTCCACAGCTTTTCCCTTGGGATAATTCCTAAACCCAGGCTGATTTAAATGACCAGTGTTACGGTTAGGGTTAGGGTTACGCCTAGGTGTAGAGCTTTTTAAACCAGCAAGCTCTGAGCTCCAGGCACACGGCAGCTGCGAAAGGCATCCCAAGGGGAGCACAAAAGTGCCAGAAAATGGCTGCCTCCACACGTTTTCATTGGCACCATTGCTAAGCCTAGGCTGAATCACCTGCCTCCAGTCTCAGCTAGGGACATGGTTTTTTAAACCAGGAAGCCCTGAGCACCAGGCACACGGCAGCTGTGAAAGGCATCCCAAGGGGAGTACAAAAGTGCAACAACATGGCAGCTTTCACAGCTTTTTCCTTGGCACCATCCCTATACCTAGGCTGATTTATCTGCCTAGGGTTAGGGTTAGGGCTCAGCCTAGGGCTAGGATTTTTTTAAGCAGGAAGCCCTGAGTTCCAGGCTTACTGCATCTGCCAAAGGCATCCCAAAGGGAGCGCAGAAGTGCCACAACATGGCTGCTTTCACAGCTTTTTCCTTAGGAAGAACCCTAATACCCGGCTGATTTACCTTCCTAGGTTTACTGTTAGGCCTAGGCCTAGGACTTTTAAAACCAGGAAGCCCTGTGCTCCAGGCACACTGCAGCTGTTAAAGGCATCCCAAGGGGAGCGCAAAAGTGACACAACTTGGCTGCCTCCACTGCTATTTCCATGAGACCATCCTGAATCATAGGCTGATTTTCCTTCCTAGGCTTAAGGTTTGAGTTAGGCCTAGGGTTAGTGTTCTTTTAACCAGAAAGCCCTGAGTTCCAAGAACACAGCAGCTGCGAAGGACTACCCAAGAAGAGCGCAGAAGTGCCTCAACATGCCTGCCTCCACAGCTTTTTCCTTGGGGACGTCCCGAAACGAAGGCTGATTTAGAAGCCTCCAGTTTGGGCTAAAGTTGTGGTTTTTTCAACCAGGAAGCCCTGTGCTCCAAGCACACTGCAGCTGTGAAAGGCATCCCAAGGGGAGCGCAAAAGTGCCACAACATGGCTGTCTCCACAGCTTTTCCCTTGGGATAATTCCTAAACCCAGGCTGATTTACATGACTAGTGTTACGGGTTGGGTTAGGGTTAGGACTAGGTATAGAGCTTTTTAAACCAGCAAGCTCTGAGCTCCAGGCACACGGCAGCTGCGAAAGGCATCCCAAGGGGAGCACAAAAGTGCCAGAAAATGGCTGCCTCCACACGTTTTCATTGGCGCCATTGCTAAGCCTAGGCTGAATCACCTGCCTCCAGTCTCAGCTAGGGACATGGTTTTTTAAACCAGGAAGCCCTGAGCTCCAGGCACACGGCAGCTGTGAAAGGCATCCCAAGGGGAGTACAAAAGTGCAACAACATGGCAGCTTTCACAGCTTTTTCCTTGGCACCATCCCTATACCTAGGCTGATTTATCTGCCTAGGGTTAGGGTTAGGGCTCCGCCAAGGGCTAGGATTTTTTTAACCAGGAAGCCCTGAGTTCCAGGCTTACTGCATCTGCCAAAGGCATCCCAAAGGGAGCGCAGAAGTGCCACAACATGGCTGCTTTCACAGCTTTTTCCTTAGGAAGAACCCTAATACCCGGCTGATTTACCTTCCTAGGGTTACTGTTAGGCTTAGGCCTAGGACTTTTAAAACCAGGAAGCCCTGTGCTCCAGGCACACTGCAGCTGTTAAAGGCATCCCAAGGGGAGTGCAAAAGTGACACAACTTGGCTGCCTCCACTGCTATTTCCATGAGACCATCCCGAATCATAGGCTGATTTTCCTTCCTAGGCTTAAGGTTTGAGTTAGGCCTAGGGTTAGTGTTCTTTTTACCAGAAAGCCCTGAGTTCCAAGAACACAGCAGCTGCGAAGGACTACCCAAGAAGAGCGCAGAAGTGCCTCAACATGCCTGCCTCCACAGCTTTTTCCTTGGGGACGTCCCGAAACGAAGGCTGATTTAGAAGCCTCCAGTTTGGGCTAAAGTTGTGGTTTTTTACACCAGGAAGCCCTGTGCTCCAAGCACACTGCAGCTGTGAAAGGCATCCCAAGGGGAGCGCAAAAGTGCCACAACATGGCTGTCTCCACAGCTTTTCCCTTAGGATAATTCCTAAACACAGGCTGATTTAAATGACCAGTGTTACGGTTAGGGTTAGGGTTACGCCTAGGTGTAGAGCTTTTTAAACCAGCAAGCTCTGAGCTCCAGGCACACGGCAGCTGCGAAAGGCATCCCAAGGGGAGCACAAAAGTGCCAGAAAATGGCTGCCTCCACACGTTTTCATTGGCACCATTGCTAAGCCTAGGCTGAATCACCTGCCTCCAGTCTCAGCTAGGGACATGGTTTTTTAAACCAGGAAGCCCTGAGCTCCAAGCACACGACAGCTGTGAAAGGCATCCCAAGGGGAGTACAAAAGTGCAACAACATGGCAGCTTTCACAGCTTTTTCCTTGGCACCATCCCTATACCTAGGCTGATTTATCTGCCTAGGGTTAGGGTTAGGGCTCAGCCAAGGGCAAGGATTTCTTTAACCAGGAAGCCCTGAGTTCCAGGCTTACTGCATCTGCCAAAGGCATCCCAAAGGGAGCGCAGAAGTGCCTCAACATGGCTGCTTTTACAGCTTTTTCCTTAGGAAGAACCCTAATACCCGGCTGATTTACCTTCCTAGGGTTACTGTTAGGCTTAGGCCTAGGACTTTTAAAACCAGGAAGCCCTGTGCTCCAGGCACACTGCAGCTGTTAAAGGCATCCCAAGGGGAGCGCAAAAGTGAGACAACTTGGCTGCCTCCACTGCTATTTCCATGAGACCATCCCGAATCATAGGCTGATTTTCCTTCCTAGGCTTAAGGTTTGAGTTAGGCCTAGGGTTAGTGTTCTTTTAACCAGAAAGCCCTGAGTTCCAAGAACACAGCAGCTGCGAAGGACTACCCAAGAAGAGCGCAGAAGTGCCTCAACATGCCTGCCTCCACAGCTTTTTCCTTGGGGACGTCCCGAAACGAAGGCTGATTTAGAAGCCTCCAGTTTGGGCTAAAGTTGTGGTTTTTTAAACCAGGAAACCCTGTGCTCCAAGCTCACTGCAGCTGTGAAAGGCATCCCAAGGGGAGCGCAAAAGTGCCACAACATGGCTGTCTCCACAGCTTTTCCCTTGGGATAATTCCTAAACCCAGGCTGATTTAAATAACTAGTGTTACGGTTAGGGTTAGGGTTACGCCTAGGTGTAGAGCTTTTTAAACCAGCAAGCTCTGAGCTCCAGGCACACGGCAGCTGCGAAAGGCATCCCAAGGGGAGCACAAAAGTGCCAGAAAATGGCTGCCTCCACACGTTTTCATTGGCACCATTGCTAAGCCTAGGCTGAATCACCTGCCTCCAGTCTCAGCTAGGGACATTGTTTTTTAAACCAGGAAGCCCTGAGCTCCAGGCACACGGCAGCTGTGAAAGGCATCCCAAGGGGAGTACAAAAGTGCAACAACATGGCAGCTTTCACAGCTTTTTCCTTGGCACCATCCCTATACCTAGGCTGATTTATCTGCCTAGGGTTAGGGTTAGGGCTCCGCCAAGGGCTAGGATTTTTTTAACCAGGAAGCCCTGAGTTCCAGGCTTACTGCATCTGCCAAAGGCATCCCAAAGGGAGCGCAGAAGTGCCACAACATGGCTGCTTTCACAGCTTTTTCCTTAGGAAGAACCCTAATACCCGGCTGATTTACCTTCCTAGGGTTACTGTTAGGCTTAGGCCTAGGACTTTTAAAACCAGGAAGCCCTGTGCTCCAGGCACACTGCAGCTGTTAAAGGCATCCCAAGGGGAGTGCAAAAGTGACACAACTTGGCTGCCTCCACTGCTATTTCCATGAGACCATCCCGAATCATAGGCTGATTTTCCTTCCTAGGCTTAAGGTTTGAGTTAGGCCTAGGGTTAGTGTTCTTTTAACCAGAAAGCCCTGAGTTCCAAGAACACAGCAGCTGCGAAGGACTACCCAAGAAGAGCGCAGAAGTGCCTCAACATGCCTGCCTCCACAGCTTTTTCCTTGGGGACGTCCCGAAACGAAGGCTGATTTAGAAGCCTCCAGTTTGGGCTAAAGTTGTGGTTTTTTACACCAGGAAGCCCTGTGCTCCAAGCACACTGCAGCTGTGAAAGGCATCCCAAGGGGAGCGCAAAAGTGCCACAACATGGCTGTCTCCACAGCTTTTCCCTTAGGATAATTCCTAAACACAGGCTGATTTAAATGACCAGTGTTACGGTTAGGGTTAGGGTTACGCCTAGGTGTAGAGCTTTTTAAACCAGCAAGCTCTGAGCTCCAGGCACACGGCAGCTGCGAAAGGCATCCCAAGGGGAGCACAAAAGTGCCAGAAAATGGCTGCCTCCACACGTTTTCATTGGCACCATTGCTAAGCCTAGGCTGAATCACCTGCCTCCAGTCTCAGCTAGGGACATGGTTTTTTAAACCAGGAAGCCCTGAGCTCCAAGCACACGACAGCTGTGAAAGGCATCCCAAGGGGAGTACAAAAGTGCAACAACATGGCAGCTTTCACAGCTTTTTCCTTGGCACCATCCCTATACCTAGGCTGATTTATCTGCCTAGGGTTAGGGTTAGGGCTCAGCCAAGGGCAAGGATTTCTTTAACCAGGAAGCCCTGAGTTCCAGGCTTACTGCATCTGCCAAAGGCATCCCAAAGGGAGCGCAGAAGTGCCTCAACATGGCTGCTTTTACAGCTTTTTCCTTAGGAAGAACCCTAATACCCGGCTGATTTACCTTCCTAGGGTTACTGTTAGGCTTAGGCCTAGGACTTTTAAAACCAGGAAGCCCTGTGCTCCAGGCACACTGCAGCTGTTAAAGGCATCCCAAGGGGAGCGCAAAAGTGAGACAACTTGGCTGCCTCCACTGCTATTTCCATGAGACCATCCCGAATCATAGGCTGATTTTCCTTCCTAGGCTTAAGGTTTGAGTTAGGCCTAGGGTTAGTGTTCTTTTAACCAGAAAGCCCTGAGTTCCAAGAACACAGCAGCTGCGAAGGACTACCCAAGAAGAGCGCAGAAGTGCCTCAACATGCCTGCCTCCACAGCTTTTTCCTTGGGGACGTCCCGAAACGAAGGCTGATTTAGAAGCCTCCAGTTTGGGCTAAAGTTGTGGTTTTTTAAACCAGGAAACCCTGTGCTCCAAGCTCACTGCAGCTGTGAAAGGCATCCCAAGGGGAGCGCAAAAGTGCCACAACATGGCTGTCTCCACAGCTTTTCCCTTGGGATAATTCCTAAACCCAGGCTGATTTAAATAACTAGTGTTACGGTTAGGGTTAGGGTTACGCCTAGGTGTAGAGCTTTTTAAACCAGCAAGCTCTGAGCTCCAGGCACACGGCAGCTGCGAAAGGCATCCCAAGGGGAGCACAAAAGTGCCAGAAAATGGCTGCCTCCACACGTTTTCATTGGCACCATTGCTAAGCCTAGGCTGAATCACCTGCCTCCAGTCTCAGCTAGGGACATTGTTTTTTAAACCAGGAAGCCCTGAGCTCCAGGCACACGGCAGCTGTGAAAGGCATCCCAAGGGGAGTACAAAAGTGCAACAACATGGCAGCTTTCACAGCTTTTTCCTTGGCACCATCCCTATACCTAGGCTGATTTATCTGCCTAGGGTTAGGGTTAGGGCTCAGCCAAGTGCAAGGATTTTTTTAACCAGGAAGCCCTGAGTTCCAGGCTTACTGCATCTGCCAAAGGCATCCCAAAGGGAGCGCAGAAGTGCCTCAACATGGCTGCTTTCACAGCTTTTTCCTTAGGAAGAACCCTAATACCCGGCTGATTTACCTTCCTAGGGTTACTGTTAGGCTTAGGCCTAGGACTTTTAAAACCAGGAAGCCCTGTGCTCCAGGCACACTGCAGCTGTTAAAGGCATCCCAAGGGGAGCGCAAAAGTGACACAACTTGGCTGCCTCCACTGCTATTTCCATGAGACCATCCCGAATCATAGGCTGATTTTCCTTCCTAGGCTTAAGGTTTGAGTTAGGCCTAGGGTTAGTGTTCTTTTAACCAGAAAGCCCTGAGTTCCAAGAACACAGCAGCTGCGAAGGACTACCCAAGAAGAGCGCAGAAGTGCCTCAACATGCCTGCCTCCACAGCTTTTTCCTTGGGGATGTCCCGAAACGAAGGCTGATTTAGAAGCCTCCAGTTTGGGCTAAAGTTGTGGTTTTTTAAACCAGGAAGCCCTGTGCTCCAAGCACACTGCAGCTGTGAAAGGCATGCCAAGGGGAGCGCAAAAGTGCCACAACATGGCTGTCTCCACAGCTTTTCCCTTGGGATAATTCCTAAACCCAGGCTGATTTAAATGACCAGTGTTACGGTTAGGGTTAGGGTTACGCCTAGGTGTAGAGCTTTTTAAACCAGCAAGCTCTGAGCTCCAGGCACACGGCAGCTGCGAAAGGCATCCCAAGGGGAGCACAAAAGTGCCAGAAAATGGCTGCCTCCACACGTTTTCATTGGCACCATTGCTAAGCCTAGGCTGAATCACCTGCCTCCAGTCTCAGCTAGGGACATGGTTTTTTAAACCAGGAAGCCCTGAGCTCCAGGCACACGGCAGCTGTGAAAGGCATCCCAAGGGGAGTACAAAAGTGCAACAACATGGCAGCTTTCACAGCTTTTTCCTTGGCACCATCCCTATACCTAGGCTGATTTATCTGCCTAGGGTTAGGGTTAGGGCTCAGCCTAGGGCTAGGATTTTTTTAACCAGGAAGCCCTGAGTTCCAGGCTTACTGCATCTGCCAAAGGCATCCCAAAGGGAGCGCAGAACTGCCACAACATGGCTGCTTTCACAGCTTTTTCCTTAGGAAGAACCCTAATACCCGGCTGATTTACCTTCCTAGGGTTACTGTTAGGCTTAGGCCTAGGACTTTTAAAACCAGGAAGCCCTGTGCTCCAGGCACACTGCAGCTGTGAAAGGCATCCCAAGGGGAGCGCAAAAGTGACACAACTTGGCTGCCTCCACTGCTATTTCCATGAGACCATCCCAAATCATAGGCTGATTTTCCTTCCTAGGCTTAAGGTTTGAGTTAGGCCTAGGGTTAGTGTTCTTTTAACCAGAAAGCCCTGAGTTCCAAGAACACAGCAGCTGCGAAGGACTACCCAAGAAGAGCGCAGAAGTGCCTCAACATGCCTGCCTCCACAGCTTTTTCCTTGGGGACGTCCCGAAACGAAGGCTGATTTAGAAGCCTCCAGTTTGGGCTAAAGTTGTGGTTTTTTAAACCAGGAAGCCCTGTGCTCCAAGCACACTGCAGCTGTGAAAGGCATCCCAAGGGGAGCGCAAAAGTGCCACAACATGGCTGTCTCCACAGCTTTTCCCTTGGGATAATTCCTAAACCCAGGCTGATTTAAATGACCAGTGTTACGGTTAGGGTTAGGGTTACGCCTAGGTGTAGAGCTTTTTAAACCAGCAAGCTCTGAGCTCCAGGCACACGGCAGCTGCGAAAGGCATCCCAAGGGGAGCACAAAAGTGCCAGAAAATGGCTGCCTCCACACGTTTTCATTGGCACCATTGCTAAGCCTAGGCTGAATCACCAGCCTCCAGTCTCAGCTAGGGACATGGTTTTTTAAACCAGGAAGCCCTGAGCTCCAGGCACACGGCAGCTGTGAAAGGCATCCCAAGGGGAGTACAAAAGTGCAACAACATGGCAGCTTTCACAGCTTTTTCCTTGGCACCATCCCTATACCTAGGCTGATTTATCTGCCTAGGGTTAGGGTTAGGGCTCAGCCTAGGGCTAGGATTTTTTTAAGCAGGAAGCCCTGAGTTCCAGGCTTACTGCATCTGCCAAAGGCATCCCAAAGGGAGCGCAGAAGTGCCACAACATGGCTGCTTTCACAGCTTTTTCCTTAGGAAGAACCCTAATACCCGGCTGATTTACCTTCCTAGGGTTACTGTTAGGCTTAGGCCTAGGACTTTTAAAACCAGGAAGCCCTGTGCTCCAGGCACACTGCAGCTGTTAAAGGCATCCCAAGGGGAGCGCAAAAGTGACACAACTTGGCTGCCTCCACTGCTATTTCCATGAGACCATCCTGAATCATAGGCTGATTTTCCTTCCTAGGCTTAAGGTTTGAGTTAGGCCTAGGGTTAGTGTTCTTTTAACCAGAAAGCCCTGAGTTCCAAGAACACAGCAGCTGCGAAGGACTACCCAAGAAGAGCGCAGAAGTGCCTCAACATGCCTGCCTCCACAGCTTTTTCCTTGGGGACGTCCCGAAACGAAGGCTGATTTAGAAGCCTCCAGTTTGGGCTAAAGTTGTGGTTTTTTCAACCAGGAAGCCCTCTGCTCCAAGCACACTGCAGCTGTGAAAGGCATCCCAAGGGGAGCGCAAAAGTGCCACAACATGGCTGTCTCCACAGCTTTTCCCTTGGGATAATTCCTAAACCCAGGCTGATTTACATGACTAGTGTTACGGTTAGGGTTAGGGTTAGGACTAGGTATAGAGCTTTTTAAACCAGCAAGCTCTGAGCTCCAGGCACACGGCAGCTGCGAAAGGCATCCCAAGGGGAGCACAAAAGTGCCAGAAAATGGCTGCCTCCACACGTTTTCATTGGCGCCATTGCTAAGCCTAGGCTGAATCACCTGCCTCCAGTCTCAGCTAGGGACATGGTTTTTTAAACCAGGAAGCCCTGAGCTCCAGGCACACGGCAGCTGTGAAAGGCATCCCAAGGGGAGTACAAAAGTGCAACAACATGGCAGCTTTCACAGCTTTTTCCTTGGCACCATCCCTATACCTAGGCTGATTTATCTGCCTAGGGTTAGGGTTAGGGCTCCGCCAAGGGCTAGGATTTTTTTAACCAGGAAGCCCTGAGTTCCAGGCTTACTGCATCTGCCAAAGGCATCCCAAAGGGAGCGCAGAAGTGCCACAACATGGCTGCTTTCACAGCTTTTTCCTTAGGAAGAACCCTAATACCCGGCTGATTTACCTTCCTAGGGTTACTGTTAGGCTTAGGCCTAGGACTTTTAAAACCAGGAAGCCCTGTGCTCCAGGCACACTGCAGCTGTTAAAGGCATCCCAAGGGGAGTGCAAAAGTGACACAACTTGGCTGCCTCCACTGCTATTTCCATGAGACCATCCCGAATCATAGGCTGATTTTCCTTCCTAGGCTTAAGGTTTGAGTTAGGCCTAGGGTTAGTGTTCTTTTAACCAGAAAGCCCTGAGTTCCAAGAACACAGCAGCTGCGAAGGACTACCCAAGAAGAGCGCAGAAGTGCCTCAACATGCCTGCCTCCACAGCTTTTTCCTTGGGGATGTCCCGAAACGAAGGCTGATTTAGAAGCCTCCAGTTTGGGCTAAAGTTGTGGTTTTTTAAACCAGGAAGCCCTGTGCTCCAAGCACACTGCAGCTGTGAAAGGCATGCCAAGGGGAGCGCAAAAGTGCCACAACATGGCTGTCTCCACAGCTTTTCCCTTAGGATAATTCCTAAACACAGGCTGATTTAAATGACCAGTGTTACGGTTAGGGTTAGGGTTACGCCTAGGTGTAGAGCTTTTTAAACCAGCAAGCTCTGAGCTCCAGGCACACGGCAGCTGCGAAAGGCATCCCAAGGGGAGCACAAAAGTGCCAGAAAATGGCTGCCTCCACACGTTTTCATTGGCACCATTGCTAAGCCTAGGCTGAATCACCTGCCTCCAGTCTCAGCTAGGGACATGGTTTTTTAAACCAGGAAGCCCTGAGCTCCAAGCACACGACAGCTGTGAAAGGCATCCCAAGGGGAGTACAAAAGTGCAACAACATGGCAGCTTTCACAGCTTTTTCCTTGGCACCATCCCTATACCTAGGCTGATTTATCTGCCTAGGGTTAGGGTTAGGGCTCAGCCAAGGGCAAGGATTTCTTTAACCAGGAAGCCCTGAGTTCCAGGCTTACTGCATCTGCCAAAGGCATCCCAAAGGGAGCGCAGAAGTGCCTCAACATGGCTGCTTTTACAGCTTTTTCCTTAGGAAGAACCCTAATACCCGGCTGATTTACCTTCCTAGGGTTACTGTTAGGCTTAGGCCTAGGACTTTTAAAACCAGGAAGCCCTGTGCTCCAGGCACACTGCAGCTGTTAAAGGCATCCCAAGGGGAGCGCAAAAGTGAGACAACTTGGCTGCCTCCACTGCTATTTCCATGAGACCATCCCGAATCATAGGCTGATTTTCCTTCCTAGGCTTAAGGTTTGAGTTAGGCCTAGGGTTAGTGTTCTTTTAACCAGAAAGCCCTGAGTTCCAAGAACACAGCAGCTGCGAAGGACTACCCAAGAAGAGCGCAGAAGTGCCTCAACATGCCTGCCTCCACAGCTTTTTCCTTGGGGACGTCCCGAAACGAAGGCTGATTTAGAAGCCTCCAGTTTGGGCTAAAGTTGTGGTTTTTTAAACCAGGAAACCCTGTGCTCCAAGCTCACTGCAGCTGTGAAAGGCATCCCAAGGGGAGCGCAAAAGTGCCACAACATGGCTGTCTCCACAGCTTTTCCCTTGGGATAATTCCTAAACCCAGGCTGATTTAAATAACTAGTGTTACGGTTAGGGTTAGGGTTACGCCTAGGTGTAGAGCTTTTTAAACCAGCAAGCTCTGAGCTCCAGGCACACGGCAGCTGTGAAAGGCATCCCAAGGGGAGCACAAAAGTGCCAGAAAATGGCTGCCTCCACACGTTTTCATTGGCACCATTGCTAAGCCTAGGCTGAATCACCTGCCTCCAGTCTCAGCTAGGGACATGGTTTTTTAAACCAGGAAGCCCTGAGCTCCAGGCACACGGCAGCTGTGAAAGGCATCCCAAGGGGAGTACAAAAGTGCAACAACATGGCAGCTTTCACAGCTTTTTCCTTGGCACCATCCCTATACCTAGGCTGATTTATCTGCCTAGGGTTAGGGTTAGGGCTCAGCCTAGGGCTAGGATTTTTTAACCAGGAAGCCCTGAGTTCCAGGCTTACTGCATCTGCCAAAGGCATCCCAAAGGGAGCGCAGAAGTGCCACAACATGGCTGCTTTCACAGCTTTTTCCTTAGGAAGAACCCTAATACCCGGCTGATTTACCTTCCTAGGGTTACTGTTAGGCTTAGGCCTAGGACTTTTAAAACCAGGAAGCCCTGTGCTCCAGGCACACTGCAGCTGTTAAAGGCATCCCAAGGGGAGCGCAAAAGTGACACAACTTGGCTGCCTCCACTGCTATTTCCATGAGACCATCCCGAATCATAGGCTGATTTTCCTTCCTAGGCTTAAGGTTTGAGTTAGGCCTAGGGTTAGTGTTCTTTTAACCAGAAAGCCCTGAGTTCCAAGAACACAGCAGCTGCGAAGGACTACCCAAGAAGAGCGCAGAAGTGCCTCAACATGCCTGCCTCCACAGCTTTTTCCTTGGGGACGTCCCGAAAGGAAGGCTGATTTAGAAGCCTCCAGTTTGGGCTAAAGTTGTGGTTTTTTAAACCAGGAAGCCCTCTGCTCCAAGCACACTGCAGCTGTGAAAGGCATCCCAAGGGGAGCGCAAAAGTGCCACAACATGGCTGTCTCCACAGCTTTTCCCTTGGGATAATTCCTAAACCCAGGCTGATTTAAATGACCAGTGTTACGGTTAGGGTTAGGGTTACGCCTAGGTGTAGAGCTTTTTAAACCAGCAAGCTCTGAGCTCCAGGCACACGGCAGCTGCGAAAGGCATCCCAAGGGGAGCACAAAAGTGCCAGAAAATGGCTGCCTCCACACGTTTTCATTGGCACCATTGCTAAGCCTAGGCTGAATCACCTGCCTCCAGTCTCAGCTAGGGACATTGTTTTTTAAACCAGGAAGCCCTGAGCTCCAGGCACACGGCAGCTGTGAAAGGCATCCCAAGGGGAGTACAAAAGTGCAACAACATGGCAGCTTTCACAGCTTTTTCCTTGGCACCATCCCTATACCTAGGCTGATTTATCTGCCTAGGGTTAGGGTTAGGGCTCAGCCAAGGGCAAGGATTTTTTTAACCAGGAAGCCCTGAGTTCCAGGCTTACTGCATCTGCCAAAGGCATCCCAAAGGGAGCGCAGAAGTGCCTCAACATGGCTGCTTTCACAGCTTTTTCCTTAGGAAGAACCCTAATACCCGGCTGATTTACCTTCCTAGGGTTACTGTTAGGCTTAGGCCTAGGACTTTTAAAACCAGGAAGCCCTGTGCTCCAGGCACACTGCAGCTGTTAAAGGCATCCCAAGGGGAGCGCAAAAGTGACACAACTTGGCTGCCTCCACTGCTATTTCCATGAGACCATCCCGAATCATAGGCTGATTTTCCTTCCTAGGCTTAAGGTTTGAGTTAGGCCTAGGGTTAGTGTTCTTTTAACCAGAAAGCCCTGAGTTCCAAGAACACAGCAGCTGCGAAGGACTACCCAAGAAGAGCGCAGAAGTGCCTCAACATGCCTGCCTCCACAGCTTTTTCCTTGGGGACGTCCCGAAACGAAGGCTGATTTAGAAGCCTCCAGTTTGGGCTAAAGTTGTGGTTTTTTACACCAGGAAGCCCTGTGCTCCAAGCTCACTGCAGCTGTGAAAGGCATCCCAAGGGGAGCGCAAAAGTGACACAACATGGCTGTCTCCACAGCTTTTCCCTTGGGATAATTCCTAAACCCAGGCTGATTTAAATGACCAGTGTTACGGTTAGGGTTAGGGTTACGCCTAGGTGTAGAGCTTTTTAAACCAGCAAGCTCTGAGCTCCAGGCACACGGCAGCTGCGAACGGCATCCCAAGGGGAGCACAAAAGTGCCAGAAAATGGCTGCCTCCACACGTTTTCATTGGCACCATTGCTAAGCCTAGGCTGAATCACCTGCCTCCAGTCTCAGCTAGGGACATGGTTTTTTGAACCAGGGAGCCCTGAGCTCCAGGCACACGGCAGCTGTGAAAGGCATCCCAAGGGGAGTACAAAAGTGCAACAACATGGCAGCTTTCACAGCTTTTTCCTTGGCACCATCCCTGTACCTAGGCTGATTTATCTGCCTAGGGTTAGGGTTAGGGCTCAGCCTAGGGCTAGGATTTTTTAACCAAGAAGCCCTGAGTTCCAGGCTTACTGCATCTGCCAAAGGCATCCCAAAGGGAGCGCAGAAGTGCCACAACATGGCTGCTTTCACAGCTTTTTCCTTAGGAAGAACCCTAATACCCGGCTGATATACCTTCCTAGGGTTACTGTTAGGCTTAGGCCTAGGACTTTTAAAACCAGGAAGCCCTGTGCTCCAGGCACACTGCAGCTGTTAAAGGCATCCCAAGGGGAGCGCAAAAGTGACACAACTTGGCTGCCTCCACTGCTATTTCCATGAGACCATCCCAAATCATAGGCTGATTTTCCTTCCTAGGCTTAAGGTTTGAGTTAGGCCTAGGGTTAGTGTTCTTTTAACCAGAAAGCCCTGAGTTCCAAGAACACAGCAGCTGCGAAGGACTACCCAAGAAGAGCGCAGAAGTGCCTCAACATGCCTGCCTCCACAGCTTTTTCCTTGGGGATGTCCCGAAACGAAGGCTGATTTAGAAGCCTCCAGTTTGGGCTAAAATTGTGGTTTTTTAAACCAGGAAGCCCTGTGCTCCAAGCACACTGCAGCTGTGAAAGGCATCCCAAGGGGAGCGCAAAAGTGCCACAACATGGCTGTCTCCACAGCTTTTCCCTTGGGATAATTCCTAAACCCAGGCTGATTTAAATGACCAGTGTTACGGTTAGGGTTAGGGTTACGGCTAGGTGTAGAGCTTTTTAAACCAGCAAGCTCTGAGCTCCAGGCACACGGCAGCTGCGAAAGGCATCCCAAGGGGAGCACAAAAGTGCCAGAAAATGGCTGCCTCCACACTTTTTCATTGGCGCCATTGCTAAGCCTAGGCTGAATCACCTGCCTCCAGTCTCAGCTAGGGACATTGTTTTTTAAACCAGGAAGCCCTGAGCTCCAGGCACACGGCAGCTGTGAAAGGCATCCCAAGGGGAGTACAAAAGTGCAACAACATGGCAGCTTTCACAGCTTTTTCCTTGGCACCATCCCTATACCTAGGCTGATTTATCTGCCTAGGGTTAGGGTTAGGGCTCAGCCTAGGGCTAGGATTTTTTTAAGCAGGAAGCCCTGAGTTCCAGGCTTACTTCATCTGCCAAAGGCATCCCAAAGGGAGCGCAGAAGTGCCACAACATGGCTGCTTTCACAGCTTTTTCCTTAGGAAGAACCCTAATACCCGGCTGATTTACCTTCCTAGGGTTACTGTTAGGCTTAGGCCTAGGACTTTTAAAACCAGGAAGCCCTGTGCTCCAGGCACACTGCAGCTGTGAAAGGCATCCCAAGGGGAGAGCAAAAGTGACACAACTTGGCTGCCTCCACTGCTATTTCCATGAGACCATCCCGAATCATAGGCTGATTTTCCTTCCTAGGCTTAAGGTTTGAGTTAGGCCTAGGGTTAGTGTTCTTTTAACCAGAAAGCCCTGAGTTCCAAGAACACAGCAGCTGCGAAGGACTACCCAAGAAGAGCGCAGAAGTGCCTCAACATGCCTGCCTCCACAGCTTTTTCCTTGGGGACGTCCCGAAACGAAGGCTGATTTAGAAGCCTCCAGTTTGGGCTAAAGTTGTGGTTTTTTAAACCAGGAAGCCCTGTGCTCCAAGCACACTGCAGCTGTGAAAGGCATCCCAAGGGGAGCGCAAAAGTGCCACAACATGGCTGTCTCCACAGCTTTTCCCTTGGGATAATTCCTAAACCCAGGCTGATTTAAATGACCAGTGTTACGGTTAGGGTTAGGGTTACGCCTAGGTGTAGAGCTTTTTAAACCAGCAAGCTCTGAGCTCCAGGCACACGGCAGCTGCGAAAGGCATCCCAAGGGGAGCACAAAAGTGCCAGAAAATGGCTGCCTCCACACGTTTTCATTGGCACCATTGCTAAGCCTAGGCTGAATCACCTGCCTCCAGTCTCAGCTAGGGACATGGTTTTTTAAACCAGGAAGCCCTGAGCTCCAGGCACACGGCAGCTGTGAAAGGCATCCCAAGGGGAGTACAAAAGTGCAACAACATGGCAGCTTTCACAGCTTTTTCCTTGGCACCATCCCTATACCTAGGCTGATTTATCTGCCTAGGGTTAGGGTTAGGGCTCAGCCAAGGGCAAGGATTTTTTTAAGCAGGAAGCCCTGAGTTCCAGGCTTACTGCATCTGCCAAAGGCATCCCAAAGGGAGCGCAGAAGTGCCACAACATGGCTGCTTTCACAGCTTTTTCCTTAGGAAGAACCCTAATACCCGGCTGATTTACCTTCCTAGGGTTACTGTTAGGCTTAGGCCTAGGACTTTTAAAACCAGGAAGCCCTGTGCTCCAGGCACACTGCAGCTGTTAAAGGCATCCCAAGGGGAGCGCAAAAGTGACACAACTTGGCTGCCTCCACTGCTATTTCCATGAGACCATCCCGAATCATAGGCTGATTTTCCTTCCTAGGCTTAAGGTTTGAGTTAGGCCTAGGGTTAGTGTTCTTTTAACCAGAAAGCCCTGAGTTCCAAGAACACAGCAGCTGCGAAGGACTACCCAAGAAGAGCGCAGAAGTGCCTCAACATGCCTGCCTAAACAGCTTTTTCCTTGGGGACGTCCCGAAACGAAGGCTGATTTCGAAGCCTCCAGTTTGGGCTAAAGTTGTGGTTTTTTAAACCAGGAAGCCATGTGCTCCAAGCACACTGCAGCTGTGAAAGGCATCCCAAGGGGAGCGCAAAAGTGCCACAACATGGCTGTCTCCACAGCTTTTCCCTTGGGATAATTCCTAAACCCAGGCTGATTTAAATGACCAGTGTTACGGTTAGGGTTAGGGTTACGCCTAGGTGTAGAGCTTTTTAAACCAGCAAGCTCTGAGCTCCAGGCACACGGCAGCTGCGAAAGGCATCCCAAGGGGAGCACAAAAGTGCCAGAAAATGGCTGCCTCCACACGTTTTCATTGGCACCATTGCTAAGCCTAGGCTGAATCACCTGCCTCCAGTCTCAGCTAGGGACATTGTTTTTTAAACCAGGAAGCCCTGAGCTCCAGGCACACGGCAGCTGTGAAAGGCATCCCAAGGGGAGTACAAAAGTGCAACAACATGGCAGCTTTCACAGCTTTTTCCTTGGCACCATCCCTATACCTAGGCTGATTTATCTGCCTAGGGTTAGGGTTAGGGCTCAGCCAAGGGCAAGGATTTTTTTAACCAGGAAGCCCTGAGTTCCAGGCTTACTGCATCTGCCAAAGGCATCCCAAAGGGAGCGCAGAAGTGCCACAACATGGCTGCTTTCACAGCTTTTTCCTTAGGAAGAACCCTAATACCCGGCTGATTTACCTTCCTAGGGTTACTGTTAGGCTTAGGCCTAGGACTTTTAAAACCAGGAAGCCCTGTGCTCCAGGCACACTGCAGCTGTTAAAGGCATCCCAAGGGGAGCGCAAAAGTGACACAACTTGGCTGCCTCCACTGCTATTTCCATGAGACCATCCCGAATCATAGGCTGATTTTCCTTCCTAGGCTTAAGGTTTGAGTTAGGCCTAGGGTTAGTGTTCTTTTAACCAGAAAGCCCTGAGTTCCAAGAACACAGCAGCTGCGAAGGACTACCCAAGAAGAGCGCAGAAGTGCCTCAACATGCCTGCCTCCAAAGCTTTTTCCTTGGGGACGTCCCGAAACGAAGGCTGATTTAGAAGCCTCCAGTTTGGGCTAAAGTTGTGGTTTTTTACACCAGGAAGCCCTGTGTTTCAAGCACACTGCAGCTGTGAAAGGCATCCCAAGGGGAGCGCAAAAGTGCCACAACATGGCTGTCTCCACAGCTCTTCCCTTGGGATAATTCCTAAACCCAGGCTGATTTAAATGACCAGTGTTACGGTTAGGGTTAGGGTTATGCCTAGGTGTAGAGCTTTTTAAACCAGCAAGCTCTGAGCTCCAGGCACACGGCAGCTGCGAAATGCATCCCAAAGGGAGCACAAAAGTGCCAGAAAATGGCTGCCTCCACACATTTTCATTGGCACCATTGCTAAGCCTAGGCTGAATCACCTGACTCCAGTCTCAGCTAGGGACATTGTTTTTTAAACCAGGAAGCCCTGAGCTCCAGGCACACGGCAGCTGTGAAAGGCATCCCAAGGGGAGTACAAAAGTGCAACAACATGGCAGCTTTCACAGCTTTTTCCTTGGCACCATCCCTATACCTAGGCTGATTTATCTGCCTAGGGTTAGGGTTAGGGCTCTGCCAAGGGCAAGGATTTTTTTAAGCAGGAAGCCCTGAGTTCCAGGCTTACTGCATCTGCCAAAGGCATCCCAAAGGGAGCGCAGAAGTGCCACAACATGGCTGCTTTCACAGCTTTTTCCTTAGGAAGAACCCTAATACCTGGCTGATTTACCTTCCTAGGGTTACTGTTAGGCTTAGGCCTAGGACTTTTAAAACCAGGAAGCCCTGTGCTCCAGGCACACTGCAGCTGTTAAAGGCATCCCAAGGGGAGCGCAAAAGTGACCCAACTTGGCTGCCTCCACTGCTATTTCCATGAGACCATCCTGAATCATAGGCTGATTTTCCTTCCTAGGCTTAAGGTTTGAGTTAGGCCTAGGGTTAGTGTTCTTTTAACCAGAAAGCCCTGAGTTCCAAGAACACAGCAGCTGCGAAGGACTACCCAAGAAGAGCGCAGAAGTGCCTCAACATGCCTGCCTCCACAGCTTTTTTCCTTGGGGACGTCCCGAAACGAAGGCTGATTTAGAAGCCTCCAGTTTGGGCTAAAGTTGTGGTTTTTTAAACCAGGAAGCCCTGTGCTCCAAGCACACTGCAGCTGTGAAAGGCATCCCAAGGGGAGCGCAAAAGTGCCACAACATGGCTGTCTCCACAGCTTTTCCCTTGGGATAATTCCTAAACCCAGGCTGATTTAAATGACCAGTGTTACGGTTAGGGTTAGGGTTACGCCTAGGTGTAGAGCTTTTTAAACCAGCAAGCTCTGAGCTCCAGGCACACGGCAGCTGCGAAAGGCATCCCAAGGGAAGCACAAAAGTGCCAGAAAATGGCTGCCTCCACACGTTTTCATTGGCACCATTGCTAAGCCTAGGCTGAATCACCTGCCTCCAGTCTCAGCTAGGGACATGGTTTTTTAAACCAGGAAGCCCTGAGCTCCAGGCACACGGCAGCTGTGAAAGGCATCCCAAGGGGAGTACAAAAGTGCAACAACATGGCAGCTTTCACAGCTTTTTCCTTGGCACCATCCCTATACCTAGGCTGATTTATCTGCCTAGGGTTAGGGTTAGGGCTCAGCCAAGGGCAAGGATTTTTTTAAGCAGGAAGCCCTGAGTTCCAGGCTTACTGCGTCTGCCAAAGGCATCCCAAAGGGAGCGCAGAAGTGCCACAACATGGCTGCTTTCACAGCTTTTTCCTTAGGAAGAACCCTAATACCCGGCTGATTTACCTTCCTAGGGTTACTGTTAGGCTTAGGCCTAGGACTTTTAAAACCAGGAAGCCCTGTGCTCCAGGCACACTGCAGCTGTTAAAGGCATCCCAAGGGGAGCGCAAAAGTGACACAACTTGGCTGCCTCCACTGCTATTTCCATGAGACCATCCCGAATCATAGGCTGATTTTCCTTCCTAGGCTTAAGGTTTGAGTTAGGCCTAGGGTTAGTGTTCTTTTAACCAGAAAGCCCTGAGTTCCAAGAACACAGCAGCTGCGAAGGACTACCCAAGAAGAGCGCAGAAGTGCCTCAACATGCCTGCCTCCACAGCTTTTTCCTTGGGGACGTCCCGAAACGAAGGCTGATTTAGAAGCCTCCAGTTTGGGCTAAAGTTGTGGTTTTTTAAACCAGGAAGCCCTGTGCTCCAAGCACACTGCAGCTGTGAAAGGCATCCCAAGGGGAGCGCAAAAGTGCCACAACATGGCTGTCTCCACAGCTTTTCCCTTGGGATAATTCCTAAACCCAGGCTGATTTAAATGACCAGTGTTACGGTTAGGGTTAGGGTTACGCCTAGGTGTAGAGCTTTTTAAACCAGCAAGCTCTGAGCTCCAGGCACACGGCAGCTGCGAAAGGCATCCCAAGGGGAGCACAAAAGTGCCAGAAAATGCCTGCCTCCACACGTTTTCATTGGCACAATTGCTAAGCCTAGGCTGAATCACCTGCCTCCAGTCTCAGCTAGGGACATTGTTTTTTAAACCAGGAAGCCCTGAGCTCCAGGTACACGGCAGCTGTGAAAGGCATCCCAAGGGGAGTACAAAAGTGCAACAACATGGCAGCTTTCACAGCTTTTTCCTTGGCACCATCCCTATACCTAGGCTGATTTATCTGCCTAGGGTTAGGGTTAGGGCTCAGCCAAGTGCAAGGATTTTTTAACCAGGAAGCCCTGAGTTCCAGGCTTACTGCATCTGCCAAAGGCATCCCAAAGGGAGCGCAGAAGTGCCACAACATGGCTGCTTTCACAGCTTTTTCCTTAGGAAGAACCCTAATACCCGGCTGATTTACCTTCCTAGGGTTACTGTTAGGCTTAGGCCTAGGACTTTTAAAACCAGGAAGCCCTGTGCTCCAGGCACACTGCAGCTGTTAAAGGCATCCCAAGGGGAGCGCAAAAGTGACACAACTTGGCTGCCTCCACTGCTATTTCCATGAGACCATCCCGAATCATAGGCTGATTTTCCTTCCTAGGCTTAAGGTTTGAGTTAGGCCTAGGGTTAGTGTTCTTTTAACCAGAAAGCCCTGAGTTCCAAGAACACAGCAGCTGCGAAGGACTACCCAAGAAGAGCGCAGAAGTGCCTCAACATGCCTGCCTCCAAAGCTTTTTCCTTGGGGACGTCCCGAAACGAAGGCTGATTTAGAAGCCTCCAGTTTGGGCTAAAGTTGTGGTTTTTTAAAGCAGGAAGCCCTGTGCTCCAAGCACACTGCAGCTGTGAAAGGCATCCCAAGGGGAGCGCAAAAGTGCCACAACATGGCTGTCTCCACAGCTCTTCCCTTGGGATAATTCCTAAACCCAGGCTGATTTAAATGACCAGTGTTACGGTTAGGGTTAGGGTTACGCCTAGGTGTAGAGCTTTTTAAACCAGCAAGCTCTGAGCTCCAGGCACATGGCAGCTGCGAAATGCATCCCAAAGGGAGCACAAAAGTGCCAGAAAATGGCTGCCTCCACACATTTTCATTGGCACCATTGCTAAGCCTAGGCTGAATCACCTGACTCCAGTCTCAGCTAGGGACATTGTTTTTTAAACCAGGAAGCCCTGAGCTCCAGGCACACGGCAGCTGTGAAAGGCATCCCAAGGGGAGTACAAAAGTGCAACAACATGGCAGCTTTCACAGCTTTTTCCTTGGCACCATCCCTATACCTAGGCTGATTTATCTGCCTAGGGTTAGGGTTAGGGCTCTGCCAAGGGCAAGGATTTTTTTAAGCAGGAAGCCCTGAGTTCCAGGCTTACTGCATCTGCCAAAGGCATCCCAAAGGGAGCGCAGAAGTGCCACAACATGGCTGCTTTCACAGCTTTTTCCTTAGGAAGAACCCTAATACCTGGCTGATTTACCTTCCTAGGGTTACTGTTAGGCCTAGGCCTAGGACTTTTAAAACCAGGAAGCCCTGTGCTCCAGGCACACTGCAGCTGTTAAAGGCATCCCAAGGGGAGCGCAAAAGTGACCCAACTTGGCTGCCTCCACTGCTATTTCCATGAGACCATCCTGAATCATAGGCTGATTTTCCTTCCTAGGCTTAAGGTTTGAGTTAGGCCTAGGGTTAGTGTTCTTTTAACCAGAAAGCCCTGAGTTCCAAGAACACAGCAGCTGCGAAGGACTACCCAAGAAGAGCGCAGAAGTGCCTCAACATGCCTGCCTCCACAGCTTTTTCCTTGGGGACGTCCCGAAACGAAGGCTGATTTAGAAGCCTCCAGTTTGGGCTAAAGTTGTGGTTTTTTAAACCAGGAAGCCCTGTGCTCCAAGCACACTGCAGCTGTGAAAGGCATCCCAAGGGGAGCGCAAAAGTGCCACAACATGGCTGTCTCCACAGCTTTTCCCTTGGGATAATTCCTAAACCCAGGCTGATTTAAATGACCAGTGTTACGGTTAGGGTTAGGGTTACGCCTAGGTGTAGAGCTTTTTAAACCAGCAAGCTCTGAGCTCCAGGCACACGGCAGCTGCGAAAGGCATCCCAAGGGGAGCACAAAAGTGCCAGAAAATGCCTGCCTCCACACGTTTTCATTGGCACAATTGCTAAGCCTAGGCTGAATCACCTGCCTCCAGTCTCAGCTAGGGACATTGTTTTTTAAACCAGGAAGCCCTGAGCTCCAGGTACACGGCAGCTGTGAAAGGCATCCCAAGGGGAGTACAAAAGTGCAACAACATGGCAGCTTTCACAGCTTTTTCCTTGGCACCATCCCTATACCTAGGCTGATTTATCTGCCTAGGGTTAGGGTTAGGGCTCAGCCAAGTGCAAGGATTTTTTAACCAGGAAGCCCTGAGTTCCAGGCTTACTGCATCTGCCAAAGGCATCCCAAAGGGAGCGCAGAAGTGCCACAACATGGCTGCTTTCACAGCTTTTTCCTTAGGAAGAACCCTAATACCCGGCTGATTTACCTTCCTAGGGTTACTGTTAGGCTTAGGCCTAGGACTTTTAAAACCAGGAAGCCCTGTGCTCCAGGCACACTGCAGCTGTTAAAGGCATCCCAAGGGGAGCGCAAAAGTGACACAACTTGGCTGCCTCCACTGCTATTTCCATGAGACCATCCCGAATCATAGGCTGATTTTCCTTCCTAGGCTTAAGGTTTGAGTTAGGCCTAGGGTTAGTGTTCTTTTAACCAGAAAGCCCTGAGTTCCAAGAACACAGCAGCTGCGAAGGACTACCCAAGAAGAGCGCAGAAGTGCCTCAACATGCCTGCCTCCAAAGCTTTTTCCTTGGGGACGTCCCGAAACGAAGGCTGATTTAGAAGCCTCCAGTTTGGGCTAAAGTTGTGGTTTTTTAAAGCAGGAAGCCCTGTGCTCCAAGCACACTGCAGCTGTGAAAGGCATCCCAAGGGGAGCGCAAAAGTGCCACAACATGGCTGTCTCCACAGCTCTTCCCTTGGGATAATTCCTAAACCCAGGCTGATTTAAATGACCAGTGTTACGGTTAGGGTTAGGGTTACGCCTAGGTGTAGAGCTTTTTAAACCAGCAAGCTCTGAGCTCCAGGCACATGGCAGCTGCGAAATGCATCCCAAAGGGAGCACAAAAGTGCCAGAAAATGGCTGCCTCCACACATTTTCATTGGCACCATTGCTAAGCCTAGGCTGAATCACCTGACTCCAGTCTCAGCTAGGGACATTGTTTTTTAAACCAGGAAGCCCTGAGCTCCAGGCACACGGCAGCTGTGAAAGGCATCCCAAGGGGAGTACAAAAGTGCAACAACATGGCAGCTTTCACAGCTTTTTCCTTGGCACCATCCCTATACCTAGGCTGATTTATCTGCCTAGGGTTAGGGTTAGGGCTCTGCCAAGGGCAAGGATTTTTTTAAGCAGGAAGCCCTGAGTTCCAGGCTTACTGCATCTGCCAAAGGCATCCCAAAGGGAGCGCAGAAGTGCCACAACATGGCTGCTTTCACAGCTTTTTCCTTAGGAAGAACCCTAATACCTGGCTGATTTACCTTCCTAGGGTTACTGTTAGGCTTAGGCCTAGGACTTTTAAAACCAGGAAGCCCTGTGCTCCAGGCACACTGCAGCTGTTAAAGGCATCCCAAGGGGAGCGCAAAAGTGACCCAACTTGGCTGCCTCCACTGCTATTTCCATGAGACCATCCTGAATCATAGGCTGATTTTCCTTCCTAGGCTTAAGGTTTGAGTTAGGCCTAGGGTTAGTGTTCTTTTAACCAGAAAGCCCTGAGTTCCAAGAACACAGCAGCTGCGAAGGACTACCCAAGAAGAGCGCAGAAGTGCCTCAACATGCCTGCCTCCACAGCTTTTTTCCTTGGGGACGTCCCGAAACGAAGGCTGATTTAGAAGCCTCCAGTTTGGGCTAAAGTTGTGGTTTTTTAAACCAGGAAGCCCTGTGCTCCAAGCACACTGCAGCTGTGAAAGGCATCCCAAGGGGAGCGCAAAAGTGCCACAACATGGCTGTCTCCACAGCTTTTCCCTTGGGATAATTCCTAAACCCAGGCTGATTTAAATGACCAGTGTTACGGTTAGGGTTAGGGTTACGCCTAGGTGTAGAGCTTTTTAAACCAGCAAGCTCTGAGCTCCAGGCACACGGCAGCTGCGAAAGGCATCCCAAGGGAAGCACAAAAGTGCCAGAAAATGGCTGCCTCCACACGTTTTCATTGGCACCATTGCTAAGCCTAGGCTGAATCACCTGCCTCCAGTCTCAGCTAGGGACATGGTTTTTTAAACCAGGAAGCCCTGAGCTCCAGGCACACGGCAGCTGTGAAAGGCATCCCAAGGGGAGTACAAAAGTGCAACAACATGGCAGCTTTCACAGCTTTTTCCTTGGCACCATCCCTATACCTAGGCTGATTTATCTGCCTAGGGTTAGGGTTAGGGCTCAGCCAAGGGCAAGGATTTTTTTAAGCAGGAAGCCCTGAGTTCCAGGCTTACTGCGTCTGCCAAAGGCATCCCAAAGGGAGCGCAGAAGTGCCACAACATGGCTGCTTTCACAGCTTTTTCCTTAGGAAGAACCCTAATACCCGGCTGATTTACCTTCCTAGGGTTACTGTTAGGCTTAGGCCTAGGACTTTTAAAACCAGGAAGCCCTGTGCTCCAGGCACACTGCAGCTGTTAAAGGCATCCCAAGGGGAGCGCAAAAGTGACACAACTTGGCTGCCTCCACTGCTATTTCCATGAGACCATCCCGAATCATAGGCTGATTTTCCTTCCTAGGCTTAAGGTTTGAGTTAGGCCTAGGGTTAGTGTTCTTTTAACCAGAAAGCCCTGAGTTCCAAGAACACAGCAGCTGCGAAGGACTACCCAAGAAGAGCGCAGAAGTGCCTCAACATGCCTGCCTCCACAGCTTTTTCCTTGGGGACGTCCCGAAACGAAGGCTGATTTAGAAGCCTCCAGTTTGGGCTAAAGTTGTGGTTTTTTAAACCAGGAAGCCCTGTGCTCCAAGCACACTGCAGCTGTGAAAGGCATCCCAAGGGGAGCGCAAAAGTGCCACAACATGGCTGTCTCCACAGCTTTTCCCTTGGGATAATTCCTAAACCCAGGCTGATTTAAATGACCAGTGTTACGGTTAGGGTTAGGGTTACGCCTAGGTGTAGAGCTTTTTAAACCAGCAAGCTCTGAGCTCCAGGCACACGGCAGCTGCGAAAGGCATCCCAAGGGGAGCACAAAAGTGCCAGAAAATGCCTGCCTCCACACGTTTTCATTGGCACAATTGCTAAGCCTAGGCTGAATCACCTGCCTCCAGTCTCAGCTAGGGACATTGTTTTTTAAACCAGGAAGCCCTGAGCTCCAGGTACACGGCAGCTGTGAAAGGCATCCCAAGGGGAGTACAAAAGTGCAACAACATGGCAGCTTTCACAGCTTTTTCCTTGGCACCATCCCTATACCTAGGCTGATTTATCTGCCTAGGGTTAGGGTTAGGGCTCAGCCAAGTGCAAGGATTTTTTAACCAGGAAGCCCTGAGTTCCAGGCTTACTGCATCTGCCAAAGGCATCCCAAAGGGAGCGCAGAAGTGCCACAACATGGCTGCTTTCACAGCTTTTTCCTTAGGAAGAACCCTAATACCCGGCTGATTTACCTTCCTAGGGTTACTGTTAGGCTTAGGCCTAGGACTTTTAAAACCAGGAAGCCCTGTGCTCCAGGCACACTGCAGCTGTTAAAGGCATCCCAAGGGGAGCGCAAAAGTGACACAACTTGGCTGCCTCCACTGCTATTTCCATGAGACCATCCCGAATCATAGGCTGATTTTCCTTCCTAGGCTTAAGGTTTGAGTTAGGCCTAGGGTTAGTGTTCTTTTAACCAGAAAGCCCTGAGTTCCAAGAACACAGCAGCTGCGAAGGACTACCCAAGAAGAGCGCAGAAGTGCCTCAACATGCCTGCCTCCAAAGCTTTTTCCTTGGGGACGTCCCGAAACGAAGGCTGATTTAGAAGCCTCCAGTTTGGGCTAAAGTTGTGGTTTTTTAAAGCAGGAAGCCCTGTGCTCCAAGCACACTGCAGCTGTGAAAGGCATCCCAAGGGGAGCGCAAAAGTGCCACAACATGGCTGTCTCCACAGCTCTTCCCTTGGGATAATTCCTAAACCCAGGCTGATTTAAATGACCAGTGTTACGGTTAGGGTTAGGGTTACGCCTAGGTGTAGAGCTTTTTAAACCAGCAAGCTCTGAGCTCCAGGCACATGGCAGCTGCGAAATGCATCCCAAAGGGAGCACAAAAGTGCCAGAAAATGGCTGCCTCCACACATTTTCATTGGCACCATTGCTAAGCCTAGGCTGAATCACCTGACTCCAGTCTCAGCTAGGGACATTGTTTTTTAAACCAGGAAGCCCTGAGCTCCAGGCACACGGCAGCTGTGAAAGGCATCCCAAGGGGAGTACAAAAGTGCAACAACATGGCAGCTTTCACAGCTTTTTCCTTGGCACCATCCCTATACCTAGGCTGATTTATCTGCCTAGGGTTAGGGTTAGGGCTCTGCCAAGGGCAAGGATTTTTTTAAGCAGGAAGCCCTGAGTTCCAGGCTTACTGCATCTGCCAAAGGCATCCCAAAGGGAGCGCAGAAGTGCCACAACATGGCTGCTTTCACAGCTTTTTCCTTAGGAAGAACCCTAATACCTGGCTGATTTACCTTCCTAGGGTTACTGTTAGGCCTAGGCCTAGGACTTTTAAAACCAGGAAGCCCTGTGCTCCAGGCACACTGCAGCTGTTAAAGGCATCCCAAGGGGAGCGCAAAAGTGACCCAACTTGGCTGCCTCCACTGCTATTTCCATGAGACCATCCTGAATCATAGGCTGATTTTCCTTCCTAGGCTTAAGGTTTGAGTTAGGCCTAGGGTTAGTGTTCTTTTAACCAGAAAGCCCTGAGTTCCAAGAACACAGCAGCTGCGAAGGACTACCCAAGAAGAGCGCAGAAGTGCCTCAACATGCCTGCCTCCACAGCTTTTTCCTTGGGGACGTCCCGAAACGAAGGCTGATTTAGAAGCCTCCAGTTTGGGCTAAAGTTGTGGTTTTTTAAACCAGGAAGCCCTGTGCTCCAAGCACACTGCAGCTGTGAAAGGCATCCCAAGGGGAGCGCAAAAGTGCCACAACATGGCTGTCTCCACAGCTTTTCCCTTGGGATAATTCCTAAACCCAGGCTGATTTAAATGACCAGTGTTACGGTTAGGGTTAGGGTTACGCCTAGGTGTAGAGCTTTTTAAACCAGCAAGCTCTGAGCTCCAGGCACACGGCAGCTGCGAAAGGCATCCCAAGGGGAGCACAAAAGTGCCAGAAAATGCCTGCCTCCACACGTTTTCATTGGCACAATTGCTAAGCCTAGGCTGAATCACCTGCCTCCAGTCTCAGCTAGGGACATTGTTTTTTAAACCAGGAAGCCCTGAGCTCCAGGTACACGGCAGCTGTGAAAGGCATCCCAAGGGGAGTACAAAAGTGCAACAACATGGCAGCTTTCACAGCTTTTTCCTTGGCACCATCCCTATACCTAGGCTGATTTATCTGCCTAGGGTTAGGGTTAGGGCTCAGCCAAGTGCAAGGATTTTTTAACCAGGAAGCCCTGAGTTCCAGGCTTACTGCATCTGCCAAAGGCATCCCAAAGGGAGCGCAGAAGTGCCACAACATGGCTGCTTTCACAGCTTTTTCCTTAGGAAGAACCCTAATACCCGGCTGATTTACCTTCCTAGGGTTACTGTTAGGCTTAGGCCTAGGACTTTTAAAACCAGGAAGCCCTGTGCTCCAGGCACACTGCAGCTGTTAAAGGCATCCCAAGGGGAGCGCAAAAGTGACACAACTTGGCTGCCTCCACTGCTATTTCCATGAGACCATCCCGAATCATAGGCTGATTTTCCTTCCTAGGCTTAAGGTTTGAGTTAGGCCTAGGGTTAGTGTTCTTTTAACCAGAAAGCCCTGAGTTCCAAGAACACAGCAGCTGCGAAGGACTACCCAAGAAGAGCGCAGAAGTGCCTCAACATGCCTGCCTCCAAAGCTTTTTCCTTGGGGACGTCCCGAAACGAAGGCTGATTTAGAAGCCTCCAGTTTGGGCTAAAGTTGTGGTTTTTTAAAGCAGGAAGCCCTGTGCTCCAAGCACACTGCAGCTGTGAAAGGCATCCCAAGGGGAGCGCAAAAGTGCCACAACATGGCTGTCTCCACAGCTCTTCCCTTGGGATAATTCCTAAACCCAGGCTGATTTAAATGACCAGTGTTACGGTTAGGGTTAGGGTTACGCCTAGGTGTAGAGCTTTTTAAACCAGCAAGCTCTGAGCTCCAGGCACATGGCAGCTGCGAAATGCATCCCAAAGGGAGCACAAAAGTGCCAGAAAATGGCTGCCTCCACACATTTTCATTGGCACCATTGCTAAGCCTAGGCTGAATCACCTGACTCCAGTCTCAGCTAGGGACATTGTTTTTTAAACCAGGAAGCCCTGAGCTCCAGGCACACGGCAGCTGTGAAAGGCATCCCAAGGGGAGTACAAAAGTGCAACAACATGGCAGCTTTCACAGCTTTTTCCTTGGCACCATCCCTATACCTAGGCTGATTTATCTGCCTAGGGTTAGGGTTAGGGCTCTGCCAAGGGCAAGGATTTTTTTAAGCAGGAAGCCCTGAGTTCCAGGCTTACTGCATCTGCCAAAGGCATCCCAAAGGGAGCGCAGAAGTGCCACAACATGGCTGCTTTCACAGCTTTTTCCTTAGGAAGAACCCTAATACCTGGCTGATTTACCTTCCTAGGGTTACTGTTAGGCTTAGGCCTAGGACTTTTAAAACCAGGAAGCCCTGTGCTCCAGGCACACTGCAGCTGTTAAAGGCATCCCAAGGGGAGCGCAAAAGTGACCCAACTTGGCTGCCTCCACTGCTATTTCCATGAGACCATCCTGAATCATAGGCTGATTTTCCTTCCTAGGCTTAAGGTTTGAGTTAGGCCTAGGGTTAGTGTTCTTTTAACCAGAAAGCCCTGAGTTCCAAGAACACAGCAGCTGCGAAGGACTACCCAAGAAGAGCGCAGAAGTGCCTCAACATGCCTGCCTCCACAGCTTTTTTCCTTGGGGACGTCCCGAAACGAAGGCTGATTTAGAAGCCTCCAGTTTGGGCTAAAGTTGTGGTTTTTTAAACCAGGAAGCCCTGTGCTCCAAGCACACTGCAGCTGTGAAAGGCATCCCAAGGGGAGCGCAAAAGTGCCACAACATGGCTGTCTCCACAGCTTTTCCCTTGGGATAATTCCTAAACCCAGGCTGATTTAAATGACCAGTGTTACGGTTAGGGTTAGGGTTACGCCTAGGTGTAGAGCTTTTTAAACCAGCAAGCTCTGAGCTCCAGGCACACGGCAGCTGCGAAAGGCATCCCAAGGGGAGCACAAAAGTGCCAGAAAATGGCTGCCTCCACACGTTTTCATTGGCACCATTGCTAAGCCTAGGCTGAATCACCTGCCTCCAGTCTCAGCTAGGGACATGGTTTTTTAAACCAGGAAGCCCTGAGCTCCAGGCACACGGCAGCTGTGAAAGGCATCCCAAGGGGAGTACAAAAGTGCAACAACATGGCAGCTTTCACAGCTTTTTCCTTGGCACCATCCCTATACCTAGGCTGATTTATCTGCCTAGGGTTAGGGTTAGGGCTCAGCCAAGGGCAAGGATTTTTTTAAGCAGGAAGCCCTGAGTTCCAGGCTTACTGCGTCTGCCAAAGGCATCCCAAAGGGAGCGCAGAAGTGCCACAACATGGCTGCTTTCACAGCTTTTTCCTTAGGAAGAACCCTAATACCCGGCTGATTTACCTTCCTAGGGTTACTGTTAGGCTTAGGCCTAGGACTTTTAAAACCAGGAAGCCCTGTGCTCCAGGCACACTGCAGCTGTTAAAGGCATCCCAAGGGGAGCGCAAAAGTGACACAACTTGGCTGCCTCCACTGCTATTTCCATGAGACCATCCCGAATCATAGGCTGATTTTCCTTCCTAGGCTTAAGGTTTGAGTTAGGCCTAGGGTTAGTGTTCTTTTAACCAGAAAGCCCTGAGTTCCAAGAACACAGCAGCTGCGAAGGACTACCCAAGAAGAGCGCAGAAGTGCCTCAACATGCCTGCCTCCACAGCTTTTTCCTTGGGGACGTCCCGAAACGAAGGCTGATTTAGAAGCCTCCAGTTTGGGCTAAAGTTGTGGTTTTTTAAACCAGGAAGCCCTGTGCTCCAAGCACACTGCAGCTGTGAAAGGCATCCCAAGGGGAGCGCAAAAGTGCCACAACATGGCTGTCTCCACAGCTTTTCCCTTGGGATAATTCCTAAACCCAGGCTGATTTAAATGACCAGTGTTACGGTTAGGGTTAGGGTTACGCCTAGGTGTAGAGCTTTTTAAACCAGCAAGCTCTGAGCTCCAGGCACACGGCAGCTGCGAAAGGCATCCCAAGGGGAGCACAAAAGTGCCAGAAAATGCCTGCCTCCACACGTTTTCATTGGCACAATTGCTAAGCCTAGGCTGAATCACCTGCCTCCAGTCTCAGCTAGGGACATTGTTTTTTAAACCAGGAAGCCCTGAGCTCCAGGTACACGGCAGCTGTGAAAGGCATCCCAAGGGGAGTACAAAAGTGCAACAACATGGCAGCTTTCACAGCTTTTTCCTTGGCACCATCCCTATACCTAGGCTGATTTATCTGCCTAGGGTTAGGGTTAGGGCTCAGCCAAGTGCAAGGATTTTTTAACCAGGAAGCCCTGAGTTCCAGGCTTACTGCATCTGCCAAAGGCATCCCAAAGGGAGCGCAGAAGTGCCACAACATGGCTGCTTTCACAGCTTTTTCCTTAGGAAGAACCCTAATACCCGGCTGATTTACCTTCCTAGGGTTACTGTTAGGCTTAGGCCTAGGACTTTTAAAACCAGGAAGCCCTGTGCTCCAGGCACACTGCAGCTGTGAAAGGCATCCCAAGGGGAGCGCAAAAGTGACACAACTTGGCTGCCTCCACTGCTATTTCCATGAGACCATCCCGAATCATAGGCTGATTTTCCTTCCTAGGCTTAAGGTTTGAGTTAGGCCTAGGGTTAGTGTTCTTTTAACCAGAAAGCCCTGAGTTCCAAGAACACAGCAGCTGCGAAGGACTACCCAAGAAGAGCGCAGAAGTGCCTCAACATGCCTGCCTCCAAAGCCTTTTCCTTGGGGACGTCCCGAAACGAAGGCTGATTTAGAAGCCTCCAGTTTGGGCTAAAGTTGTGGTTTTTTAAAGCAGGAAGCCCTGTGCTCCAAGCACACTGCAGCTGTGAAAGGCATCCCAAGGGGAGCGCAAAAGTGCCACAACATGGCTGTCTCCACAGCTCTTCCCTTGGGATAATTCCTAAACCCAGGCTGATTTAAATGACCAGTGTTACGGTTAGGGTTAGGGTTACGCCTAGGTGTAGAGCTTTTTAAACCAGCAAGCTCTGAGCTCCAGGCACACGGCAGCTGCGAAATGCATCCCAAAGGGAGCACAAAAGTGCCAGAAAATGGCTGCCTCCACACATTTTCATTGGCACCATTGCTAAGCCTAGGCTGAATCACCTGACTCCAGTCTCAGCTAGGGACATTGTTTTTTAAACCAGGAAGCCCTGAGCTCCAGGCACACGGCAGCTGTGAAAGGCATCCCAAGGGGAGTACAAAAGTGCAACAACATGGCAGCTTTCACAGCTTTTTCCTTGGCACCATCCCTATACCTAGGCTGATTTATCTGCCTAGGGTTAGGGTTAGGGCTCAGCCAAGGGCAAGGATTTTTTTAAGCAGGAAGCCCTGAGTTCCAGGCTTACTGCATCTGCCAAAGGCATCCCAAAGGGAGCGCAGAAGTGCCACAACATGGCTGCTTTCACAGCTTTTTCCTTAGGAAGAACCCTAATACCCGGCTGATTTACCTTCCTAGGGTTACTGTTAGGCTTAGGCCTAGGACTTTTAAAACCAGGAAGCCCTGTGCTCCAGGCACACTGCAGCTGTTAAAGGCATCCCAAGGGGAGCGCAAAAGTGACACAACTTGGCTGCCTCCACTGCTATTTCCATGAGACCATCCCGAATCATAGGCTGATTTTCCTTCCTAGGCTTAAGGTTTGAGTTAGGCCTAGGGTTAGTGTTCTTTTAACCAGAAAGCCCTGAGTTCCAAGAACACAGCAGCTGCGAAGGAC
Source organism: Ammospiza nelsoni (assembly GCF_027579445.1). Lineage (NCBI taxonomy): Eukaryota > Metazoa > Chordata > Aves > Passeriformes > Passerellidae > Ammospiza > Ammospiza nelsoni. Next base: position 2,189,886 of record NW_026683189.1, on the reverse strand, counting down.
TACCCAAGAAGAGCGCAGAAGTGCCTCAACATGCCTGCCTCCACAGCTTTTTCCTTGGGGACGTCCCGAAACGAAGGCTGATTTAGAAGCCTCCAGTTTGGGCTAAAGTTGTGGTTTTTTAAACCAGGAAGCCCTGTGCTCCAAGCACACTGCAGCTGTGAAAGGCATCCCAAGGGGAGCGCAAAAGTGCCACAACATGGCTGTCTCCACAGCTTTTCCCTTGGGATAATTCCTAAACCCAGGCTGATTTAAATGACCAGTGTTACGGTTAGGGTTAGGGTTACGCCTAGGTGTAGAGCTTTTTAAACCAGCAAGCTCTGAGCTCCAGGCACACGGCAGCTGCGAAAGGCATCCCAAGGGGAGCACAAAAGTGCCAGAAAATGGCTGCCTCCACACGTTTTCATTGGCACCATTGCTAAGCCTAGGCTGAATCACCGGCCTCCAGTCTCAGCTAGGGACATGGATTTTTAAACCAGGAAGCCCTGAGCTCCAGGCACACGGCAGCTGTGAAAGGCATCCCAAGGGGAGTACAAAAGTGCAACAACATGGCAGCTTTCACAGCTTTTTCCTTGGCACCATCCCTATACCTAGGCTGATTTATCTGCCTAGGGTTAGGGTTAGGGCTCAGCCAAGGGCAAGGATTTTTTTAAGCAGGAAGCCCTGAGTTCCAGGCTTACTGCATCTGCCAAAGGCATCCCAAAGGGAGCGCAGAAGTGCCACAACATGGCTGCTTTCACAGCTTTTTCCTTAGGAAGAACCCTAATACCCGGCTGATTTACCTTCCTAGGGTTACTGTTAGGCTTAGGCCTAGGACTTTTAAAACCAGGAAGCCCTGTGCTCCAGGCACACTGCAGCTGTTAAAGGCATCCCAAGGGGAGCGCAAAAGTGACACAACTTGGCTGCCTCCACTGCTATTTCCATGAGACCATCCCGAATCATAGGCTGATTTTCCTTCCTAGGCTTAAGGTTTGAGTTAGGCCTAGGGTTAGTGTTCTTTTAACCAGAAAGCCCTGAGTTCCAAGAACACAGCAGCTGCGAAGGACTACCCAAGAAGAGCGCAGAAGTGCCTCAACATGCCTGCCTCCACAGCTTTTTCCTTGGGGACGTCCCGAAACGAAGGCTGATTTAGAAGCCTCCAGTTTGGGCTAAAGTTGTGGTATTTTACACCAGGAAGCCCTGTGCTCCAAGCACACTGCAGCTGTGAAAGGCATCCCAAGGGGAGCGCAAAAGTGCTACAACATGGCTGTCTCCACAGCTTTTCCCTTGGGATAATTCCTAAACCCAGGCTGATTTAAATGACCAGTGTTATGGTTAGGGTTAGGGTTATGCCTAGGTGTAGAGCTTTTTAAACCAGCAAGCTCTGAGCTCCAGGCACACGGCAGCTGCGAAAGGCATCCCAAGGGGAGCACAAAAGTGCCAGAAAATGGCTGCCTCCACACGTTTTCATTGGCACCATTGCTAAGCCTAGGCTGAATCACCTGCCTCCAGTCTCAGCTAGGGACATGGATTTTTAAACCAGGAAGCCCTGAGCTCCAGGCACACGGCAGCTGTGAAAGGCATCCCAAGGGGAGTACAAAAGTGCAACAACATGGCAGCTTTCACAGCTTTTTCCTTGGCACCATCCCTATACCTAGGCTGATTTATCTGCCTAGGGTTAGGGTTAGGGCTCAGCCAAGTGCAAGGATTTTTTAACCAGGAAGCCCTGAGTTCCAGGCTTACTGCATCTGCCAAAGGCATCCCAAAGGGAGCGCAGAAGTGCCACAACATGGCTGCTTTCACAGCTTTTTCCTTAGGAAGAACCCTAATACCCGGCTGATTTACCTTCCTAGGGTTACTGTTAGGCTTAGGCCTAGGACTTTTAAAACCAGGAAGCCCTGTGCTCCAGGCACACTGCAGCTGTTAAAGGCATCCCAAGGGGAGCGCAAAAGTGACACAACTTGGCTGCCTCCACTGCTATTTCCATGAGACCATCCCGAATCATAGGCTGATTTTCCTTCCTAGGCTTAAGGTTTGAGTTAGGCCTAGGGTTAGTGTTCTTTTAACCAGAAAGCCCTGAGTTCCAAGAACACAGCAGCTGCGAAGGACTACCCAAGAAGAGCGCAGAAGTGCCTCAACATGCCTGCTCCACAGCTTTTTCCTTGGGGACGTCCCGAAACGAAGGCTGATTTCGAAGCCTCCAGTTTGGGCTAAAGTTGTGGTATTTTACACCAGGAAGCCCTGTGCTCCAAGCACACTGCAGCTGTGAAAGGCATCCCAAGGGGAGCGCAAAAGTGCCACAACATGGCTGTCTCCACAGCTTTTCCCTTGGGATAATTCCTAAACCCAGGCTGATTTAAATGACCAGTGTTACGGTTAGGGTTAGGGTTATGCCTAGGTGTAGAGCTTTTTAAACCAGCAAGCTCTGAGCTCCAGGCACACGGCAGCTGCGAAAGGCATCCCAAGGGGAGCACAAAAGTGCCAGAAAATGGCTGCCTCCACACGTTTTCATTGGCACCATTGCTAAGCCTAGGCTGAATCACCTGCCTCCAGTCTCAGCTAGGGACATGGTTTTTTAAACCAGGAAGCCCTGAGCTCCAGGCACACGGCAGCTGTGAAAGGCATCCCAAGGGGAGTACAAAAGTGCAACAACATGGCAGCTTTCACAGCTTTTTCCTTGGCACGATCCCTATACCTAGGCTGATTTATCTGCCTAGGGTTAGGGTTAGGGCTCAGCCAAGTGCAAGGATTTTTTAACCAGGAAGCCCTGAGTTCCAGGCTTACTGCATCTGCCAAAGGCATCCCAAAGGGAGCGCAGAAGTGCCACAACATGGCTGCTTTCACAGCTTTTTCCTTAGGAAGAACCCTAATACCCGGCTGATTTACCTTCCTAGGGTTACTGTTAGGCTTAGGCCTAGGACTTTTAAAACCAGGAAGCCCTGTGCTCCAGGCACACTGCAGCTGTTAAAGGCATCCCAAGGGGAGCGCAAAAGTGACACAACTTGGCTGCCTCCACTGCTATTTCCATGAGACCATCCCGAATCATAGGCTGATTTTCCTTCCTAGGCTTAAGGTTTGAGTTAGGCCTAGGGTTAGTGTTCTTTTAACCAGAAAGCCCTGAGTTCCAAGAACACAGCAGCTGCGAAGGACTACCCAAGAAGAGCGCAGAAGTGCCTCAACATGCCTGCCTCCACAGCTTTTTCCTTGGGGACGTCCCGAAACGAAGGCTGATTTAGAAGCCTCCAGTTTGGGCTAAAGTTGTGGTATTTTACACCAGGAAGCCCTGTGCTCCAAGCACACTGCAGCTGTGAAAGGCATCCCAAGGGGAGCGCAAAAGTGCTACAACATGGCTGTCTCCACAGCTTTTCCCTTGGGATAATTCCTAAACCCAGGCTGATTTAAATGACCAGTGTTATGGTTAGGGTTAGGGTTATGCCTAGGTGTAGAGCTTTTTAAACCAGCAAGCTCTGAGCTCCAGGCACACGGCAGCTGCGAAAGGCATCCCAAGGGGAGCACAAAAGTGCCAGAAAATGGCTGCCTCCACACGTTTTCATTGGCACCATTGCTAAGCCTAGGCTGAATCACCTGCCTCCAGTCTCAGCTAGGGACATGGATTTTTAAACCAGGAAGCCCTGAGCTCCAGGCACACGGCAGCTGTGAAAGGCATCCCAAGGGGAGTACAAAAGTGCAACAACATGGCAGCTTTCACAGCTTTTTCCTTGGCACCATCCCTATACCTAGGCTGATTTATCTGCCTAGGGTTAGGGTTAGGGCTCAGCCAAGTGCAAGGATTTTTTAACCAGGAAGCCCTGAGTTCCAGGCTTACTGCATCTGCCAAAGGCATCCCAAAGGGAGCGCAGAAGTGCCACAACATGGCTGCTTTCACAGCTTTTTCCTTAGGAAGAACCCTAATACCCGGCTGATTTACCTTCCTAGGGTTACTGTTAGGCTTAGGCCTAGGACTTTTAAAACCAGGAAGCCCTGTGCTCCAGGCACACTGCAGCTGTTAAAGGCATCCCAAGGGGAGCGCAAAAGTGACACAACTTGGCTGCCTCCACTGCTATTTCCATGAGACCATCCCGAATCATAGGCTGATTTTCCTTCCTAGGCTTAAGGTTTGAGTTAGGCCTAGGGTTAGTGTTCTTTTAACCAGAAAGCCCTGAGTTCCAAGAACACAGCAGCTGCGAAGGACTACCCAAGAAGAGCGCAGAAGTGCCTCAACATGCCTGCTCCACAGCTTTTTCCTTGGGGACGTCCCGAAACGAAGGCTGATTTCGAAGCCTCCAGTTTGGGCTAAAGTTGTGGTATTTTACACCAGGAAGCCCTGTGCTCCAAGCACACTGCAGCTGTGAAAGGCATCCCAAGGGGAGCGCAAAAGTGCCACAACATGGCTGTCTCCACAGCTTTTCCCTTGGGATAATTCCTAAACCCAGGCTGATTTAAATGACCAGTGTTACGGTTAGGGTTAGGGTTACGCCTAGGTGTAGAGCTTTTTAAACCAGCAAGCTCTGAGCTCCAGGCACACGGCAGCTGCGAAAGGCATCCCAAGGGGAGCACAAAAGTGCCAGAAAATGGCTGCCTCCACACGTTTTCATTGGCACCATTGCTAAGCCTAGGCTGAATCACCTGCCTCCAGTCTCAGCTAGGGACATGGATTTTTAAACCAGGAAGCCCTGAGCTCCAGGCACACGGCAGCTGTGAAAGGCATCCGAAGGGGAGTACAAAAGTGCAACAACATGGCAGCTTTCACAGCTTTTTCCTTGGCACCATCCCTATACCTAGGCTGATTTATCTGCCTAGGGTTAGGGTTAGGGCTCAGCCAAGTGCAAGGATTTTTTAACCAGGAAGCCCTGAGTTCCAGGCTTACTGCATCTGCCAAAGGCATCCCAAAGGGAGCGCAGAAGTGCCACAACATGGCTGCTTTCACAGCTTTTTCCTTAGGAAGAACCCTAATACCCGGCTGATTTACCTTCCTAGGGTTACTGTTAGGCTTAGGCCTAGGACTTTTAAAACCAGGAAGCCCTGTGCTCCAGGCACACTGCAGCTGTGAAAGGCATCCCAAGGGGAGTGCAAAAGTGACCCAACTTGGCTGCCTCCACTGCTATTTCCATGAGACCATCCTGAATCATAGGCTGATTTTCCTTCCTAGGCTTAAGGTTTGAGTTAGGCCTAGGGTTAGTGTTCTTTTAACCAGAAAGCCCTGAGTTCCAAGAACACAGCAGCTGCGAAGGACTACCCAAGAAGAGCGCAGAAGTGCCTCAACATGCCTGCCTCCACAGCTTTTTTCTTTGGGGATGTCCCGAAACGAAGGCTGATTTAGAAGCCTCCAGTTTGGGCTAAAGTTGTGGTTTTTTAAACCAGGAAGCCCTGTGCTCCAAGCACACTGCAGTTGTGAAAGGCATCCCAAGGGGAGCGCAAAAGTGCCACAACATGGCTGTCTCCACAGCTTTTCCCTTGGGATAATTCCTAAACCCAGGGTGATTTAAATGACCTGTGTTACGGTTAGGGTTAGGGTTACGCCTAGGTGTAGAGCTTTTTAAACCAGCAAGCTCTGAGCTCCAGGCACACGGCAGCTGCGAAAGGCATCCCAAGGGGAGCACAAAAGTGCCAGAAAATGGCTGCCTCCACACGTTTTCATTGGCACCATTGCTAAGCCTAGGCTGAATCACCTGCCTCCAGTCTCAGCTAGGGACATTGTTTTTTAAACCAGGAAGCCCTGAGCTCCAGGCACACGGCAGCTGTGAAAGGCATCCCAAGGGGAGTACAAAAGTGCAACAACATGGCAGCTTTCACAGCTTTTTCCTTGGCACCATCCCTATACCTAGGCTGATTTATCTGCCTAGGGTTAGGGTTAGGGCTCAGCCAAGGGCAAGGATTTTTTTAAGCAGGAAACCCTGAGTTCCAGGCTTACTGCATCTGCCAAAGGCATCCCAAAGGGAGCGCAGAAGTGCCACAACATGGCTGCTTTCACAGCTTTTTCCTTAGGAAGAACCCTAATACCCGGCTGATTTACCTTCCTAGGGTTACTGTTAGGCTTAGGCCTAGGACTTTTAAAACCAGGAAGCCCTGTGCTCCAGGCACACTGCAGCTGTTAAAGGCATCCCAAGGGGAGCGCAAAAGTCACACAACTTGGCTGCCTCCACTGCTATTTCCATGAGACCATCCCGAATCATAGGCTGATTTTCCTTCCTAGGCTTAAGGTTTGAGTTAGGCCTAGGGTTAGTGTTCTTTTAACCAGAAAGCCCTGAGTTCCAAGAACACAGCAGCTGCGAAGGACTACCCAAGAAGAGCGCAGAAGTGCCTCAACATGCCTGCCTCCACAGCTTTTTCCTTGGGGACGTCCCGAAACGAAGGCTGATTTAGAAGCCTCCAGTTTGGGCTAAAGTTGTGGTTTTTTAAACCAGGAAGCCCTGTGCTCCAAGCACACTGCAGCTGTGAAAGGCATCCCAAGCGGAGTGCAAAAGTGCCACAACATGGCTGTCTCCACAGCTTTTCCCTTGGGATAATTCCTAAACCCAGGCTGATTTAAATGACCAGTGTTACGGTTAGGGTTAGGGTTACGCCTAGGTGTAGAGCTTTTTAAACCAGCAAGCTCTGAGCTCCAGGCACACGGCAGCTGCGAAAGGCATCCCAAGGGGAGCACAAAAGTGCCAGAAAATGGCTGCCTCCACACGTTTTCATTGGCACCATTGCTAAGCCTAGGCTGAATCACCGGCCTCCAGTCTCAGCTAGGGACATGGATTTTTAAACCAGGAAGCCCTGAGCTCCAGGCACACGGCAGCTGTGAAAGGCATCCCAAGGGGAGTACAAAAGTGCAACAACATGGCAGCTTTCACAGCTTTTTTCTTGGCACCATCCCTATACCTAGGCTGATTTATCTGCCTAGGGTTAGGGTTAGGGCTCAGCCAAGGGCAAGGATTTTTTTAAGCAGGAAGCCCTGAGTTCCAGGCTTACTGCATCTGCCAAAGGCATCCCAAAGGGAGCGCAGAAGTGCCACAACATGGCTGCTTTCACAGCTTTTTCCTTAGGAAGAACCCTAATACCCGGCTGATTTACCTTCCTAGGGTTACTGTTAGGCTTAGGCCTAGGACTTTTAAAACCAGGAAGCCCTGTGCTCCAGGCACACTGCAGCTGTTAAAGGCATCCCAAGGGGAGCGCAAAAGTGACACAACTTGGCTGCCTCCACTGCTATTTCCATGAGACCATCCCGAATCATAGGCTGATTTTCCTTCCTAGGCTTAAGGTTTGAGTTAGGCCTAGGGTTAGTGTTCTTTTAACCAGAAAGCCCTGAGTTCCAAGAACACAGCAGCTGCGAAGGACTACCCAAGAAGAGCGCAGAAGTGCCTCAACATGCCTGCCTCCACAGCTTTTTCCTTGGGGACGTCCCGAAACGAAGGCTGATTTAGAAGCCTCCAGTTTGGGCTAAAGTTGTGGTATTTTACACCAGGAAGCCCTGTGCTCCAAGCACACTGCAGCTGTGAAAGGCATCCCAAGGGGAGCGCAAAAGTGCCACAACATGGCTGTCTCCACAGCTTTTCCCTTGGGATAATTCCTAAACCCAGGCTGATTTAAATGACCAGTGTTATGGTTAGGGTTAGGGTTATGCCTAGGTGTAGAGCTTTTTAAACCAGCAAGCTCTGAGCTCCAGGCACACGGCAGCTGCGAAAGGCATCCCAAGGGGAGCACAAAAGTGCCAGAAAATGGCTGCCTCCACACGTTTTCATTGGCACCATTGCTAAGCCTAGGCTGAATCACCTGCCTCCAGTCTCAGCTAGGGACATGGATTTTTAAACCAGGAAGCCCTGAGCTCCAGGCACACGGCAGCTGTGAAAGGCATCCCAAGGGGAGTACAAAAGTGCAACAACATGGCAGCTTTCACAGCTTTTTCCTTGGCACCATCCCTATACCTAGGCTGATTTATCTGCCTAGGGTTAGGGTTAGGGCTCAGCCAAGTGCAAGGATTTTTTAACCAGGAAGCCCTGAGTTCCAGGCTTACTGCATCTGCCAAAGGCATCCCAAAGGGAGCGCAGAAGTGCCACAACATGGCTGCTTTCACAGCTTTTTCCTTAGGAAGAACCCTAATACCCGGCTGATTTACCTTCCTAGGGTTACTGTTAGGCTTAGGCCTAGGACTTTTAAAACCAGGAAGCCCTGTGCTCCAGGCACACTGCAGCTGTTAAAGGCATCCCAAGGGGAGCGCAAAAGTGACACAACTTGGCTGCCTCCACTGCTATTTCCATGAGACCATCCCGAATCATAGGCTGATTTTCCTTCCTAGGCTTAAGGTTTGAGTTAGGCCTAGGGTTAGTGTTCTTTTAACCAGAAAGCCCTGAGTTCCAAGAACACAGCAGCTGCGAAGGACTACCCAAGAAGAGCGCAGAAGTGCCTCAACATGCCTGCCTCCACAGCTTTTTCCTTGGGGACGTCCCGAAACGAAGGCTGATTTAGAAGCCTCCAGTTTGGGCTAAAGTTGTGGTATTTTACACCAGGAAGCCCTGTGCTCCAAGCACACTGCAGCTGTGAAAGGCATCCCAAGGGGAGCGCAAAAGTGCCACAACATGGCTGTCTCCACAGCTTTTCCCTTGGGATAATTCCTAAACCCAGGCTGATTTAAATGACCAGTGTTACGGTTAGGGTTAGGGTTATGCCTAGGTGTAGAGCTTTTTAAACCAGCAAGCTCTGAGCTCCAGGCACACGGCAGCTGCGAAAGGCATCCCAAGGGGAGCACAAAAGTGCCAGAAAATGGCTGCCTCCACACGTTTTCATTGGCACCATTGCTAAGCCTAGGCTGAATCACCGGCCTCCAGTCTCAGCTAGGGACATGGTTTTTAAACCAGGAAGCCCTGAGCTCCAGGCACACGGCAGCTGTGAAAGGCATCCCAAGGGGAGTACAAAAGTGCAACAACATGGCAGCTTTCACAGCTTTTTCCTTGGCACCATCCCTATACCTAGGCTGATTTATCTGCCTAGGGTTAGGGTTAGGGCTCTGCCAAGGGCTAGGATTTTTTTAACCAGGAAGCCCTGAGTTCCAGGCTTACTGCATCTGCCAAAGGCATCCCAAAGGGAGCGCAGAAGTGCCACAACATGGCTGCTTTCACAGCTTTTTCCTTAGGAAGAACCCTAATACCCGGCTGATTTACCTTCCTAGGGTTACTGTTAGGCTTAGGCCTAGGACTTTTAAAACCAGGAAGCCCTGTGCTCCAGGCACACTGCAGCTGTTAAAGGCATCCCAAGGGGAGCGCAAAAGTGACACAACTTGGCTGCCTCCACTGCTATTTCCATGAGACCATCCCGAATCATAGGCTGATTTTCCTTCCTAGGCTTAAGGTTTGAGTTAGGCCTAGGGTTAGTGTTCTTTTAACCAGAAAGCCCTGAGTTCCAAGAACACAGCAGCTGCGAAGGACTACCCAAGAAGAGCGCAGAAGTGCCTCAACATGCCTGCCTCCACAGCTTTTTCCTTGGGGACGTCCCGAAACGAAGGCTGATTTAGAAGCCTCCAGTTTGGGCTAAAGTTGTGGTATTTTACACCAGGAAGCCCTGTGCTCCAAGCACACTGCAGCTGTGAAAGGCATCCCAAGGGGAGCGCAAAAGTGCCACAACATGGCTGTCTCCACAGCTTTTCCCTTGGGATAATTCCTAAACCCAGGCTGATTTAAATGACCAGTGTTACGGTTAGGGTTAGGGTTACGCCTAGGTGTAGAGCTTTTTAAACCAGCAAGCTCTGAGCTCCAGGCACACGGCAGCTGCGAAAGGCATCCCAAGGGGAGCACAAAAGTGCCAGAAAATGGCTGCCTCCACACGTTTTCATTGGCACCATCGCTAAGCCTAGGCTGAATCACCTGCCTCCAGTCTCAGCTAGGGACATGGATTTTTAAACCAGGAAGCCCTGAGCTCCAGGCACACGGCAGCTGTGAAAGGCATCCGAAGGGGAGTACAAAAGTGCAACAACATGGCAGCTTTCACAGCTTTTTCCTTGGCACCATCCCTATACCTAGGCTGATTTATCTGCCTAGGATTAGGGTTAGGGCTCAGCCTAGGGCTAGGATTTTTTTAACCAGGAAGCCCTGAGTTCCAGGCTTACTGCATCTGCCAAAGGCATCCCAAAGGGAGCGCAGAAGTGCCACAACATGGCTGCTTTCACAGCTTTTTCCTTAGGAAGAACCCTAATACCCGGCTGATTTACCTTCCTAGGGTTACTGTTAGGCTTAGGCCTAGGACTTTTAAAACCAGGAAGCCCTGTGCTCCAAGCACACTGCAGCTGTGAAAGGCATCCCAAGGGGAGCGCAAAAGTGCCACAACATGGCTGTCTCCACAGCTTTTCCCTTGGGATAATTCCTAAACCCAGGCTGATTTAAATGACCAGTGTTACGGTTAGGGTTAGTGTTACGCCTAGGTGTAGAGCTTTTTAAACCAGCAAGCTCTGAGCTCCAGGCACACGGCAGCTGCGAAAGGCATCCCAAGGGGAGCACAAAAGTGCCAGAAAATGGCTGCCTCCACACGTTTTCATTGGCACCATTGCTAAGCCTAGGCTGAATCACCTGCCTCCAGTCTCAGCTAGGGACATGGTTTTTTAAACCAGGAAGCCCTGAGCTCCAGGCACACGGCAGCTGTGAAAGGCATCCCAAGGGGAGTACAAAAGTGCAACAACATGGCAGCTTTCACAGCTTTTTCCTTGGCACCATCCCTATACCTAGGCTGATTTATCTGCCTAGGGTTAGGGTTAGGGCTCAGCCTAGGGCTAGGATTTCTTTAACCAGGAAGCCCTGAGTTCCAGGCTTACTGCATCTGCCAAAGGCATCCCAAAGGGAGCGCAGAAGTGCCACAACATGGCTGCTTTCACAGCTTTTTCCTTAGGAAGAACCCTAATACCCGGCTGATTTACCTTCCTAGGGTTACTGTTAGGCTTAGGCCTAGGACTTTTAAAACCAGGAAGCCCTGTGCTCCAGGCACACTGCAGCTGTTAAAGGCATCCCAAGGGGAGCGCAAAAGTGACACAACTTGGCTGCCTCCACTGCTATTTCCATGAGACCATCCCGAATCATAGGCTGATTTTCCTTCCTAGGCTTAAGGTTTGAGTTAGGCCTAGGGTTAGTGTTCTTTTAACCAGAAAGCCCTGAGTTCCAAGAACACAGCAGCTGCGAAGGACTACCCAAGAAGAGCGCAGAAGTGCCTCAACATGCCTGCCTCCACAGCTTTTTCCTTGGGGACGTCCCGAAACGAAGGCTGATTTAGAAGCCTCCAGTTTGGGCTAAAGTTGTGGTTTTTTAAACCAGGAAGCCCTGTGCTCCAAGCACACTGCAGCTGTGAAAGGCATCCCAAGGGGAGCGCAAAAGTGCCACAACATGGCTGTCTCCACAGCTTTTCCCTTGGGATAATTCCTAAACCCAGGCTGATTTAAATGACCAGTGTTACGGTTAGGGTTAGGGTTACGCCTAGGTGTAGAGCTTTTTAAACCAGCAAGCTCTGAGCTCCAGGCACACGGCAGCTGCGAAAGGCATCCCAAGGGGAGCACAAAAGTGCCAGAAAATGGCTGCCTCCACACGTTTTCATTGGCACCATTGCTAAGCCTAGGCTGAATCACCTGCCTCCAGTCTCAGCTAGGGACATGGTTTTTTAAACCAGGAAGCCCTGAGCTCCAGGCACACGGCAGCTGTGAAAGGCATCCCAAGGGGAGTACAAAAGTGCAACAACATGGCAGCTTTCACAGCTTTTTCCTTGGCACCATCCCTATACCTAGGCTGATTTATCTGCCTAGGGTTAGGGTTAGGGCTCAGCCAAGTGCAAGGATTTTTTTAACCAGGAAGCCCTGAGTTCCAGGCTTACTGCATCTGCCAAAGGCATCCCAAAGGGAGCGCAGAAGTGCCACAACATGGCTGCTTTCACAGCTTTTTCCTTAGGAAGAACCCTAATACCCGGCTGATTTACCTTCCTAGGGTTACTGTTAGGCTTAGGCCTAGGACTTTTAAAACCAGGAAGCCCTGTGCTCCAGGCACACTGCAGCTGTTAAAGGCATCCCAAGGGGAGCGCAAAAGTGACACAACTTGGCTGCCTCCACTGCTATTTCCATGAGACCATCCCGAATCATAGGCTGATTTTCCTTCCTAGGCTTAAGGTTTGAGTTAGGCCTAGGGTTAGTGTTCTTTTAACCAGAAAGCCCTGAGTTCCAAGAACACAGCAGCTGCGAAGGACTACCCAAGAAGAGCGCAGAAGTGCCTCAACATGCCTGCCTCCACAGCTTTTTCCTTGGGGACGTCCCGAAACGAAGGCTGATTTAGAAGCCTCCAGTTTGGGCTAAAGTTGTGGTTTTTTAAACCAGGAAGCCCTGTGCTCCAAGCACACTGCAGCTGTGAAAGGCATCCCAAGGGGAGCGCAAAAGTGCCACAACATGGCTGTCTCCACAGCTTTTCCCTTGGGATAATTCCTAAACCCAGGCTGATTTAAATGACCAGTGTTACGGTTAGGGTTAGGGTTACGCCTAGGTGTAGAGCTTTTTAAACCAGCAAGCTCTGAGCTCCAGGCACACGGCAGCTGCGAAAGGCATCCCAAGGGGAGCACAAAAGTGCCAGAAAATGCCTGCCTCCACACGTTTTCATTGGCACCATTGCTAAGCCTAGGCTGAATCACCTGCCTCCAGTCTCAGCTAGGGACATGGTTTTTTAAACCAGGAAGCCCTGAGCTCCAGGCACACGGCAGCTGTGAAAGGCATCCCAAGGGGAGTACAAAAGTGCAACAACATGGCAGCTTTCACAGCTTTTTCCTTGGCACCATCCCTAAACCTAGGCTGATTTATCTGCCTAGGGTTAGGGTTAGGGCTCAGCCAAGGGCAAGGATTTTTTTAAGCAGGAAGCCCTGAGTTCCAGGCTTACTGCATCTGCCAAAGGCATCCCAAAGGGAGCGCAGAAGTGCCACAACATGGCTGCTTTCACAGCTTTTTCCTTAGGAAGAACCCTAATACCCGGCTGATTTACCTTCCTAGGGTTACTGTTAGGCTTAGGCCTAGGACTTTTAAAACCAGGAAGCCCTGTGCTCCAGGCACACTGCAGCTGTTAAAGGCATCCCAAGGGGAGCGCAAAAGTGACACAACTTGGCTGCCTCCACTGCTATTTCCATGAGACCATCCCGAATCATAGGCTGATTTTCCTTCCTAGGCTTAAGGTTTGAGTTAGGCCTAGGGTTAGTGTTCTTTTAACCAGAAAGCCCTGAGTTCCAAGAACACAGCAGCTGCGAAGGACTACCCAAGAAGAGCGCAGAAGTGCCTCAACATGCCTGCCTCCACAGCTTTTTCCTTGGGGACGTCCCGAAACGAAGGCTGATTTAGAAGCCTCCAGTTTGGGCTAAAGTTGTGGTTTTTTAAACCAGGAAGCCCTGTGCTCCAAGCACACTGCAGCTGTGAAAGGCATCCCAAGGGGAGCGCAAAAGTGACACAACATGGCTGTCTCCACAGCTTTTCCCTTGGGATAATTCCTAAACCCAGGCTGATTTAAATGACCAGTGTTACGGTTAGGGTTAGGGTTACGCCTAGGTGTAGAGCTTTTTAAACCAGCAAGCTCTGAGCTCCAGGCACACGGCAGCTGCGAAAGGCATCCCAAGGGGAGCACAAAAGTGCCAGAAAATGGCTGCCTCCACACGTTTTCATTGGCACCATTGCTAAGCCTAGGCTGAATCACCTGCCTCCAGTCTCAGCTAGGGACATGGTTTTTTAAACCAGGAAGCCCTGAGCTCCAGGCACACGGCAGCTGTGAAAGGCATCCCAAGGGGAGCGCAAAAGTGCCACAACATGGCTGCCTCCACTGCTATTTCCATGAGACCATCCCGAATCATAGGCTGATTTTCCTTCCTAGGCTTAAGGTTTGAGTTAGGCCTAGGGTTAGTGTTCTTTTAACCAGAAAGCCCTGAGTTCCAAGAACACAGCAGCTGCGAAGGACTACCCAAGAAGAGCGCAGAAGTGCCTCAACATGCCTGCCTCCACAGCTTTTTCCTTGGGGACGTCCCGAAACGAAGGCTGATTTAGAAGCCTCCAGTTTGGGCTAAAGTTGTGGTTTTTTAAACCAGGAAGCCCTGTGCTCCAAGCACACTGCAGCTGTGAAAGGCATGCCAAGGGGAGCGCAAAAGTGCCACAACATGGCTGTCTCCACAGCTTTTCCCTTGGGATAATTCCTAAACCCAGGCTGATTTAAATGACCAGTGTTACGGTTAGGGTTAGGGTTACGCCTAGGTGTAGAGCTTTTTAAACCAGCAAGCTCTGAGCTCCAGGCACACGGCAGCTGCGAAAGGCATCCCAAGGGGAGCACAAAAGTGCCAGAAAATGGCTGCCTCCACACGTTTTCATTGGCACCATTGCTAAGCCTAGGCTGAATCACCTGCCTCCAGTCTCAGCTAGGGACATGGATTTTTAAACCAGGAAGCCCTGAGCTCCAGGCACACGGCAGCTGTGAAAGGCATCCCAAGGGGAGTACAAAAGTGCAACAACATGGCAGCTTTCACAGCTTTTTCCTTGGCACCATCCCTATACCTAGGCTGATTTATCTGCCTAGGGTTAGGGTTAGGGCTCAGCCAAGGGCAAGGATTTTTTTAAGCAGGAAGCCCTGAGTTCCAGGCTTACTGCATCTGCCAAAGGCATCCCAAAGGGAGCGCAGAAGTGCCACAACATGGCTGCTTTCACAGCTTTTTCCTTAGGAAGAACCCTAATACCCGGCTGATTTACCTTCCTAGGGTTACTGTTAGGCTTAGGCCTAGGACTTTTAAAACCAGGAAGCCCTGTGCTCCAGGCACACTGCAGCTGTTAAAGGCATCCCAAGGGGAGCGCAAAAGTGACACAACTTGGCTGCCTCCACTGCTATTTCCATGAGACCATCCCGAATCATAGGCTGATTTTCCTTCCTAGGCTTAAGGTTTGAGTTAGGCCTAGGGTTAGTGTTCTTTTAACCAGAAAGCCCTGAGTTCCAAGAACACAGCAGCTGCGAAGGACTACCCAAGAAGAGCGCAGAAGTGCCTCAACATGCCTGCCTCCACAGCTTTTTCCTTGGGGACGTCCCGAAACGAAGGCTGATTTAGAAGCCTCCAGTTTGGGCTAAAGTTGTGGTTTTTTAAACCAGGAAGCCCTCTGCTCCAAGCACACTGCAGCTGTGAAAGGCATCCCAAGGGGAGCGCAAAAGTGCCACAACATGGCTGTCTCCACAGCTTTTCCCTTGGGATAATTCCTAAACCCAGGCTGATTTAAATGACCAGTGTTACGGTTAGGGTTAGGGTTACGCCTAGGTGTAGAGCTTTTTAAACCAGCAAGCTCTGAGCTCCAGGCACACGGCAGCTGCGAAAGGCATCCCAAGGGGAGCACAAAAGTGCCAGAAAATGGCTGCCTCCACACGTTTTCATTGGCACCATTGCTAAGCCTAGGCTGAATCACCTGCCTCCAGTCTCAGCTAGGGACATGGTTTTTTAAACCAGGAAGCCCTGAGCTCCAGGCACACGGCAGCTGTGAAAGGCATCCCAAGGGGAGTACAAAAGTGCAACAACATGGCAGCTTTCACAGCTTTTTCCTTGGCACCATCCCTATACCTAGGCTGATTTATCTGCCTAGGGTTAGGGTTAGGGCTCAGCCAAGGGCAAGGATTTTTTTAACCAGGAAGCCCTGAGTTCCAGGCTTACTGCATCTGCCAAAGGCATCCCAAAGGGAGCGCAGAAGTGCCACAACATGGCTGCTTTCACAGCTTTTTCCTTAGGAAGAACCCTAATACCCGGCTGATTTACCTTCCTAGGGTTACTGTTAGGCTTAGGCCTAGGACTTTTAAAACCAGGAAGCCCTGTGCTCCAGGCACACTGCAGCTGTTAAAGGCATCCCAAGGGGAGCGCAAAAGTGACACAACTTGGCTGCCTCCACTGCTATTTCCATGAGACCATCCCGAATCATAGGCTGATTTTCCTTCCTAGGCTTAAGGTTTGAGTTAGGCCTAGGGTTAGTGTTCTTTTAACCAGAAAGCCCTGAGTTCCAAGAACACAGCAGCTGCGAAGGACTACCCAAGAAGAGCGCAGAAGTGCCTCAACATGCCTGCCTCCACAGCTTTTTCCTTGGGGACGTCCCGAAACGAAGGCTGATTTAGAAGCCTCCAGTTTGGGCTAAAGTTGTGGTTTTTTAAACCAGGAAGCCCTGTGCTCCAAGCACACTGCAGCTGTGAAAGGCATCCCAAGGGGAGCGCAAAAGTGCCACAACATGGCTGTCTCCACAGCTTTTCCCTTGGGATAATTCCTAAACCCAGGCTGATTTAAATGACCAGTGTTACGGTTAGGGTTAGGGTTACGCCTAGGTGTAGAGCTTTTTAAACCAGCAAGCTCTGAGCTCCAGGCACACGGCAGCTGCGAAAGGCATCCCAAGGGGAGCACAAAAGTGCCAGAAAATGGCTGCCTCCACACGTTTTCATTGGCACCATTGCTAAGCCTAGGCTGAATCACCTGCCTCCAGTCTCAGCTAGGGACATGGTTTTTTAAACCAGGAAGCCCTGAGCTCCAGGCACACTGCAGCTGTGAAAGGCATCCCAAGGGGAGCGCAAAAGTGCCACAACATGGCTGCCTCCACTGCTATTTCCATGAGACCATCCCGAATCATAGGCTGATTTTCCTTCCTAGGCTTAAGGTTTGAGTTAGGCCTAGGGTTAGTGTTCTTTTAACTAGAAAGCCCTGAGTTCCAAGAACACAGCAGCTGCGAAGGACTACCCAAGAAGAGCGCAGAAGTGCCTCAACATGCCTGCCTCCACAGCTTTTTCCTTGGGGACGTCCCGAAACGAAGGCTGATTTAGAAGCCTCCAGTTTGGGTTAAAGTTGTGGTTTTTTAAACCAGGAAGCCCTGTGCTCCAAGCACACTGCAGCTGTGAAAGGCATCCCAAGGGGAGCGCAAAAGTGCCAAAACATGGCTGTCTCCACAGCTTTTCCCTTGGGATAATTCCTAAACCCAGGCTGATTTAAATGACCAGTGTTACGGTTACGGTTAGGGTTACGCCTAGGTGTAGAGCTTTTTAAACCAGCAAGCTCTGAGCTCCAGGCACACGGCAGCTGTGAAAGGCATCCCAAGGGGAGCACAAAAGTGCCAGAAAATGGCTGCCTCCACACGTTTTCATTGGCACCATTGCTAAGCCTAGGCTGAATCACCTGCCTCCAGTCTCAGCTAGGGACATGGTTTTTTAAAGCAGGAAGCCCTGAGCTCCAGGCACACGGCAGCTGTGAAAGGCATCCCAAGGGGAGTACAAAAGTGCAACAACATGGCAGCTTTCACAGCTTTTTCCTTGGCACCATCCCTATACCTAGGCTGATTTATCTGCCTAGGGTTAGGGTTAGGGCTCAGCCTAGGGCTAGGATTTTTTTAAGCAGGAAGCCCTGAGTTCCAGGCTTACTGCATCTGCCAAAGGCATCCCAAAGGGAGCGCAGAAGTGCCACAACATGGCTGCTTTCACAGCTTTTTCCTTAGGAAGAACCCTAATACCCGGCTGATTTACCTTCCTAGGGTTACTGTTAGTCTTAGGCCTAGGACTTTTAAAACCAGGAAGCCCTGTGCTCCAGGCACACTGCAGCTGTTAAAGGCATCCCAAGGGGAGCGCAAAAGTGACACAACTTGGCTGCCTCCACTGCTATTTCCATGAGACCATCCCGAATCATAGGCTGATTTTCCTTCCTAGGCTTAAGGTTTGAGTTAGGCCTAGGGTTAGTGTTCTTTTAACCAGAAAGCCCTGAGTTCCAAGAACACAGCAGCTGCGAAGGACTACCCAAGAAGAGCGCAGAAGTGCCTCAACATGCCTGCCTCCACAGCTTTTTCCTTGGGGACGTCCCGAAACGAAGGCTGATTTCGAAGCCTCCAGTTTGGGCTAAAGTTGTGGTTTTTTAAACCAGGAAGCCCTGTGCTCCAAGCACACTGCAGCTGTGAAAGGCATGCCAAGGGGAGCGCAAAAGTGCCACAACATGGCTGTCTCCACAGCTTTTCCCTTGGGATAATTCCTAAACCCAGGCTGATTTAAATGACCAGTGTTACGGTTAGGGTTAGGGTTACGCCTAGGTGTAGAGCTTTTTAAACCAGCAAGCTCTGAGCTCCAGGCACACGGCAGCTGCGAAAGGCATCCTTAGGAGAGCACAAAAGTGCCAGAAAATGGCTGCCTCCACACGTTTTCATTGGCACCATTGCTAAGCCTAGGCTGAATCACCTGCCTCCAATCTCAGCTAGGGACATGGATTTTTAAACCAGGAAGCCCTGAGCTCCAGGCACACGGCAGCTGTGAAAGGCATCCCAAGGGGAGTACAAAAGTGCAACAACATGGCAGCTTTCACAGCTTTTTCCTTGGCACCATCCCTATACCTAGGCTGATTTATCTGCCTAGGGTTAGGGTTAGGGCTCAGCCTAGGGCTAGGATTTTTTTAACCAGGAAGCCCTGAGTTCCAGGCTTACTGCATCTGCCAAAGGCATCCCAAAGGGAGCGCAGAAGTGCCACAACATGGCTGCTTTCACAGCTTTTTCCTTAGGAAGAACCCTAATACCCGGCTGATTTACCTTCCTAGGGTTACTGTTAGGCTTAGGCCTAGGACTTTTAAAACCAGGAAGACCTGTGCTCCAGGCACACTGCAGCTGTTAAAGGCATCCCAAGGGGAGCGCAATAGTGACACAACTTGGCTGTCTCCACTGCTATTTCCATGAGACCATCCCGAATCATAGGCTGATTTTCCTTCCTAGGCTTAAGGTTTGAGTTAGGCCTAGGGTTAGTGTTCTTTTAACCAGAAAGCCCTGAGTTCCAAGAACACAGCAGCTGCGAAGGACTACCCAAGAAGAGCGCAGAAGTGCCTCAACATGCCTGCCTCCACAGCTTTTTCCTTGGGGACGTCCCGAAACGAAGGCTGATTTCGAAGCCTCCAGTTTGGGCTGAAGTTTTGGTTTTTTAAACCAGGAAGCCCTGTGCTCCAAGCACACTGCAGCTGTGAAAGGCATCCCAAGGGGAGCGCAAAAGTGCCACAACATGGCTGTCTCCACAGCTTTTCCCTTGGGATAATTCCTAAACCCAGGCTGATTTAAATGACCAGTGTTACGGTTAGGGTTAGGGTTACGCCTAGGTGTAGAGCTTTTTAAACCAGCAAGCTCTGAGCTCCAGGCACACGGCAGCTGCGAAAGGCATCCCAAGGGGAGCACAAAAGTGCCAGAAAATGGCTGCTTCCACACGTTTTCATTGGCACCATTGCTAAGCCTAGGCTGAATCACCTGCCTCCAGTCTCAGCTAGGGACATGGTTTTTTAAAGCAGGAAGCCCTGAGCTCCAGGCACACGGCAGCTGTGAAAGGCATCCCAAGGGGAGCGCAAAAGTGCCACAACATGGCTGCCTCCACTGCTATTTCCATGAGACCATCCCGAATCATAGGCTGATTTTCCTTCCTAGGCTTAAGGTTTGAGTTAGGCCTAGGGTTAGTGTTCTTTTAACCAGAAAGCCCTGAGTTCCAAGAACACAGCAGCTGCGAAGGACTACCCAAGAAGAGCGCAGAAGTGCCTCAACATGCCTGCCTCCACAGCTTTTTCCTTGGGGACGTCCCGAAACGAAGGCTGATTTAGAAGCCTCCAGTTTGGGTTAAAGTTGTGGTTTTTTAAACCAGGAAGCCCTGTGCTCCAAGCACACTGCAGCTGTGAAAGGCATCCCAAGGGGAGCGCAAAAGTGCCACAACATGGCTGTCTCCACAGCTTTTCCCTTGGGATAATTCCTAAACCCAGGCTGATTTAAATGACCAGTGTTACGGTTAGGGTTAGGGTTACGCCTAGGTGTAGAGCTTTTTAAACCAGCAAGCTCTGAGCTCCAGGCACACGGCAGCTGCGAAAGGCATCCCAAGGGGAGCACAAAAGTGCCAGAAAATGGCTGCCTCCACACGTTTTCATTGGCACCATTGCTAAGCCTAGGCTGAATCACCTGCCTCCAGTCTCAGCTAGGGACATGGTTTTTTAAACCAGGAAGCCCTGAGCTCCAGGCACACGGCAGCTGTGAAAGGCATCCCAAGGGGAGTACAAAAGTGCAACAACATGGCAGCTTTCACAGCTTTTTCCTTGGCACCATCCCTATACCTAGGCTGATTTATCTGCCTAGGGTTAGGGTTAGGGCTCAGCCTAGGGCTAGGATTTTTTTAACCAGGAAGCCCTGAGTTCCAGGCTTACTGCATCTGCCAAAGGCATCCCAAAGGGAGCGCAGAAGTGCCACAACATGGCTGCTTTCACAGCTTTTTCCTTAGGAAGAACCCTAATACCCGGCTGATTTACCTTCCTAGGGTTACTGTTAGTCTTAGGCCTAGGACTTTTAAAACCAGGAAGCCCTGTGCTCCAGGCACACTGCAGCTGTGAAAGGCATCCCAAGGGGAGCGCAAAAGTGACACAACTTGGCTGCCTCCACTGCTATTTCCATGAGACCATCCCGAATCATAGGCTGATTTTCCTTCCTAGGCTTAAGGTTTGAGTTAGGCCTAGGGTTAGTGTTCTTTTAACCAGAAAGCCCTGAGTTCCAAGAACACAGCAGCTGCGAAGGACTACCCAAGAAGAGCGCAGAAGTGCCTCAACATGCCTGCCTCCACAGCTTTTTCCTTGGGGACGTCCCGAAACGAAGGCTGATTTCGAAGCCTCCAGTTTGGGCTAAAGTTGTGGTTTTTTAAACCAGGAAGCCCTGTGCTCCAAGCACACTGCAGCTGTGAAAGGCATGCCAAGGGGAGCGCAAAAGTGCCACAACATGGCTGTCTCCACAGCTTTTCCCTTGGGATAATTCCTAAACCCAGGCTGATTTAAATGACCAGTGTTACGGTTAGGGTTAGGGTTACGCCTAGGTGTAGAGCTTTTTAAACCAGCAAGCTCTGAGCTCCAGGCACACGGCAGCTGCGAAAGGCATCCCAAGGAGAGCACAAAAGTGCCAGAAAATGGCTGCCTCCACACGTTTTCATTGGCACCATTGCTAAGCCTAGGCTGAATCACCTGCCTCCAATCTCAGCTAGGGACATGGATTTTTAAACCAGGAAGCCCTGAGCTCCAGGCACACGGCAGCTGTGAAAGGCATCCCAAGGGGAGTACAAAAGTGCAACAACATGGCAGCTTTCACAGCTTTTTCCTTGGCACCATCCCTATACCTAGGCTGATTTATCTGCCTAGGGTTAGGGTTAGGGCTCAGCCTAGGGCTAGGATTTTTTTAACCAGGAAGCCCTGAGTTCCAGGCTTACTGCATCTGCCAAAGGCATCCCAAAGGGAGCGCAGAAGTGCCACAACATGGCTGCTTTCACAGCTTTTTCCTTAGGAAGAACCCTAATACCCGGCTGATTTACCTTCCTAGGGTTACTGTTAGGCTTAGGCCTAGGACTTTTAAAACCAGGAAGACCTGTGCTCCAGGCACACTGCAGCTGTTAAAGGCATCCCAAGGGGAGCGCAATAGTGACACAACTTGGCTGTCTCCACTGCTATTTCCATGAGACCATCCCGAATCATAGGCTGATTTTCCTTCCTAGGCTTAAGGTTTGAGTTAGGCCTAGGGTTAGTGTTCTTTTAACCAGAAAGCCCTGAGTTCCAAGAACACAGCAGCTGCGAAGGACTACCCAAGAAGAGCGCAGAAGTGCCTCAACATGCCTGCCTCCACAGCTTTTTCCTTGGGGACGTCCCGAAACGAAGGCTGATTTCGAAGCCTCCAGTTTGGGCTGAAGTTTTGGTTTTTTAAACCAGGAAGCCCTGTGCTCCAAGCACACTGCAGCTGTGAAAGGCATCCCAAGGGGAGCGCAAAAGTGCCACAACATGGCTGTCTCCACAGCTTTTCCCTTGGGATAATTCCTAAACCCAGGCTGATTTAAATGACCAGTGTTACGGTTAGGGTTAGGGTTACGCCTAGGTGTAGAGCTTTTTAAACCAGCAAGCTCTGAGCTCCAGGCACACGGCAGCTGCGAAAGGCATCCCAAGGGGAGCACAAAAGTGCCAGAAAATGGCTGCTTCCACACGTTTTCATTGGCACCATTGCTAAGCCTAGGCTGAATCACCTGCCTCCAGTCTCAGCTAGGGACATGGTTTTTTAAAGCAGGAAGCCCTGAGCTCCAGGCACACGGCAGCTGTGAAAGGCATCCCAAGGGGAGCGCAAAAGTGCCACAACATGGCTGCCTCCACTGCTATTTCCATGAGACCATCCCGAATCATAGGCTGATTTTCCTTCCTAGGCTTAAGGTTTGAGTTAGGCCTAGGGTTAGTGTTCTTTTAACCAGAAAGCCCTGAGTTCCAAGAACACAGCAGCTGCGAAGGACTACCCAAGAAGAGCGCAGAAGTGCCTCAACATGCCTGCCTCCACAGCTTTTTCCTTGGGGACGTCCCGAAACGAAGGCTGATTTAGAAGCCTCCAGTTTGGGTTAAAGTTGTGGTTTTTTAAACCAGGAAGCCCTGTGCTCCAAGCACACTGCAGCTGTGAAAGGCATCCCAAGGGGAGCGCAAAAGTGCCACAACATGGCTGTCTCCACAGCTTTTCCCTTGGGATAATTCCTAAACCCAGGCTGATTGAAATGACCAGTGTTACGGTTAGGGTTAGGGTTACGCCTAGGTGTAGAGCTTTTTAAACCAGCAAGCTCTGAGCTCCAGGCACACGGCAGCTGCGAAAGGCATCCCAAGGGGAGCACAAAAGTGCCAGAAAATGGCTGCCTCCACACGTTTTCATTGGCACCATTGCTAAGCCTAGGCTGAATCACCTGCCTCCAGTCTCAGCTAGGGACATGGTTTTTTAAACCAGGAAGCCCTGAGCTCCAGGCACACGGCAGCTGTGAAAGGCATCCCAAGGGGAGTACAAAAGTGCAACAACATGGCAGCTTTCACAGCTTTTTCCTTGGCACCATCCCTATACCTAGGCTGATTTATCTGCCTAGGGTTAGGGTTAGGGCTCAGCCTAGGGCTAGGATTTTTTTAAGCAGGAAGCCCTGAGTTCCAGGCTTACTGCATCTGCCAAAGGCATCCCAAAGGGAGCGCAGAAGTGCCACAACATGGCTGCTTTCACAGCTTTTTCCTTAGGAAGAACCCTAATACCCGGCTGATTTACCTTCCTAGGGTTACTGTTAGGCTTAGGCCTAGGACTTTTAAAACCAGGAAGCCCTGTGCTCCAGGCACACTGCAGCTGTTAAAGGCATCCCAAGGGGAGCGCAAAAGTGACACAACTTGGCTGCCTCCACTGCTATTTCCATGAGACCATCCCGAATCATAGGCTGATTTTCCTTCCTAGGCTTAAGGTTTGAGTTAGGCCTAGGGTTAGTGTTCTTTTAACCAGAAAGCCCTGAGTTCCAAGAACACAGCAGCTGCGAAGGACTACCCAAGAAGAGCGCAGAAGTGCCTCAACATGCCTGCCTCCACAGCTTTTTCCTTGGGGACGTCCCGAAACGAAGGCTGATTTAGAAGCCTCCAGTTTGGGCTAAAGTTGTGGTTTTTTAAACCAGGAAGCCCTGTGCTCCAAGCACACTGCAGCTGTGAAAGGCATCCCAAGGGGAGCGCAAAAGTGCCACAACATGGCTGTCTCCACAGCTTTTCCCTTGGGATAATTCCTAAACCCAGGCTGATTTAAATGACCAGTGTTACGGTTAGGGTTAGGGTTACGCCTAGGTGTAGAGCTTTTTAAACCAGCAAGCTCTGAGCTCCAGGCACACGGCAGCTGCGAAAGGCATCCCAAGGGGAGCACAAAAGTGCCAGAAAATGGCTGCCTCCACACGTTTTCATTGGCACCATTGCTAAGCCTAGGCTGAATCACCTGCCTCCAGTCTCAGCTAGGGACATGGTTTTTTAAACCAGGAAGCCCTGAGCTCCAGGCACACGGCAGCTGTGAAAGGCATCCCAAGGGGAGTACAAAAGTGCAACAACATGGCAGCTTTCACAGCTTTTTCCTTGGCACCATCCCTATACCTAGGCTGATTTATCTGCCTAGGGTTAGGGTTAGGGCTCAGCCTAGGGCTAGGATTTTTTTAACCAGGAAGCCCTGAGTTCCAGGCTTACTGCATCTGCCAAAGGCATCCCAAAGGGAGCGCAGAAGTGCCACAACATGGCTGCTTTCACAGCTTTTTCCTTAGGAAGAACCCTAATACCCGGCTGATTTACCTTCCTAGGGTTACTGTTAGGCTTAGGCCTAGGACTTTTAAAACCAGGAAGCCCTGTGCTCCAGGCACACTGCAGCTGTTAAAGGCATCCCAAGGGGAGCGCAAAAGTGACACAACTTGGCTGCCTCCACTGCTATTTCCATGAGACCATCCCGAATCATAGGCTGATTTTCCTTCCTAGGCTTAAGGTTTGAGTTAGGCCTAGGGTTAGTGTTCTTTTAACCAGAAAGCCCTGAGTTCCAAGAACACAGCAGCTGCGAAGGACTACCCAAGAAGAGCGCAGAAGTGCCTCAACATGCCTGCCTCCACAGCTTTTTCCTTGGGGACGTCCCGAAACGAAGGCTGATTTAGAAGCCTCCAGTTTGGGTTAAAGTTGTGGTTTTTTAAACCAGGAAGCCCTGTGCTCCAAGCACACTGCAGCTGTGAAAGGCATCCCAAGGGGAGCGCAAAAGTGCCACAACATGGCTGTCTCCACAGCTTTTCCCTTGGGATAATTCCTAAACCCAGGCTGATTTAAATGACCAGTGTTACGGTTAGGGTTAGGGTTACGCCTAGGTGTAGAGCTTTTTAAACCAGCAAGCTCTGAGCTCCAGGCACACGGCAGCTGCGAAAGGCATCCCAAGGGGAGCACAAAAGTGCCAGAAAATGGCTGCCTCCACACGTTTTCATTGGCACCATTGCTAAGCCTAGGCTGAATCACCTGCCTCCAGTCTCAGCTAGGGACATGGTTTTTTAAACCAGGAAGCCCTGAGCTCCAGGCACACGGCAGCTGTGAAAGGCATCCCAAGGGGAGTACAAAAGTGCAACAACATGGCAGCTTTCACAGCTTTTTCCTTGGCACCATCCCTATACCTAGGCTGATTTATCTGCCTAGGGTTAGGTTTAGGGCTCAGCCAAGGGCAAGGATTTTTTTAAGCAGGAAGCCCTGAGTTCCAGGCTTACTGCATCTGCCAAAGGCATCCCAAAGGGAGCGCAGAAGTGCCACAACATGGCTGCTTTCACAGCTTTTTCCTTAGGAAGAACCCTAATACCCGGCTGATTTACCTTCCTAGGGTTACTGTTAGTTTTAGGCCTAGGACTTTTAAAACCAGGAAGCCCTGTGCTCCAGGCACACTGCAGCTGTGAAAGGCATCCCAAGGGGAGCGCAAAAGTGACACAACTTGGCTGCCTCCACTGCTATTTCCATGAGACCATCCCGAATCATAGGCTGATTTTCCTTCCTAGGCTTAAGGTTTGAGTTAGGCCTAGGGTTAGTGTTCTTTTAACCAGAAAGCCCTGAGTTCCAAGAACACAGCAGCTGCGAAGGACTACCCAAGAAGAGCGCAGAAGTGCCTCAACATGCCTGCCTCCACAGCTTTTTCCTTGGGGACGTCCCGAAACGAAGGCTGATTTCGAAGCCTCCAGTTTGGGCTAAAGTTGTGGTTTTTTAAACCAGGAAGCCCTGTGCTCCAAGCACAGTGCAGCTGTGAAAGGCATCCCAAGGGGAGCGCAAAAGTGCCACAACATGGCTGTCTCCACAGCTTTTCCCTTGGGATAATTCCTAAACCCAGGCTGATTTAAATGACCAGTGTTACGGTTAGGGTTAGGGTTACGCCTAGGTGTAGAGCTTTTTAAACCAGCAAGCTCTGAGCTCCAGGCACACGGCAGCTGCGAAAGGCATCCCAAGGGGAGCACAAAAGTGCCAGAAAATGGCTGCCTCCACACGTTTTCATTGGCACCATTGCTAAGCCTAGGCTGAATCACCTGCCTCCAGTCTCAGCTAGGGACATGGTTTTTTAAACCAGGAAGCCCTGAGCTCCAGGCACACGGCAGCTGTGAAAGTCATCCCAAGGGGAGTACAAAAGTGCAACAACATGGCAGCTTTCACAGCTTTTTCCTTGGCACCATCCCTATACCTAGGCTGATTTATCTGCCTAGGGTTAGGGTTAGGGCTCAGCCTAGGGCAAGGATTTTTTTAAGCAGGAAGCCCTGAGTTCCAGGCTTACTGCATCTGCCAAAGGCATCCCAAAGGGAGCGCAGAAGTGCCACAACATGGCTGCTTTCACAGCTTTTTCCTTAGGAAGAACCCTAATACCCGGCTGATTTACCTTCCTAGGGTTACTGTTAGGCTTAGGCCTAGGACTTTTAAAACCAGGAAGCCCTGTGCTCCAGGCACACTGCAGCTGTTAAAGGCATCCCAAGGGGAGCGCAAAAGTGACACAACTTGGCTGCCTCCACTGCTATTTCCATGAGACCATCCCGAATCATAGGCTGATTTTCCTTCCTAGGCTTAAGGTTTGAGTTAGGCCTAGGGTTAGTGTTCTTTTAACCAGAAAGCCCTGAGTTCCAAGAACACAGCAGCTGCGAAGGACTACCCAAGAAGAGCGCAGAAGTGCCTCAACATGCCTGCCTCCACAGCTTTTTCCTTGGGGACGTCCCGAAACGAAGGCTGATTTAGAAGCCTCCAGTTTGGGCTAAAGTTGTGGTTTTTTAAACCAGGAAGCCCTGTGCTCCAAGCACACTGCAGCTGTGAAAGGCATCCCAAGGGGAGCGCAAAAGTGCCACAACATGGCTGTCTCCACAGCTTTTCCCTTGGGATAATTCCTAAACCCAGGCTGATTTAAATGACCAGTGTTACGGTTAGGGTTAGGGTTACGCCTAGGTGTAGAGCTTTTTAAACCAGCAAGCTCTGAGCTCCAGGCACACGGCAGCTGCGAAAGGCATCCCAAGGGGAGCACAAAAGTGCCAGAAAATGGCTGCCTCCACACGTTTTCATTGGCACCATTGCTAAGCCTAGGCTGAATCACCTGCCTCCAGTCTCAGCTAGGGACATGGTTTTTTAAACCAGGAAGCCCTGAGCTCCAGGCACACGGCAGCTGTGAAAGTCATCCCAAGGGGAGTACAAAAGTGCAACAACATGGCAGCTTTCACAGCTTTTTCCTTGGCACCATCCCTATACCTAGGCTGATTTATCTGCCTAGGGTTAGGGTTAGGGCTCAGCCTAGGGCTAGGATTTTTTTAAGCAGGAAGCCCTGAGTTCCAGGCTTACTGCATCTGCCAAAGGCATCCCAAAGGGAGCGCAGAAGTGCCACAACATGGCTGCTTTCACAGCTTTTTCCTTAGGAAGAACCCTAATACCCGGCTGATTTACCTTCCTAGGGTTACTGTTAGGCTTAGGCCTAGGACTTTTAAAACCAGGAAGCCCTGTGCTCCAGGCACACTGCAGCTGTTAAAGGCATCCCAAGGGGAGCGCAAAAGTCACACAACTTGGCTGCCTCCACTGCTATTTCCATGAGACCATCCCGAATCATAGGCTGATTTTCCTTCCTAGGCTTAAGGTTTGAGTTAGGCCTAGGGTTAGTGTTCTTTTAACCAGAAAGCCCTGAGTTCCAAGAACACAGCAGCTGCGAAGGACTACCCAAGAAGAGCGCAGAAGTGCCTCAACATGCCTGCCTCCACAGCTTTTTCCTTGGGGACGTCCCGAAACGAAGGCTGATTTCGAAGCCTCCAGTTTGGGCTGAAGTTTTGGTTTTTTAAACCAGGAAGCCCTGTGCTCCAAGCACAGTGCAGCTCTGAAAGGCATCCCAAGGGGAGCGCAAAAGTGCCACAACATGGCTGTCTCCACAGCTTTTCCCTTGGGATAATTCCTAAACCCAGGCTGATTTAAATGACCAGTGTTACGGTTAGGGTTAGGGTTACGCCTAGGTGTAGAGCTTTTTAAACCAGCAAGCTCTGAGCTCCAGGCACACGGCAGCTGCGAAAGGCATCCCAAGGGGAGCACAAAAGTGCCAGAAAATGGCTGCCTCCACACGTTTTCATTGGCACCATTGCTAAGCCTAGGCTGAATCACCTGCCTCCAGTCTCAGCTAGGGACATGGTTTTTTAAACCAGGAAGCCCTGAGCTCCAGGCACACGGCAGCTGTGAAAGGCATCCCAAGGGGAGTACAAAAGTGCAACAACATGGCAGCTTTCACAGCTTTTTCCTTGGCACCATCCCTATACCTAGGCTGATTTATCTGCCTAGGGTTAGGGTTAGGGCTCAGCCAAGGGCAAGGATTTTTTTAAGCAGGAAGCCCTGAGTTCCAGGCTTACTGCATCTGCCAAAGGCATCCCAAAGGGAGCGCAGAAGTGCCACAACATGGCTGCTTTCACAGCTTTTTCCTTAGGAAGAACCCTAATACCCGGCTGATTTACCTTCCTAGGGTTACTGTTAGGCTTAGGCCTAGGACTTTTAAAACCAGGAAGCCCTGTGCTCCAGGCACACTGCAGCTGTTAAAGGCATCCCAAGGGGAGCGCAAAAGTGACACAACTTGGCTGCCTCCACTGCTATTTCCATGAGACCATCCCGAATCATAGGCTGATTTTCCTTCCTAGGCTTAAGGTTTGAGTTAGACCTAGGGTTAGTGTTCTTTTAACCAGAAAGCCCTGAGTTCCAAGAACACAGCAGCTGCGAAGGACTACCCAAGAAGAGCGCAGAAGTGCCTCAACATGCCTGCCTCCACAGCTTTTTCCTTGGGGACGTCCCGAAACGAAGGCTGATTTCGAAGCCTCCAGTTTGGGCTAAAGTTGTGGTTTTTTAAACCAGGAAGCCCTGTGCTCCAAGCACACTGCAGCTGTGAAAGGCATCCCAAGGGGAGCGCAAAAGTGCCACAACATGGCTGTCTCCACAGCTTTTCCCTTGGGATAATTCCTAAACCCAGGCTGATTTAAATGACCAGTGTTACGGTTAGGGTTAGGGTTACGCCTAGGTGTAGAGCTTTTTAAACCAGCAAGCTCTGAGCTCCAGGCACACGGCAGCTGCGAAAGGCATCCCAAGGGGAGCACAAAAGTGCCAGAAAATGGCTGCCTCCACACGTTTTCATTGGCACCATTGCTAAGCCTAGGCTGAATCACCTGCCTCCAGTCTCAGCTAGGGACATGGTTTTTTAAACCAGGAAGCCCTGAGCTCCAGGCACACGGCAGCTGTGAAAGTCATCCCAAGGGGAGTACAAAAGTGCAACAACATGGCAGCTTTCACAGCTTTTTCCTTGGCACCATCCCTATACCTAGGCTGATTTATCTGCCTAGGGTTAGGGTTAGGGCTCAGCCTAGGGCTAGGATTTTTTTAAGCAGGAAGCCCTGAGTTCCAGGCTTACTGCATCTGCCAAAGGCATCCCAAAGGGAGCGCAGAAGTGCCACAACATGGCTGCTTTCACAGCTTTTTCCTTAGGAAGAACCCTAATACCCGGCTGATTTACCTTCCTAGGGTTACTGTTAGTCTTAGGCCTAGGACTTTTAAAACCAGGAAGCCCTGTGCTCCAGGCACACTGCAGCTGTTAAAGGCATCCCAAGGGGAGCGCAAAAGTGACACAACTTGGCTGCCTCCACTGCTATTTCCATGAGACCATCCCGAATCATAGGCTGATTTTCCTTCCTAGGCTTAAGGTTTGAGTTAGGCCTAGGGTTAGTGTTCTTTTAACCAGAAAGCCCTGAGTTCCAAGAACACAGCAGCTGCGAAGGACTACCCAAGAAGAGCGCAGAAGTGCCTCAACATGCCTGCTCCACAGCTTTTTCCTTGGGGACGTCCCGAAACGAAGGCTGATTTCGAAGCCTCCAGTTTGGGCTAAAGTTGTGGTATTTTACACCAGGAAGCCCTGTGCTCCAAGCACACTGCAGCTGTGAAAGGCATCCCAAGGGGAGCGCAAAAGTGCCACAACATGGCTGTCTCCACAGCTTTTCCCTTGGGATAATTCCTAAACCCAGGCTGATTTAAATGACCAGTGTTACGGTTAGGGTTAGGGTTACGCCTAGGTGTAGAGCTTTTTAAACCAGCAAGCTCTGAGCTCCAGGCACACGGCAGCTGCGAAAGGCATCCCAAGGTGAGCACAAAAGTGCCAGAAAATGGCTGCCTCCACACGTTTTCATTGGCACCATTGCTAAGCCTAGGCTGAATCACCTGCCTCCAGTCTCAGCTAGGGACATGGATTTTTAAACCAGGAAGCCCTGAGCTCCAGGCACACGGCAGCTGTGAAAGGCATCCGAAGGGGAGTACAAAAGTGCAACAACATGGCAGCTTTCACAGCTTTTTCCTTGGCACCATCCCTATACCTAGGCTGATTTATCTGCCTAGGGTTAGGGTTAGGGCTCAGCCAAGTGCAAGGATTTTTTAACCAGGAAGCCCTGAGTTCCAGGCTTACTGCATCTGCCAAAGGCATCCCAAAGGGAGCGCAGAAGTGCCACAACATGGCTGCTTTCACAGCTTTTTCCTTAGGAAGAACCCTAATACCCGGCTGATTTACCTTCCTAGGGTTACTGTTAGGCTTAGGCCTAGGACTTTTAAAACCAGGAAGCCCTGTGCTCCAGGCACACTGCAGCTGTGAAAGGCATCCCAAGGGGAGTGCAAAAGTGACCCAACTTGGCTGCCTCCACTGCTATTTCCATGAGACCATCCTGAATCATAGGCTGATTTTCCTTCCTAGGCTTAAGGTTTGAGTTAGGCCTAGGGTTAGTGTTCTTTTAACCAGAAAGCCCTGAGTTCCAAGAACACAGCAGCTGCGAAGGACTACCCAAGAAGAGCGCAGAAGTGCCTCAACATGCCTGCCTCCACAGCTTTTTTCTTTGGGGATGTCCCGAAACGAAGGCTGATTTAGAAGCCTCCAGTTTGGGCTAAAGTTGTGGTTTTTTAAACCAGGAAGCCCTGTGCTCCAAGCACACTGCAGTTGTGAAAGGCATCCCAAGGGGAGCGCAAAAGTGCCACAACATGGCTGTCTCCACAGCTTTTCCCTTGGGATAATTCCTAAACCCAGGGTGATTTAAATGACCTGTGTTACGGTTAGGGTTAGGGTTACGCCTAGGTGTAGAGCTTTTTAAACCAGCAAGCTCTGAGCTCCAGGCACACGGCAGCTGCGAAAGGCATCCCAAGGGGAGCACAAAAGTGCCAGAAAATGGCTGCCTCCACACGTTTTCATTGGCACCATTGCTAAGCCTAGGCTGAATCACCTGCCTCCAGTCTCAGCTAGGGACATTGTTTTTTAAACCAGGAAGCCCTGAGCTCCAGGCACACGGCAGCTGTGAAAGGCATCCCAAGGGGAGTACAAAAGTGCAACAACATGGCAGCTTTCACAGCTTTTTCCTTGGCACCATCCCTATACCTAGGCTGATTTATCTGCCTAGGGTTAGGGTTAGGGCTCAGCCAAGGGCAAGGATTTTTTTAAGCAGGAAACCCTGAGTTCCAGGCTTACTGCATCTGCCAAAGGCATCCCAAAGGGAGCGCAGAAGTGCCACAACATGGCTGCTTTCACAGCTTTTTCCTTAGGAAGAACCCTAATACCCGGCTGATTTACCTTCCTAGGGTTACTGTTAGGCTTAGGCCTAGGACTTTTAAAACCAGGAAGCCCTGTGCTCCAGGCACACTGCAGCTGTTAAAGGCATCCCAAGGGGAGCGCAAAAGTCACACAACTTGGCTGCCTCCACTGCTATTTCCATGAGACCATCCCGAATCATAGGCTGATTTTCCTTCCTAGGCTTAAGGTTTGAGTTAGGCCTAGGGTTAGTGTTCTTTTAACCAGAAAGCCCTGAGTTCCAAGAACACAGCAGCTGCGAAGGACTACCCAAGAAGAGCGCAGAAGTGCCTCAACATGCCTGCCTCCACAGCTTTTTCCTTGGGGACGTCCCGAAACGAAGGCTGATTTAGAAGCCTCCAGTTTGGGCTAAAGTTGTGGTTTTTTAAACCAGGAAGCCCTGTGCTCCAAGCACACTGCAGCTGTGAAAGGCATCCCAAGCGGAGTGCAAAAGTGCCACAACATGGCTGTCTCCACAGCTTTTCCCTTGGGATAATTCCTAAACCCAGGCTGATTTAAATGACCAGTGTTACGGTTAGGGTTAGGGTTACGCCTAGGTGTAGAGCTTTTTAAACCAGCAAGCTCTGAGCTCCAGGCACACGGCAGCTGCGAAAGGCATCCCAAGGGGAGCACAAAAGTGCCAGAAAATGGCTGCCTCCACACGTTTTCATTGGCACCATTGCTAAGCCTAGGCTGAATCACCGGCCTCCAGTCTCAGCTAGGGACATGGATTTTTAAACCAGGAAGCCCTGAGCTCCAGGCACACGGCAGCTGTGAAAGGCATCCCAAGGGGAGTACAAAAGTGCAACAACATGGCAGCTTTCACAGCTTTTTTCTTGGCACCATCCCTATACCTAGGCTGATTTATCTGCCTAGGGTTAGGGTTAGGGCTCAGCCAAGGGCAAGGATTTTTTTAAGCAGGAAGCCCTGAGTTCCAGGCTTACTGCATCTGCCAAAGGCATCCCAAAGGGAGCGCAGAAGTGCCACAACATGGCTGCTTTCACAGCTTTTTCCTTAGGAAGAACCCTAATACCCGGCTGATTTACCTTCCTAGGGTTACTGTTAGGCTTAGGCCTAGGACTTTTAAAACCAGGAAGCCCTGTGCTCCAGGCACACTGCAGCTGTTAAAGGCATCCCAAGGGGAGCGCAAAAGTGACACAACTTGGCTGCCTCCACTGCTATTTCCATGAGACCATCCCGAATCATAGGCTGATTTTCCTTCCTAGGCTTAAGGTTTGAGTTAGGCCTAGGGTTAGTGTTCTTTTAACCAGAAAGCCCTGAGTTCCAAGAACACAGCAGCTGCGAAGGACTACCCAAGAAGAGCGCAGAAGTGCCTCAACATGCCTGCCTCCACAGCTTTTTTCTTTGGGGATGTCCCGAAACGAAGGCTGATTTAGAAGCCTCCAGTTTGGGCTAAAGTTGTGGTTTTTTAAACCAGGAAGCCCTGTGCTCCAAGCACACTGCAGTTGTGAAAGGCATCCCAAGGGGAGCGCAAAAGTGCCACAACATGGCTGTCTCCACAGCTTTTCCCTTGGGATAATTCCTAAACCCAGGGTGATTTAAATGACCTGTGTTACGGTTAGGGTTAGGGTTACGCCTAGGTGTAGAGCTTTTTAAACCAGCAAGCTCTGAGCTCCAGGCACACGGCAGCTGCGAAAGGCATCCCAAGGGGAGCACAAAAGTGCCAGAAAATGGCTGCCTCCACACGTTTTCATTGGCACCATTGCTAAGCCTAGGCTGAATCACCTGCCTCCAGTCTCAGCTAGGGACATTGTTTTTTAAACCAGGAAGCCCTGAGCTCCAGGCACACGGCAGCTGTGAAAGGCATCCCAAGGGGAGTACAAAAGTGCAACAACATGGCAGCTTTCACAGCTTTTTCCTTGGCACCATCCCTATACCTAGGCTGATTTATCTGCCTAGGGTTAGGGTTAGGGCTCAGCCAAGGGCAAGGATTTTTTTAAGCAGGAAACCCTGAGTTCCAGGCTTACTGCATCTGCCAAAGGCATCCCAAAGGGAGCGCAGAAGTGCCACAACATGGCTGCTTTCACAGCTTTTTCCTTAGGAAGAACCCTAATACCCGGCTGATTTACCTTCCTAGGGTTACTGTTAGGCTTAGGCCTAGGACTTTTAAAACCAGGAAGCCCTGTGCTCCAGGCACACTGCAGCTGTTAAAGGCATCCCAAGGGGAGCGCAAAAGTCACACAACTTGGCTGCCTCCACTGCTATTTCCATGAGACCATCCCGAATCATAGGCTGATTTTCCTTCCTAGGCTTAAGGTTTGAGTTAGGCCTAGGGTTAGTGTTCTTTTAACCAGAAAGCCCTGAGTTCCAAGAACACAGCAGCTGCGAAGGACTACCCAAGAAGAGCGCAGAAGTGCCTCAACATGCCTGCCTCCACAGCTTTTTCCTTGGGGACGTCCCGAAACGAAGGCTGATTTAGAAGCCTCCAGTTTGGGCTAAAGTTGTGGTTTTTTACACCAGGAAGCCCTGTGCTCCAAGCACACTGCAGCTGTGAAAGGCATCCCAAGCGGAGTGCAAAAGTGCCACAACATGGCTGTCTCCACAGCTTTTCCCTTGGGATAATTCCTAAACCCAGGCTGATTTAAATGACCAGTGTTACGGTTAGGGTTAGGGTTACGCCTAGGTGTAGAGCTTTTTAAACCAGCAAGCTCTGAGCTCCAGGCACACGGCAGCTGCGAAAGGCATCCCAAGGGGAGCACAAAAGTGCCAGAAAATGGCTGCCTCCACACGTTTTCATTGGCACCATTGCTAAGCCTAGGCTGAATCACCGGCCTCCAGTCTCAGCTAGGGACATGGATTTTTAAACCAGGAAGCCCTGAGCTCCAGGCACACGGCAGCTGTGAAAGGCATCCCAAGGGGAGTACAAAAGTGCAACAACATGGCAGCTTTCACAGCTTTTTTCTTGGCACCATCCCTATACCTAGGCTGATTTATCTGCCTAGGGTTAGGGTTAGGGCTCAGCCAAGGGCAAGGATTTTTTTAAGCAGGAAGCCCTGAGTTCCAGGCTTACTGCATCTGCCAAAGGCATCCCAAAGGGAGCGCAGAAGTGCCACAACATGGCTGCTTTCACAGCTTTTTCCTTAGGAAGAACCCTAATACCCGGCTGATTTACCTTCCTAGGGTTACTGTTAGGCTTAGGCCTAGGACTTTTAAAACCAGGAAGCCCTGTGCTCCAGGCACACTGCAGCTGTTAAAGGCATCCCAAGGGGAGCGCAAAAGTGACACAACTTGGCTGCCTCCACTGCTATTTCCATGAGACCATCCCGAATCATAGGCTGATTTTCCTTCCTAGGCTTAAGGTTTGAGTTAGGCCTAGGGTTAGTGTTCTTTTAACCAGAAAGCCCTGAGTTCCAAGAACACAGCAGCTGCGAAGGACTACCCAAGAAGAGCGCAGAAGTGCCTCAACATGCCTGCCTCCACAGCTTTTTCCTTGGGGACGTCCCGAAACGAAGGCTGATTTAGAAGCCTCCAGTTTGGGCTAAAGTTGTGGTATTTTACACCAGGAAGCCCTGTGCTCCAAGCACACTGCAGCTGTGAAAGGCATCCCAAGGGGAGCGCAAAAGTGCCACAACATGGCTGTCTCCACAGCTTTTCCCTTGGGATAATTCCTAAACCCAGGCTGATTTAAATGACCAGTGTTATGGTTAGGGTTAGGGTTATGCCTAGGTGTAGAGCTTTTTAAACCAGCAAGCTCTGAGCTCCAGGCACACGGCAGCTGCGAAAGGCATCCCAAGGGGAGCACAAAAGTGCCAGAAAATGGCTGCCTCCACACGTTTTCATTGGCACCATTGCTAAGCCTAGGCTGAATCACCTGCCTCCAGTCTCAGCTAGGGACATGGATTTTTAAACCAGGAAGCCCTGAGCTCCAGGCACACGGCAGCTGTGAAAGGCATCCCAAGGGGAGTACAAAAGTGCAACAACATGGCAGCTTTCACAGCTTTTTCCTTGGCACCATCCCTATACCTAGGCTGATTTATCTGCCTAGGGTTAGGGTTAGGGCTCAGCCAAGTGCAAGGATTTTTTAACCAGGAAGCCCTGAGTTCCAGGCTTACTGCATCTGCCAAAGGCATCCCAAAGGGAGCGCAGAAGTGCCACAACATGGCTGCTTTCACAGCTTTTTCCTTAGGAAGAACCCTAATACCCGGCTGATTTACCTTCCTAGGGTTACTGTTAGGCTTAGGCCTAGGACTTTTAAAACCAGGAAGCCCTGTGCTCCAGGCACACTGCAGCTGTTAAAGGCATCCCAAGGGGAGCGCAAAAGTGACACAACTTGGCTGCCTCCACTGCTATTTCCATGAGACCATCCCGAATCATAGGCTGATTTTCCTTCCTAGGCTTAAGGTTTGAGTTAGGCCTAGGGTTAGTGTTCTTTTAACCAGAAAGCCCTGAGTTCCAAGAACACAGCAGCTGCGAAGGACTACCCAAGAAGAGCGCAGAAGTGCCTCAACATGCCTGCCTCCACAGCTTTTTCCTTGGGGACGTCCCGAAACGAAGGCTGATTTAGAAGCCTCCAGTTTGGGCTAAAGTTGTGGTATTTTACACCAGGAAGCCCTGTGCTCCAAGCACACTGCAGCTGTGAAAGGCATCCCAAGGGGAGCGCAAAAGTGCCACAACATGGCTGTCTCCACAGCTTTTCCCTTGGGATAATTCCTAAACCCAGGCTGATTTAAATGACCAGTGTTACGGTTAGGGTTAGGGTTATGCCTAGGTGTAGAGCTTTTTAAACCAGCAAGCTCTGAGCTCCAGGCACACGGCAGCTGCGAAAGGCATCCCAAGGGGAGCACAAAAGTGCCAGAAAATGGCTGCCTCCACACGTTTTCATTGGCACCATTGCTAAGCCTAGGCTGAATCACCGGCCTCCAGTCTCAGCTAGGGACATGGTTTTTAAACCAGGAAGCCCTGAGCTCCAGGCACACGGCAGCTGTGAAAGGCATCCCAAGGGGAGTACAAAAGTGCAACAACATGGCAGCTTTCACAGCTTTTTCCTTGGCACCATCCCTATACCTAGGCTGATTTATCTGCCTAGGGTTAGGGTTAGGGCTCTGCCAAGGGCTAGGATTTTTTTAACCAGGAAGCCCTGAGTTCCAGGCTTACTGCATCTGCCAAAGGCATCCCAAAGGGAGCGCAGAAGTGCCACAACATGGCTGCTTTCACAGCTTTTTCCTTAGGAAGAACCCTAATACCCGGCTGATTTACCTTCCTAGGGTTACTGTTAGGCTTAGGCCTAGGACTTTTAAAACCAGGAAGCCCTGTGCTCCAGGCACACTGCAGCTGTTAAAGGCATCCCAAGGGGAGCGCAAAAGTGACACAACTTGGCTGCCTCCACTGCTATTTCCATGAGACCATCCCGAATCATAGGCTGATTTTCCTTCCTAGGCTTAAGGTTTGAGTTAGGCCTAGGGTTAGTGTTCTTTTAACCAGAAAGCCCTGAGTTCCAAGAACACAGCAGCTGCGAAGGACTACCCAAGAAGAGCGCAGAAGTGCCTCAACATGCCTGCCTCCACAGCTTTTTCCTTGGGGACGTCCCGAAACGAAGGCTGATTTAGAAGCCTCCAGTTTGGGCTAAAGTTGTGGTATTTTACACCAGGAAGCCCTGTGCTCCAAGCACACTGCAGCTGTGAAAGGCATCCCAAGGGGAGCGCAAAAGTGCCACAACATGGCTGTCTCCACAGCTTTTCCCTTGGGATAATTCCTAAACCCAGGCTGATTTAAATGACCAGTGTTACGGTTAGGGTTAGGGTTACGCCTAGGTGTAGAGCTTTTTAAACCAGCAAGCTCTGAGCTCCAGGCACACGGCAGCTGCGAAAGGCATCCCAAGGGGAGCACAAAAGTGCCAGAAAATGGCTGCCTCCACACGTTTTCATTGGCACCATCGCTAAGCCTAGGCTGAATCACCTGCCTCCAGTCTCAGCTAGGGACATGGATTTTTAAACCAGGAAGCCCTGAGCTCCAGGCACACGGCAGCTGTGAAAGGCATCCCAAGGGGAGTACAAAAGTGCAACAACATGGCAGCTTTCACAGCTTTTTCCTTGGCACCATCCCTATACCTAGGCTGATTTATCTGCCTAGGATTAGGGTTAGGGCTCAGCCTAGGGCTAGGATTTTTTTAACCAGGAAGCCCTGAGTTCCAGGCTTACTGCATCTGCCAAAGGCATCCCAAAGGGAGCGCAGAAGTGCCACAACATGGCTGCTTTCACAGCTTTTTCCTTAGGAAGAACCCTAATACCCGGCTGATTTACCTTCCTAGGGTTACTGTTAGGCTTAGGCCTAGGACTTTTAAAACCAGGAAGCCCTGTGCTCCAAGCACACTGCAGCTGTGAAAGGCATCCCAAGGGGAGCGCAAAAGTGCCACAACATGGCTGTCTCCACAGCTTTTCCCTTGGGATAATTCCTAAACCCAGGCTGATTTAAATGACCAGTGTTACGGTTAGGGTTAGTGTTACGCCTAGGTGTAGAGCTTTTTAAACCAGCAAGCTCTGAGCTCCAGGCACACGGCAGCTGCGAAAGGCATCCCAAGGGGAGCACAAAAGTGCCAGAAAATGGCTGCCTCCACACGTTTTCATTGGCACCATTGCTAAGCCTAGGCTGAATCACCTGCCTCCAGTCTCAGCTAGGGACATGGTTTTTTAAACCAGGAAGCCCTGAGCTCCAGGCACACGGCAGCTGTGAAAGGCATCCCAAGGGGAGTACAAAAGTGCAACAACATGGCAGCTTTCACAGCTTTTTCCTTGGCACCATCCCTATACCTAGGCTGATTTATCTGCCTAGGGTTAGGGTTAGGGCTCAGCCTAGGGCTAGGATTTCTTTAACCAGGAAGCCCTGAGTTCCAGGCTTACTGCATCTGCCAAAGGCATCCCAAAGGGAGCGCAGAAGTGCCACAACATGGCTGCTTTCACAGCTTTTTCCTTAGGAAGAACCCTAATACCCGGCTGATTTACCTTCCTAGGGTTACTGTTAGGCTTAGGCCTAGGACTTTTAAAACCAGGAAGCCCTGTGCTCCAGGCACACTGCAGCTGTTAAAGGCATCCCAAGGGGAGCGCAAAAGTGACACAACTTGGCTGCCTCCACTGCTATTTCCATGAGACCATCCCGAATCATAGGCTGATTTTCCTTCCTAGGCTTAAGGTTTGAGTTAGGCCTAGGGTTAGTGTTCTTTTAACCAGAAAGCCCTGAGTTCCAAGAACACAGCAGCTGCGAAGGACTACCCAAGAAGAGCGCAGAAGTGCCTCAACATGCCTGCCTCCACAGCTTTTTCCTTGGGGACGTCCCGAAACGAAGGCTGATTTAGAAGCCTCCAGTTTGGGCTAAAGTTGTGGTTTTTTAAACCAGGAAGCCCTGTGCTCCAAGCACACTGCAGCTGTGAAAGGCATCCCAAGGGGAGCGCAAAAGTGCCACAACATGGCTGTCTCCACAGCTTTTCCCTTGGGATAATTCCTAAACCCAGGCTGATTTAAATGACCAGTGTTACGGTTAGGGTTAGGGTTACGCCTAGGTGTAGAGCTTTTTAAACCAGCAAGCTCTGAGCTCCAGGCACACGGCAGCTGCGAAAGGCATCCCAAGGGGAGCACAAAAGTGCCAGAAAATGGCTGCCTCCACACGTTTTCATTGGCACCATTGCTAAGCCTAGGCTGAATCACCTGCCTCCAGTCTCAGCTAGGGACATGGTTTTTTAAACCAGGAAGCCCTGAGCTCCAGGCACACGGCAGCTGTGAAAGGCATCCCAAGGGGAGTACAAAAGTGCAACAACATGGCAGCTTTCACAGCTTTTTCCTTGGCACCATCCCTATACCTAGGCTGATTTATCTGCCTAGGGTTAGGGTTAGGGCTCAGCCAAGTGCAAGGATTTTTTTAACCAGGAAGCCCTGAGTTCCAGGCTTACTGCATCTGCCAAAGGCATCCCAAAGGGAGCGCAGAAGTGCCACAACATGGCTGCTTTCACAGCTTTTTCCTTAGGAAGAACCCTAATACCCGGCTGATTTACCTTCCTAGGGTTACTGTTAGGCTTAGGCCTAGGACTTTTAAAACCAGGAAGCCCTGTGCTCCAGGCACACTGCAGCTGTTAAAGGCATCCCAAGGGGAGCGCAAAAGTGACACAACTTGGCTGCCTCCACTGCTATTTCCATGAGACCATCCCGAATCATAGGCTGATTTTCCTTCCTAGGCTTAAGGTTTGAGTTAGGCCTAGGGTTAGTGTTCTTTTAACCAGAAAGCCCTGAGTTCCAAGAACACAGCAGCTGCGAAGGACTACCCAAGAAGAGCGCAGAAGTGCCTCAACATGCCTGCCTCCACAGCTTTTTCCTTGGGGACGTCCCGAAACGAAGGCTGATTTAGAAGCCTCCAGTTTGGGCTAAAGTTGTGGTTTTTTAAACCAGGAAGCCCTGTGCTCCAAGCACACTGCAGCTGTGAAAGGCATCCCAAGGGGAGCGCAAAAGTGACACAACATGGCTGTCTCCACAGCTTTTCCCTTGGGATAATTCCTAAACCCAGGCTGATTTAAATGACCAGTGTTACGGTTAGGGTTAGGGTTACGCCTAGGTGTAGAGCTTTTTAAACCAGCAAGCTCTGAGCTCCAGGCACACGGCAGCTGCGAAAGGCATCCCAAGGGGAGCACAAAAGTGCCAGAAAATGGCTGCCTCCACACGTTTTCATTGGCACCATTGCTAAGCCTAGGCTGAATCACCTGCCTCCAGTCTCAGCTAGGGACATGGTTTTTTAAACCAGGAAGCCCTGAGCTCCAGGCACACGGCAGCTGTGAAAGGCATCCCAAGGGGAGTACAAAAGTGCAACAACATGGCAGCTTTCACAGCTTTTTCCTTGGCACCATCCCTATACCTAGGCTGATTTATCTGCCTAGGGTTAGGGTTAGGGCTCAGCCAAGGGCAAGGATTTTTTTAACCAGGAAGCCCTGAGTTCCAGGCTTACTGCATCTGCCAAAGGCATCCCAAAGGGAGCGCAGAAGTGCCACAACATGGCTGCTTTCACAGCTTTTTCCTTAGGAAGAACCCTAATACCCGGCTGATTTACCTTCCTAGGGTTACTGTTAGGCTTAGGCCTAGGACTTTTAAAACCAGGAAGCCCTGTGCTCCAGGCACACTGCAGCTGTTAAAGGCATCCCAAGGGGAGCGCAAAAGTGATACAACTTGGCTGCCTCCACTGCTATTTCCATGAGACCATCCCGAATCATAGGCTGATTTTCCTTCCTAGGCTTAAGGTTTGAGTTAGGCCTAGGGTTAGTGTTCTTTTAACCAGAAAGCCCTGAGTTCCAAGAACACAGCAGCTGCGAAGGACTACCCAAGAAGAGCGCAGAAGTGCCTCAACATGCCTGCCTCCACAGCTTTTTCCTTGGGGACGTCCCGAAACGAAGGCTGATTTCGAAGCCTCCAGTTTGGGCTAAAGTTGTGGTTTTTTAAACCAGGAAGCCCTGTGCTCCAAGCACACTGCAGCTGTGAAAGGCATCCCAAGGGGAGCGCAAAAGTGCCACAACATGGCTGTCTCCACAGCTTTTCCCTTGGGATAATTCCTAAACCCAGGCTGATTTAAATGACCAGTGTTACGGTTAGGGTTAGGGTTACGCCTAGGTGTAGAGCTTTTTAAACCAGCAAGCTCTGAGCTCCAGGCACACGGCAGCTGCGAAAGGCATCCCAAGGGGAGCACAAAAGTGCCAGAAAATGGCTGCCTCCACACGTTTTCATTGGCACCATTGCTAAGCCTAGGCTGAATCACCTGCCTCCAGTCTCAGCTAGGGACATGGTTTTTTAAACCAGGAAGCCCTGAGCTCCAGGCACACTGCAGCTGTGAAAGGCATCCCAAGGGGAGCGCAAAAGTGCCACAACATGGCTGCCTCCACTGCTATTTCCATGAGACCATCCCGAATCATAGGCTGATTTTCCTTCCTAGGCTTAAGGTTTGAGTTAGGCCTAGGGTTAGTGTTCTTTTAACCAGAAAGCCCTGAGTTCCAAGAACACAGCAGCTGCGAAGGACTACCCAAGAAGAGCGCAGAAGTGCCTCAACATGCCTGCCTCCACAGCTTTTTCCTTGGGGACGTCCCGAAACGAAGGCTGATTTAGAAGCCTCCAGTTTGGGCTAAAGTTGTGGTTTTTTAAACCAGGAAGCCCTGTGCTCCAAGCACACTGCAGCTGTGAAAGGCATGCCAAGGGGAGCGCAAAAGTGCCACAACATGGCTGTCTCCACAGCTTTTCCCTTGGGATAATTCCTAAACCCAGGCTGATTTAAATGACCAGTGTTACGGTTAGGGTTAGGGTTACGCCTAGGTGTAGAGCTTTTTAAACCAGCAAGCTCTGAGCTCCAGGCACACGGCAGCTGCGAAAGGCATCCCAAGGGGAGCACAAAAGTGCCAGAAAATGGCTGCCTCCACACGTTTTCATTGGCACCATTGCTAAGCCTAGGCTGAATCACCTGCCTCCAGTCTCAGCTAGGGACATGGATTTTTAAACCAGGAAGCCCTGAGCTCCAGGCACACGGCAGCTGTGAAAGGCATCCCAAGGGGAGTACAAAAGTGCAACAACATGGCAGCTTTCACAGCTTTTTCCTTGGCACCATCCCTATACCTAGGCTGATTTATCTGCCTAGGGTTAGGGTTAGGGCTCCGCCAAGGGCAAGGATTTTTTTAAGCAGGAAGCCCTGAGTTCCAGGCTTACTGCATCTGCCAAAGGCATCCCAAAGGGAGCGCAGAAGTGCCACAACATGGCTGCTTTCACAGCTTTTTCCTTAGGAAGAACCCTAATACCCGGCTGATTTACCTTCCTAGGGTTACTGTTAGGCTTAGGCCTAGGACTTTTAAAACCAGGAAGCCCTGTGCTCCAGGCACACTGCAGCTGTTAAAGGCATCCCAAGGGGAGCGCAAAAGTGACACAACTTGGCTGCCTCCACTGCTATTTCCATGAGACCATCCCGAATCATAGGCTGATTTTCCTTCCTAGGCTTAAGGTTTGAGTTAGGCCTAGGGTTAGTGTTCTTTTAACCAGAAAGCCCTGAGTTCCAAGAACACAGCAGCTGCGAAGGACTACCCAAGAAGAGCGCAGAAGTGCCTCAACATGCCTGCCTCCACAGCTTTTTCCTTGGGGACGTCCCGAAACGAAGGCTGATTTAGAAGCCTCCAGTTTGGGCTAAAGTTGTGGTTTTTTAAACCAGGAAGCCCTCTGCTCCAAGCACACTGCAGCTGTGAAAGGCATCCCAAGGGGAGCGCAAAAGTGCCACAACATGGCTGTCTCCACAGCTTTTCCCTTGGGATAATTCCTAAACCCAGGCTGATTTAAATGACCAGTGTTACGGTTAGGGTTAGGGTTACGCCTAGGTGTAGAGCTTTTTAAACCAGCAAGCTCTGAGCTCCAGGCACACGGCAGCTGCGAAAGGCATCCCAAGGGGAGCACAAAAGTGCCAGAAAATGGCTGCCTCCACACGTTTTCATTGGCACCATTGCTAAGCCTAGGCTGAATCACCTGCCTCCAGTCTCAGCTAGGGACATGGTTTTTTAAACCAGGAAGCCCTGAGCTCCAGGCACACGGCAGCTGTGAAAGGCATCCCAAGGGGAGTACAAAAGTGCAACAACATGGCAGCTTTCACAGCTTTTTCCTTGGCACCATCCCTATACCTAGGCTGATTTATCTGCCTAGGGTTAGGGTTAGGGCTCAGCCAAGGGCAAGGATTTTTTTAACCAGGAAGCCCTGAGTTCCAGGCTTACTGCATCTGCCAAAGGCATCCCAAAGGGAGCGCAGAAGTGCCACAACATGGCTGCTTTCACAGCTTTTTCCTTAGGAAGAACCCTAATACCCGGCTGATTTACCTTCCTAGGGTTACTGTTAGGCTTAGGCCTAGGACTTTTAAAACCAGGAAGCCCTGTGCTCCAGGCACACTGCAGCTGTTAAAGGCATCCCAAGGGGAGCGCAAAAGTGACACAACTTGGCTGCCTCCACTGCTATTTCCATGAGACCATCCCGAATCATAGGCTGATTTTCCTTCCTAGGCTTAAGGTTTGAGTTAGGCCTAGGGTTAGTGTTCTTTTAACCAGAAAGCCCTGAGTTCCAAGAACACAGCAGCTGCGAAGGACTACCCAAGAAGAGCGCAGAAGTGCCTCAACATGCCTGCCTCCACAGCTTTTTCCTTGGGGACGTCCCGAAACGAAGGCTGATTTAGAAGCCTCCAGTTTGGGCTAAAGTTGTGGTTTTTTAAACCAGGAAGCCCTGTGCTCCAAGCACACTGCAGCTGTGAAAGGCATCCCAAGGGGAGCGCAAAAGTGCCACAACATGGCTGTCTCCACAGCTTTTCCCTTGGGATAATTCCTAAACCCAGGCTGATTTAAATGACCAGTGTTACGGTTAGGGTTAGGGTTACGCCTAGGTGTAGAGCTTTT
Source organism: Ammospiza nelsoni (assembly GCF_027579445.1). Taxonomy (NCBI): domain Eukaryota; kingdom Metazoa; phylum Chordata; class Aves; order Passeriformes; family Passerellidae; genus Ammospiza; species Ammospiza nelsoni. The sequence continues at coordinate 2,146,138 of NW_026683189.1, read as the reverse complement.
TAAACCAGCAAGCTCTGAGCTCCAGGCACACGGCAGCTGCGAAAGGCATCCCAAGGGGAGCACAAAAGTGCCAGAAAATGGCTGCCTCCACACGTTTTCATTGGCACCATTGCTAAGCCTAGGCTGAATCACCTGCCTCCAGTCTCAGCTAGGGACATGGTTTTTTAAAGCAGGAAGCCCTGAGCTCCAGGCACACTGCAGCTGTGAAAGGCATCCCAAGGGGAGCGCAAAAGTGCCACAACATGGCTGCCTCCACTGCTATTTCCATGAGACCATCCCGAATCATAGGCTGATTTTCCTTCCTAGGCTTAAGGTTTGAGTTAGGCCTAGGGTTAGTGTTCTTTTAACTAGAAAGCCCTGAGTTCCAAGAACACAGCAGCTGCGAAGGACTACCCAAGAAGAGCGCAGAAGTGCCTCAACATGCCTGCCTCCACAGCTTTTTCCTTGGGGACGTCCCGAAACGAAGGCTGATTTAGAAGCCTCCAGTTTGGGTTAAAGTTGTGGTTTTTTAAACCAGGAAGCCCTGTGCTCCAAGCACACTGCAGCTGTGAAAGGCATCCCAAGGGGAGCGCAAAAGTGCCAAAACATGGCTGTCTCCACAGCTTTTCCCTTGGGATAATTCCTAAACCCAGGCTGATTTAAATGACCAGTGTTACGGTTACGGTTAGGGTTACGCCTAGGTGTAGAGCTTTTTAAACCAGCAAGCTCTGAGCTCCAGGCACACGGCAGCTGTGAAAGGCATCCCAAGGGGAGCACAAAAGTGCCAGAAAATGGCTGCCTCCACACGTTTTCATTGGCACCATTGCTAAGCCTAGGCTGAATCACCTGCCTCCAGTCTCAGCTAGGGACATGGTTTTTTAAAGCAGGAAGCCCTGAGCTCCAGGCACACGGCAGCTGTGAAAGGCATCCCAAGGGGAGTACAAAAGTGCAACAACATGGCAGCTTTCACAGCTTTTTCCTTGGCACCATCCCTATACCTAGGCTGATTTATCTGCCTAGGGTTAGGGTTAGGGCTCAGCCTAGGGCTAGGATTTTTTTAAGCAGGAAGCCCTGAGTTCCAGGCTTACTGCATCTGCCAAAGGCATCCCAAAGGGAGCGCAGAAGTGCCACAACATGGCTGCTTTCACAGCTTTTTCCTTAGGAAGAACCCTAATACCCGGCTGATTTACCTTCCTAGGGTTACTGTTAGTCTTAGGCCTAGGACTTTTAAAACCAGGAAGCCCTGTGCTCCAGGCACACTGCAGCTGTGAAAGGCATCCCAAGGGGAGCGCAAAAGTGACACAACTTGGCTGCCTCCACTGCTATTTCCATGAGACCATCCCGAATCATAGGCTGATTTTCCTTCCTAGGCTTAAGGTTTGAGTTAGGCCTAGGGTTAGTGTTCTTTTAACCAGAAAGCCCTGAGTTCCAAGAACACAGCAGCTGCGAAGGACTACCCAAGAAGAGCGCAGAAGTGCCTCAACATGCCTGCCTCCACAGCTTTTTCCTTGGGGACGTCCCGAAACGAAGGCTGATTTCGAAGCCTCCAGTTTGGGCTAAAGTTGTGGTTTTTTAAACCAGGAAGCCCTGTGCTCCAAGCACACTGCAGCTGTGAAAGGCATGCCAAGGGGAGCGCAAAAGTGCCACAACATGGCTGTCTCCACAGCTTTTCCCTTGGGATAATTCCTAAACCCAGGCTGATTTAAATGACCAGTGTTACGGTTAGGGTTAGGGTTACGCCTAGGTGTAGAGCTTTTTAAACCAGCAAGCTCTGAGCTCCAGGCACACGGCAGCTGCGAAAGGCATCCTTAGGAGAGCACAAAAGTGCCAGAAAATGGCTGCCTCCACACGTTTTCATTGGCACCATTGCTAAGCCTAGGCTGAATCACCTGCCTCCAATCTCAGCTAGGGACATGGATTTTTAAACCAGGAAGCCCTGAGCTCCAGGCACACGGCAGCTGTGAAAGGCATCCCAAGGGGAGTACAAAAGTGCAACAACATGGCAGCTTTCACAGCTTTTTCCTTGGCACCATCCCTATACCTAGGCTGATTTATCTGCCTAGGGTTAGGGTTAGGGCTCAGCCTAGGGCTAGGATTTTTTTAACCAGGAAGCCCTGAGTTCCAGGCTTACTGCATCTGCCAAAGGCATCCCAAAGGGAGCGCAGAAGTGCCACAACATGGCTGCTTTCACAGCTTTTTCCTTAGGAAGAACCCTAATACCCGGCTGATTTACCTTCCTAGGGTTACTGTTAGGCTTAGGCCTAGGACTTTTAAAACCAGGAAGACCTGTGCTCCAGGCACACTGCAGCTGTTAAAGGCATCCCAAGGGGAGCGCAATAGTGACACAACTTGGCTGTCTCCACTGCTATTTCCATGAGACCATCCCGAATCATAGGCTGATTTTCCTTCCTAGGCTTAAGGTTTGAGTTAGGCCTAGGGTTAGTGTTCTTTTAACCAGAAAGCCCTGAGTTCCAAGAACACAGCAGCTGCGAAGGACTACCCAAGAAGAGCGCAGAAGTGCCTCAACATGCCTGCCTCCACAGCTTTTTCCTTGGGGACGTCCCGAAACGAAGGCTGATTTCGAAGCCTCCAGTTTGGGCTGAAGTTTTGGTTTTTTAAACCAGGAAGCCCTGTGCTCCAAGCACACTGCAGCTGTGAAAGGCATCCCAAGGGGAGCGCAAAAGTGCCACAACATGGCTGTCTCCACAGCTTTTCCCTTGGGATAATTCCTAAACCCAGGCTGATTTAAATGACCAGTGTTACGGTTAGGGTTAGGGTTACGCCTAGGTGTAGAGCTTTTTAAACCAGCAAGCTCTGAGCTCCAGGCACACGGCAGCTGCGAAAGGCATCCCAAGGGGAGCACAAAAGTGCCAGAAAATGGCTGCTTCCACACGTTTTCATTGGCACCATTGCTAAGCCTAGGCTGAATCACCTGCCTCCAGTCTCAGCTAGGGACATGGTTTTTTAAAGCAGGAAGCCCTGAGCTCCAGGCACACGGCAGCTGTGAAAGGCATCCCAAGGGGAGCGCAAAAGTGCCACAACATGGCTGCCTCCACTGCTATTTCCATGAGACCATCCCGAATCATAGGCTGATTTTCCTTCCTAGGCTTAAGGTTTGAGTTAGGCCTAGGGTTAGTGTTCTTTTAACCAGAAAGCCCTGAGTTCCAAGAACACAGCAGCTGCGAAGGACTACCCAAGAAGAGCGCAGAAGTGCCTCAACATGCCTGCCTCCACAGCTTTTTCCTTGGGGACGTCCCGAAACGAAGGCTGATTTAGAAGCCTCCAGTTTGGGTTAAAGTTGTGGTTTTTTAAACCAGGAAGCCCTGTGCTCCAAGCACACTGCAGCTGTGAAAGGCATCCCAAGGGGAGCGCAAAAGTGCCACAACATGGCTGTCTCCACAGCTTTTCCCTTGGGATAATTCCTAAACCCAGGCTGATTTAAATGACCAGTGTTACGGTTAGGGTTAGGGTTACGCCTAGGTGTAGAGCTTTTTAAACCAGCAAGCTCTGAGCTCCAGGCACACGGCAGCTGCGAAAGGCATCCCAAGGGGAGCACAAAAGTGCCAGAAAATGGCTGCCTCCACACGTTTTCATTGGCACCATTGCTAAGCCTAGGCTGAATCACCTGCCTCCAGTCTCAGCTAGGGACATGGTTTTTTAAAGCAGGAAGCCCTGAGCTCCAGGCACACGGCAGCTGTGAAAGGCATCCCAAGGGGAGTACAAAAGTGCAACAACATGGCAGCTTTCACAGCTTTTTCCTTGGCACCATCCCTATACCTAGGCTGATTTATCTGCCTAGGGTTAGGGTTAGGGCTCAGCCTAGGGCTAGGATTTTTTTAACCAGGAAGCCCTGAGTTCCAGGCTTACTGCATCTGCCAAAGGCATCCCAAAGGGAGCGCAGAAGTGCCACAACATGGCTGCTTTCACAGCTTTTTCCTTAGGAAGAACCCTAATACCCGGCTGATTTACCTTCCTAGGGTTACTGTTAGGCTTAGGCCTAGGACTTTTAAAACCAGGAAGCCCTGTGCTCCAGGCACACTGCAGCTGTGAAAGGCATCCCAAGGGGAGCGCAAAAGTGACACAACTTGGCTGCCTCCACTGCTATTTCCATGAGACCATCCCGAATCATAGGCTGATTTTCCTTCCTAGGCTTAAGGTTTGAGTTAGGCCTAGGGTTAGTGTTCTTTTAACCAGAAAGCCCTGAGTTCCAAGAACACAGCAGCTGCGAAGGACTACCCAAGAAGAGCGCAGAAGTGCCTCAACATGCCTGCCTCCACAGCTTTTTCCTTGGGGACGTCCCGAAACGAAGGCTGATTTCGAAGCCTCCAGTTTGGGCTAAAGTTGTGGTTTTTTAAACCAGGAAGCCCTGTGCTCCAAGCACACTGCAGCTGTGAAAGGCATGCCAAGGGGAGCGCAAAAGTGCCACAACATGGCTGTCTCCACAGCTTTTCCCTTGGGATAATTCCTAAACCCAGGCTGATTTAAATGACCAGTGTTACGGTTAGGGTTAGGGTTACGCCTAGGTGTAGAGCTTTTTAAACCAGCAAGCTCTGAGCTCCAGGCACACGGCAGCTGCGAAAGGCATCCCAAGGAGAGCACAAAAGTGCCAGAAAATGGCTGCCTCCACACGTTTTCATTGGCACCATTGCTAAGCCTAGGCTGAATCACCTGCCTCCAATCTCAGCTAGGGACATGGATTTTTAAACCAGGAAGCCCTGAGCTCCAGGCACACGGCAGCTGTGAAAGGCATCCCAAGGGGAGTACAAAAGTGCAACAACATGGCAGCTTTCACAGCTTTTTCCTTGGCACCATCCCTATACCTAGGCTGATTTATCTGCCTAGGGTTAGGGTTAGGGCTCAGCCTAGGGCTAGGATTTTTTTAACCAGGAAGCCCTGAGTTCCAGGCTTACTGCATCTGCCAAAGGCATCCCAAAGGGAGCGCAGAAGTGCCACAACATGGCTGCTTTCACAGCTTTTTCCTTAGGAAGAACCCTAATACCCGGCTGATTTACCTTCCTAGGGTTACTGTTAGGCTTAGGCCTAGGACTTTTAAAACCAGGAAGACCTGTGCTCCAGGCACACTGCAGCTGTTAAAGGCATCCCAAGGGGAGCGCAATAGTGACACAACTTGGCTGTCTCCACTGCTATTTCCATGAGACCATCCCGAATCATAGGCTGATTTTCCTTCCTAGGCTTAAGGTTTGAGTTAGGCCTAGGGTTAGTGTTCTTTTAACCAGAAAGCCCTGAGTTCCAAGAACACAGCAGCTGCGAAGGACTACCCAAGAAGAGCGCAGAAGTGCCTCAACATGCCTGCCTCCACAGCTTTTTCCTTGGGGACGTCCCGAAACGAAGGCTGATTTCGAAGCCTCCAGTTTGGGCTGAAGTTTTGGTTTTTTAAACCAGGAAGCCCTGTGCTCCAAGCACACTGCAGCTGTGAAAGGCATCCCAAGGGGAGCGCAAAAGTGCCACAACATGGCTGTCTCCACAGCTTTTCCCTTGGGATAATTCCTAAACCCAGGCTGATTTAAATGACCAGTGTTACGGTTAGGGTTAGGGTTACGCCTAGGTGTAGAGCTTTTTAAACCAGCAAGCTCTGAGCTCCAGGCACACGGCAGCTGCGAAAGGCATCCCAAGGGGAGCACAAAAGTGCCAGAAAATGGCTGCTTCCACACGTTTTCATTGGCACCATTGCTAAGCCTAGGCTGAATCACCTGCCTCCAGTCTCAGCTAGGGACATGGTTTTTTAAAGCAGGAAGCCCTGAGCTCCAGGCACACGGCAGCTGTGAAAGGCATCCCAAGGGGAGCGCAAAAGTGCCACAACATGGCTGCCTCCACTGCTATTTCCATGAGACCATCCCGAATCATAGGCTGATTTTCCTTCCTAGGCTTAAGGTTTGAGTTAGGCCTAGGGTTAGTGTTCTTTTAACCAGAAAGCCCTGAGTTCCAAGAACACAGCAGCTGCGAAGGACTACCCAAGAAGAGCGCAGAAGTGCCTCAACATGCCTGCCTCCACAGCTTTTTCCTTGGGGACGTCCCGAAACGAAGGCTGATTTAGAAGCCTCCAGTTTGGGTTAAAGTTGTGGTTTTTTAAACCAGGAAGCCCTGTGCTCCAAGCACACTGCAGCTGTGAAAGGCATCCCAAGGGGAGCGCAAAAGTGCCACAACATGGCTGTCTCCACAGCTTTTCCCTTGGGATAATTCCTAAACCCAGGCTGATTGAAATGACCAGTGTTACGGTTAGGGTTAGGGTTACGCCTAGGTGTAGAGCTTTTTAAACCAGCAAGCTCTGAGCTCCAGGCACACGGCAGCTGCGAAAGGCATCCCAAGGGGAGCACAAAAGTGCCAGAAAATGGCTGCCTCCACACGTTTTCATTGGCACCATTGCTAAGCCTAGGCTGAATCACCTGCCTCCAGTCTCAGCTAGGGACATGGTTTTTTAAACCAGGAAGCCCTGAGCTCCAGGCACACGGCAGCTGTGAAAGGCATCCCAAGGGGAGTACAAAAGTGCAACAACATGGCAGCTTTCACAGCTTTTTCCTTGGCACCATCCCTATACCTAGGCTGATTTATCTGCCTAGGGTTAGGGTTAGGGCTCAGCCTAGGGCTAGGATTTTTTTAACCAGGAAGCCCTGAGTTCCAGGCTTACTGCATCTGCCAAAGGCATCCCAAAGGGAGCGCAGAAGTGCCACAACATGGCTGCTTTCACAGCTTTTTCCTTAGGAAGAACCCTAATACCCGGCTGATTTACCTTCCTAGGGTTACTGTTAGGCTTAGGCCTAGGACTTTTAAAACCAGGAAGCCCTGTGCTCCAGGCACACTGCAGCTGTGAAAGGCATCCCAAGGGGAGCGCAATAGTGACACAACTTGGCTGTCTCCACTGCTATTTCCATGAGACCATCCCGAATCATAGGCTGATTTTCCTTCCTAGGCTTAAGGTTTGAGTTAGGCCTAGGGTTAGTGTTCTTTTAACCAGAAAGCCCTGAGTTCCAAGAACACAGCAGCTGCGAAGGACTACCCAAGAAGAGCGCAGAAGTGCCTCAACATGCCTGCCTCCACAGCTTTTTCCTTGGGGACGTCCCGAAACGAAGGCTGATTTCGAAGCCTCCAGTTTGGGCTGAAGTTTTGGTTTTTTAAACCAGGAAGCCCTGTGCTCCAAGCACACTGCAGCTGTGAAAGGCATCCCAAGGGGAGCGCAAAAGTGCCACAACATGGCTGTCTCCACAGCTTTTCCCTTGGGATAATTCCTAAACCCAGGCTGATTTAAATGACCAGTGTTACGGTTAGGGTTAGGGTTATGCCTAGGTGTAGAGCTTTTTAAAACAGCAAGCTCTGAGCTCCAGGCACACGGCAGCTGCGAAAGGCATCCCAAGGGGAGCACAAAAGTGCCAGAAAATGGCTGCCTCCACACGTTTTCATTGGCACCATTGCTAAGCCTAGGCTGAATCACCTGCCTCCAGTCTCAGCTAGGGACATGGTTTTTTAAACCAGGAAGCCCTGAGCTCCAGGCACACGGCAGCTGTGAAAGGCATCCCAAGGGGAGTACAAAAGTGCAACAACATGGCAGCTTTCACAGCTTTTTCCTTGGCACCATCCCTATACCTAGGCTGATTTATCTGCCTAGGGTTAGGGTTAGGGCTCAGCCTAGGGCTAGGATTTTTTTAAGCAGGAAGCCCTGAGTTCCAGGCTTACTGCATCTGCCAAAGGCATCCCAAAGGGAGCGCAGAAGTGCCACAACATGGCTGCTTTCACAGCTTTTTCCTTAGGAAGAACCCTAATACCCGGCTGATTTACCTTCCTAGGGTTACTGTTAGGCTTAGGCCTAGGACTTTTAAAACCAGGAAGCCCTGTGCTCCAGGCACACTGCAGCTGTTAAAGGCATCCCAAGGGGAGCGCAAAAGTGACACAACTTGGCTGCCTCCACTGCTATTTCCATGAGACCATCCCGAATCATAGGCTGATTTTCCTTCCTAGGCTTAAGGTTTGAGTTAGGCCTAGGGTTAGTGTTCTTTTAACCAGAAAGCCCTGAGTTCCAAGAACACAGCAGCTGCGAAGGACTACCCAAGAAGAGCGCAGAAGTGCCTCAACATGCCTGCCTCCACAGCTTTTTCCTTGGGGACGTCCCGAAACGAAGGCTGATTTAGAAGCCTCCAGTTTGGGCTAAAGTTGTGGTTTTTTAAACCAGGAAGCCCTGTGCTCCAAGCACACTGCAGCTGTGAAAGGCATCCCAAGGGGAGCGCAAAAGTGCCACAACATGGCTGTCTCCACAGCTTTTCCCTTGGGATAATTCCTAAACCCAGGCTGATTTAAATGACCAGTGTTACGGTTAGGGTTAGGGTTACGCCTAGGTGTAGAGCTTTTTAAACCAGCAAGCTCTGAGCTCCAGGCACACGGCAGCTGCGAAAGGCATCCCAAGGGGAGCACAAAAGTGCCAGAAAATGGCTGCCTCCACACGTTTTCATTGGCACCATTGCTAAGCCTAGGCTGAATCACCTGCCTCCAGTCTCAGCTAGGGACATGGTTTTTTAAACCAGGAAGCCCTGAGCTCCAGGCACACGGCAGCTGTGAAAGGCATCCCAAGGGGAGTACAAAAGTGCAACAACATGGCAGCTTTCACAGCTTTTTCCTTGGCACCATCCCTATACCTAGGCTGATTTATCTGCCTAGGGTTAGGGTTAGGGCTCAGCCTAGGGCTAGGATTTTTTTAACCAGGAAGCCCTGAGTTCCAGGCTTACTGCATCTGCCAAAGGCATCCCAAAGGGAGCGCAGAAGTGCCACAACATGGCTGCTTTCACAGCTTTTTCCTTAGGAAGAACCCTAATACCCGGCTGATTTACCTTCCTAGGGTTACTGTTAGGCTTAGGCCTAGGACTTTTAAAACCAGGAAGCCCTGTGCTCCAGGCACACTGCAGCTGTTAAAGGCATCCCAAGGGGAGCGCAAAAGTGACACAACTTGGCTGCCTCCACTGCTATTTCCATGAGACCATCCCGAATCATAGGCTGATTTTCCTTCCTAGGCTTAAGGTTTGAGTTAGGCCTAGGGTTAGTGTTCTTTTAACCAGAAAGCCCTGAGTTCCAAGAACACAGCAGCTGCGAAGGACTACCCAAGAAGAGCGCAGAAGTGCCTCAACATGCCTGCCTCCACAGCTTTTTCCTTGGGGACGTCCCGAAACGAAGGCTGATTTAGAAGCCTCCAGTTTGGGTTAAAGTTGTGGTTTTTTAAACCAGGAAGCCCTGTGCTCCAAGCACACTGCAGCTGTGAAAGGCATCCCAAGGGGAGCGCAAAAGTGCCACAACATGGCTGTCTCCACAGCTTTTCCCTTGGGATAATTCCTAAACCCAGGCTGATTTAAATGACCAGTGTTACGGTTAGGGTTAGGGTTACGCCTAGGTGTAGAGCTTTTTAAACCAGCAAGCTCTGAGCTCCAGGCACACGGCAGCTGCGAAAGGCATCCCAAGGGGAGCACAAAAGTGCCAGAAAATGGCTGCCTCCACACGTTTTCATTGGCACCATTGCTAAGCCTAGGCTGAATCACCTGCCTCCAGTCTCAGCTAGGGACATGGTTTTTTAAACCAGGAAGCCCTGAGCTCCAGGCACACGGCAGCTGTGAAAGGCATCCCAAGGGGAGTACAAAAGTGCAACAACATGGCAGCTTTCACAGCTTTTTCCTTGGCACCATCCCTATACCTAGGCTGATTTATCTGCCTAGGGTTAGGTTTAGGGCTCAGCCAAGGGCAAGGATTTTTTTAAGCAGGAAGCCCTGAGTTCCAGGCTTACTGCATCTGCCAAAGGCATCCCAAAGGGAGCGCAGAAGTGCCACAACATGGCTGCTTTCACAGCTTTTTCCTTAGGAAGAACCCTAATACCCGGCTGATTTACCTTCCTAGGGTTACTGTTAGTTTTAGGCCTAGGACTTTTAAAACCAGGAAGCCCTGTGCTCCAGGCACACTGCAGCTGTGAAAGGCATCCCAAGGGGAGCGCAAAAGTGACACAACTTGGCTGCCTCCACTGCTATTTCCATGAGACCATCCCGAATCATAGGCTGATTTTCCTTCCTAGGCTTAAGGTTTGAGTTAGGCCTAGGGTTAGTGTTCTTTTAACCAGAAAGCCCTGAGTTCCAAGAACACAGCAGCTGCGAAGGACTACCCAAGAAGAGCGCAGAAGTGCCTCAACATGCCTGCCTCCACAGCTTTTTCCTTGGGGACGTCCCGAAACGAAGGCTGATTTCGAAGCCTCCAGTTTGGGCTAAAGTTGTGGTTTTTTAAACCAGGAAGCCCTGTGCTCCAAGCACACTGCAGCTGTGAAAGGCATCCCAAGGGGAGCGCAAAAGTGCCACAACATGGCTGTCTCCACAGCTTTTCCCTTGGGATAATTCCTAAACCCAGGCTGATTTAAATGACCAGTGTTACGGTTAGGGTTAGGGTTACGCCTAGGTGTAGAGCTTTTTAAACCAGCAAGCTCTGAGCTCCAGGCACACGGCAGCTGCGAAAGGCATCCCAAGGGGAGCACAAAAGTGCCAGAAAATGGCTGCCTCCACACGTTTTCATTGGCACCATTGCTAAGCCTAGGCTGAATCACCTGCCTCCAGTCTCAGCTAGGGACATGGTTTTTTAAACCAGGAAGCCCTGAGCTCCAGGCACACGGCAGCTGTGAAAGTCATCCCAAGGGGAGTACAAAAGTGCAACAACATGGCAGCTTTCACAGCTTTTTCCTTGGCACCATCCCTATACCTAGGCTGATTTATCTGCCTAGGGTTAGGGTTAGGGCTCAGCCTAGGGCAAGGATTTTTTTAAGCAGGAAGCCCTGAGTTCCAGGCTTACTGCATCTGCCAAAGGCATCCCAAAGGGAGCGCAGAAGTGCCACAACATGGCTGCTTTCACAGCTTTTTCCTTAGGAAGAACCCTAATACCCGGCTGATTTACCTTCCTAGGGTTACTGTTAGGCTTAGGCCTAGGACTTTTAAAACCAGGAAGCCCTGTGCTCCAGGCACACTGCAGCTGTTAAAGGCATCCCAAGGGGAGCGCAAAAGTGACACAACTTGGCTGCCTCCACTGCTATTTCCATGAGACCATCCCGAATCATAGGCTGATTTTCCTTCCTAGGCTTAAGGTTTGAGTTAGGCCTAGGGTTACTGTTCTTTTAACCAGAAAGCCCTGAGTTCCAAGAACACAGCAGCTGCGAAGGACTACCCAAGAAGAGCGCAGAAGTGCCTCAACATGCCTGCCTCCACAGCTTTTTCCTTGGGGACGTCCCGAAACGAAGGCTGATTTAGAAGCCTCCAGTTTGGGCTAAAGTTGTGGTTTTTTAAACCAGGAAGCCCTGTGCTCCAAGCACACTGCAGCTGTGAAAGGCATCCCAAGGGGAGCGCAAAAGTGCCACAACATGGCTGTCTCCACAGCTTTTCCCTTGGGATAATTCCTAAACCCAGGCTGATTTAAATGACCAGTGTTACGGTTAGGGTTAGGGTTACGCCTAGGTGTAGAGCTTTTTAAACCAGCAAGCTCTGAGCTCCAGGCACACGGCAGCTGCGAAAGGCATCCCAAGGGGAGCACAAAAGTGCCAGAAAATGGCTGCCTCCACACGTTTTCATTGGCACCATTGCTAAGCCTAGGCTGAATCACCTGCCTCCAGTCTCAGCTAGGGACATGGTTTTTTAAACCAGGAAGCCCTGAGCTCCAGGCACACGGCAGCTGTGAAAGTCATCCCAAGGGGAGTACAAAAGTGCAACAACATGGCAGCTTTCACAGCTTTTTCCTTGGCACCATCCCTATACCTAGGCTGATTTATCTGCCTAGGGTTAGGGTTAGGGCTCAGCCTAGGGCTAGGATTTTTTTAAGCAGGAAGCCCTGAGTTCCAGGCTTACTGCATCTGCCAAAGGCATCCCAAAGGGAGCGCAGAAGTGCCACAACATGGCTGCTTTCACAGCTTTTTCCTTAGGAAGAACCCTAATACCCGGCTGGTTTACCTTCCTAGGGTTACTGTTAGTCTTAGGCCTAGGACTTTTAAAACCAGGAAGCCCTGTGCTCCAGGCACACTGCAGCTGTGAAAGGCATCCCAAGGGGAGCGCAAAAGTGACACAACTTGGCTGCCTCCACTGCTATTTCCATGAGACCATCCCGAATCATAGGCTGATTTTCCTTCCTAGGCTTAAGGTTTGAGTTAGGCCTAGGGTTAGTGTTCTTTTAACCAGAAAGCCCTGAGTTCCAAGAACACAGCAGCTGCGAAGGACTACCCAAGAAGAGCGCAGAAGTGCCTCAACATGCCTGCCTCCACAGCTTTTTCCTTGGGGACGTCCCGAAACGAAGGCTGATTTCGAAGCCTCCAGTTTGGGCTGAAGTTTTGGTTTTTTAAACCAGGAAGCCCTGTGCTCCAAGCACAGTGCAGCTCTGAAAGGCATCCCAAGGGGAGCGCAAAAGTGCCACAACATGGCTGTCTCCACAGCTTTTCCCTTGGGATAATTCCTAAACCCAGGCTGATTTAAATGACCAGTGTTACGGTTAGGGTTAGGGTTACGCCTAGGTGTAGAGCTTTTTAAACCAGCAAGCTCTGAGCTCCAGGCACACGGCAGCTGCGAAAGGCATCCCAAGGGGAGCACAAAAGTGCCAGAAAATGGCTGCCTCCACACGTTTTCATTGGCACCATTGCTAAGCCTAGGCTGAATCACCTGCCTCCAGTCTCAGCTAGGGACATGGTTTTTTAAACCAGGAAGCCCTGAGCTCCAGGCACACGGCAGCTGTGAAAGGCATCCCAAGGGGAGTACAAAAGTGCAACAACATGGCAGCTTTCACAGCTTTTTCCTTGGCACCATCCCTATACCTAGGCTGATTTATCTGCCTAGGGTTAGGGTTAGGGCTCAGCCAAGGGCAAGGATTTTTTTAAGCAGGAAGCCCTGAGTTCCAGGCTTACTGCATCTGCCAAAGGCATCCCAAAGGGAGCGCAGAAGTGCCACAACATGGCTGCTTTCACAGCTTTTTCCTTAGGAAGAACCCTAATACCCGGCTGATTTACCTTCCTAGGGTTACTGTTAGGCTTAGGCCTAGGACTTTTAAAACCAGGAAGCCCTGTGCTCCAGGCACACTGCAGCTGTTAAAGGCATCCCAAGGGGAGCGCAAAAGTGACACAACTTGGCTGCCTCCACTGCTATTTCCATGAGACCATCCCGAATCATAGGCTGATTTTCCTTCCTAGGCTTAAGGTTTGAGTTAGACCTAGGGTTAGTGTTCTTTTAACCAGAAAGCCCTGAGTTCCAAGAACACAGCAGCTGCGAAGGACTACCCAAGAAGAGCGCAGAAGTGCCTCAACATGCCTGCCTCCACAGCTTTTTCCTTGGGGACGTCCCGAAACGAAGGCTGATTTCGAAGCCTCCAGTTTGGGCTAAAGTTGTGGTTTTTTAAACCAGGAAGCCCTGTGCTCCAAGCACACTGCAGCTGTGAAAGGCATCCCAAGGGGAGCGCAAAAGTGCCACAACATGGCTGTCTCCACAGCTTTTCCCCTAGGATAATTCCTAAACCCAGGCTGATTTAAATGACCAGTGTTACGGTTAGGGTTAGGGTTACGCCTAGGTGTAGAGCTTTTTAAACCAGCAAGCTCTGAGCTCCAGGCACACGGCAGCTGCGAAAGGCATCCCAAGGGGAGCACAAAAGTGCCAGAAAATGGCTGCCTCCACACGTTTTCATTGGCACCATTGCTAAGCCTAGGCTGAATCACCTGCCTCCAGTCTCAGCTAGGGACATGGTTTTTTAAACCAGGAAGCCCTGAGCTCCAGGCACACGGCAGCTGTGAAAGGCATCCCAAGGGGAGTACAAAAGTGCAACAACATGGCAGCTTTCACAGCTTTTTCCTTGGCACCATCCCTATACCTAGGCTGATTTATCTGCCTAGGGTTAGGGTTAGGGCTCAGCCTAGGGCTAGGATTTTTTTAAGCAGGAAGCCCTGAGTTCCAGGCTTACTGCATCTGCCAAAGGCATCCCAAAGGGAGCGCAGAAGTGCCACAACATGGCTGCTTTCACAGCTTTTTCCTTAGGAAGAACCCTAATACCCGGCTGATTTACCTTCCTAGGGTTACTGTTAGGCTTAGGCCTAGGACTTTTAAAACCAGGAAGACCTGTGCTCCAGGCACACTGCAGCTGTGAAAGGCATCCCAAGGGGAGCGCAAAAGTGACACAACTTGGCTGCCTCCACTGCTATTTCCATGAGACCATCCCGAATCATAGGCTGATTTTCCTTCCTAGGCTTAAGGTTTGAGTTAGGCCTAGGGTTAGTGTTCTTTTAACCAGAAAGCCCTGAGTTCCAAGAACACAGCAGCTGCGAAGGACTACCCAAGAAGAGCGCAGAAGTGCCTCAACATGCCTGCCTCCACAGCTTTTTCCTTGGGGACGTCCCGAAACGAAGGCTGATTTCGAAGCCTCCAGTTTGGGCTGAAGTTTTGGTTTTTTAAACCAGGAAGCCCTGTGCTCCAAGCACAGTGCAGCTCTGAAAGGCATCCCAAGGGGAGCGCAAAAGTGCCACAACATGGCTGTCTCCACAGCTTTTCCCTTGGGATAATTCCTAAACCCAGGCTGATTTAAATGACCAGTGTTACGGTTAGGGTTAGGGTTACGCCTAGGTGTAGAGCTTTTTAAACCAGCAAGCTCTGAGCTCCAGGCACACGGCAGCTGCGAAAGGCATCCCAAGGGGAGCACAAAAGTGCCAGAAAATGGCTGCCTCCACACGTTTTCATTGGCACCATTGCTAAGCCTAGGCTGAATCACCTGCCTCCAGTCTCAGCTAGGGACATGGTTTTTTAAACCAGGAAGCCCTGAGCTCCAGGCACACGGCAGCTGTGAAAGGCATCCCAAGGGGAGTACAAAAGTGCAACAACATGGCAGCTTTCACAGCTTTTTCCTTGGCACCATCCCTATACCTAGGCTGATTTATCTGCCTAGGGTTAGGGTTAGGGCTCAGCCTAGGGCTAGGATTTTTTTAAGCAGGAAGCCCTGAGTTCCAGGCTTACTGCATCTGCCAAAGGCATCCCAAAGGGAGCGCAGAAGTGCCACAACATGGCTGCTTTCACAGCTTTTTCCTTAGGAAGAACCCTAATACCCGGCTGATTTACCTTCCTAGGGTTACTGTTAGGCTTAGGCCTAGGACTTTTAAAACCAGGAAGACCTGTGCTCCAGGCACACTGCAGCTGTGAAAGGCATCCCAAGGGGAGCGCAAAAGTGACACAACTTGGCTGCCTCCACTGCTATTTCCATGAGACCATCCCGAATCATAGGCTGATTTTCCTTCCTAGGCTTAAGGTTTGAGTTAGGCCTAGGGTTAGTGTTCTTTTAACCAGAAAGCCCTGAGTTCCAAGAACACAGCAGCTGCGAAGGACTACCCAAGAAGAGCGCAGAAGTGCCTCAACATGCCTGCCTCCACAGCTTTTTCCTTGGGGACGTCCCGAAACGAAGGCTGATTTCGAAGCCTCCAGTTTGGGCTAAAGTTGTGGTTTTTTAAACCAGGAAGCCCTGTGCTCCAAGCACAGTGCAGCTCTGAAAGGCATCCCAAGGGGAGCGCAAAAGTGCCACAACATGGCTGTCTCCACAGCTTTTCCCTTGGGATAATTCCTAAACCCAGGCTGATTTAAATGACCAGTGTTACGGTTAGGGTTAGGGTTACGCCTAGGTGTAGAGCTTTTTAAACCAGCAAGCTCTGAGCTCCAGGCACACGGCAGCTGCGAAAGGCATCCCAAGGGGAGCACATAAGTGCCAGAAAATGGCTGCCTCCACACGTTTTCATTGGCACCATTGCTAAGCCTAGGCTGAATCACCTGCCTCCAGTCTCAGCTAGGGACATGGTTTTTTAAACCAGGAAGCCCTGAGCTCCAGGCACACGGCAGCTGTGAAAGGCATCCCAAGGGGAGTACAAAAGTGCAACAACATGGCAGCTTTCACAGCTTTTTCCTTGGCACCATCCCTATACCTAGGCTGATTTATCTGCCTAGGGTTAGGGTTAGGGCTCAGCCTAGGGCTAGGATTTTTTTAAGCAGGAAGCCCTGAGTTCCAGGCTTACTGCATCTGCCAAAGGCATCCCAAAGGGAGCGCAGAAGTGCCACAACATGGCTGCTTTCACAGCTTTTTCCTTAGGAAGAACCCTAATACCCGGCTGATTTACCTTCCTAGGGTTACTGTTAGGCTTAGGCCTAGGACTTTTAAAACCAGGAAGCCCTGTGCTCCAGGCACACTGCAGCTGTGAAAGGCATCCCAAGGGGAGCGCAAAAGTGACACAACTTGGCTGCCTCCACTGCTATTTCCATGAGACCATCCCGAATCATAGGCTGATTTTCCTTCCTAGGCTTAAGGTTTGAGTTAGGCCTAGGGTTAGTGTTCTTTTAACCAGAAAGCCCTGAGTTCCAAGAACACAGCAGCTGCGAAGGACTACCCAAGAAGAGCGCAGAAGTGCCTCAACATGCCTGCCTCCACAGCTTTTTCCTTGGGGACGTTCCGAAACGAAGGCTGATTTAGAAGCCTCCAGTTTGGGCTAAAGTTGTGGTTTTTTAAACCAGGAAGCCCTGTGCTCCAAGCACACTGCAGCTGTGAAAGGCATCCCAAGGGGAGCGCAAAAGTGCCACAACATGGCTGTCTCCACAGCTTTTCCCTTGGGATAATTCCTAAACCCAGGCTGATTTAAATGACCAGTGTTATGGTTAGGGTTAGGGTTACGCCTAGGTGTAGAGCTTTTTAAACCAGCAAGCTCTGAGCTCCAGGCACACAGCAGCTGCGAAAGGCATCCCAAGGGGAGCACAAAAGTGCCAGAAAATGGCTGCCTCCACACGTTTTCATTGGCACCATTGCTAAGCCTAGGCTGAATCACCTGCCTCCAGTCTCAGCTAGGGACATTGTTTTTTAAACCAGGAAGCCCTGAGCTCCAGGCACACGGCAGCTGTGAAAGTCATCCCAGTGGGAGTACAAAAGTGCAACAACATGGCAGCTTTCACAGCTTTTTCCTTGGCACCATCCCTATACCTAGGCTGATTTATCTGCCTAGGGTTAGGGTTAGGGCTCAGCCTAGGGCTAGGATTTTTTTAAGCAGGAAGCCCTGAGTTCCAGGCTTACTGCATCTGCCAAAGGCATCCCAAAGGGAGCGCAGAAGTGCCACAACATGGCTGCTTTCACAGCTTTTTCCTTAGGAAGAACCCTAATACCCGGCTGATTTACCTTCCTAGGGTTACTGTTAGTCTTAGGCCTAGGACTTTTAAAACCAGGAAGCCCTGTGCTCCAGGCACACTGCAGCTGTGAAAGGCATCCCAAGGGGAGCGCAAAAGTGACACAACTTGGCTGCCTCCACTGCTATTTCCATGAGACCATCCCGAATCATAGGCTGATTTTCCTTCCTAGGCTTAAGGTTTGAGTTAGGCCTAGGGTTAGTGTTCTTTTAACCAGAAAGCCCTGAGTTCCAAGAACACAGCAGCTGCGAAGGACTACCCAAGAAGAGCGCAGAAGTGCCTCAACATGCCTGCCTCCACAGCTTTTTCCTTGGGGACGTTCCGAAACGAAGGCTGATTTAGAAGCCTCCAGTTTGGGCTAAAGTTGTGGTTTTTTAAACCAGGAAGCCCTGTGCTCCAAGCACACTGCAGCTGTGAAAGGCATCCCAAGGGGAGCGCAAAAGTGCCACAACATGGCTGTCTCCACAGCTTTTCCCTTGGGATAATTCCTAAACCCAGGCTGATTTAAATGACCAGTGTTATGGTTAGGGTTAGGGTTACGCCTAGGTGTAGAGCTTTTTAAACCAGCAAGCTCTGAGCTCCAGGCACACAGCAGCTGCGAGAGGCATCCCAAGGGGAGCACAAAAGTGCCAGAAAATGGCTGCCTCCACACGTTTTCATTGGCACCATTGCTAAGCCTAGGCTGAATCACCTGCCTCCAGTCTCAGCTAGGGACATTGTTTTTTAAACCAGGAAGCCCTGAGCTCCAGGCACACGGCAGCTGTGAAAGTCATCCCAGTGGGAGTACAAAAGTGCAACAACATGGCAGCTTTCACAGCTTTTTCCTTGGCACCATCCCTATACCTAGGCTGATTTATCTGCCTAGGGTTAGGGTTAGGGCTCAGCCTAGGGCTAGGATTTTTTTAACCAGGAAGCCCTGAGTTCCAGGCTTACTGCATCTGCCAAAGGCATCCCAAAGGGAGCGCAGAAGTGCCACAACATGGCTGCTTTCACACCTTTTTCCTTAGGAAGAACCCTAATACCCGGCTGATTTACCTTCCTAGGGTTACTGTTAGTCTTAGGCCTAGGACTTTTAAAACCAGGAAGCCCTGTGCTCCAGGCACACTGCAGCTGTGAAAGGCATCCCAAGGGGAGCGCAAAAGTGACACAACTTGGCTGCCTCCACTGCTATTTCCATGAGACCATCCCGAATCATAGGCTGATTTTCCTTCCTAGGCTTAAGGTTTGAGTTAGGCCTAGGGTTAGTGTTCTTTTAACCAGAAAGCCCTGAGTTCCAAGAACACAGCAGCTGCGAAGGACTACCCAAGAAGAGCGCAGAAGTGCCTCAACATGCCTGCCTCCACAGCTTTTTCCTTGGGGACGTCCCGAAACGAAGGCTGATTTCGAAGCCTCCAGTTTGGGCAAAAGTTGTGGTTTTTTAAACCAGGAAGCCCTGTGCTCCAAGCACACTGCAGCTGTGAAAGGCATCCCAAGGGGAGCGCAAAAGTGCCACAACATGGCTGTCTCCACAGCTTTTCCCTTGGGATAATTCCTAAACCCAGGCTGATTTAAATGACCAGTGTTACGGTTAGGGTTAGGGTTACGCCTAGGTGTAGAGCTTTTTAAACCAGCAAGCTCTGAGCTCCAGGCACACGGAAGCTGCGAAAGGCATCCCAAGGGGAGCACAAAAGTGCCAGAAAATGGCTGCCTCCACACGTTTTCATTGGCACCATTGCTAAGCCTAGGCTGAATCACCTGCCTCCAGTCTCAGCTAGGGACATGGTTTTTTAAACCAGGAAGCCCTGAGCTCCAGGCACACGGCAGCTGTGAAAGGCATCCCAAGGGGAGTACAAAAGTGCAACAACATGGCAGCTTTCACAGCTTTTTCCTTGGCACCATCCCTATACCTAGGCTGATTTATCTGCCTAGGGTTAGGGTTAGGGCTCAGCCTAGGGCTAGGATTTTTTTAACCAGGAAGCCCTGAGTTCCAGGCTTACTGCATCTGCCAAAGGCATCCCAAAGGGAGCGCAGAAGTGCCACAACATGGCTGCTTTCACACCTTTTTCCTTAGGAAGAACCCTAATACCCGGCTGATTTACCTTCCTAGGGTTACTGTTAGGCTTAGGCCTAGGACTTTTAAAACCAGGAAGCCCTGTGCTCCAGGCACACTGCAGCTGTTAAAGGCATCCCAAGGGGAGCGCAAAAGTGACACAACTTGGCTGCCTCCACTGCTATTTGCATGAGACCATCCCGAATCATAGGCTGATTTTCCTTCCTAGGCTTAAGGTTTGAGTTAGGCCTAGGGTTAGTGTTCTTTTAACCAGAAAGCCCTGAGTTCCAAGAACACAGCAGCTGCGAAGGACTACCCAAGAAGAGCGCAGAAGTGCCTCAACATGCCTGCCTCCACAGCTTTTTCCTTGGGGACGTCCCGAAACGAAGGCTGATTTCGAAGCCTCCAGTTTGGGCTAAAGTTGTGGTTTTTTAAACCAGGAAGCCCTGTGCTCCAAGCACACTGCAGCTGTGAAAGGCATCCCAAGGGGAGCGCAAAAGTGCCACAACATGGCTGTCTCCACAGCTTTTCCCTTGGGATAATTCCTAAACCCAGGCTGATTTAAATGACCAGTGTTACGGTTAGGGTTAGGGTTACGCCTAGGTGTAGAGCTTTTTAAACCAGCAAGCTCTGAGCTCCAGGCACACGGCAGCTGCGAAAGGCATCCCAAGGGGAGCACAAAAGTGCCAGAAAATGGCTGCCTCCACACGTTTTCATTGGCACCATTGCTAAGCCTAGGCTGAATCACCTGCCTCCAGTCTCAGCTAGGGACATGGTTTTTTAAACCAGGAAGCCCTGAGCTCCAGGCACACGGCAGCTGTGAAAGGCATCCCAAGGGGAGTACAAAAGTGCAACAACATGGCAGCTTTCACAGCTTTTTCCTTGGCACCATCCCTATACCTAGGCTGATTTATCTGCCTAGGGTTAGGGTTAGGGCTCAGCCTAGGGCTAGGATTTTTTTAAGCAGGAAGCCCTGAGTTCCAGGCTTACTGCATCTGCCAAAGGCATCCCAAAGGGAGCGCAGAAGTGCCACAACATGGCTGCTTTCACAGCTTTTTCCTTAGGAAGAACCCTAATACCCGGCTGATTTACCTTCCTAGGGTTACTGTTAGGCTTAGGCCTAGGACTTTTAAAACCAGGAAGACCTGTGCTCCAGGCACACTGCAGCTGTGAAAGGCATAGCAAGGGGAGCGCAATAGTGACACAACTTGGCTGCCTCCACTGCTATTTCCATGAGACCATCCCGAATCATAGGCTGATTTTCCTTCCTAGGCTTAAGGTTTGAGTTAGGCCTAGGGTTAGTGTTCTTTTAACCAGAAAGCCCTGAGTTCCAAGAACACAGCAGCTGCGAAGGACTACCCAAGAAGAGCGCAGAAGTGCCTCAACATGCCTGCCTCCACAGCTTTTTCCTTGGGGACGTCCCGAAACGAAGGCTGATTTCGAAGCCTCCAGTTTGGGCTGAAGTTTTGGTTTTTTAAACCAGGAAGCCCTGTGCTCCAAGCACACTGCAGCTGTGAAAGGCATCCCAAGGGGAGCGCAAAAGTGCCACAACATGGCTGTCTCCACAGCTTTTCCCTTGGGATAATTCCTAAACCCAGGCTGATTTAAATGACCAGTGTTACGGTTAGGGTTAGGGTTACGCCTAGGTGTAGAGCTTTTTAAACCAGCAAGCTCTGAGCTCCAGGCACACGGCAGCTGCGAAAGGCATCCCAAGGGGAGCACAAAAGTGCCAGAAAATGGCTGCCTCCACACGTTTTCATTGGCACCATTGCTAAGCCTAGGCTGAATCACCTGCCTCCAGTCTCAGCTAGGGACATGGTTTTTTAAACCAGGAAGCCCTGAGCTCCAGGCACACGGCAGCTGTGAAAGGCATCCCAAGGGGAGTACAAAAGTGCAACAACATGGCAGCTTTCACAGCTTTTTCCTTGGCACCATCCCTATACCTAGGCTGATTTATCTGCCTAGGGTTAGGGTTAGGGCTCAGCCTAGGGCTAGGATTTTTTTAAGCAGGAAGCCCTGAGTTCCAGGCTTACTGCATCTGCCAAAGGCATCCCAAAGGGAGCGCAGAAGTGCCACAACATGGCTGCTTTCACAGCTTTTTCCTTAGGAAGAACCCTAATACCCGGCTGATTTACCTTCCTAGGGTTACTGTTAGGCTTAGGCCTAGGACTTTTAAAACCAGGAAGACCTGTGCTCCAGGCACACTGCAGCTGTGAAAGGCATAGCAAGGGGAGCGCAATAGTGACACAACTTGGCTGCCTCCACTGCTATTTCCATGAGACCATCCCGAATCATAGGCTGATTTTCCTTCCTAGGCTTAAGGTTTGAGTTAGGCCTAGGGTTAGTGTTCTTTTAACCAGAAAGCCCTGAGTTCCAAGAACACAGCAGCTGCGAAGGACTACCCAAGAAGAGCGCAGAAGTGCCTCAACATGCCTGCCTCCACAGCTTTTTCCTTGGGGACGTCCCGAAACGAAGGCTGATTTCGAAGCCTCCAGTTTGGGCTAAAGTTGTGGTTTTTTAAACCAGGAAGCCCTGTGCTCCAAGCACACTGCAGCTGTGAAAGGCATCCCAAGGGGAGCGCAAAAGTGCCACAACATGGCTGTCTCCACAGCTTTTCCCTTGGGATAATTCCTAAACCCAGGCTGATTTAAATGACCAGTGTTACGGTTAGGGTTAGGGTTACGCCTAGGTGTAGAGCTTTTTAAACCAGCAAGCTCTGAGCTCCAGGCACACGGCAGCTGCGAAAGGCATCCCAAGGGGAGCACAAAAGTGCCAGAAAATGGCTGCCTCCACACGTTTTCATTGGCACCATTGCTAAGCCTAGGCTGAATCACCTGCCTCCAGTCTCAGCTAGGGACATGGTTTTTTAAACCAGGAAGCCCTGAGCTCCAGGCACACGGCAGCTGTGAAAGGCATCCCAAGGGGAGTACAAAAGTGCAACAACATGGCAGCTTTCACAGCTTTTTCCTTGGCACCATCCCTATACCTAGGCTGATTTATCTGCCTAGGGTTAGGGTTAGGGCTCAGCCTAGGGCTAGGATTTTTTTAAGCAGGAAGCCCTGAGTTCCAGGCTTACTGCATCTGCCAAAGGCATCCCAAAGGGAGCGCAGAAGTGCCACAACATGGCTGCTTTCACAGCTTTTTCCTTAGGAAGAACCCTAATACCCGGCTGATTTACCTTCCTAGGGTTACTGTTAGGCTTAGGCCTAGGACTTTTAAAACCAGGAAGACCTGTGCTCCAGGCACACTGCAGCTGTGAAAGGCATAGCAAGGGGAGCGCAATAGTGACACAACTTGGCTGCCTCCACTGCTATTTCCATGAGACCATCCCGAATCATAGGCTGATTTTCCTTCCTAGGCTTAAGGTTTGAGTTAGGCCTAGGGTTAGTGTTCTTTTAACCAGAAAGCCCTGAGTTCCAAGAACACAGCAGCTGCGAAGGACTACCCAAGAAGAGCGCAGAAGTGCCTCAACATGCCTGCCTCCACAGCTTTTTCCTTGGGGACGTCCCGAAACGAAGGCTGATTTCGAAGCCTCCAGTTTGGGCTGAAGTTTTGGTTTTTTAAACCAGGAAGCCCTGTGCTCCAAGCACACTGCAGCTGTGAAAGGCATCCCAAGGGGAGCGCAAAAGTGCCACAACATGGCTGTCTCCACAGCTTTTCCCTTGGGATAATTCCTAAACCCAGGCTGATTTAAATGACCAGTGTTACGGTTAGGGTTAGGGTTACGCCTAGGTGTAGAGCTTTTTAAACCAGCAAGCTCTGAGCTCCAGGCACACGGCAGCTGCGAAAGGCATCCCAAGGGGAGCACAAAAGTGCCAGAAAATGGCTGCCTCCACACGTTTTCATTGGCACCATTGCTAAGCCTAGGCTGAATCACCTGCCTCCAGTCTCAGCTAGGGACATGGTTTTTTAAACCAGGAAGCCCTGAGCTCCAGGCACACGGCAGCTGTGAAAGGCATCCCAAGGGGAGTACAAAAGTGCAACAACATGGCAGCTTTCACAGCTTTTTCCTTGGCACCATCCCTATACCTAGGCTGATTTATCTGCCTAGGGTTAGGGTTAGGGCTCAGCCTAGGGCTAGGATTTTTTTAAGCAGGAAGCCCTGAGTTCCAGGCTTACTGCATCTGCCAAAGGCATCCCAAAGGGAGCGCAGAAGTGCCACAACATGGCTGCTTTCACAGCTTTTTCCTTAGGAAGAACCCTAATACCCGGCTGATTTACCTTCCTAGGGTTACTGTTAGGCTTAGGCCTAGGACTTTTAAAACCAGGAAGCCCTGTGCTCCAGGCACACTGCAGCTGTGAAAGGCATCCCAAGGGGAGCGCAAAAGTGACACAACTTGGCTGCCTCCACTGCTATTTCCATGAGACCATCCCGAATCATAGGCTGATTTTCCTTCCTAGGCTTAAGGTTTGAGTTAGGCCTAGGGTTAGTGTTCTTTTAACCAGAAAGCCCTGAGTTCCAAGAACACAGCAGCTGCGAAGGACTACCCAAGAAGAGCGCAGAAGTGCCTCAACATGCCTGCCTCCACAGCTTTTTCCTTGGGGACGTTCCGAAACGAAGGCTGATTTAGAAGCCTCCAGTTTGGGCTAAAGTTGTGGTTTTTTAAACCAGGAAGCCCTGTGCTCCAAGCACACTGCAGCTGTGAAAGGCATCCCAAGGGGAGCGCAAAAGTGCCACAACATGGCTGTCTCCACAGCTTTTCCCTTGGGATAATTCCTAAACCCAGGCTGATTTAAATGACCAGTGTTATGGTTAGGGTTAGGGTTACGCCTAGGTGTAGAGCTTTTTAAACCAGCAAGCTCTGAGCTCCAGGCACACAGCAGCTGCGAGAGGCATCCCAAGGGGAGCACAAAAGTGCCAGAAAATGGCTGCCTCCACACGTTTTCATTGGCACCATTGCTAAGCCTAGGCTGAATCACCTGCCTCCAGTCTCAGCTAGGGACATTGTTTTTTAAACCAGGAAGCCCTGAGCTCCAGGCACACGGCAGCTGTGAAAGTCATCCCAGTGGGAGTACAAAAGTGCAACAACATGGCAGCTTTCACAGCTTTTTCCTTGGCACCATCCCTATACCTAGGCTGATTTATCTGCCTAGGGTTAGGGTTAGGGCTCAGCCTAGGGCTAGGATTTTTTTAAGCAGGAAGCCCTGAGTTCCAGGCTTACTGCATCTGCCAAAGGCATCCCAAAGGGAGCGCAGAAGTGCCACAACATGGCTGCTTTCACAGCTTTTTCCTTAGGAAGAACCCTAATACCCGGCTGATTTACCTTCCTAGGGTTACTGTTAGTCTTAGGCCTAGGACTTTTAAAACCAGGAAGCCCTGTGCTCCAGGCACACTGCAGCTGTGAAAGGCATCCCAAGGGGAGCACAAAAGTGACACAACTTGGCTGCCTCCACTGCTATTTCCATGAGACCATCCCGAATCATAGGCTGATTTTCCTTCCTAGGCTTAAGGTTTGAGTTAGGCCTAGGGTTAGTGTTCTTTTAACCAGAAAGCCCTGAGTTCCAAGAACACAGCAGCTGCGAAGGACTACCCAAGAAGAGCGCAGAAGTGCCTCAACATGCCTGCCTCCACAGCTTTTTCCTTGGGGACGTCCCGAAACGAAGGCTGATTTCGAAGCCTCCAGTTTGGGCTAAAGTTGTGGTTTTTTAAACCAGGAAGCCCTGTGCTCCAAGCACACTGCAGCTGTGAAAGGCATCCCAAGGGGAGCGCAAAAGTGCCACAACATGGCTGTCTCCACAGCTTTTCCCTTGGGATAATTCCTAAACCCAGGCTGATTTAAATGACCAGTGTTACGGTTAGGGTTAGGGTTACGCCTAGGTGTAGAGCTTTTTAAACCAGCAAGCTCTGAGCTCCAGGCACACGGAAGCTGCGAAAGGCATCCCAAGGGGAGCACAAAAGTGCCAGAAAATGGCTGCCTCCACACGTTTTCATTGGCACCATTGCTAAGCCTAGGCTGAATCACCTGCCTCCAGTCTCAGCTAGGGACATGGTTTTTTAAACCAGGAAGCCCTGAGCTCCAGGCACACGGCAGCTGTGAAAGGCATCCCAAGGGGAGTACAAAAGTGCAACAACATGGCAGCTTTCACAGCTTTTTCCTTGGCACCATCCCTATACCTAGGCTGATTTATCTGCCTAGGGTTAGGGTTAGGGCTCAGCCTAGGGCTAGGATTTTTTTAAGCAGGAAGCCCTGAGTTCCAGGCTTACTGCATCTGCCAAAGGCATCCCAAAGGGAGCGCAGAAGTGCCACAACATGGCTGCTTTCACAGCTTTTTCCTTAGGAAGAACCCTAATACCCGGCTGATTTACCTTCCTAGGGTTACTGTTAGGCTTAGGCCTAGGACTTTTAAAACCAGGAAGCCCTGTGCTCCAGGCACACTGCAGCTGTGAAAGGCATCCCAAGGGGAGCGCAAAAGTGACACAACTTGGCTGCCTCCACTGCTATTTCCATGAGACCATCCCGAATCATAGGCTGATTTTCCTTCCTAGGCTTAAGGTTTGAGTTAGGCCTAGGGTTAGTGTTCTTTTAACCAGAAAGCCCTGAGTTCCAAGAACACAGCAGCTGCGAAGGACTACCCAAGAAGAGCGCAGAAGTGCCTCAACATGCCTGCCTCCACAGCTTTTTCCTTGGGGACGTTCCGAAACGAAGGCTGATTTAGAAGCCTCCAGTTTGGGCTAAAGTTGTGGTTTTTTAAACCAGGAAGCCCTGTGCTCCAAGCACACTGCAGCTGTGAAAGGCATCCCAAGGGGAGCGCAAAAGTGCCACAAAATGGCTGTCTCCACAGCTTTTCCCTTGGGATAATTCCTAAACCCAGGCTGATTTAAATGACCAGTGTTATGGTTAGGGTTAGGGTTACGCCTAGGTGTAGAGCTTTTTAAACCAGCAAGCTCTGAGCTCCAGGCACACAGCAGCTGCGAGAGGCATCCCAAGGGGAGCACAAAAGTGCCAGAAAATGGCTGCCTCCACACGTTTTCATTGGCACCATTGCTAAGCCTAGGCTGAATCACCTGCCTCCAGTCTCAGCTAGGGACATGGATTTTTAAACAAGGAAGCCCTGAGCTCCAGGCACACGGCAGCTGTGAAAGTCATCCCAGTGGGAGTACAAAAGTGCAACAACATGGCAGCTTTCACAGCTTTTTCCTTGGCACCATCCCTATACCTAGGCTGATTTATCTGCCTAGGGTTAGGGTTAGGGCTCAGCCTAGGGCTAGGATTTTTTTAAGCAGGAAGCCCTGAGTTCCAGGCTTACTGCATCTGCCAAAGGCATCCCAAAGGGAGCGCAGAAGTGCCACAACATGGCTGCTTTCACAGCTTTTTCCTTAGGAAGAACCCTAATACCCGGCTGATTTACCTTCCTAGGGTTACTGTTAGTCTTAGGCCTAGGACTTTTAAAACCAGGAAGCCCTGTGCTCCAGGCACACTGCAGCTGTGAAAGGCATCCCAAGGGGAGCGCAAAAGTGACACAACTTGGCTGCCTCCACTGCTATTTCCATGAGACCATCCCGAATCATAGGCTGATTTTCCTTCCTAGGCTTAAGGTTTGAGTTAGGCCTAGGGTTAGTGTTCTTTTAACCAGAAAGCCCTGAGTTCCAAGAACACAGCAGCTGCGAAGGACTACCCAAGAAGAGCGCAGAAGTGCCTCAACATGCCTGCCTCCACAGCTTTTTCCTTGGGGACGTCCCGAAACGAAGGCTGATTTAGAAGCCTCCAGTTTGGGCTAAAGTTGTGGTTTTTTAAACCAGGAAGCCCTCTGCTCCAAGCACACTGCAGCTGTGAAAGGCATCCCAAGGGGAGCGCAAAAGTGCCACAACATGGCTGTCTCCACAGCTTTTCCCTTGGGATAATTCCTAAACCCAGGCTGATTTAAATGACCAGTGTTACGGTTAGGGTTAGGGTTACGCCTAGGTGTAGAGCTTTTTAAACCAGCAAGCTCTGAGCTCCAGGCACACGGAAGCTGCGAAAGGCATCCCAAGGGGAGCACAAAAGTGCCAGAAAATGGCTGCCTCCACACGTTTTCATTGGCACCATTGCTAAGCCTAGGCTGAATCACCTGCCTCCAGTCTCAGCTAGGGACATGGTTTTTTAAACCAGGAAGCCCTGAGCTCCAGGCACACGGCAGCTGTGAAAGGCATCCCAAGGGGAGTACAAAAGTGCAACAACATGGCAGCTTTCACAGCTTTTTCCTTGGCACCATCCCTATACCTAGGCTGATTTATCTGCCTAGGGTTAGGGTTAGGGCTCAGCCTAGGGCTAGGATTTTTTTAACCAGGAAGCCCTGAGTTCCAGGCTTACTGCATCTGCCAAAGGCATCCCAAAGGGAGCGCAGAAGTGCCACAACATGGCTGCTTTCACACCTTTTTCCTTAGGAAGAACCCTAATACCCGGCTGATTTACCTTCCTAGGGTTACTGTTAGGCTTAGGCCTAGGACTTTTAAAACCAGGAAGCCCTGTGCTCCAGGCACACTACAGCTGTTAAAGGCATCCCAAGGGGAGCGCAAAAGTGACACAACTTGGCTGCCTCCACTGCTATTTGCATGAGACCATCCCGAATCATAGGCTGATTTTCCTTCCTAGGCTTAAGGTTTGAGTTAGGCCTAGGGTTAGTGTTCTTTTAACCAGAAAGCCCTGAGTTCCAAGAACACAGCAGCTGCGAAGGACTACCCAAGAAGAGCGCAGAAGTGCCTCAACATGCCTGCCTCCACAGCTTTTTCCTTGGGGACGTCCCGAAACGAAGGCTGATTTCGAAGCCTCCAGTTTGGGCTAAAGTTGTGGTTTTTTAAACCAGGAAGCCCTGTGCTCCAAGCACACTGCAGCTGTGAAAGGCATCCCAAGGGGAGCGCAAAAGTGCCACAACATGGCTGTCTCCACAGCTTTTCCCTTGGGATAATTCCTAAACCCAGGCTGATTTAAATGACCAGTGTTACGGTTAGGGTTAGGGTTACGCCTAGGTGTAGAGCTTTTTAAACCAGCAAGCTCTGAGCTCCAGGCACACGGCAGCTGCGAAAGGCATCCCAAGGGGAGCACAAAAGTGCCAGAAAATGGCTGCCTCCACACGTTTTCATTGGCACCATTGCTAAGCCTAGGCTGAATCACCTGCCTCCAGTCTCAGCTAGGGACATGGTTTTTTAAACCAGGAAGCCCTGAGCTCCAGGCACACGGCAGCTGTGAAAGGCATCCCAAGGGGAGTACAAAAGTGCAACAACATGGCAGCTTTCACAGCTTTTTCCTTGGCACCATCCCTATACCTAGGCTGATTTATCTGCCTAGGGTTAGGGTTAGGGCTCAGCCTAGGGCTAGGATTTTTTTAACCAGGAAGCCCTGAGTTCCAGGCTTACTGCATCTGCCAAAGGCATCCCAAAGGGAGCGCAGAAGTGCCACAACATGGCTGCTTTCACACCTTTTTCCTTAGGAAGAACCCTAATACCCGGCTGATTTACCTTCCTAGGGTTACTGTTAGGCTTAGGCCTAGGACTTTTAAAACCAGGAAGACCTGTGCTCCAGGCACACTGCAGCTGTGAAAGGCATCCCAAGGGGAGCGCAATAGTGACACAACTTGGCTGCCTCCACTGCTATTTCCATGAGACCATCCCGAATCATAGGCTGATTTTCCTTCCTAGGCTTAAGGTTTGAGTTAGGCCTAGGGTTAGTGTTCTTTTAACCAGAAAGCCCTGAGTTCCAAGAACACAGCAGCTGCGAAGGACTACCCA
The DNA here is from genome assembly GCF_027579445.1 of Ammospiza nelsoni. Classification (NCBI taxonomy): domain Eukaryota; kingdom Metazoa; phylum Chordata; class Aves; order Passeriformes; family Passerellidae; genus Ammospiza; species Ammospiza nelsoni. Next base: position 2,117,238 of record NW_026683189.1, on the reverse strand, counting down.
AGAAGAGCGCAGAAGTGCCTCAACATGCCTGCCTCCACAGCTTTTTCCTTGGGGACGTCCCGAAACGAAGGCTGATTTCGAAGCCTCCAGTTTGGGCTGAAGTTTTGGTTTTTTAAACCAGGAAGCCCTGTGCTCCAAGCACACTGCAGCTGTGAAAGGCATCCCAAGGGGAGCGCAAAAGTGCCACAACATGGCTGTCTCCACAGCTTTTCCCTTGGGATAATTCCTAAACCCAGGCTGATTTAAATGACCAGTGTTACGGTTAGGGTTAGGGTTACGCCTAGGTGTAGAGCTTTTTAAACCAGCAAGCTCTGAGCTCCAGGCACACGGCAGCTGCGAAAGGCATCCCAAGGGGAGCACAAAAGTGCCAGAAAATGGCTGCCTCCACACGTTTTCATTGGCACCATTGCTAAGCCTAGGCTGAATCACCTGCCTCCAGTCTCAGCTAGGGACATGGTTTTTTAAACCAGGAAGCCCTGAGCTCCAGGCACACGGCAGCTGTGAAAGTCATCCCAGTGGGAGTACAAAAGTGCAACAACATGGCAGCTTTCACAGCTTTTTCCTTGGCACCATCCCTATACCTAGGCTGATTTATCTGCCTAGGGTTAGGGTTAGGGCTCAGCCTAGGGCTAGGATTTTTTTAAGCAGGAAGCCCTGAGTTCCAGGCTTACTGCATCTGCCAAAGGCATCCCAAAGGGAGCGCAGAAGTGCCACAACATGGCTGCTTTCACAGCTTTTTCCTTAGGAAGAACCCTAATACCCGGCTGATTTACCTTCCTAGGGTTACTGTTAGGCTTAGGCCTAGGACTTTTAAAACCAGGAAGCCCTGTGCTCCAGGCACACTGCAGCTGTGAAAGGCATCCCAAGGGGAGCGCAAAAGTGACACAACTTGGCTGCCTCCACTGCTATTTGCATGAGACCATCCCGAATCATAGGCTGATTTTCCTTCCTAGGCTTAAGGTTTGAGTTAGGCCTAGGGTTAGTGTTCTTTTAACCAGAAAGCCCTGAGTTCCAAGAACACAGCAGCTGCGAAGGACTACCCAAGAAGAGCGCAGAAGTGCCTCAACATGCCTGCCTCCACAGCTTTTTCCTTGGGGACGTCCCGAAACGAAGGCTGATTTCGAAGCCTCCAGTTTGGGCTAAAGTTGTGGTTTTTTAAACCAGGAAGCCCTGTGCTCCAAGCACACTGCAGCTGTGAAAGGCATCCCAAGGGGAGCGCAAAAGTGCCACAACATGGCTGTCTCCACAGCTTTTCCCTTGGGATAATTCCTAAACCCAGGCTGATTTAAATGACCAGTGTTACGGTTAGGGTTAGGGTTACGCCTAGGTGTAGAGCTTTTTAAACCAGCAAGCTCTGAGCTCCAGGCACACGGCAGCTGCGAAAGGCATCCCAAGGGGAGCACATAAGTGCCAGAAAATGGCTGCCTCCACACGTTTTCATTGGCACCATTGCTAAGCCTAGGCTGAATCACCTGCCTCCAGTCTCAGCTAGGGACATGGTTTCTTAAACCAGGAAGCCCTGAGCTCCAGGCACACGGCAGCTGTGAAAGGCATCCCAAGGGGAGTACAAAAGTGCAACAACATGGCAGCTTTCACAGCTTTTTCCTTGGCACCATCCCTATACCTAGGCTGATTTATCTGCCTAGGGTTAGGGTTAGGGCTCAGCCTAGGGCTAGGATTTTTTTAAGCAGGAAGCCCTGAGTTCCAGGCTTACTGCATCTGCCAAAGGCATCCCAAAGGGAGCGCAGAAGTGCCACAACATGGCTGCTTTCACAGCTTTTTCCTTAGGAAGAACCCTAATACCCGGCTGATTTACCTTCCTAGGGTTACTGTTAGGCTTAGGCCTAGGACTTTTAAAACCAGGAAGCCCTGTGCTCCAGGCACACTGCAGCTGTGAAAGGCATCCCAAGGGGAGCGCAAAAGTGACACAACTTGGCTGCCTCCACTGCTATTTCCATGAGACCATCCCGAATCATAGGCTGATTTTCCTTCCTAGGCTTAAGGTTTGAGTTAGGCCTAGGGTTAGTGTTCTTTTAACCAGAAAGCCCTGAGTTCCAAGAACACAGCAGCTGCGAAGGACTACCCAAGAAGAGCGCAGAAGTGCCTCAACATGCCTGCCTCCACAGCTTTTTCCTTGGGGACGTTCCGAAACGAAGGCTGATTTAGAAGCCTCCAGTTTGGGCTAAAGTTGTGGTTTTTTAAACCAGGAAGCCCTGTGCTCCAAGCACACTGCAGCTGTGAAAGGCATCCCAAGGGGAGTGCAAAAGTGCCACAACATGGCTGTCTCCACAGCTTTTCCCTTGGGATAATTCCTAAACCCAGGCTGATTTAAATGACCAGTGTTATGGTTAGGGTTAGGGTTACGCCTAGGTGTAGAGCTTTTTAAACCAGCAAGCTCTGAGCTCCAGGCACACAGCAGCTGCGAGAGGCATCCCAAGGGGAGCACAAAAGTGCCAGAAAATGGCTGCCTCCACACGTTTTCATTGGCACCATTGCTAAGCCTAGGCTGAATCACCTGCCTCCAGTCTCAGCTAGGGACATGGTTTTTTAAACCAGGAAGCCCTGAGCTCCAGGCACACGGCAGCTGTGAAAGGCATCCCAAGGGGAGTACAAAAGTGCAACAACATGGCAGCTTTCACAGCTTTTTCCTTGGCACCATCCCTATACCTAGGCTGATTTATCTGCCTAGGGTTAGGGTTAGGGCTCAGCCTAGGGCTAGGATTTTTTTAAGCAGGAAGCCCTGAGTTCCAGGCTTACTGCATCTGCCAAAGGCATCCCAAAGGGAGCGCAGAAGTGCCACAACATGGCTGCTTTCACAGCTTTTTCCTTAGGAAGAACCCTAATACCCGGCTGATTTACCTTCCTAGGGTTACTGTTAGGCTTAGGCCTAGGACTTTTAAAACCAGGATGCCCTGTGCTCCAGGCACACTGCAGCTGTGAAAGGCATCCCAAGGGGAGCGCAAAAGTGACACAACTTGGCTGCCTCCACTGCTATTTCCATGAGACCATCCCGAATCATAGGCTGATTTTCCTTCCTAGGCTTAAGGTTTGAGTTAGGCCTAGGGTTAGTGTTCTTTTAACCAGAAAGCCCTGAGTTCCAAGAACACAGCAGCTGCGAAGGACTACCCAAGAAGAGCGCAGAAGTGCCTCAACATGCCTGCCTCCACAGCTTTTTCCTTGGGGACGTCCCGAAACGAAGGCTGATTTAGAAGCCTCCAGTTTGGGCTAAAGTTGTGGTATTTTACACCAGGAAGCCCTGTGCTCCAAGCACACTGCAGCTGTGAAAGGCATCCCAAGGGGAGCGCAAAAGTGCCACAACATGGCTGTCTCCACAGCTTTTCCCTTGGGATAATTCCTAAACCCAGGCTGATTTAAATGACCAGTGTTATGGTTAGGGTTAGGGTTACGCCTAGGTGTAGAGCTTTTTAAACCAGCAAGCTCTGAGCTCCAGGCACACAGCAGCTGCGAGAGGCATCCCAAGGGGAGCACAAAAGTGCCAGAAAATGGCTGCCTCCACACGTTTTCATTGGCACCATTGCTAAGCCTAGGCTGAATCACCTGCCTCCAGTCTCAGCTAGGGACATTGTTTTTTAAACCAGGAAGCCCTGAGCTCCAGGCACTTGGCAGCTGTGAAAGGCAACCCAAGGAGAGTGCAAAAGTGCAACAACATGGCAGCTTTCACAGCTTTTTCCTTGGCACCATCCCTATACCTAGGCTGATTTATCTGCCTAGGGTTAGGGTTAGGGCTCAGCCTAGGGCTAGGATTTTTTTAAGCAGGAAGCCCTGAGTTCCAGGCTTACTGCATCTGCCAAAGGCATCCCAAAGGGAGCGCAGAAGTGCCACAACATGGCTGCTTTCACAGCTTTTTCCTTAGGAAGAACCCTAATACCCGGCTGATTTACCTTCCTAGGGTTACTGTTAGTCTTAGGCCTAGGACTTTTAAAACCAGGAAGCCCTGTGCTCCAGGCACACTGCAGCTGTGAAAGGCATCCCAAGGGGAGCGCAAAAGTGACACAACTTGGCTGCCTCCACTGCTATTTCCATGAGACCATCCCGAATCATAGGCTGATTTTCCTTCCTAGGCTTAAGGTTTGAGTTAGGCCTAGGGTTAGTGTTCTTTTAACCAGAAAGCCCTGAGTTCCAAGAACACAGCAGCTGCGAAGGACTACCCAAGAAGAGCGCAGAAGTGCCTCAACATGCCTGCCTCCACAGCTTTTTCCTTGGGGACGTCCCGAAACGAAGGCTGATTTCGAAGCCTCCAGTTTGGGCAAAAGTTGTGGTTTTTTAAACCAGGAAGCCCTGTGCTCCAAGCACACTGCAGCTGTGAAAGGCATCCCAAGGGGAGCGCAAAAGTGCCACAACATGGCTGTCTCCACAGCTTTTCCCTTGGGATAATTCCTAAACCCAGGCTGATTTAAATGACCAGTGTTACGGTTAGGGTTAGGGTTACGCCTAGGTGTAGAGCTTTTTAAACCAGCAAGCTCTGAGCTCCAGGCACACGGAAGCTGCGAAAGGCATCCCAAGGGGAGCACAAAAGTGCCAGAAAATGGCTGCCTCCACACGTTTTCATTGGCACCATTGCTAAGCCTAGGCTGAATCACCTGCCTCCAGTCTCAGCTAGGGACATGGTTTTTTAAACCAGGAAGCCCTGAGCTCCAGGCACACGGCAGCTGTGAAAGGCATCCCAAGGGGAGTACAAAAGTGCAACAACATGGCAGCTTTCACAGCTTTTTCCTTGGCACCATCCCTATACCTAGGCTGATTTATCTGCCTAGGGTTAGGGTTAGGGCTCAGCCTAGGGCTAGGATTTTTTTAACCAGGAAGCCCTGAGTTCCAGGCTTACTGCATCTGCCAAAGGCATCCCAAAGGGAGCGCAGAAGTGCCACAACATGGCTGCTTTCACACCTTTTTCCTTAGGAAGAACCCTAATACCCGGCTGATTTACCTTCCTAGGGTTACTGTTAGGCTTAGGCCTAGGACTTTTAAAACCAGGAAGCCCTGTGCTCCAGGCACACTGCAGCTGTTAAAGGCATCCCAAGGGGAGCGCAAAAGTGACACAACTTGGCTGCCTCCACTGCTATTTGCATGAGACCATCCCGAATCATAGGCTGATTTTCCTTCCTAGGCTTAAGGTTTGAGTTAGGCCTAGGGTTAGTGTTCTTTTAACCAGAAAGCCCTGAGTTCCAAGAACACAGCAGCTGCGAAGGACTACCCAAGAAGAGCGCAGAAGTGCCTCAACATGCCTGCCTCCACAGCTTTTTCCTTGGGGACGTCCCGAAACGAAGGCTGATTTCGAAGCCTCCAGTTTGGGCTAAAGTTGTGGTTTTTTAAACCAGGAAGCCCTGTGCTCCAAGCACACTGCAGCTGTGAAAGGCATCCCAAGGGGAGCGCAAAAGTGCCACAACATGGCTGTCTCCACAGCTTTTCCCTTGGGATAATTCCTAAACCCAGGCTGATTTAAATGACCAGTGTTACGGTTAGGGTTAGGGTTACGCCTAGGTGTAGAGCTTTTTAAACCAGCAAGCTCTGAGCTCCAGGCACACGGCAGCTGTGAAAGGCATCCCAAGGGGAGCACAAAAGTGCCAGAAAATGGCTGCCTCCACACGTTTTCATTGGCACCATTGCTAAGCCTAGGCTGAATCACCTGCCTCCAGTCTCAGCTAGGGACATGGTTTTTTAAACCAGGAAGCCCTGAGCTCCAGGCACACGGCAGCTGTGAAAGGCATCCCAAGGGGAGTACAAAAGTGCAACAACATGGCAGCTTTCACAGCTTTTTCCTTGGCACCATCCCTATACCTAGGCTGATTTATCTGCCTAGGGTTAGGGTTAGGGCTCAGCCTAGGGCTAGGATTTTTTTAACCAGGAAGCCCTGAGTTCCAGGCTTACTGCATCTGCCAAAGGCATCCCAAAGGGAGCGCAGAAGTGCCACAACATGGCTGCTTTCACACCTTTTTCCTTAGGAAGAACCCTAATACCCGGCTGATTTACCTTCCTAGGGTTACTGTTAGGCTTAGGCCTAGGACTTTTAAAACCAGGAAGACCTGTGCTCCAGGCACACTGCAGCTGTGAAAGGCATCCCAAGGGGAGCGCAATAGTGACACAACTTGGCTGCCTCCACTGCTATTTCCATGAGACCATCCCGAATCATAGGCTGATTTTCCTTCCTAGGCTTAAGGTTTGAGTTAGGCCTAGGGTTAGTGTTCTTTTAACCAGAAAGCCCTGAGTTCCAAGAACACAGCAGCTGCGAAGGACTACCCAAGAAGAGCGCAGAAGTGCCTCAACATGCCTGCCTCCACAGCTTTTTCCTTGGGGACGTCCCGAAACGAAGGCTGATTTCGAAGCCTCCAGTTTGGGCTGAAGTTTTGGTTTTTTAAACCAGGAAGCCCTGTGCTCCAAGCACACTGCAGCTGTGAAAGGCATCCCAAGGGGAGCGCAAAAGTGCCACAACATGGCTGTCTCCACAGCTTTTCCCTTGGGATAATTCCTAAACCCAGGCTGATTTAAATGACCAGTGTTACGGTTAGGGTTAGGGTTACGCCTAGGTGTAGAGCTTTTTAAACCAGCAAGCTCTGAGCTCCAGGCACACGGCAGCTGCGAAAGGCATCCCAAGGGGAGCACAAAAGTGCCAGAAAATGGCTGCCTCCACACGTTTTCATTGGCACCATTGCTAAGCCTAGGCTGAATCACCTGCCTCCAGTCTCAGCTAGGGACATGGTTTTTTAAACCAGGAAGCCCTGAGCTCCAGGCACACGGCAGCTGTGAAAGGCATCCCAAGGGGAGTACAAAAGTGCAACAACATGGCAGCTTTCACAGCTTTTTCCTTGGCACCATCCCTATACCTAGGCTGATTTATCTGCCTAGGGTTAGGGTTAGGGCTCAGCCTAGGGCTAGGATTTTTTTAACCAGGAAGCCCTGAGTTCCAGGCTTACTGCATCTGCCAAAGGCATCCCAAAGGGAGCGCAGAAGTGCCACAACATGGCTGCTTTCACAGCTTTTTCCTTAGGAAGAACCCTAATACCCGGCTGATTTACCTTCCTAGGGTTACTGTTAGGCTTAGGCCTAGGACTTTTAAAACCAGGAAGCCCTGTGCTCCAGGCACACTGCAGCTGTGAAAGGCATCCCAAGGGGAGCGCAAAAGTGACACAACTTGGCTGCCTCCACTGCTATTTCCATGAGACCATCCCGAATCATAGGCTGATTTTCCTTCCTAGGCTTAAGGTTTGAGTTAGGCCTAGGGTTAGTGTTCTTTTAACCAGAAAGCCCTGAGTTCCAAGAACACAGCAGCTGCGAAGGACTACCCAAGAAGAGCGCAGAAGTGCCTCAACATGCCTGCCTCCACAGCTTTTTCCTTGGGGACGTCCCGAAACGAAGGCTGATTTCGAAGCCTCCAGTTTGGGCTAAAGTTGTGGTTTTTTACACCAGGAAGCCCTGTGCTCCAAGCACTCTGCAGCTGTGAAAGGCATCCCAAGGGGAGCGCAAAAGTGCCACAACATGGCTGTCTCCACAGCTTTTCCCTTGGGATAATTCCTAAACCCAGGCTGATTTAAATGACCAGTGTTACGGTTAGGGTTAGGGTTACGCCTAGGTGTAGAGCTTTTTAAACCAGCAAGCTCTGAGCTCCAGGCACACGGCAGCTGCGAAAGGCATCCCAAGGGGAGCACATAAGTGCCAGAAAATGGCTGCCTCCACACGTTTTCATTGGCACCATTGCTAAGCCTAGGCTGAATCACCTGCCTCCAGTCTCAGCTAGGGACATGGTTTCTTAAACCAGGAAGCCCTGAGCTCCAGGCACACGGCAGCTGTGAAAGGCATCCCAAGGGGAGTACAAAAGTGCAACAACATGGCAGCTTTCACAGCTTTTTCCTTGGCACCATCCCTATACCTAGGCTGATTTATCTGCCTAGGGTTAGGGTTAGGGCTCAGCCTAGGGCTAGGATTTTTTTAAGCAGGAAGCCCTGAGTTCCAGGCTTACTGCATCTGCCAAAGGCATCCCAAAGGGAGCGCAGAAGTGCCACAACATGGCTGCTTGCACAGCTTTTTCCTTAGGAAGAACCCTAATACCCGGCTGATTTACCTTCCTAGGGTTACTGTTAGGCTTAGGCCTAGGACTTTTAAAACCAGGAAGCCCTGTGCTCCAGGCACACTGCAGCTGTGAAAGGCATCCCAAGGGGAGCGCAAAAGTGACACAACTTGGCTGCCTCCACTGCTATTTCCATGAGACCATCCCGAATCATAGGCTGATTTTCCTTCCTAGGCTTAAGGTTTGAGTTAGGCCTAGGGTTAGTGTTCTTTTAACCAGAAAGCCCTGAGTTCCAAGAACACAGCAGCTGCGAAGGACTACCCAAGAAGAGCGCAGAAGTGCCTCAACATGCCTGCCTCCACAGCTTTTTCCTTGGGGACGTTCCGAAACGAAGGCTGATTTAGAAGCCTCCAGTTTGGGCTAAAGTTGTGGTTTTTTAAACCAGGAAGCCCTGTGCTCCAAGCACACTGCAGCTGTGAAAGGCATCCCAAGGGGAGCGCAAAAGTGCCACAACATGGCTGTCTCCACAGCTTTTCCCTTGGGATAATTCCTAAACCCAGGCTGATTTAAATGACCAGTGTTACGGTTAGGGTTAGGGTTACGCCTAGGTGTAGAGCTTTTTAAACCAGCAAGCTCTGAGCTCCAGGCACACAGCAGCTGCGAGAGGCATCCCAAGGGGAGCACAAAAGTGCCAGAAAATGGCTGCCTCCACACGTTTTCATTGGCACCATTGCTAAGCCTAGGCTGAATCACCTGCCTCAAGTCTCAGCTAGGGACATGGTTTTTTAAACCAGGAAGCCCTGAGCTCCAGGCACACGGCAGCTGTGAAAGGCATCCCAAGGGGAGTACAAAAGTGCAACAACATGGCAGCTTTCACAGCTTTTTCCTTGGCACCATCCCTATACCTAGGCTGATTTATCTGCCTAGGGTTAGGGTTAGGGCTCAGCCTAGGGCTAGGATTTTTTTAAGCAGGAAGCCCTGAGTTCCAGGCTTACTGCATCTGCCAAAGGCATCCCAAAGGGAGCGCAGAAGTGCCACAACATGGCTGCTTTCACAGCTTTTTCCTTAGGAAGAACCCTAATACCCGGCTGATTTACCTTCCTAGGGTTACTGTTAGGCTTAGGCCTAGGACTTTTAAAACCAGGAAGCCCTGTGCTCCAGGCACACTGCAGCTGTGAAAGGCATCCCAAGGGGAGCGCAAAAGTGACACAACTTGGCTGCCTCCACTGCTATTTCCATGAGACCATCCCGAATCATAGGCTGATTTTCCTTCCTAGGCTTAAGGTTTGAGTTAGGCCTAGGGTTAGTGTTCTTTTAACCAGAAAGCCCTGAGTTCCAAGAACACAGCAGCTGCGAAGGACTACCCAAGAAGAGCGCAGAAGTGCCTCAACATGCCTGCCTCCACAGCTTTTTCCTTGGGGACGTCCCGAAACGAAGGCTGATTTAGAAGCCTCCAGTTTGGGCTAAAGTTGTGGTTTTTTAAACCAGGAAGCCCTGTGCTCCAAGCACACTGCAGCTGTGAAAGGCATCCCAAGGGGAGCGCAAAAGTGCCACAACATGGCTGTCTCCACAGCTTTTCCCTTGGGATAATTCCTAAACCCAGGCTGATTTAAATGACCAGTGTTACGGTTAGGGTTAGGGTTACGCCTAGGTGTAGAGCTTTTTAAACCAGCAAGCTCTGAGCTCCAGGCACACGGCAGCTGCGAAAGGCATCCCAAGGGGAGCACAAAAGTGCCAGAAAATGGCTGCCTCCACACGTTTTCATTGGCACCATTGCTAAGCCTAGGCTGAATCACCTGCCTCCAGTCTCAGCTAGGGACATGGTTTTTTAAACCAGGAAGCCCTGAGCTCCAGGCACACGGCAGCTGTGAAAGGCATCCCAAGGGGAGTACAAAAGTGCAACAACATGGCAGCTTTCACAGCTTTTTCCTTGGCACCATCCCTATACCTAGGCTGATTTATCTGCCTAGGGTTAGGGTTAGGGCTCAGCCAAGGGCAAGGATTTTTTTAAGCAGGAAGCCCTGAGTTCCAGGCTTACTGCATCTGCCAAAGGCATCCCAAAGGGAGCGCAGAAGTGCCACAACATGGCTGCTTTCACAGCTTTTTCCTTAGGAAGAACCCTAATACCCGGCTGATTTACCTTCCTAGGGTTACTGTTAGGCTTAGGCCTAGGACTTTTAAAACCAGGAAGCCCTGTGCTCCAGGCACACTGCAGCTGTGAAAGGCATCCCAAGGGGAGCGCAAAAGTGACACAACTTGGCTGCCTCCACTGCTATTTCCATGAGACCATCCCGAATCATAGGCTGATTTTCCTTCCTAGGCTTAAGGTTTGAGTTAGGCCTAGGGTTAGTGTTCTTTTAACCAGAAAGCCCTGAGTTCCAAGAACACAGCAGCTGCGAAGGACTACCCAAGAAGAGCGCAGAAGTGCCTCAACATGCCTGCCTCCACAGCTTTTTCCTTGGGGACGTCCCGAAACGAAGGCTGATTTCGAAGCCTCCAGTTTGGGCTAAAGTTGTGGTTTTTTAAACCAGGAAGCCCTGTGCTCCAAGCACACTGCAGCTGTGAAAGGCATCCCAAGGGGAGCGCAAAAGTGCCACAACATGGCTGTCTCCACAGCTTTTCCCTTGGGATAATTCCTAAACCCAGGCTGATTTAAATGACCAGTGTTACGGTTAGGGTTAGGGTTACGCCTAGGTGTAGAGCTTTTTAAACCAGCAAGCTCTGAGCTCCAGGCACACGGCAGCTGCGAAAGGCATCCCAAGGGGAGCACAAAAGTGCCAGAAAATGGCTGCCTCCACACGTTTTCATTGGCACCATTGCTAAGCCTAGGCTGAATCACCTGCCTCCAGTCTCAGCTAGGGACATGGTTTTTTAAACCAGGAAGCCCTGAGCTCCAGGCACACGGCAGCTGTGAAAGGCATCCCAAGGGGAGTACAAAAGTGCAACAACATGGCAGCTTTCACAGCTTTTTTCTTGGCACCATCCCTATACCTAGGCTGATTTATCTGCCTAGGGTTAGGGTTAGGGCTCAGCCTAGGGCTAGGATTTTTTTAAGCAGGAAGCCCTGAGTTCCAGGCTTACTGCATCTGCCAAAGGCATCCCAAAGGGAGCGCAGAAGTGCCACAACATGGCTGCTTTCACAGCTTTTTCCTTAGGAAGAACCCTAATACCAGGCTGATTTACCTTCCTAGGGTTACTGTTAGGCTTAGGCCTAGGACTTTTAAAACCAGGAAGCCCTGTGCTCCAGGCACACTGCAGCTGTGAAAGGCATCCCAAGGGGAGCGCAAAAGTGACACAACTTGGCTGCCTCCACTGCTATTTCCATGAGACCATCCCGAATCATAGGCTGATTTTCCTTCCTAGGCTTAAGGTTTGAGTTAGGCCTAGGGTTAGTGTTCTTTTAACCAGAAAGCCCTGAGTTCCAAGAACACAGCAGCTGCGAAGGACTACCCAAGAAGAGCGCAGAAGTGCCTCAACATGCCTGCCTCCACAGCTTTTTCCTTGGGGACGTTCCGAAACGAAGGCTGATTTAGAAGCCTCCAGTTTGGGCTAAAGTTGTGGTTTTTTAAACCAGGAAGCCCTGTGCTCCAAGCACACTGCAGCTGTGAAAGGCATCCCAAGGGGAGCGCAAAAGTGCCACAACATGGCTGTCTCCACAGCTTTTCCCTTGGGATAATTCCTAAACCCAGGCTGATTTAAATGACCAGTGTTATGGTTAGGGTTAGGGTTACGCCTAGGTGTAGAGCTTTTTAAACCAGCAAGCTCTGAGCTCCAGGCACACGGCAGCTGCGAAAGGCATCCCAAGGGGAGCACAAAAGTGCCAGAAAATGGCTGCCTCCACACGTTTTCATTGGCACCATTGCTAAGCCTAGGCTGAATCACCTGCCTCCAGTCTCAGCTAGGGACATTGTTTTTTAAACCAGGAAGCCCTGAGCTCCAGGCACACGGCAGCTGTGAAAGTCATCCCAGTGGGAGTACAAAAGTGCAACAACATGGCAGCTTTCACAGCTTTTTCCTTGGCACCATCCCTATACCTAGGCTGATTTATCTGCCTAGGGTTAGGGTTAGGGCTCAGCCTAGGGCTAGGATTTTTTTAAGCAGGAAGCCCTGAGTTCCAGGCTTACTGCATCTGCCAAAGGCATCCCAAAGGGAGCGCAGAAGTGCCACAACATGGCTGCTTTCACAGCTTTTTCCTTAGGAAGAACCCTAATACCCGGCTGATTTACCTTCCTAGGGTTACTGTTAGGCTTAGGCCTAGGACTTTTAAAACCAGGAAGCCCTGTGCTCCAGGCACACTGCAGCTGTGAAAGGCATCCCAAGGGGAGCGCAAAAGTGACACAACTTGGCTGCCTCCACTGCTATTTCCATGAGACCATCCCGAATCATAGGCTGATTTTCCTTCCTAGGCTTAAGGTTTGAGTTAGGCCTAGGGTTAGTGTTCTTTTAACCAGAAAGCCCTGAGTTCCAAGAACACAGCAGCTGCGAAGGACTACCCAAGAAGAGCGCAGAAGTGCCTCAACATGCCTGCCTCCACAGCTTTTTCCTTGGGGACGTCCCGAAACGAAGGCTGATTTAGAAGCCTCCAGTTTGGGCTAAAGTTGTGGTTTTTTAAACCAGGAAGCCCTGTGCTCCAAGCACACTGCAGCTGTGAAAGGCATCCCAAGGGGAGCGCAAAAGTGCCACAACATGGCTGTCTCCACAGCTTTTCCCCTAGGATAATTCCTAAACCCAGGCTGATTTAAATGACCAGTGTTACGGTTAGGGTTAGGGTTACGCCTAGGTGTAGAGCTTTTTAAACCAGCAAGCTCTGAGCTCCAGGCACACGGAAGCTGCGAAAGGCATCCCAAGGGGAGCACAAAAGTGCCAGAAAATGGCTGCCTCCACACGTTTTCATTGGCACCATTGCTAAGCCTAGGCTGAATCACCTGCCTCAAGTCTCAGCTAGGGACATGGTTTTTTAAACCAGGAAGCCCTGAGCTCCAGGCACACGGCAGCTGTGAAAGGCATCCCAAGGGGAGTACAAAAGTGCAACAACATGGCAGCTTTCACAGCTTTTTCCTTGGCACCATCCCTATACCTAGGCTGATTTATCTGCCTAGGGTTAGGGTTAGGGCTCAGCCTAGGGCTAGGATTTTTTTAACCAGGAAGCCCTGAGTTCCAGGCTTACTGCATCTGCCAAAGGCATCCCAAAGCGAGCGCAGAAGTGCCACAACATGGCTGCTTTCACAGCTTTTTCCTTAGGAAGAACCCTAATACCCGGCTGATTTACCTTCCTAGGGTTACTGTTAGGCTTAGGCCTAGGACTTTTAAAACCAGGAAGCCCTGTGCTCCAGGCACACTGCAGCTGTTAAAGGCATCCCAAGGGGAGCGCAAAAGTGACACAACTTGGCTGCCTCCACTGCTATTTCCATGAGACCATCCCGAATCATAGGCTGATTTTCCTTCCTAGGCTTAAGGTTTGAGTTAGGCCTAGGGTTAGTGTTCTTTTAACCAGAAAGCCCTGAGTTCCAAGAACACAGCAGCTGCGAAGGACTACCCAAGAAGAGCGCAGAAGTGCCTCAACATGCCTGCCTCCACAGCTTTTTCCTTGGGGACGTCCCGAAACGAAGGCTGATTTAGAAGCCTCCAGTTTGGGCTAAAGTTGTGGTTTTTTAAACCAGGAAGCCCTGTGCTCCAAGCACACTGCAGCTGTGAAAGGCATCCCAAGGGGAGCGCAAAAGTGCCACAACATGGCTGTCTCCACAGCTTTTCCCCTAGGATAATTCCTAAACCCAGGCTGATTTAAATGACCAGTGTTACGGTTAGGGTTAGGGTTACGCCTAGGTGTAGAGCTTTTTAAACCAGCAAGCTCTGAGCTCCAGGCACACGGAAGCTGCGAAAGGCATCCCAAGGGGAGCACAAAAGTGCCAGAAAATGGCTGCCTCCACACGTTTTCATTGGCACCATTGCTAAGCCTAGGCTGAATCACCTGCCTCAAGTCTCAGCTAGGGACATGGTTTTTTAAACCAGGAAGCCCTGAGCTCCAGGCACACGGCAGCTGTGAAAGGCATCCCAAGGGGAGTACAAAAGTGCAACAACATGGCAGCTTTCACAGCTTTTTCCTTGGCACCATCCCTATACCTAGGCTGATTTATCTGCCTAGGGTTAGGGTTAGGGCTCAGCCTAGGGCTAGGATTTTTTTAACCAGGAAGCCCTGAGTTCCAGGCTTACTGCATCTGCCAAAGGCATCCCAAAGGGAGCGCAGAAGTGCCACAACATGGCTGCTTTCACAGCTTTTTCCTTAGGAAGAACCCTAATACCCGGCTGATTTACCTTCCTAGGGTTACTGTTAGGCTTAGGCCTAGGACTTTTAAAACCAGGAAGACCTGTGCTCCAGGCACACTGCAGCTGTGAAAGGCATCCCAAGGGGAGCGCAATAGTGACACAACTTGGCTGCCTCCACTGCTATTTCCATGAGACCATCCCGAATCATAGGCTGATTTTCCTTCCTAGGCTTAAGGTTTGAGTTAGGCCTAGGGTTAGTGTTCTTTTAACCAGAAAGCCCTGAGTTCCAAGAACACAGCAGCTGCGAAGGACTACCCAAGAAGAGCGCAGAAGTGCCTCAACATGCCTGCCTCCACAGCTTTTTCCTTGGGGACGTCCCGAAACGAAGGCTGATTTCGAAGCCTCCAGTTTGGGCTGAAGTTTTGGTTTTTTAAACCAGGAAGCCCTGTGCTCCAAGCACACTGCAGCTGTGAAAGGCATCCCAAGGGGAGCGCAAAAGTGCCACAACATGGCTGTCTCCACAGCTTTTCCCTTGGGATAATTCCTAAACCCAGGCTGATTTAAATGACCAGTGTTACGGTTAGGGTTAGGGTTACGCCTAGGTGTAGAGCTTTTTAAACCAGCAAGCTCTGAGCTCCAGGCACACGGCAGCTGCGAAAGGCATCCCAAGGGGAGCACAAAAGTGCCAGAAAATGGCTGCCTCCACACGTTTTCATTGGCACCATTGCTAAGCCTAGGCTGAATCACCTGCCTCCAGTCTCAGCTAGGGACATGGTTTTTTAAACCAGGAAGCCCTGAGCTCCAGGCACACGGCAGCTGTGAAAGGCATCCCAAGGGGAGTACAAAAGTGCAACAACATGGCAGCTTTCACAGCTTTTTCCTTGGCACCATCCCTATACCTAGGCTGATTTATCTGCCTAGGGTTAGGGTTAGGGCTCAGCCTAGGGCTAGGATTTTTTTAAGCAGGAAGCCCTGAGTTCCAGGCTTACTGCATCTGCCAAAGGCATCCCAAAGGGAGCGCAGAAGTGCCACAACATGGCTGCTTTCACAGCTTTTTCCTTAGGAAGAACCCTAATACCCGGCTGATTTACCTTCCTAGGGTTACTGTTAGGCTTAGGCCTAGGACTTTTAAAACCAGGAAGCCCTGTGCTCCAGGCACACTGCAGCTGTGGAAGGCATCCCAAGGGGAGCGCAAAAGTGACACAACTTGGCTGCCTCCACTGCTATTTCCATGAGACCATCCCGAATCATAGGCTGATTTTCCTTCCTAGGCTTAAGGTTTGAGTTAGGCCTAGGGTTAGTGTTCTTTTAACCAGAAAGCCCTGAGTTCCAAGAACACAGCAGCTGCGAAGGACTACCCAAGAAGAGCGCAGAAGTGCCTCAACATGCCTGCCTCCACAGCTTTTTCCTTGGGGACGTCCCGAAACGAAGGCTGATTTAGAAGCCTCCAGTTTGGGCTAAAGTTGTGGTTTTTTAAACCAGGAAGCCCTGTGCTCCAAGCACACTGCAGCTGTGAAAGGCATCCCAAGGGGAGCGCAAAAGTGCCACAACATGGCTGTCTCCACAGCTTTTCCCTTGGGATAATTCCTAAACCCAGGCTGATTTAAATGACCAGTGTTACGGTTAGGGTTAGGGTTACGCCTAGGTGTAGAGCTTTTTAAACCAGCAAGCTCTGAGCTCCAGGCACACGGCAGCAGCGAAAGGCATCCCAAGGGGAGCACAAAAGTGCCAGAAAATGGCTGCCTCCACACGTTTTCATTGGCACCATTGCTAAGCCTAGGCTGAATCACCTGCCTCCAGTCTCAGCTAGGGACATGGTTTTTTAAACCAGGAAGCCCTGAGCTCCAGGCACACGGCAGCTGTGAAAGGCATCCCAAGGGGAGTACAAAAGTGCAACAACATGGCAGCTTTCACAGCTTTTTCCTTGGCACCATCCCTATACCTAGGCTGATTTATCTGCCTAGGGTTAGGGTTAGGGCTCAGCCAAGGGCAAGGATTTTTTTAACCAGGAAGCCCTGAGTTCCAGGCTTACTGCATCTGCCAAAGGCATCCCAAAGGGAGCACAGAAGTGCCACAACATGGCTGCTTTCACAGCTTTTTCCTTAGGAAGAACCCTAATACCCGGCTGATTTACCTTCCTAGGGTTACTGGTAGGCTTAGGCCTAGGACTTTTAAAACCAGGAAGCCCTGTGCTCCAGGCACACTGCAGCTGTTAAAGGCATCCCAAGGGGAGCGCAAAAGTGACACAACTTGGCTGCCTCCACTGCTATTTCCATGAGACCATCCCGAATCATAGGCTGATTTTCCTTCCTAGGCTTAAGGTTTGAGTTAGGCCTAGGGTTAGTGTTCTTTTAACCAGAAAGCCCTGAGTTCCAAGAACACAGCAGCTACGAAGGACTACCCAAGAAGAGCGCAGAAGTGCCTCAACATGCCTGCCTCCACAGCTTTTTCCTTGGGGACGTCCCGAAACGAAGGCTGATTTCGAAGCCTCCAGTTTGGGCTAAAGTTGTGGTTTTTTAAACCAGGAAGCCCTGTGCTCCAAGCACACTGCAGCTGTGAAAGGCATCCCAAGGGGAGCGCAAAAGTGCCACAACATGGCTGTCTCCACAGCTTTTCCCCTAGGATAATTCCTAAACCCAGGCTGATTTAAATGACCAGTGTTCTGGTTAGGGTTAGGGTTACGCCTAGGTGTAGAGCTTTTTAAACCAGCAAGCTCTGAGCTCCAGGCACACGGCAGCTGCGAAAGGCATCCCAAGGGGAGCACAAAAGTGCCAGAAAATGGCTGCCTCCACACGTTTTCATTGGCACCATTGCTAAGCCTAGGCTGAATCACCTGCCTCCAGTCTCAGCTAGGGACATGGTTTTTTAAACCAGGAAGCCCTGAGCTCCAGGCACACGGCAGCTGTGAAAGGCATCCCAAGGGGAGTACAAAAGTGCAACCGCATGGCAGCTTTCACAGCTTTTTCCTTGGCACCATCCCTATACCTAGGCTGATTTATCTGCCTAGGGTTAGGGTTAGGGCTCAGCCTAGGGCTAGGATTTTTTTAAGCAGGAAGCCCTGAGTTCCAGGCTTACTGCATCTGCCAAAGGCATCCCAAAGGGAGCGCAGAAGGTCCACAACATGGCTGCTTTCACAGCTTTTTCCTTAGGAAGAACCCTAATACCCGGCTGATTTACCTTCCTAGGGTTACTGTTAGGCTTAGGCCTAGGACTTTTAAAACCAGGAAGCCCTGTGCTCCAGGCACACTGCAGCTGTGAAAGGCATCCCAAGGGGAGCGCAAAAGTGACACAACTTGGCTGCCTCCACTGCTATTTCCATGAGACCATCCCGAATCATAGGCTGATTTTCCTTCCTAGGCTTAAGGTTTGAGTTAGGCCTAGGGTTAGTGTTCTTTTAACCAGAAAGCCCTGAGTTCCAAGAACACAGCAGCTGCGAAGGACTACCCAAGAAGAGCGCAGAAGTGCCTCAACATGCCTGCCTCCACAGCTTTTTCCTTGGGGACGTCCCGAAACGAAGGCTGATTTCGAAGCCTCCAGTTTGGGCTAAAGTTGTGGTTTTTTAAACCAGGAAGCCCTGTGCTCCAAGCACACTGCAGCTGTGAAAGGCATCCCAAGGGGAGCGCAAAAGTGCCACAACATGGCTGTCTCCACAGCTTTTCCCTTGGGATAATTCCTAAACCCAGGCTGATTTAAATGACCAGTGTTACGGTTAGGGTTAGGGTTACGCCTAGGTGTAGAGCTTTTTAAACCAGCAAGCTCTGAGCTCCAGGCACACAGCAGCTGCGAGAGGCATCCCAAGGGGAGCACAAAAGTGCCAGAAAATGGCTGCCTCCACACGTTTTCATTGGCACCATTGCTAAGCCTAGGCTGAATCACCTGCCTCCAGTCTCAGCTAGGGACATTGTTTTTTAAACCAGGAAGCCCTGAGCTCCAGGAACACGGCAGCTGTGAAAGGCATCCCAGTGGGAGTACAAATGTGCAACAACATGGCAGCTTTCACAGCTTTTTCCTTGGCACCATCCCTATACCTAGGCTGATTTATCTGCCTAGGGTTAGGGTTAGGGCTCAGCCTAGGGCTAGGATTTTTTTAAGCAGGAAGCCCTGAGTTCCAGGCTTACTGCATCTGCCAAAGGCATCCCAAAGGGAGCGCAGAAGTGCCACAACATGGCTGCTTTCACAGCTTTTTCCTTAGGAAGAACCCTAATACCCGGCTGATTTACCTTCCTAGGGTTACTGTTAGTCTTAGGCCTAGGACTTTTAAAACCAGGAAGCCCTGTGCTCCAGGCACACTGCAGCTGTGAAAGGCATCCCAAGGGGAGCGCAAAAGTGACACAACTTGGCTGCCTCCACTGCTATTTCCATGAGACCATCCCGAATCATAGGCTGATTTTCCTTCCTAGGCTTAAGGTTTGAGTTAGGCCTAGGGTTAGTGTTCTTTTAACCAGAAAGCCCTGAGTTCCAAGAACACAGCAGCTGCGAAGGACTACCCAAGAAGAGCGCAGAAGTGCCTCAACATGCCTGCCTCCACAGCTTTTTCCTTGGGGACGTCCCGAAACGAAGGCTGATTTCGAAGCCTCCAGTTTGGGCTAAAGTTGTGGTTTTTTACACCAGGAAGCCCTGTGCTCCAAGCACACTGCAGCTGTGAAAGGCATGCCAAGGGGAGCGCAAAAGTGCCACAACATGGCTGTCTCCACAGCTTTTCCCCTAGGATAATTCCTAAACCCAGGCTGATTTAAATGACCAGTGTTACGGTTAGGGTTAGGGTTACGCCTAGGTGTAGAGCTTTTTAAACCAGCAAGCTCTGAGCTCCAGGCACACGGCAGCTGCGAAAGGCATCCCAAGGGGAGCACAAAAGTGCCAGAAAATGGCTGCCTCCACACGTTTTCATTGGCACCATTGCTAAGCCTAGGCTGAATCACCTGCCTCCAGTCTCAGCTAGGGACATGGTTTTTTAAACCAGGAAGCCCTGAGCTCCAGGCACACGGCAGCTGTGAAAGGCATCCCAAGGGGAGTACAAAAGTGCAACAACATGGCAGCTTTCACAGCTTTTTCCTTGGCACCATCCCTATACCTAGGCTGATTTATCTGCCTAGGGTTAGGGTTAGGGCTCAGCCTAGGGCTAGGATTTTTTTAACCAGGAAGCCCTGAGTTCCAGGCTTACTGCATCTGCCAAAGGCATCCCAAAGGGAGCGCAGAAGTGCCACAACATGGCTGCTTTCACAGCTTTTTCCTTAGGAAGAACCCTAATACCCGGCTGATTTACCTTCCTAGGGTTACTGTTAGGCTTAGGCCTAGGACTTTTAAAACCAGGAAGACCTGTGCTCCAGGCACACTGCAGCTGTTAAAGGCATCCCAAGGGGAGCGCAAAAGTGACACAACTTGGCTGCCTCCACTGCTATTTCCATGAGACCATCCCGAATCATAGGCTGATTTTCCTTCCTAGGCTTAAGGTTTGAGTTAGGCCTAGGGTTAGTGTTCTTTTAACCAGAAAGCCCTGAGTTCCAAGAACACAGCAGCTGCGAAGGACTACCCAAGAAGAGCGCAGAAGTGCCTCAACATGCCTGCCTCCACAGCTTTTTCCTTGGGGACGTCCCGAAACGAAGGCTGATTTCGAAGCCTCCAGTTTGGGCTAAAGTTGTGGTTTTTTAAACCAGGAAGCCCTGTGCTCCAAGCACACTGCAGCTGTGAAAGGCATCCCAAGGGGAGCGCAAAAGTGCCACAACATGGCTGTCTCCACAGCTTTTCCCTTGGGATAATTCCTAAACCCAGGCTGATTTAAATGACCAGTGTTACGGTTAGGGTTAGGGTTACGCCTAGGTGTAGAGCTTTTTAAACCAGCAAGCTCTGAGCTCCAGGCACACAACAGCTGCGAAAGGCATCCCAAGAGGAGCACAAAAGTGCCAGAAAATGGCTGCCTCCACACGTTTTCATTGGCACCATTGCTAAGCCTAGGCTGAATCACCTGCCTCCAGTCTCAGCTAGGGACATGGTTTTTTAAACCAGGAAGCCCTGAGCTCCAGGCACACGGCAGCTGTGAAAGGCATCCCAAGGGGAGTACAAAAGTGCAACAACATGGCAGCTTTCACAGCTTTTTCCTTGGCACCATCCCTATACCTAGGCTGATTTATCTGCCTAGGGTTAGGGTTAGGGCTCAGCCAAGGGCAAGGATTTCTTTAACCAGGAAGCCCTGAGTTCCAGGCTTACTGCATCTGCCAAAGGCATCCCAAAGGGAGTGCAGAAGTGCCACAACATGGCTGCTTTCACAGCTTTTTCCTTAGGAAGAACCCTAATACCCGGCTGATTTACCTTCCTAGGGTTACTGTTAGGCTTAGGCCTAGGACTTTTAAAACCAGGAAGCCCTGTGCTCCAGGCACACTGCAGCTGTTAAAGGCATCCCAAGGGGAGCGCAAAAGTGACACAACTTGGCTGCCTCCACTGCTATTTCCATGAGACCATCCCGAATCATAGGCTGATTTTCCTTCCTAGGCTTAAGGTTTGAGTTAGGCCTAGGGTTAGTGTTCTTTTAACCAGAAAGCCCTGAGTTCCAAGAACACAGCAGCTGCGAAGGACTACCCAAGAAGAGCGCAGAAGTGCCTCAACATGCCTGCCTCCACAGCTTTTTCCTTGGGGACGTCCCGAAAAGAAGGCTGACTTAGAAGCCTCCAGTTTGGGCTAAAGTTGTGGTTTTGTAAACCAGGAAGCCCTGTGCTCCAAGCACACTGCAGCTGTGAAAGGCATCCCAAGGGGAGCGCAAAAGTGCCACAACATGGCTGTCTCCACAGCTTTTCCCTTGGGATAATTCCTAAACCCAGGCTGATTTAAATGACCAGTGTTACGGTTAGGGTTAGGGTTACGCCTAGGTGTAGAGCTTTTTAAACCAGCAAGCTCTGAGCTCCAGGCACACGGCAGCTGCGAAAGGCATCCCAAGGGGAGCACAAAAGTGCCAGAAAATGGCTGCCTCCACACGTTTTCATTGGCACCATTGCTAAGCCTAGGCTGAATCACCTGCCTCCAGTCTCAGCTAGGGACATGGTTTTTTAAACCAGGAAGCCCTGAGCTCCAGGCACACGGCAGCTGTGAAAGGCATCCCAAGGGGAGTACAAAAGTGCAACAACATGGCAGCTTTCACAGCTTTTTCCTTGGCACCATCCCTATACCTAGGCTGATTTATCTGCCTAGGGTTAGGGTTAGGGCTCAGCCTAGGGCTAGGATTTTTTTAACCAGGAAGCCCTGAGTTCCAGGCTTACTGCATCTGCCAAAGGCATCCCAAAGGGAGCGCAGAAGTGCCACAACATGGCTGCTTTCACAGCTTTTTCCTTAGGAAGAACCCTAATACCCGGCTGATTTACCTTCCTAGGGTTACTGTTAGGCTTAGGCCTAGGACTTTTAAAACCAGGAAGCCCTGTGCTCCAGGCACACTGCAGCTGTTAAAGGCATCCCAAGGGGAGCGCAAAAGTGACACAACTTGGCTGCCTCCACTGCTATTTCCATGAGACCATCCCGAATCATAGGCTGATTTTCCTTCCTAGGCTCAAGGTTTGAGTTAGGCCTAGGGTTAGTGTTCTTTTAACCAGAAAGCCCTGAGTTCCAAGAACACAGCAGCTGCGAAGGACTACCCAAGAAGAGCGCAGAAGTGCCTCAACATGCCTGCCTCCACAGCTTTTTCCTTGGGGACGTCCCGAAACGAAGGCTGATTTAGAAGCCTCCAGTTTGGGCTAAAGTTGTGGTTTTTTAAACCAGGAAGCCCTGTGCTCCAAGCACACTGCAGCTGTGAAAGGCATCCCAAGGGGAGCGCAAAAGTGCCACAACATGGCTGTCTCCACAGCTTTTCCCTTGGGATAATTCCTAAACCCAGGCTGATTTAAATGACCAGTGTTACGGTTAGGGTTAGGGTTACGCCTAGGTGTAGAGCTTTTTAAACCAGCAAGCTCTGAGCTCCAGGCACACGGCAGCTGCGAAAGGCATCCCAAGGGGAGCACAAAAGTGCCAGAAAATGGCTGCCTCCACACGTTTTCATTGGCACCATTGCTAAGCCTAGGCTGAATCACCTGCCTCCAGTCTCAGCTAGGGACATGGTTTTTTAAACCAGGAAGCCCTGAGCTCCAGGCACACGGCAGCTGTGAAAGGCATCCCAAGGGGAGTACAAAAGTGCAACAACATGGCAGCTTTCACAGCTTTTTTCTTGGCACCATCCCTATACCTAGGCTGATTTATCTGCCTAGGGTTAGGGTTAGGGCTCAGCCAAGGGCAAGGATTTCTTTAAGCAGGAAGCCCTGAGTTCCAGGCTTACTGCATCTGCCAAAGGCATCCCAAAGGGAGTGCAGAAGTGCCACAACATGGCTGCTTTCACAGCTTTTTCCTTAGGAAGAACCCTAATACCCGGCTGATTTACCTTCCTAGGGTTACTGTTAGGCTTAGGCCTAGGACTTTTAAAACCAGGAAGCCCTGTGCTCCAGGCACACTGCAGCTGTTAAAGGCATCCGAAGGGGAGCGCAAAAGTGACACAACTTGGCTGCCTCCACTGCTATTTCCATGAGACCATCCCGAATCATAGGCTGATTTTCCTTCCTAGGCTCAAGGTTTGATTTAGGCCTAGGGTTAGTGTTCTTTTAACCAGAAAGCCCTGAGTTCCAAGAACACAGCAGCTGCGAAGGACTACCCAAGAAGAGCGCAGAAGTGCCTCAACATGCCTGCCTCCACAGCTTTTTCCTTGGGGACGTCCCGAAACGAAGGCTGATTTAGAAGCCTCCAGTTTGGGCTAAAGTTGTGGTTTTTTAAACCAGGAAGCCCTGTGCTCCAAGCACACTGCAGCTGTGAAAGGCATCCCAAGGGGAGCGCAAAAGTGCCACAACATGGCTGTCTCCACAGCTTTTCCCTTGGGATAATTCCTAAACCCAGGCTGATTTAAATGACCAGTGTTACGGTTAGGGTTAGGGTTACGCCTAGGTGTAGAGCTTTTTAAACCAGCAAGCTCTGAGCTCCAGGCACACGGCAGCTGCGAAAGGCATCCCAAGGGGAGCACAAAAGTGCCAGAAAATGGCTGCCTCCACACGTTTTCATTGGCACCATTGCTAAGCCTAGGCTGAATCACCTGCCTCCAGTCTCAGCTAGGGACATGGTTTTTTAAACCAGGAAGCCCTGAGCTCCAGGCACACGGCAGCTGTGAAAGGCATCCCAAGGGGAGTACAAAAGTGCAACAACATGGCAGCTTTCACAGCTTTTTCCTTGGCACCATCCCTATACCTAGGCTGATTTATCTGCCTAGGGTTAGGGTTAGGGCTCAGCCTAGGGCTAGGATTTTTTTAACCAGGAAGCCCTGAGTTCCAGGCTTACTGCATCTGCCAAAGGCATCCCAAAGGGAGCGCAGAAGTGCCACAACATGGCTGCTTTCACACCTTTTTCCTTAGGAAGAACCCTAATACCCGGCTGATTTACCTTCCTAGGGTTACTGTTAGGCTTAGGCCTAGGACTTTTAAAACCAGGAAGACCTGTGCTCCAGGCACACTGCAGCTGTTAAAGGCATCCCAAGGGGAGCGCAAAAGTGACACAACTTGGCTGCCTCCACTGCTATTTCCATGAGACCATCCCGAATCATAGGCTGATTTTCCTTCCTAGGCTTAAGGTTTGAGTTAGGCCTAGGGTTAGTGTTCTTTTAACCAGAAAGCCCTGAGTTCCAAGAACACAGCAGCTGCGAAGGACTACCCAAGAAGAGCGCAGAAGTGCCTCAACATGCCTGCCTCCACAGCTTTTTCCTTGGGGACGTCCCGAAACGAAGGCTGATTTAGAAGCCTCCAGTTTGGGCTAAAGTTGTGGTTTTGTAAACCAGGAAGCCCTGTGCTCCAAGCACACTGCAGCTGTGAAAGGCATCCCAAGGGGAGCGCAAAAGTGCCACAACATGGCTGTCTCCACAGCTTTTCCCTTGGGATAATTCCTAAACCCAGGCTGATTTAAATGACCAGTGTTACGGTTAGGGTTAGGGTTACGCCTAGGTGTAGAGCTTTTTAAACCAGCAAGCTCTGAGCTCCAGGCACACGGCAGCTGCGAAAGGCATCCCAAGGGGAGCACAAAAGTGCCAGAAAATGGCTGCCTCCACACGTTTTCATTGGCACCATTGCTAAGCCTAGGCTGAATCACCTGCCTCCAGTCTCAGCTAGGGACATGGTTTTTTAAACCAGGAAGCCCTGAGCTCCAGGCACACGGCAGCTGTGAAAGGCATCCCAAGGGGAGTACAAAAGTGCAACAACATGGCAGCTTTCACAGCTTTTTCCTTGGCACCATCCCTATACCTAGGCTGATTTATCTGCCTAGGGTTAGGGTTAGGGCTCAGCCTAGGGCTAGGATTTTTTTAACCAGGAAGCCCTGAGTTCCAGGCTTACTGCATCTGCCAAAGGCATCCCAAAGGGAGCGCAGAAGTGCCACAACATGGCTGCTTTCACAGCTTTTTCCTTAGGAAGAACCCTAATACCCGGCTGATTTACCTTCCTAGGGTTACTGTTAGGCTTAGGCCTAGGACTTTTAAAACCAGGAAGCCCTGTGCTCCAGGCACACTGCAGCTGTTAAAGGCATCCCAAGGGGAGCGCAAAAGTGACACAACTTGGCTGCCTCCACTGCTATTTCCATGAGACCATCCCGAATCATAGGCTGATTTTCCTTCCTAGGCTCAAGGTTTGAGTTAGGCCTAGGGTTAGTGTTCTTTTAACCAGAAAGCCCTGAGTTCCAAGAACACAGCAGCTGCGAAGGACTACCCAAGAAGAGCGCAGAAGTGCCTCAACATGCCTGCCTCCACAGCTTTTTCCTTGGGGATGTCCCGAAACGAAGGCTGATTTAGAAGCCTCCAGTTTGGGCTAAAGTTGTGGTTTTGTAAACCAGGAAGCCCTGTGCTCCAAGCACACTGCAGCTGTGAAAGGCATCCCAAGGGGAGCGCAAAAGTGCCACAACATGGCTGTCTCCACAGCTTTTCCCTTGGGATAATTCCTAAACCCAGGCTGATTTAAATGACCAGTGTTACGGTTAGGGTTAGGGTTACGCCTAGGTGTAGAGCTTTTTAAACCAGCAAGCTCTGAGCTCCAGGCACACGGCAGCTGCGAAAGGCATCCCAAGGGGAGCACAAAAGTGCCAGAAAATGGCTGCCTCCACACGTTTTCATTGGCACCATTGCTAAGCCTAGGCTGAATCACCTGCCTCCAGTCTCAGCTAGGGACATGGTTTTTTAAACCAGGAAGCCCTGAGCTCCAGGCACACGGCAGCTGTGAAAGGCATCCCAAGGGGAGTACAAAAGTGCAACAACATGGCAGCTTTCACAGCTTTTTCCTTGGCACCATCCCTATACCTAGGCTGATTTATCTGCCTAGGGTTAGGGTTAGGGCTCAGCCAAGGGCAAGGATTTTTTTAAGCAGGAAGCCCTGAGTTCCAGGCTTACTGCATCTGCCAAAGGCATCCCAAAGGGAGCGCAGAAGTGCCACAACATGGCTGCTTTCACAGCTTTTTCCTTAGGAAGAACCCTAATACCCGGCTGATTTACCTTCCTAGGGTTACTGTTAGGCTTAGGCCTAGGACTTTTAAAACCAGGAAGCCCTGTGCTACAGGCACACTGCAGCTGTTAAAGGCATCCCAAGGGGAGCGCAAAAGTGACACAACTTGGCTGCCTCCACTGCTATTTCCATGAGACCATCCCGAATCATAGGCTGATTTTCCTTCCTAGGCTTAAGGTTTGAGTTAGGCCTAGGGTTAGTGTTCTTTTAACCAGAAAGCCCTGAGTTCCAAGAACACAGCAGCTGCGAAGGACTACCCAAGAAGAGCGCAGAAGTGCCTCAACATGCCTGCCTCCACAGCTTTTTCCTTGGGGACGTCCCGAAACGAAGGCTGATTTCGAAGCCTCCAGTTTGGGCTAAAGTTGTGGTTTTTTAAACCAGGAAGCCCTGTGCTCCAAGCACTCTGCAGCTGTGAAAGGCATCCCAAGGGGAGCGCAAAAGTGCCACAACATGGCTGTGTCCACAGCTTTTCCCTTGGGATAATTCCTAAACCCAGGCTGATTTAAATGACCAGTGTTACGGTTAGGGTTAGGGTTACGCCTAGGTGTAGAGCTTTTTAAACCAGCAAGCTCTGAGCTCCAGGCACACGGCAGCTGCGAAAGGCATCCCAAGGGGAGCACAAAAGTGCCAGAAAATGGCTGCCTCCACACGTTTTCATTGGCACCATTGCTAAGCCTAGGCTGAATTACCTGCCTCCAGTCTCAGCTAGGGACATGGTTTTTTAAACCAGGAAGCCCTGAGCTCCAGGCACACGGCAGCTGTGAAAGGCATCCCAAGGGGAGTACAAAAGTGCAACAACATGGCAGCTTTCACAGCTTTTTCCTTGGCACCATCCCTATACCTAGGCTGATTTATCTGCCTAGGGTTAGGGTTAGGGCTCAGCCTAGGGCTAGGATTTTTTTAACCAGGAAGCCCTGAGTTCCAGGCTTACTGCATCTGCCAAAGGCATCCCAAAGGGAGCGCAGAAGTGCCACAACATGGCTGCTTTCACAGCTTTTTCCTTAGGAAGAACCCTAATACCCGGCTGATTTACCTTCCTAGGGTTACTGTTAGGCTTAGGCCTAGGACTTTTAAAACCAGGAAGCCCTGTGCTCCAGGCACACTGCAGCTGTTAAAGGCATCCCAAGGGGAGCGCAAAAGTGACACAACTTGGCTGCCTCCACTGCTATTTCCATGAGACCATCCCGAATCATAGGCTGATTTTCCTTCCTAGGCTTAAGGTTTGAGTTAGGCCTAGGGTTAGTGTTCTTTTAACCAGAAAGCCCTGAGTTCCAAGAACACAGCAGCTGCGAAGGACTACCCAAGAAGAGCGCAGAAGTGCCTCAACATGCCTGCCTCCACAGCTTTTTCCTTGGGGACGTCCCGAAACGAAGGCTGATTTAGAAGCCTCCAGTTTGGGCTAAAGTTGTGGTTTTTTACACCAGGAAGCCCTGTGCTCCAAGCACTCTGCAGCTGTGAAAGGCATCCCAAGGGGAGCGCAAAAGTGCCACAACATGGCTGTCTCCACAGCTTTTCCCTTGGGATAATTCCTAAACCCAGGCTGATTTAAATGACCAGTGTTACGGTTAGGGTTAGGGTTACGCCTAGGTGTAGAGCTTTTTAAACCAGCAAGCTCTGAGCTCCAGGCACACGGCAGCTGCGAAAGGCATCCCAAGGGGAGCACAAAAGTGCCAGAAAATGGCTGCCTCCACACGTTTTCATTGGCACCATTGCTAAGCCTAGGCTGAATTACCTGCCTCCAGTCTCAGCTAGGGACATGGTTTTTTAAACCAGGAAGCCCTGAGCTCCAGGCACACGGCAGCTGTGAAAGGCATCCCAAGGGGAGTACAAAAGTGCAACAACATGGCAGCTTTCACAGCTTTTTCCTTGGCACCATCCCTATACCTAGGCTGATTTATCTGCCTAGGGTTAGGGTTAGGGCTCAGCCTAGGGCTAGGATTTTTTTAACCAGGAAGCCCTGAGTTCCAGGCTTACTGCATCTGCCAAAGGCATCCCAAAGGGAGCGCAGAAGTGCCACAACATGGCTGCTTTCACAGCTTTTTCCTTAGGAAGAACCCTAATACCCGGCTGATTTACCTTCCTAGGGTTACTGTTAGGCTTAGGCCTAGGACTTTTAAAACCAGGAAGCCCTGTGCTCCAGGCACACTGCAGCTGTTAAAGGCATCCCAAGGGGAGCGCAAAAGTGACACAACTTGGCTGCCTCCACTGCTATTTCCATGAGACCATCCCGAATCATAGGCTGATTTTCCTTCCTAGGCTTAAGGTTTGAGTTAGGCCTAGGGTTAGTGTTCTTTTAACCAGAAAGCCCTGAGTTCCAAGAACACAGCAGCTGCGAAGGACTACCCAAGAAGAGCGCAGAAGTGCCTCAACATGCCTGCCTCCACAGCTTTTTCCTTGGGGACGTCCCGAAACGAAGGCTGATTTAGAAGCCTCCAGTTTGGGCTAAAGTTGTGGTTTTGTAAACCAGGAAGCCCTGTGCTCCAAGCACACTGCAGCTGTGAAAGGCATCCCAAGGGGAGCGCAAAAGTGCCACAACATGGCTGTCTCCACAGCTTTTCCCTTGGGATAATTCCTAAACCCAGGCTGATTTAAATGACCAGTGTTACGGTTAGGGTTAGGGTTACGCCTAGGTGTAGAGCTTTTTAAACCAGCAAGCTCTGAGCTCCAGGCACACGGCAGCTGCGAAAGGCATCCCAAGGGGAGCACAAAAGTGCCAGAAAATGGCTGCCTCCACACGTTTTCATTGGCACCATTGCTAAGCCTAGGCTGAATCACCTGCCTCCAGTCTCAGCTAGGGACATGGTTTTTTAAACCAGGAAGCCCTGAGCTCCAGGCACACGGCAGCTGTGAAAGGCATCCCAAGGGGAGTACAAAAGTGCAACAACATGGCAGCTTTCACAGCTTTTTTCTTGGCACCATCCCTATACCTAGGCTGATTTATCTGCCTAGGGTTAGGGTTAGGGCTCAGCCAAGGGCAAGGAATTTTTTAAGCAGGAAGCCCTGAGTTCCAGGCTTACTGCATCTGCCAAAGGCATCCCAAAGGGAGCGCAGAAGTGCCACAACATGGCTGCTTTCACAGCTTTTTCCTTAGGAAGAACCCTAATACCCGGCTGATTTACCTTCCTAGGGTTACTGTTAGGCTTAGGCCTAGGACTTTTAAAACCAGGAAGCCCTGTGCTCCAGGCACACTGCAGCTGTTAAAGGCATCCCAAGGGGAGCGCAAAAGTGACACAACTTGGCTGCCTCCACTGCTATTTCCATGAGACCATCCCGAATCATAGGCTGATTTTCCTTCCTAGGCTTAAGGTTTGAGTTAGGCCTAGGGTTAGTGTTCTTTTAACCAGAAAGCCCTGAGTTCCAAGAACACAGCAGCTGCGAAGGACTACCCAAGAAGAGCGCAGAAGTGCCTCAACATGCCTGCCTCCACAGCTTTTTCCTTGGGGACGTCCCGAAACGAAGGCTGATTTAGAAGCCTCCAGTTTGGGCTAAAGTTGTGGTTTTTTGCACCAGAAAGCCCTGTGCTCCAAGCACACTGCAGCTGTGAAAGGCATCCCAAGGGGAGCGCAAAAGTGCCACAACATGGCTGTCTCCACAGCTTTTCCCTTGGGATAATTCCTAAACCCAGGCTGATTTAAATGACCAGTGTTACGGTTAGGGTTAGGGTTACGCCTAGGTGTAGAGCTTTTTAAACCAGCAAGCTCTGAGCTCCAGGCACACGGCAGCTGCGAAAGGCATCCCAAGGGGAGCACAAAAGTGCCAGAAAATGGCTGCCTCCACACGTTTTCATTGGCACCATTGCTAAGCCTAGGCTGAATTACCTGCCTCCAGTCTCAGCTAGGGACATGGTTTTTTAAACCAGGAAGCCCTGAGCTCCAGGCACACGGCAGCTGTGAAAGGCATCCCAAGGGGAGTACAAAAGTGCAACAACATGGCAGCTTTCACAGCTTTTTCCTTGGCACCATCCCTATACCTAGGCTGATTTATCTGCCTAGGGTTAGGGTTAGGGCTCAGCCTAGGGCTAGGATTTTTTTAACCAGGAAGCCCTGAGTTCCAGGCTTACTGCATCTGCCAAAGGCATCCCAAAGGGAGCGCAGAAGTGCCACAACATGGCTGCTTTCACAGCTTTTTCCTTAGGAAGAACCCTAATACCCGGCTGATTTACCTTCCTAGGGTTACTGTTAGGCTTAGGCCTAAGACTTTTAAAACCAGGAAGCCCTGTGCTCCAGGCACACTGCAGCTGTTAAAGGCATCCCAAGGGGAGCGCAAAAGTGACACAACTTGGCTGCCTCCACTGCTATTTCCATGAGACCATCCCGAATCATAGGCTGATTTTCCTTCCTAGGCTTAAGGTTTGAGTTAGGCCTAGGGTTAGTGTTCTTTTAACCAGAAAGCCCTGAGTTCCAAGAACACAGCAGCTGCGAAGGACTACCCAAGAAGAGCGCAGAAGTGCCTCAACATGCCTGCCTCCACAGCTTTTTCCTTGGGGACGTCCCGAAACGAAGGCTGATTTAGAAGCCTCCAGTTTGGGCTAAAGTTGTGGTTTTTTAAACCAGGAAGCCCTGTGCTCCAAGCACACTGCAGCTGTGAAAGGCATCCCAAGGGGAGCGCAAAAGTGCCACAACATGGCTGTCTCCACAGCTTTTCCCTTGGGATAATTCCTAAACCCAGGCTGATTTAAATGACCAGTGTTACGGTTAGGGTTAGGGTTACGCCTAGGTGTAGAGCTTTTTAAACCAGCAAGCTCTGAGCTCCAGGCACACGGCAGCTGCGAAAGGCATCCCAAGGGGAGCACAAAAGTGCCAGAAAATGGCTGCCTCCACACGTTTTCATTGGCACCATTGCTAAGCCTAGGATGAATCACCTGCCTCCAGTCTCAGCTAGGGACATGGTTTTTTAAACCAGGAAGCCCTGAGCTCCAGGCACACGGCAGCTGTGAAAGGCATCCCAAGGGGAGTACAAAAGTGCAACAACATGGCAGCTTTCACAGCTTTTTCCTTGGCACCATCCCTATACCTAGGCTGATTTATCTGCCTAGGGTTAGGGTTAGGGCTCAGCCTAGGGCTAGGATTTTTTTAAGCAGGAAGCCCTGAGTTCCAGGCTTACTGCATCTGCCAAAGGCATCCCAAAGGGAGCGCAGAAGTGCCACAACATGGCTGCTTTCACAGCTTTTTCCTTAGGAAGAACCCTAATACCCGGCTGATTTACCTTCCTAGGGTTACTGTTAGGCTTAGGCCTAGGACTTTTAAAACCAGGAAGCCCTGTGCTCCAGGCACACTGCAGCTGTTAAAGGCATCCCAAGGGGAGCGCAAAAGTGACACAACTTGGCTGCCTCCACTGCTATTTCCATGAGACCATCCCGAATCATAGGCTGATTTTCCTTCCTAGGCTTAAGGTTTGAGTTAGGCCTAGGGTTAGTGTTCTTTTAACCAGAAAGCCCTGAGTTCCAAGAACACAGCAGCTGCGAAGGACTACCCAAGAAGAGCGCAGAAGTGCCTCAACATGCCTGCCTCCACAGCTTTTTCCTTGGGGACGTCCCGAAACGAAGGCTGATTTAGAAGCCTCCAGTTTGGGCTAAAGTTGTGGTTTTGTAAACCAGGAAGCCCTGTGCTCCAAGCACACTGCAGCTGTGAAAGGCATCCCAAGGGGAGCGCAAAAGTGCCACAACATGGCTGTCTCCACAGCTTTTCCCTTGGGATAATTCCTAAACCCAGGCTGATTTAAATGACCAGTGTTACGGTTAGGGTTAGGGTTACGCCTAGGTGTAGAGCTTTTTAAACCAGCAAGCTCTGAGCTCCAGGCACACGGCAGCTGCGAAAGGCATCCCAAGGGGAGCACAAAAGTGCCAGAAAATGGCTGCCTCCACACGTTTTCATTGGCACCATTGCTAAGCCTAGGCTGAATTACCTGCCTCCAGTCTCAGCTAGGGACATGGTTTTTTAAACCAGGAAGCCCTGAGCTCCAGGCACACGGCAGCTGTGAAAGGCATCCCAAGGGGAGTACAAAAGTGCAACAACATGGCAGCTTTCACAGCTTTTTCCTTGGCACCATCCCTATACCTAGGCTGATTTATCTGCCTAGGGTTAGGGTTAGGGCTCAGCCAAGGGCAAGGATTTTTTTAACCAGGAAGCCCTGAGTTCCAGGCTTACTGCATCTGCCAAAGGCATCCCAAAGGGAGCGCAGAAGTGCCACAACATGGCTGCTTTCACAGCTTTTTCCTTAGGAAGAACCCTAATACCCGGCTGATTTACCTTCCTAGGGTTACTGTTAGGCTTAGGCCTAGGACTTTTAAAACCAGGAAGCCCTGTGCTCCAGGCACACTGCAGCTGTTAAAGGCATCCCAAGGGGAGCGCAAAAGTGACACAACTTGGCTGCCTCCACTGCTATTTCCATGAGACCATCCCGAATCATAGGCTGATTTTCCTTCCTAGGCTTAAGGTTTGAGTTAGGCCTAGGGTTAGTGTTCTTTTAACCAGAAAGCCCTGAGTTCCAAGAACACAGCAGCTGCGAAGGACTACCCAAGAAGAGCGCAGAAGTGCCTCAACATGCCTGCCTCCACAGCTTTTTCCTTGGGGACGTCCCGAAACGAAGGCTGATTTAGAAGCCTCCAGTTTGGGCTAAAGTTGTGGTTTTGTAAACCAGGAAGCCCTGTGCTCCAAGCACACTGCAGCTGTGAAAGGCATCCCAAGGGGAGCGCAAAAGTGCCACAACATGGCTGTCTCCACAGCTTTTCCCTTGGGATAATTCCTAAACCCAGGCTGATTTAAATGACCAGTGTTACGGTTAGGGTTAGGGTTACGCCTAGGTGTAGAGCTTTTTAAACCAGCAAGCTCTGAGCTCCAGGCACACGGCAGCTGCGAAAGGCATCCCAAGGGGAGCACAAAAGTGCCAGAAAATGGCTGCCTCCACACGTTTTCATTGGCACCATTGCTAAGCCTAGGCTGAATTACCTGCCTCCAGTCTCAGCTAGGGACATGGTTTTTTAAACCAGGAAGCCCTGAGCTCCAGGCACACGGCAGCTGTGAAAGGCATCCCAAGGGGAGTACAAAAGTGCAACAACATGGCAGCTTTCACAGCTTTTTCCTTGGCACCATCCCTATACCTAGGCTGATTTATCTGCCTAGGGTTAGGGTTAGGGCTCAGCCAAGGGCAAGGATTTTTTTAAGCAGGAAGCCCTGAGTTCCAGGCTTACTGCATCTGCCAAAGGCATCCCAAAGGGAGCGCAGAAGTGCCACAACATGGCTGCTTTCACAGCTTTTTCCTTAGGAAGAACCCTAATACCCGGCTGATTTACCTTCCTAGGGTTACTGTTAGGCTTAGGCCTAGGACTTTTAAAACCAGGAAGCCCTGTGCTCCAGGCACACTGCAGCTGTTAAAGGCATCCCAAGGGGAGCGCAAAAGTGACACAACTTGGCTGCCTCCACTGCTATTTCCATGAGACCATCCCGAATCATAGGCTGATTTTCCTTCCTAGGCTTAAGGTTTGAGTTAGGCCTAGGGTTAGTGTTCTTTTAACCAGAAAGCCCTGAGTTCCAAGAACACAGCAGCTGCGAAGGACTACCCAAGAAGAGCGCAGAAGTGCCTCAACATGCCTGCCTCCACAGCTTTTTCCTTGGGGACATCCCGAAACGAAGGCTGATTTAGAAGCCTCCAGTTTGGGCTAAAGTTGTGGTTTTTTAAACCAGGAAGCCCTGTGCTCCAAGCACACTGCAGCTGTGAAAGGCATCCCAAGGGGAGCGCAAAAGTGCCACAACATGGCTGTCTCCACAGCTTTTCCCTTGGGATAATTCCTAAACCCAGGCTGATTTAAATGACCAGTGTTACGGTTAGGGTTAGGGTTACGCCTAGGTGTAGAGCTTTTTAAACCAGCAAGCTCTGAGCTCCAGGCACACGGCAGCTGCGAAAGGCATCCCAAGGGGAGCACAAAAGTGCCAGAAAATGGCTGCCTCCACACGTTTTCATTGGCACCATTGCTAAGCCTAGGCTGAATCACCTGCCTCCAGTCTCAGCTAGGGACATGGTTTTTTAAACCAGGAAGCCCTGAGCTCCAGGCACACGGCAGCTGTGAAAGGCATCCCAAGGGGAGTACAAAAGTGCAACAACATGGCAGCTTTCACAGCTTTTTTCTTGGCACCATCCCTATACCTAGGCTGATTTATCTGCCTAGGGTTAGGGTTAGGGCTCAGCCAAGGGCAAGGAATTTTTTAAGCAGGAAGCCCTGAGTTCCAGGCTTACTGCATCTGCCAAAGGCATCCCAAAGGGAGCGCAGAAGTGCCACAACATGGCTGCTTTCACAGCTTTTTCCTTAGGAAGAACCCTAATACCCGGCTGATTTACCTTCCTAGGGTTACTGTTAGGCTTAGGCCTAGGACTTTTAAAACCAGGAAGCCCTGTGCTCCAGGCACACTGCAGCTGTTAAAGGCATCCCAAGGGGAGCGCAAAAGTGACACAACTTGGCTGCCTCCACTGCTATTTCCATGAGACCATCCCGAATCTTAGGCTGATTTTCCTTCCTAGGCTTAAGGTTTGAGTTAGGCCTAGGGTTAGTGTTCTTTTAACCAGAAAGCCCTGAGTTCCAAGAACACAGCAGCTGCGAAGGACTACCCAAGAAGAGCGCAGAAGTGCCTCAACATGCCTGCCTCCACAGCTTTTTCCTTGGGGACGTCCCGAAACGAAGGCTGATTTAGAAGCCTCCAGTTTGGGCTAAAGTTGTGGTTTTTTGCACCAGAAAGCCCTGTGCTCCAAGCACACTGCAGCTGTGAAAGGCATCCCAAGGGGAGCGCAAAAGTGCCACAACATGGCTGTCTCCACAGCTTTTCCCTTGGGATAATTCCTAAACCCAGGCTGATTTAAATGACCAGTGTTACGGTTAGGGTTAGGGTTACGCCTAGGTGTAGAGCTTTTTAAACCAGCAAGCTCTGAGCTCCAGGCACATGGCAGCTGCGAAAGGCATCCCAAGGGGAGCACAAAAGTGCCAGAAAATGGCTGCCTCCACACGTTTTCATTGGCACCATTGCTAAGCCTAGGCTGAATTACCTGCCTCCAGTCTCAGCTAGGGACATGGTTTTTTAAACCAGGAAGCCCTGAGCTCCAAGCACACGGCAGCTGTGAAAGGCATCCCAAGGGGAGTACAAAAGTGCAACAACATGGCAGCTTTCACAGCTTTTTCCTTGGCACCATCCCTATACCTAGGCTGATTTATCTGCCTAGGGTTAGGGTTAGGGCTCAGCCTAGGGCTAGGATTTTTTTAACCAGGAAGCCCTGAGTTCCAGGCTTACTGCATCTGCCAAAGGCATCCCAAAGGGAGCGCAGAAGTGCCACAACATGGCTGCTTTCACAGCTTTTTCCTTAGGAAGAACCCTAATACCCGGCTGATTTACCTTCCTAGGGTTACTGTTAGGCTTAGGCCTAGGACTTTTAAAACCAGGAAGCCCTGTGCTCCAGGCACACTGCAGCTGTTAAAGGCATCCCAAGGGGAGCGCAAAAGTGACACAACTTGGCTGCCTCCACTGCTATTTCCATGAGACCATCCCGAATCATAGGCTGATTTTCCTTCCTAGGCTTAAGGTTTGAGTTAGGCCTAGGGTTAGTGTTCTTTTAACCAGAAAGCCCTGAGTTCCAAGAACACAGCAGCTGCGAAGGACTACCCAAGAAGAGCGCAGAAGTGCCTCAACATGCCTGCCTCCACAGCTTTTTCCTTGGGGACGTCCCGAAACGAAGGCTGATTTAGAAGCCTCCAGTTTGGGCTAAAGTTGTGGTTTTTTAAACCAGGAAGCCCTGTGCTCCAAGCACACTGCAGCTGTGAAAGGCATCCCAAGGGGAGCGCAAAAGTGCCACAACATGGCTGTCTCCACAGCTTTTCCCTTGGGATAATTCCTAAACCCAGGCTGATTTAAATGACCAGTGTTACGGTTAGGGTTAGGGTTACGCCTAGGTGTAGAGCTTTTTAAACCAGCAAGCTCTGAGCTCCAGGCACACGGCAGCTGCGAAAGGCATCCCAAGGGGAGCACAAAAGTGCCAGAAAATGGCTGCCTCCACACGTTTTCATTGGCACCATTGCTAAGCCTAGGCTGAATCACCTGCCTCCAGTCTCAGCTAGGGACATGGTTTTTTAAACCAGGAAGCCCTGAGCTCCAGGCACTTGGCAGCTGTGAAAGGCATCCCAAGGGGAGTACAAAAGTGCAACAACATGGCAGCTTTCACAGCTTTTTCCTTGGCACCATCCCTATACCTAGGCTGATTTATCTGCCTAGGGTTAGGGTTAGGGCTCAGCCTAGGGCAAGGATTTTTTTAAGCAGGAAGCCCTGAGTTCCAGGCTTACTGCATCTGCCAAAGGCATCCCAAAGGGAGCGCAGAAGTGCCACAACATGGCTGCTTTCACAGTTTTTTCCTTAGGAAGAACCCTAATACCCGGCTGATTTACCTTCCTAGGGTTACTGTTAGGCTTAGGCCTAGGACTTTTAAAACCAGGAAGCCCTGTGCTCCAGGCACACTGCAGCTGTGAAAGGCATCCCAAGGGGAGCACAAAAGTGACACAACTTGGCTGCCTCCACTGCTATTTCCATGAGACCATCCCAAATCATAGGCTGATTTTCCTTCCTAGGCTTAAGGTTTGAGTTAGGCCTAGGGTTAGTGTTCTTTTAACCAGAAAGCCCTGAGTTCCAAGAACACAGCAGCTGCGAAGGACTACCCAAGAAGAGCGCAGAAGTGCCTCAACATGCCTGCCTCCACAGCTTTTTCCTTGGGGACGTCCCGAAACGAAGGCTGATTTCGAAGCCTCCAGTTTGGGCTAAAGTTGTGGTTTTTTAAACCAGGAAGCCCTGTGCTCCAAGCACTCTGCAGCTGTGAAAGGCATCCCAAGGGGAGCGCAAAAGTGCCACAACATGGCTGTCTCCACAGCTTTTCCCTTGGGATAATTCCTAAACCCAGGCTGATTTAAATGACCAGTGTTACGGTTAGGGTTAGGGTTATGCCTAGGTGTAGAGCTTTTTAAACCAGCAAGCTCTGAGCTCCAGGCACACGGCAGCTGCGAAAGGCATCCCAAGGGGAGCACAAAAGTGCCAGAAAATGGCTGCCTCCACACGTTTTCATTGGCACCATTGCTAAGCCTAGGCTGAATCACCTGCCTCCAGTCTCAGCTAGGGACATGGTTTTTTAAACCAGGAAG
The DNA here is from genome assembly GCF_027579445.1 of Ammospiza nelsoni. Classification (NCBI taxonomy): domain Eukaryota; kingdom Metazoa; phylum Chordata; class Aves; order Passeriformes; family Passerellidae; genus Ammospiza; species Ammospiza nelsoni. The sequence goes on along the minus strand of NW_026683189.1, from coordinate 2,080,259 downwards.
CCCTGAGCTCCAGGCACACGGCAGCTGTGAAAGGCATCCCAAGGGGAGTACAAAAGTGCAACAACATGGCAGCTTTCACAGCTTTTTCCTTGGCACCATCCCTATACCTAGGCTGATTTATCTGCCTAGGGTTAGGGTTAGGGCTCAGCCTAGGGCTAGGATTTTTTTAAGCAGGAAGCCCTGAGTTCCAGGCTTACTGCATCTGCCAAAGGCATCCCAAAGGGAGCGCAGAAGTGCCACAACATGGCTGCTTTCACAGCTTTTTCCTTAGGAAGAACCCTAATACCCGGCTGATTTACCTTCCTAGGGTTACTGTTAGGCTTAGGCCTAGGACTTTTAAAACCAGGAAGCCCTGTGCTCCAGGCACACTGCAGCTGTTAAAGGCATCCCAAGGGGAGCGCAAAAGTGACACAACTTGGCTGCCTCCACTGCTATTTCCATGAGACCATCCCGAATCATAGGCTGATTTTCCTTCCTAGGCTTAAGGTTTGAGTTAGGCCTAGGGTTAGTGTTCTTTTAACCAGAAAGCCCTGAGTTCCAAGAACACAGCAGCTGCGAAGGACTACCCAAGAAGAGCGCAGAAGTGCCTCAACATGCCTGCCTCCACAGCTTTTTCCTTGGGGACGTCCCGAAACGAAGGCTGATTTAGAAGCCTCCAGTTTGGGCTAAAGTTGTGGTTTTGTAAACCAGGAAGCCCTGTGCTCCAAGCACACTGCAGCTGTGAAAGGCATCCCAAGGGGAGCGCAAAAGTGCCACAACATGGCTGTCTCCACAGCTTTTCCCTTGGGATAATTCCTAAACCCAGGCTGATTTAAATGACCAGTGTTACGGTTAGGGTTAGGGTTACGCCTAGGTGTAGAGCTTTTTAAACCAGCAAGCTCTGAGCTCCAGGCACACGGCAGCTGCGAAAGGCATCCCAAGGGGAGCACAAAAGTGCCAGAAAATGGCTGCCTCCACACGTTTTCATTGGCACCATTGCTAAGCCTAGGCTGAATCACCTGCCTCCAGTCTCAGCTAGGGACATGGTTTTTTAAACCAGGAAGCCCTGAGCTCCAGGCACACGGCAGCTGTGAAAGGCATCCCAAGGGGAGTACAAAAGTGCAACAACATGGCAGCTTTCACAGCTTTTTCCTTGGCACCATCCCTATACCTAGGCTGATTTATCTGCCTAGGGTTAGGGTTAGGGCTCAGCCAAGGGCCAGGAATTTTTTAAGCAGGAAGCCCTGAGTTCCAGGCTTACTGCATCTGCCAAAGGCATCCCAAAGGGAGCGCAGAAGTGCCACAACATGGCTGCTTTCACAGCTTTTTCCTTAGGAAGAACCCTAATACCCGGCTGATTTACCTTCCTAGGGTTACTGTTAGGCTTAGGCCTAGGACTTTTAAAACCAGGAAGCCCTGTGCTCCAGGCACACTGCAGCTGTTAAAGGCATCCCAAGGGGAGCGCAAAAGTGACACAACTTGGCTGCCTCCACTGCTATTTCCATGAGACCATCCCGAATCATAGGCTGATTTTCCTTCCTAGGCTTAAGGTTTGAGTTAGGCCTAGGGTTAGTGTTCTTTTAACCAGAAAGCCCTGAGTTCCAAGAACACAGAAGCTGCGAAGGACTACCCAAGAAGAGCGCAGAAGTGCCTCAACATGCCTGCCTCCACAGCTTTTTCCTTGGGGACATCCCGAAACGAAGGCTGATTTAGAAGCCTCCAGTTTGGGCTAAAGTTGTGGTTTTTTAAACCAGGAAGCCCTGTGCTCCAAGCACACTGCAGCTGTGAAAGGCATCCCAAGGGGAGCGCAAAAGTGCCACAACATGGCTGTCTCCACAGCTTTTCCCTTGGGATAATTCCTAAACCCAGGCTGATTTAAATGACCAGTGTTACGGTTAGGGTTAGGGTTACGCCTAGGTGTAGAGCTTTTTAAACCAGCAAGCTCTGAGCTCCAGGCACACGGCAGCTGCGAAAGGCATCCCAAGGGGAGCACAAAAGTGCCAGAAAATGGCTGCCTCCACACGTTTTCATTGGCACCATTGCTAAGCCTAGGCTGAATTACCTGCCTCCAGTCTCAGCTAGGGACATGGTTTTTTAAACCAGGAAGCCCTGAGCTCCAGGCACACGGCAGCTGTGAAAGGCATCCCAAGGGGAGTACAAAAGTGCAACAACATGGCAGCTTTCACAGCTTTTTTCTTGGCACCATCCCTATACCTAGGCTGATTTATCTGCCTAGGGTTAGGGTTAGGGCTCAGCCAAGGGCAAGGAATTTTTTAAGCAGGAAGCCCTGAGTTCCAGGCTTACTGCATCTGCCAAAGGCATCCCAAAGGGAGCGCAGAAGTGCCACAACATGGCTGCTTTCACAGCTTTTTCCTTAGGAAGAACCCTAATACCCGGCTGATTTACCTTCCTAGGGTTACTGTTAGGCTTAGGCCTAGGACTTTTAAAACCAGGAAGCCCTGTGCTCCAGGCACACTGCAGCTGTTAAAGGCATCCCAAGGGGAGCGCAAAAGTGACACAACTTGGCTGCCTCCACTGCTATTTCCATGAGACCATCCCGAATCATAGGCTGATTTTCCTTCCTAGGCTTAAGGTTTGAGTTAGGCCTAGGGTTAGTGTTCTTTTAACCAGAAAGCCCTGAGTTCCAAGAACACAGCAGCTGCGAAGGACTACCCAAGAAGAGCGCAGAAGTGCCTCAACATGCCTGCCTCCACAGCTTTTTCCTTGGGGACGTCCCGAAACGAAGGCTGATTTAGAAGCCTCCAGTTTGGGCTAAAGTTGTGGTTTTTTAAACCAGGAAGCCCTGTGCTCCAAGCACACTGCAGCTGTGAAAGGCATCCCAAGGGGAGCGCAAAAGTGCCACAACATGGCTGTCTCCACAGCTTTTCCCTTGGGATAATTCCTAAACCCAGGCTGATTTAAATGACCAGTGTTACGGTTAGGGTTAGGGTTACGCCTAGGTGTAGAGCTTTTTAAACCAGCAAGCTCTGAGCTCCAGGCACACGGCAGCTGCGAAAGGCATCCCAAGGGGAGCACAAAAGTGCCAGAAAATGGCTGCCTCCACACGTTTTCATTGGCACCATTGCTAAGCCTAGGCTGAATTACCTGCCTCCAGTCTCAGCTAGGGACATGGTTTTTTAAACCAGGAAGCCCTGAGCTCCAGGCACACGGCAGCTGTGAAAGGCATCCCAAGGGGAGTACAAAAGTGCAACAACATGGCAGCTTTCACAGCTTTTTCCTTGGCACCATCCCTATACCTAGGCTGATTTATCTGCCTAGGGTTAGGGTTAGGGCTCAGCCTAGGGCTAGGATTTTTTTAAGCAGGAAGCCCTGAGTTCCAGGCTTACTGCATCTGCCAAAGGCATCCCAAAGGGAGCGCAGAAGTGCCACAACATGGCTGCTTTCACAGCTTTTTCCTTAGGAAGAACCCTAATACCCGGCTGATTTACCTTCCTAGGGTTACTGTTAGGCTTAGGCCTAGGACTTTTAAAACCAGGAAGCCCTGTGCTCCAGGCACACTGCAGCTGTTAAAGGCATCCCAAGGGGAGCGCAAAAGTGACACAACTTGGCTGCCTCCACTGCTATTTCCATGAGACCATCCCGAATCATAGGCTGATTTTCCTTCCTAGGCTTAAGGTTTGAGTTAGGCCTAGGGTTAGTGTTCTTTTAACCAGAAAGCCCTGAGTTCCAAGAACACAGCAGCTGCGAAGGACTACCCAAGAAGAGCGCAGAAGTGCCTCAACATGCCTGCCTCCACAGCTTTTTCCTTGGGGACGTCCCGAAACGAAGGCTGATTTAGAAGCCTCCAGTTTGGGCTAAAGTTGTGGTTTTTTGCACCAGAAAGCCCTGTGCTCCAAGCACACTGCAGCTGTGAAAGGCATCCCAAGGGGAGCGCAAAAGTGCCACAACATGGCTGTCTCCACAGCTTTTCCCTTGGGATAATTCCTAAACCCAGGCTGATTTAAATGACCAGTGTTACGGTTAGGGTTAGGGTTACGCCTAGGTGTAGAGCTTTTTAAACCAGCAAGCTCTGAGCTCCAGGCACACGGCAGCTGCGAAAGGCATCCCAAGGGGAGCACAAAAGTGCCAGAAAATGGCTGCCTCCACACGTTTTCATTGGCACCATTGCTAAGCCTAGGCTGAATTACCTGCCTCCAGTCTCAGCTAGGGACATGGTTTTTTAAACCAGGAAGCCCTGAGCTCCAGGCACACGGCAGCTGTGAAAGGCATCCCAAGGGGAGTACAAAAGTGCGACAACATGGCAGCTTTCACAGCTTTTTCCTTGGCACCATCCCTATACCTAGGCTGATTTATCTGCCTAGGGTTAGGGTTAGGGCTCAGCCTAGGGCTAGGATTTTTTTAAGCAGGAAGCCCTGAGTTCCAGGCTTACTGCATCTGCCAAAGGCATCCCAAAGGGAGCGCAGAAGTGCCACAACATGGCTGCTTTCACAGCTTTTTCCTTAGGAAGAACCCTAATACCCGGCTGATTTACCTTCCTAGGGTTACTGTTAGGCTTAGGCCTAGGACTTTTAAAACCAGGAAGCCCTGTGCTCCAGGCACACTGCAGCTGTTAAAGGCATCCCAAGGGGAGCGCAAAAGTGACACAACTTGGCTGCCTCCACTGCTATTTCCATGAGACCATCCCGAATCATAGGCTGATTTTCCTTCCTAGGCTTAAGGTTTGAGTTAGGCCTAGGGTTAGTGTTCTTTTAACCAGAAAGCCCTGAGTTCCAAGAACACAGCAGCTGCGAAGGACTACCCAAGAAGAGCGCAGAAGTGCCTCAACATGCCTGCCTCCACAGCTTTTTCCTTGGGGACGTCCCGAAACGAAGGCTGATTTAGAAGCCTCCAGTTTGGGCTAAAGTTGTGGTTTTTTAAACCAGGAAGCCCTGTGCTCCAAGCACACTGCAGCTGTGAAAGGCATCCCAAGGGGAGCGCAAAAGTGCCACAACATGGCTGTCTCCACAGCTTTTCCCTTGGGATAATTCCTAAACCCAGGCTGATTTAAATGACCAGTGTTACGGTTAGGGTTAGGGTTACGCCTAGGTGTAGAGCTTTTTAAACCAGCAAGCTCTGAGCTCCAGGCACACGGCAGCTGCGAAAGGCATCCCAAGGGGAGCACAAAAGTGCCAGAAAATGGCTGCCTCCACACGTTTTCATTGGCACCATTGCTAAGCCTAGGCTGAATCACCTGCCTCCAGTCTCAGCTAGGGACATGGTTTTTTAAACCAGGAAGCCCTGAGCTCCAGGCACTTGGCAGCTGTGAAAGGCATCCCAAGGGGAGTACAAAAGTGCAACAACATGGCAGCTTTCACAGCTTTTTCCTTGGCACCATCCCTATACCTAGGCTGATTTATCTGCCTAGGGTTAGGGTTAGGGCTCAGCCAAGGGCAAGGATTTTTTTAACCAGGAAGCCCTGAGTTCCAGGCTTACTGCATCTGCCAAAGGCATCCCAAAGGGAGCGCAGAAGTGCCACAACATGGCTGCTTTCACAGCTTTTTCCTTAGGAAGAACCCTAATACCCGGCTGATTTACCTTCCTAGGGTTACTGGTAGGCTTAGGCCTAGGACTTTTAAAACCAGGAAGCCCTGTGCTCCAGGCACACTGCAGCTGTTAAAGGCATCCCAAGGGGAGCGCAAAAGTGACACAACTTGGCTGCCTCCACTGCTATTTCCATGAGACCATCCCGAATCATAGGCTGATTTTCCTTCCTAGGCTTAAGGTTTGAGTTAGGCCTAGGGTTAGTGTTCTTTTAACCAGAAAGCCCTGAGTTCCAAGAACACAGCAGCTGCGAAGGACTACCCAAGAAGAGCGCAGAAGTGCCTCAACATGCCTGCCTCCACAGCTTTTTCCTTGGGGACGTCCCGAAACGAAGGCTGATTTAGAAGCCTCCAGTTTGGGCTAAAGTTGTGGTTTTGTAAACAAGGAAGCCCTGTGCTCCAAGCACACTGCAGCTGTGAAAGGCATCCCAAGGGGAGCGCAAAAGTGCCACAACATGGCTGTCTCCACAGCTTTTCCCTTGGGATAATTCCTAAACCCAGGCTGATTTAAATGACCAGTGTTACGGTTAGGGTTAGGGTTACGCCTAGGTGTAGAGCTTTTTAAACCAGCAAGCTCTGAGCTCCAGGCACACGGCAGCTGCGAAAGGCATCCCAAGGGGAGCACAAAAGTGCCAGAAAATGGCTGCCTCCACACGTTTTCATTGGCACCATTGCTAAGCCTAGGCTGAATCACCTGCCTCCAGTCTCAGCTAGGGACATGGTTTTTTAAACCAGGAAGCCCTGAGCTCCAGGCACACGGCAGCTGTGAAAGGCATCCCAAGGGGAGTACAAAAGTGCAACAACATGGCAGCTTTCACAGCTTTTTCCTTGGCACCATCCCTATACCTAGGCTGATTTATCTGCCTAGGGTTAGGGTTAGGGCTCAGCCTAGGGCTAGGATTTTTTTAACCAGGAAGCCCTGAGTTCCAGGCTTACTGCATCTGCCAAAGGCATCCCAAAGGGAGCGCAGAAGTGCCACAACATGGCTGCTTTCACAGCTTTTTCCTTAGGAAGAACCCTAATACCCGGCTGATTTACCTTCCTAGGGTTACTGTTAGGCTTAGGCCTAGGACTTTTAAAACCAGGAAGCCCTGTGCTCCAGGCACACTGCAGCTGTTAAAGGCATCCCAAGGGGAGCGCAAAAGTGACACAACTTGGCTGCCTCCACTGCTATTTCCATGAGACCATCCCGAATCATAGGCTGATTTTCCTTCCTAGGCTTAAGGTTTGAGTTAGGCCTAGGGTTAGTGTTCTTTTAACCAGAAAGCCCTGAGTTCCAAGAACACAGCAGCTGCGAAGGACTACCCAAGAAGAGCGCAGAAGTGCCTCAACATGCCTGCCTCCACAGCTTTTTCCTTGGGGACATCCCGAAACGAAGGCTGATTTAGAAGCCTCCAGTTTGGGCTAAAGTTGTGGTTTTTTAAACCAGGAAGCCCTGTGCTCCAAGCTCACTGCAGCTGTGAAAGGCATCCCAAGGGGAGCGCAAAAGTGCCACAACATGGCTGTCTCCACAGCTTTTCCCTTGGGATAATTCCTAAACCCAGGCTGATTTAAATGACCAGTGTTACGGTTAGGGTTAGGGTTACGCCTAGGTGTAGAGCTTTTTAAACCAGCAAGCTCTGAGCTCCAGGCACACGGCAGCTGCGAAAGGCATCCCAAGGGGAGCACAAAAGTGCCAGAAAATGGCTGCCTCCACACGTTTTCATTGGCACCATTGCTAAGCCTAATCTGAATTACCTGCCTCCAGTCTCAGCTAGGGACATGGTTTTTTAAACCAGGAAGCCCTGAGCTCCAGGCACACGGCAGCTGTGAAAGGCATCCCAAGGGGAGTACAAAAGTGCAACAACATGGCAGCTTTCACAGCTTTTTCCTTGGCACCATCCCTATACCTAGGCTGATTTATCTGCCTAGGGTTAGGGTTAGGGCTCAGCCTAGGGCTAGGATTTTTTTAAGCAGGAAGCCCTGAGTTCCAGGCTTACTGCATCTGCCAAAGGCATCCCAAAGGGAGCGCAGAAGTGCCACAACATGGCTGCTTTCACAGCTTTTTCCTTAGGAAGAACCCTAATACCCGGCTGATTTACCTTCCTAGGGTTACTGTTAGGCTTAGGCCTAGGACTTTTAAAACCAGGAAGCCCTGTGCTCCAGGCACACTGCAGCTGTTAAAGGCATCCCAAGGGGAGCGCAAAAGTGACACAACTTGGCTGCCTCCACTGCTATTTCCATGAGACCATCCCGAATCATAGGCTGATTTTCCTTCCTAGGCTTAAGGTTTGAGTTAGGCCTAGGGTTAGTGTTCTTTTAACCAGAAAGCCCTGAGTTCCAAGAACACAGCAGCTGCGAAGGACTACCCAAGAAGAGCGCAGAAGTGCCTCAACATGCCTGCCTCCACAGCTTTTTCCTTGGGGACGTCCCGAAACAAAGGCTGATTTAGAAGCCTCCAGTTTGGGCTAAAGTTGTGGTTTTTTAAACCAGGAAGCCCTGTGCTCCAAGCACACTGCAGCTGTGAAAGGCATCCCAAGGGGAGCGCAAAAGTGCCACAACATGGCTGTCTCCACAGCTTTTCCCTTGGGATAATTCCTACACCCAGGCTGATTTAAATGACCAGTGTTACGGTTAGGGTTAGGGTTACGCCTAGGTGTAGAGCTTTTTAAACCAGCAAGCTCTGAGCTCCAGGCACACGGCAGCTGCGAAAGGCATCCCAAGGGGAGCACAAAAGTGCCAGAAAATGGCTGCCTCCACACGTTTTCATTGGCACCATTGCTAAGCCTAGGCTGAATCACCTGCCTCCAGTCTCAGCTAGGGACATGGTTTTTTAAACCAGGAAGCCCTGAGCTCCAGGCACACGGCAGCTGTGAAAGGCATCCCAAGGGGAGTACAAAAGTGCAACAACATGGCAGCTTTCACAGCTTTTTCCTTGGCACCATCCCTATACCTAGGCTGATTTATCTGCCTAGGGTTAGGGTTAGGGCTCAGCCTAGGGCTAGGATTTTTTTAAGCAGGAAGCCCTGAGTTCCAGGCTTACTGCATCTGCCAAAGGCATCCCAAAGGGAGCGCAGAAGTGCCACAACATGGCTGCTTTCACAGCTTTTTCCTTAGGAAGAACCCTAATACCCGGCTGATTTACCTTCCTAGGGTTACTGTTAGGCTTAGGCCTAGGACTTTTAAAACCAGGAAGCCCTGTGCTCCAGGCACACTGCAGCTGTTAAAGGCATCCCAAGGGGAGCGCAAAAGTGACACAACTTGGCTGCCTCCACTGCTATTTCCATGAGACCATCCCGAATCATAGGCTGATTTTCCTTCCTAGGCTTAAGGTTTGAGTTAGGCCTAGGGTTAGTGTTCTTTTAACCAGAAAGCCCTGAGTTCCAAGAACACAGCAGCTGCGAAGGACTACCCAAGAAGAGCGCAGAAGTGCCTCAACATGCCTGCCTCCACAGCTTTTTCCTTGGGGACGTCCCGAAACGAAGGCTGATTTAGAAGCCTCCAGTTTGGGCTAAAGTTGTGGTTTTGTAAACCAGGAAGCCCTGTGCTCCAAGCACACTGCAGCTGTGAAAGGCATCCCAAGGGGAGCGCAAAAGTGCCACAACATGGCTGTCTCCACAGCTTTTCCCTTGGGATAATTCCTAAACCCAGGCTGATTTAAATGACCAGTGTTACGGTTAGGGTTAGGGTTACGCCTAGGTGTAGAGCTTTTTAAACCAGCAAGCTCTGAGCTCCAGGCACACGGCAGCTGCGAAAGGCATCCCAAGGGGAGCACAAAAGTGCCAGAAAATGGCTGCCTCCACACGTTTTCATTGGCACCATTGCTAAGCCTAGGCTGAATCACCTGCCTCCAGTCTCAGCTAGGGACATGGTTTTTTAAACCAGGAAGCCCTGAGCTCCAGGCACACGGCAGCTGTGAAAGGCATCCCAAGGGGAGTACAAAAGTGCAACAACATGGCAGCTTTCACAGCTTTTTCCTTGGCACCATCCCTATACCTAGGCTGATTTATCTGCCTAGGGTTAGGGTTAGGGCTCAGCCTAGGGCTAGGATTTTTTTAACCAGGAAGCCCTGAGTTCCAGGCTTACTGCATCTGCCAAAGGCATCCCAAAGCGAGCGCAGAAGTGCCACAACATGGCTGCTTTCACAGCTTTTTCCTTAGGAAGAACCCTAATACCCGGCTGATTTACCTTCCTAGGGTTACTGTTAGGCTTAGGCCTAGGACTTTTAAAACCAGGAAGCCCTGTGCTCCAGGCACACTGCAGCTGTTAAAGGCATCCCAAGGGGAGCGCAAAAGTGACACAACTTGGCTGCCTCCACTGCTATTTCCATGAGACCATCCCGAATCATAGGCTGATTTTCCTTCCTAGGCTTAAGGTTTGAGTTAGGCCTAGGGTTAGTGTTCTTTTAACCAGAAAGCCCTGAGTTCCAAGAACACAGCAGCTGCGAAGGACTACCCAAGAAGAGCGCAGAAGTGCCTCAACATGCCTGCCTCCACAGCTTTTTCCTTGGGGACGTCCCGAAACGAAGGCTGATTTAGAAGCCTCCAGTTTGGGCTAAAGTTGTGGTTTTGTAAACCAGGAAGCCCTGTGCTCCAAGCACACTGCAGCTGTGAAAGGCATCCCAAGGGGAGCGCAAAAGTGCCACAACATGGCTGTCTCCACAGCTTTTCCCTTGGGATAATTCCTAAACCCAGGCTGATTTAAATGACCAGTGTTACGGTTAGGGTTAGGGTTACGCCTAGGTGTAGAGCTTTTTAAACCAGCAAGCTCTGAGCTCCAGGCACACGGCAGCTGCGAAAGGCATCCCAAGGGGAGCACAAAAGTGCCAGAAAATGGCTGCCTCCACACGTTTTCATTGGCACCATTGCTAAGCCTAGGCTGAATTACCTGCCTCCAGTCTCAGCTAGGGACATGGTTTTTTAAACCAGGAAGCCCTGAGCTCCAGGCACACGGCAGCTGTGAAAGGCATCCCAAGGGGAGTACAAAAGTGCAACAACATGGCAGCTTTCACAGCTTTTTCCTTGGCACCATCCCTATACCTAGGCTGATTTATCTGCCTAGGGTTAGGGTTAGGGCTCAGCCTAGGGCTAGGATTTTTTTAACCAGGAAGCCCTGAGTTCCAGGCTTACTGCATCTGCCAAAGGCATCCCAAAGGGAGCGCAGAAGTGCCGCAACATGGCTGCTTTCACAGCTTTTTCCTTAGGAAGAACCCTAATACCCGGCTGATTTACCTTCCTAGGGTTACTGTTAGGCTTAGGCCTAGGACTTTTAAAACCAGGAAGCCCTGTGCTCCAGGCACACTGCAGCTGTTAAAGGCATCCCAAGGGGAGCGCAAAAGTGACACAACTTGGCTGCCTCCACTGCTATTTCCATGAGACCATCCCGAATCATAGGCTCATTTTCCTTCCTAGGCTTAAGGTTTGAGTTAGGCCTAGGGTTAGTGTTCTTTTAACCAGAAAGCCCTGAGTTCCAAGAACACAGCAGCTGCGAAGGACTGCCCAAGAAGAGCGCAGAAGTGCCTCAACATGCCTGCCTCCACAGCTTTTTCCTTGGGGACATCCCGAAACGAAGGCTGATTTAGAAGCCTCCAGTTTGGGCTAAAGTTGTGGTTTTTTAAACCAGGAAGCCCTGTGCTCCAAGCACACTGCAGCTGTGAAAGGCATCCCAAGGGGAGCGCAAAAGTGCCACAACATGGCTGTCTCCACAGCTTTTCCCTTGGGATAATTCCTAAACCCAGGCTGATTTAAATGACCAGTGTTACGGTTAGGGTTAGGGTTACGCCTAGGTGTAGAGCTTTTTAAACCAGCAAGCTCTGAGCTCCAGGCACACGGCAGCTGCGAAAGGCATCCCAAGGGGAGCACAAAAGTGCCAGAAAATGGCTGCCTCCACACGTTTTCATTGGCACCATTGCTAAGCCTAGGCTGAATCACCTGCCTCCAGTCTCAGCTAGGGACATGGTTTTTTAAACCAGGAAGCCCTGAGCTCCAGGCACACGGCAGCTGTGAAAGGCATCCCAAGGGGAGTACAAAAGTGCAACAACATGGCAGCTTTCACAGCTTTTTCCTTGGCACCATCCCTATACCTAGGCTGATTTATCTGCCTAGGGTTAGGGTTAGGGCTCAGCCTAGGGCTAGGATTTTTTTAACCAGGAAGCCCTGAGTTCCAGGCTTACTGCATCTGCCAAAGGCATCCCAAAGGGAGCGCAGAAGTGCCACAACATGGCTGCTTTCACAGCTTTTTCCTTAGGAAGAACCCTAATACCCGGCTGATTTACCTTCCTAGGGTTACTGTTAGGCTTAGGCCTAGGACTTTTAAAACCAGGAAGCCCTGTGCTCCAGGCACACTGCAGCTGTTAAAGGCATCCCAAGGGGAGCGCAAAAGTGACACAACTTGGCTGCCTCCACTGCTATTTCCATGAGACCATCCCGAATCATAGGCTGATTTTCCTTCCTAGGCTTAAGGTTTGAGTTAGGCCTAGGGTTAGTGTTCTTTTACCCAGAAAGCCCTGAGTTCCAAGAACACAGCAGCTGCGAAGGACTACCCAAGAAGAGCGCAGAAGTGCCTCAACATGCCTGCCTCCACAGCTTTTTCCTTGGGGACGTCCCGAAACGAAGGCTGATTTAGAAGCCTCCAGTTTGGGCTAAAGTTGTGGTTTTTTACACCAGGAAGCCCTGTGCTCCAAGCACACTGCAGCTGTGAAAGGCATCCCAAGGGGAGCGCAAAAGTGCCACAACATGGCTGTCTCCACAGCTTTTCCCTTGGGATAATTCCTAAACCCAGGCTGATTTAAATGACCAGTGTTACGGTTAGTGTTAGGGTTACGCCTAGGTGTAGAGCTTTTTAAACCTGCAAGCTCTGAGCTCCAGGCACATGTCAGCTGCGAAAGGCATACCAAGGGGAGCACAAAAGTGCCAGAAAATGGCTGCCTCCACACGTTTTCATTGGCACCATTGCTAAGCCTAGGCTGAATCACCTGCCTCCAGTCTCAGCTAGGGACATGGTTTTTTAAACCAGGAAGCCCTGAGCTCCAGGCACACGGCAGCTGTGAAAGGCATCCCAAGGGGAGTACAAAAGTGCAACAACATGGCAGCTTTCACAGCTTTTTCCTTGGCACCATCCCTATACCTAGGCTGATTTATCTGCCTAGGGTTAGGGTTAGGGCTCAGCCTAGGGCTAGAATTTTTTTAAGCAGGAAGCCCTGAGTTCCAGGCTTACTGCATCTGCCAAAGGCATCCCAAAGGGAGCGCAGAAGGTCCACAACATGGCTGCTTTCACAGCTTTTTCCTTAGGAAGAACCCTAATACCCGGCTGATTTACCTTCCTAGGGTTACTGGTAGGCTTAGGCCTAGGACTTTTAAAACCAGGAAGCCCTGTGCTCCAGGCACACTGCAGCTGTTAAAGGCATCCCAAGGGGAGCGCAAAAGTGACACAACTTGGCTGCCTCCACTGCTATTTCCATGAGACCATCCCGAATCATAGGCTGATTTTCCTTCCTAGGCTTAAGGTTTGAGTTAGGCCTAGGGTTAGTGTTCTTTTAACCAGAAAGCCCTGAGTTCCAAGAACACAGCAGCTGCGAAGGACTACCCAAGAAGAGCGCAGAAGTGCCTCAACATGCCTGCCTCCACAGCTTTTTCCTTGGGGACGTCCCGAAACGAAGGCTGATTTAGAAGCCTCCAGTTTGGGCTAAAGTTGTGGTTTTTTACACCAGGAAGCCCTGTGCTCCAAGCACACTGCAGCTGTGAAAGGCATCCCAAGGGGAGCGCAAAAGTGCCACAACATGGCTGTCTCCACAGCTTTTCCCTTGGGATAATTCCTAAACCCAGGCTGATTTAAATGACCAGTGTTACGGTTAGTGTTAGGGTTACGCCTAGGTGTAGAGCTTTTTAAACCAGCAAGCTCTGAGCTCCAGGCACATGTCAGCTGCGAAAGGCATACCAAGGGGAGCACAAAAGTGCCAGAAAATGGCTGCCTCCACACGTTTTCATTGGCACCATTGCTAAGCCTAGGCTGAATCACCTGCCTCCAGTCTCAGCTAGGGACATGGTTTTTTAAACCAGGAAGCCCTGAGCTCCAGGCACACGGCAGCTGTGAAAGGCATCCCAAGGGGAGTACAAAAGTGCAACAACATGGCAGCTTTCACAGCTTTTTCCTTGGCACTATCCCTATACCTAGGCTGATTTATCTGCCTAGGGTTAGGGTTAGGGCTCAGCCTAGGGCTAGGATTTTTTTAAGCAGGAAGCCCTGAGTTCCAGGCTTACTGCATCTGCCAAAGGCATCCCAAAGGGAGCGCAGAAGTGCCACAACATGGCTGCTTTCACAGCTTTTTCCTTAGGAAGAACCCTAATACCCGGCTGATTTACCTTCCTAGGGTTACTGTTAGGCTTAGGCCTAGGACTTTTAAACCAGGAAGCCCTGTGCTCCAGGCACACTGCAGCTGTTAAAGGCATCCCAAGGGGAGCGCAAAAGTGACACAACTTGGCTGCCTCCACTGCTATTTCCATGAGACCATCCCGAATCATAGGCTGATTTTCCTTCCTAGGCTTAAGGTTTGAGTTAGGCCTAGGGTTAGTGTTCATTTAACCAGAAAGCCCTGAGTTCCAAGAACACAGCAGCTGCGAAGGACTACCCAAGAAGAGCGCAGAAGTGCCTCAACATGCCTGCCTCCACAGCTTTTTCCTTGGGGACGTCCCGAAACGAAGGCTGATTTAGAAGCCTCCAGTTTGGGCTAAAGTTGTGGTTTTTTAAACCAGGAAGCCCTGTGCTCCAGGCACACTGCAGCTGTGAAAGGCATCCCAAGGGGAGCGCAAAAGTGCCACAACATGGCTGTCTCCACAGCTTTTCCCTTGGGATAATTCCTAAACCCAGGCTGATTTAAATGACCAGTGTTACGGTTAGGGTTAGGGTCACGCCTAGGTGTAGAGCTTTTTAAACCAGCAAGCTCTGAGCTCCAGGCACACGGCAGCTGCGAAAGGCATCCCAAGGGGAGCACAAAAGTGCCAGAAAATGGCTGCCTCCACACGTTTTCATTGGCACCATTGCTAAGCCTAGGCTGAATTACCTGCCTCCAGTCTCAGCTAGGGACATGGTTTTTTAAACCAGGAAGCCCTGAGCTCCAGGCACACGGCAGCTGTGAAAGGCATCCCAAGGGGAGTACAAAAGTGCAACAACATGGCAGCTTTCACAGCTTTTTCCTTGGCACCATCCCTATACCTAGGCTGATTTATCTGCCTAGGGTTAGGGTTAGGGCTCAGCCTAGGGCAAGGATTTTTTTAACCAGGAAGCCCTGAGTTCCAGGCTTACTGCATCTGCCAAAGGCATCCCAAAGGGAGCGCAGAAGTGCCACAACATGGCTGCTTTCACAGCTTTTTCCTTAGGAAGAACCCTAATACCCGGCTGATTTACCTTCCTAGGGTTACTGTTAGGCTTAGGCCTAGGACTTTTAAAACCAGGAAGCCCTGTGCTCCAGGCACACTGCAGCTGTTAAAGGCATCCCAAGGGGAGCGCAAAAGTGACACAACTTGGCTGCCTCCACTGCTATTTCCATGAGACCATCCCGAATCATAGGCTGATTTTCCTTCCTAGGCTTAAGGTTTGAGTTAGGCCTAGGGTTAGTGTTCTTTTAACCAGAAAGCCCTGAGTTCCAAGAACACAGCAGCTGCGAAGGACTACCCAAGAAGAGCGCAGAAGTGCCTCAACATGCCTGCCTCCACAGCTTTTTCCTTGGGGACGTCCCGAAACGAAGGCTGATTTAGAAGCCTCCAGTTTGGGCTAAAGTTGTGGTTTTTTACACCAGGAAGCCCTGTGCTCCAGGCACACTGCAGCTGTGAAAGGCATCCCAAGGGGAGCGCAAAAGTGCCACAACATGGCTGTCTCCACAGCTTTTCCCTTGGGATAATTCCTAAACCCAGGCTGATTTAAATGACCAGTGTTACGGTTAGGGTTAGGGTTACGCCTAGGTGTAGAGCTTTTTAAACCAGCAAGCTCTGAGCTCCAGGCACACGGCAGCTGCGAAAGGCATCCCAAGGGGAGCACAAAAGTGCCAGAAAATGGCTGCCTCCACACGTTTTCATTGGCACCATTGCTAAGCCTAGGCTGAATCACCTGCCTCCAGTCTCAGCTAGGGACATGGTTTCTTAAACCAGGAAGCCCTGAGCTCCAGGCACACGGCAGCTGCGAAAGGCATCCCAAGGGGAGTACAAAAGTGCAACAACATGGCAGCTTTCACAGCTTTTTCCTTGGCACCATCCCTATACCTAGGCTGATTTATCTGCCTAGGGTTAGGGTTAGGGCTCAGCCTAGGGCAAGGATTTTTTTAACCAGGAAGCCCTGAGTTCCAGGCTTACTGCATCTGCCAAAGGCATCCCAAAGGGAGCGCAGAAGTGCCACAACATGGCTGCTTTCACAGCTTTTTCCTTAGGAAGAACCCTAATACCCGGCTGATTTACCTTCCTAGGGTTACTGTTAGGCTTAGGCCTAGGACTTTTAAAACCAGGAAGCCCTGTGCTCCAGGCACACTGCAGCTGTTAAAGGCATCCCAAGGGGAGCGCAAAAGTGACACAACTTGGCTGCCTCCACTGCTATTTCCATGAGACCATCCCGAATCATAGGCTGATTTTCCTTCCTAGGCTTAAGGTTTGAGTTAGGCCTAGGGTTAGTGTTCTTTTAACCAGAAAGCCCTGAGTTCCAAGAACACAACAGCTGCGAAGGACTGCCCAAGAAGAGCGCAGAAGTGCCACAACATGCCTGCCTCCACAGCTTTTTGCTTGGGGACGTCCAGAAACGAAGGCTGATTTAGAAGCCTCCAGTTTGGGCTAAAGTTGTGGTTTTTTACACCAGGAAGCCCTGTGCTCCAAGCACACTGCAGCTGTGAAAGGCATCCCAAGGGGAGCGCAAAAGTGCCACAACATGGCTGTCTCCACAGCTTTTCCCTTGGGATAATTCCTAAACCCAGGCTGATTTAAATGACCAGTGTTACGGTTAGGGTTAGGGTTACGCCTAGGTGTAGAGCTTTTTAAACCAGCAAGCTCTGAGCTCCAGGCACACGACAGCTGCGAAAGGCATCTCAAAGGGAGTACAAAAGTGCAACAACATGGCGGCTTTCACAGCTTTTTCCTTGGCACCATCCCTATACCTATGCTTATTTATCTGCCTAGGGTTAGGGTTAGGGCTCAGCCTAGGGCTAGGATTTTTAAACCAGGAAGCCCTGAGTTCCAGGCTTACTGCATCTGCCAAAGGCATCCCAAAGGGAGCGCAGAAGAGCCACAAAATGGCTGCTTTCACAGCTTTTTCCTTAGTAAGAACCCTAATACCCAGCTGATTTACCTTCCTAGGGTTACTGTTAGGCTTAGGCCTAGGACTTTAAAAACCAGGAAGCCCTGTGCTCCAGGCACACTGCAGCTGTTAAAGGCATCCCAAGGGGAGCGCAAAAGTGACACAACTTGGCTGCCTCCACTGCTATTTCCATGAGACCATCCCGAATCATAGGCTGATTTTCCTTCCTAGGCTTAAGGTTTGAGTTAGGCCTAGGGTTAGTGTTCTTTTAACCAGAAAGCCCTGAGTTCCAAGAACACAGCAGCTGCGAAGGACTGCCCAAGAAGAGCGCAGAAGTGCCTCAACATGCCTGCCTCCACAGCTTTTTCCTTGGGGACGTCCCGAAACGAAGGCTGATTTAGAAGCCTCCAGTTTGGGCTAAAGTTGTGGTTTTTTAAACCAGGAAGCCCTGTGCTCCAAGCACACTGCAGCTGTGAAAGGCATCCCAAGGGGAGCGCAAAAGTGCCACAACATGGCTGTCTCCACAGCTTTTCCCTTGGGATAATTCCTAAACCCAGGCTGATTTAAATGACCAGTGTTACGGTTAGGGTTAGGGTTACGCCTAGGTGTAGAGCTTTTTAAACCAGCAAGCTCTGAGCTCCAGGCACACGGCAGCTGCGAAAGGCATCCCAAGGGGAGCACAAAAGTGCCAGAAAATGGCTGCCTCCACACGTTTTCATTGGCACCATTGCTAAGCCTAGGCTGAATCACCTGCCTCCAGTCTCAGCTAGGGACATGGTTTTTTAAACCAGGAAGCCCTGAGCTCCAGGCACACGGCAGCTGTGAAAGGCATCCCAAGGGGAGTACAAAAGTGCAACAACATGGCAGCTTTCACAGCTTTTTCCTTGGCACCATCCCTATACCTAGGCTGATTTATCTGCCTAGGGTTAGGGTTAGGGCTCAGCCTAGGGCTAGGATTTTTTTAAGCAGGAAGCCCTGAGTTCCAGGCTTACTGCATCTGCCAAAGGCATCCCAAAGGGAGTGGTGAAGTGCCACAACATGGCTGCTTTCACAGCTTTTTCCTTAGGAAGAACCCTAATACCCGGCTGATTTACCTTCCTAGGGTTACTGTTAGGCTTAGGCCTAGGACTTTTAAAACCAGGAAGCCCTGTGCTCCAGGCACACTGCAGCTGTTAAAGGCATCCCAAGGGGAGCGCAAAAGTGACACAACTTGGCTGCCTCCACTGCTATTTCCATGAGACCATCCCGAATCATAGGCTGATTTTCCTTCCTAGGCTTAAGGTTTGAGTTAGGCCTAGGGTTAGTGTTCTTTTAACCAGAAAGCCCTGAGTTCCAAGAACACAGCAGCTGCGAAGGACTACCCAAGAAGAGCGCAGAAGTGCCTCAACATGCCTGCCTCCACAGCTTTTTCCTTGGGGACGTCCCGAAACGAAGGCTGATTTCGAAGCCTCCAGTTTGGGCTAAAGTTGTGGTTTTTTAAACCAGGAAGCCCTGTGCTCCAAGCACACTGCAGCTGTGAAAGGCATCCCAAGGGGAGCGCAAAAGTGCCACAACATGGCTGTCTCCACAGCTTTTCCCTTGGGATAATTCCTAAACCCAGGCTGATTTAAATGACCAGTGTTACGGTTAGGGTTAGGGTTACGCCTAGGTGTAGAGCTTTTTAAACCAGCAAGCTCTGAGCTCCAGGCACACGACAGCTGCGAAAGGCATCCCAAGGGGAGCACAAAAGTGCCAGAAAATGGCTGCCTCCACACGTTTTCATTGGCACCATTTCTAAGCCTAGGCTGAATCACCTGCCTCCAGTCTCAGCTAGGGACATGGTTTTTTAAACCAGGAAGCCCTGAGCTCCAGGCACACGGCAGCTGTGAAAGGCATCCCAAGGGGAGTACAAAAGTGCAACAACATGGCAGCTTTCACAGCTTTTTCCTTGGCACCATCCCTATACCTAGGCTGATTTATCTGCCTAGGGTTAGGGTTAGGGCTCAGCCTAGGGCTAGGATTTTTTTAACCAGGAAGCCCTGAGTTCCAGGCTTACTGCATCTGCCAAAGGCATCCCAAAGGGAGCGCAGAAGTGCCACAACATGGCTGCTTTCACAGCTTTTTCCTTAGGAAGAACCCTAATACCCGGCTGATTTACCTTCCTAGGGTTACTGTTAGGCTTAGGCCTAGGACTTTTAAAACCAGGAAGCCCTGTGCTCCAGGCACACTGCAGCTGTTAAAGGCATCCCAAGGGGAGCGCAAAAGTGACACAACTTGGCTGCCTCCACTGCTATTTCCATGAGACCATCCCGAATCATAGGCTGATTTTCCATCCTAGGCTTAAGGTTTGAGTTAGGCCTAGGGTTAGTGTTCATTTAACCAGAAAGCCCTGAGTTCCAAGAGCACAACAGCTGCGAAGGACTGCCCAAGAAGAGTGCAGAAGTGCCACAACATGCCTGCCTCCACAGCTTTTTCCTTGGGGACGTCCCGAAACGAAGGCTGATTTAGAAGCCTCCAGTTTGGGATAAAGTTGTGGTATTTTACACCAGGAAGCCCTGTGCTCCAAGCACACTGCAGCTGTGAAAGGCATCCCAAGGGGAGCGCAAAAGTTCCAGAAAATGGCTGCCTCCACACGTTTTCATTGGCACCATTGCTAAGCCTAGGCTGGATCACCTGCCTCCAGTCTCAGCTAGAGACATGGTTTTTTAAACCAGGAAGCCCTGAGCTCCAGGCACTTGGCAGCTGTGAAAGGCATCCCAAGGGGAGCGCAAAAGTGCCACAACATGGCTGTCTCCACAGCTTTTCCCTTGGGATATTTCCTAAACCCAGGCTGATTTAAATGACCAGTGTTACGGTTAGGGTTAGGGTTACGCCTAGGTGTAGAGCTTTTCAAACCAGCAAGCTCTGAGCTCCAGGCACACGGCAGCTGCGAAAGGCATCCCAAGGGGAGTACAAAAGTGCAACAACATGGCAGCTTTCACAGCTTTTTCCTTGGCACCATCCCTATACCTAGGCTGATTTATCTGCCTAGGGTTAGGGTTTGGGCTCAGCCTAGGGCTAGGATTTTTTTAACCAGGAAGCCCTGAGTTCCAGGCTTACTGCATCTGCCAAAGGCATCCCAAAGGGAGCGCAGAAGTGCCACAACATGGCTGCTTTCACAGCTTTGTCCTTAGGAAGAACCCTAATACCCGGCTGATTTACCTTCCTAGGGTTACTGTTAGGCTTAGGCCTAGGACTTTTAAAACCAGGAAGCCCTGTGCTCCAGGCACACTGCAGCTGTTAAAGGCATCCCAAGGGGAGCGCAAAAGTGACACAACTTGGCTGCCTCCACTGCTATTTCCATGAGACCATCCCGAATCTTAGGCTGATTTTCCTTCCTAGGCTTAAGGTTTGAGTTAGGCCTAGGGTTAGTGTTCTTTTAACCAGAAAGCCCTGAGTTCCAAGAACACAACAGCTGTGAAGGACTGCCCAAGAAGAGCGCAGAAGTGCCACAACATGCCTGCCTCCACAGCTTTTTCCTTGGGGACGTCCCGAAACGAAGGCTGATTTAGAAGCCTCCAGTTTGGGCTAAAGTTGTGGTATTTTACACCAGGAAGCCCTGTGCTCCAAGCACACTGCAGCTGTGAAAGGCATCCCAAGGGGAGCGCAAAAGTGCCACAACATGGCTGTCTCCACAGCTTTTCCCTTGGGATAATTCCTAAACCCAGGCTGATTTAAATGACCAGTGTTACGGTTAGGGTTAGGGTTACGCCTAGGTGTAGAGCTTTTTAAACCAGCAAGCTCTGAGCTCCAGGCACACGGCAGCTGCGAAAGGCATCCCAAGGGGAGCACAAAAGTGCCAGAAAATGGCTGCCTCCACACGTTTTCATTGGCACCATTGCTAAGCCTAGGCTGAATCACCTGCCTCCAGTCTCAGCTAGGGACATGGTTTTTTAAAGCAGGAAGCCCTGAGCTCCAGGCACACGGCAGCTGTGAAAGGCATCCCAAGGGGAGTACAAAAGTGCAACAACATGGCAGCTTTCACAGCTTTTTCCTTGGCACCATCCCTATACCTAGGCTGATTTATCTGCCTAGGGTTAGGGTTAGGGCTCAGCCTAGGGCTAGGATTTTTTTAACCAGGAAGCCCTGAGTTCCAGGCTTACTGCATCTGCCAAAGGCATCCCAAAGGGAGCGCAGAAGGTCCACAACATGGCTGCTTTCACAGCTTTTTCCTTAGGAAGAACCCTAATACCCGGCTGATTTACCTTCCTAGGGTTACTGTTAGGCTTAGGCCTAGGACTTTTAAAACCAGGAAGCCCTGTGCTCCAGGCACACTGCAGCTGTGAAAGGCATCCCAAGGGGAGCGCAAAAGTGACACAACTTGGCTGCCTCCACTGCTATTTCCATGAGACCATCCCGAATCATAGGCTGATTTTCCTTCCTAGGCTTAAAGTTTGAGTTAGGGTTAGGGTTAGTGTTCTTTTAACCAGAAAGCCCTGAGTTCCAAGAACACAGCAGCTGCGAAGGACTGCCCAAGAAGAGCACAGAAGTGCCACAACATGCCTGCCTCCACAGCTTTTTCCTTGGGGACGTCCCGAAACGAAGGCTGATTTAGAAGCCTCCATTTTGGGCTAAAGTTGTGGTTTTTACACCAGGAAGCCATGTGCTCCAAGCACACTGCAGCTGGGAAAGGCATCCCAAGGGGAGCGCAAAAGTGCCACAACATGGCTGTCTCCACAGCTTTTCCCTTGGGATAATTCCTAAACCCAGGCTGATTTAAATGACCAGTGTTACGGTTAGGGTTAGGGTTACGCCTAGGTGTAGAGCTTTTTAAACCAGCAAGCTCTGAGCTCCAGGCACACGGCAGCAGCGAAAGGCATCCCAAGGGGAGCACAAAAGTGCCAGAAAATGGCTGCCTCCACACGTTTTCATTGGCACCATTGCTAAGTCTAGGCTGAATCACCTGCCTCCAGTCTCAGCTAGAGACATGGTTTTTTAAACCAGGAAGCCCTGAGCTCCAAGCACACTGCAGCTGTGAAAGGCATCCCAAGGGGAGCGCAAAAGTGCCACAACATGGCTGTCTCCACAGCTTTTCCCTTGGGATAATTCCTAAACCTAGGCTGATTTAAATGACCAGTGTTACGGTTAGGGTTAGGGTTACGCCTAGGTGTAGAGCTTTTTAAACCAGCAAGCTCTGAGCTCCAGGCACACGGCAGCTGCGAAAGGCATCCCAAGGGGAGTACAAAAGTGCAACAACATGGCAGCTTTCACAGCTTTTTCCTTGGCACCATCCCTATACCTAGGCTGATTTATCTGCCTAGGGTTAGGGTTAGGGCTCAGCCTAGGGCTAGGATTTTTTTAACCAGGAAGCCCTGAGTTCCAGGCTTACTGCATCTGCCAAAGGCATCCCAAAGGGAGCGCAGAAGTGCCACAACATGGCTGCTTTCACAGCTTTTTCCTTAGGAAGAACCCTAATACCCGGCTGATTTACCTTCCTAGGGTTACTGTTAGGCTTAGGCCTAGGACTTTTAAAACCAGGAAGCCCTGTGCTCCAGGCACACTGCAGCTGTTAAATGCATCCCAAGGGGAGCGCAAAAGTGACACAACTTGGCTGCCTCCACTGCTATTTCCATGAGACCATCCCGAATCATAGGCTGATTTTCCTTCCTAGGCTTAAGGTTTGAGTTAGGCCTAGGGTTAGTGTTCTTTTAACCAGAAAGCCCTGAGTTCCAAGAACACAACAGCTGCGAAGGACTGCCCAAGAAGAGCGCAGAAGTGCCACAACATGCCTGCCTCCACAGCTTTTTCCTTGGGGACGTCCCGAAACGAAGGCTGATTTAGAAGCCTCCAGTTTGGGCTAAAGTTGTGGTTTTTTACACCAGGAAGCCCTGTGCTCCAAGCACACTGCAGCTGGGAAAGGCATCCCAAGGGGAGCGCAAAAGTGCCACAACATGGCTGTCTCCACAGCTTTTCCCTTGGGATAATTCCTAAACCCAGGCTGATTTAAATGACCAGTGTTACGGTTAGGGTTAGGGTTACGCCTAGGTGTAGAGCTTTTTAAACCAGGAAGCTCTGAGCTCCAGGCACACGGCAGCTGCGAAAGGCATCTCAAAGGGAGTACAAAAGTGCAACAACATGGCAGCTTTCACAGCTTTTTCCTTGGCACCATCCCTATACCTAGGCTGATTTATCTGCCTAGGGTTAGGGTTAGGGCTCAGCCTAGGGCTAGGATTTTTTTAACCAGGAAGCCCTGAGTTCCAGGCTTACTGCATCTGCCAAAGGCATCCCAAAGGGAGCGCAGAAGTGCCACAACATGGCTGCTTTCACAGCTTTTTCCTTAGGAAGAACCCTAATACCCGGCTGATTTACCTTCCTAGGGTTACTGTTAGGCTTAGGCCTAGGACTTTTAAAACCAGGAAGCCCTGTGCTCCAGGCACACTGCAGCTGTTAAATGCATCCCAAGGGGAGCGCAAAAGTGACACAACTTGGCTGCCTCCACTGCTATTTCCATGAGACCATCCCGAATCATAGGCTGATTTTCCTTCCTAGGCTTAAGGTTTGAGTTAGGCCTAGGGTTAGTGTTCTTTTAACCAGAAAGCCCTGAGTTCCAAGAACACAACAGCTGCGAAGGACTGCCCAAGAAGAGCGCAGAAGTGCCACAACATGCCTGCCTCCACAGCTTTTTCCTTGGGGACGTCCCGAAACGAAGGCTGATTTAGAAGCCTCCAGTTTGGGCTAAAGTTGTGGTTTTTTACACCAGGAAGCCCTGTGCTCCAAGCACACTGCAGCTGGGAAAGGCATCCCAAGGGGAGCGCAAAAGTGCCACAACATGGCTGTCTCCACAGCTTTTCCCTTGGGATAATTCCTAAACCCAGGCTGATTTAAATGACCAGTGTTACGGTTAGGGTTAGGGTTACGCCTAGGTGTAGAGCTTTTTAAACCAGGAAGCTCTGAGCTCCAGGCACACGGCAGCTGCGAAAGGCATCTCAAAGGGTGTACAAAAGTGCAACAACATGGCAGCTTTCACAGCTTTTTCCTTGGCACCATCCCTATACCTAGGCTGATTTATCTGCCTAGGGTTAGGGTTAGGGCTCAGCCTAGGGCTAGGATTTTTTTAAGCAGGAAGCCCTGAGTTCCAGGCTTACTGCATCTGCCAAAGGCATCCCAAAGGGAGCGCAGAAGTGCCACAACATGGCTGCTTTCACAGCTTTTTCCTTAGGAAGAACCCTAATACCCGGCTGATTTACCTTCCTAGGGTTACTGTTAGGCTTAGGCCTAGGACTTTTAAAACCAGGAAGCCCTGTGCTCCAGGCACACTGCAGCTGTTAAATGCATCCCAAGGGGAGCGCAAAAGTGACACAACTTGGCTGCCTCCACTGCTATTTCCATGAGACCATCCCGAATCATAGGCTGATTTTCCTTCCTAGGCTTAAGGTTTGAGTTAGGCCTAGGGTTAGTGTTCTTTTAACCAGAAAGCCCTGAGTTCCAAGAACACAACAGCTGCGAAGGACTGCCCAAGAAGAGCGCAGAAGTGCCACAACATGCCTGCCTCCACAGCTTTTTCCTTGGGGACGTCCCGAAACGAAGGCTGATTTAGAAGCCTCCAGTTTGGGCTAAAGTTGTGGTTTTTTACACCAGGAAGCCCTGTGCTCCAAGCACACTGCAGCTGGGAAAGGCATCCCAAGGGGAGCGCAAAAGTGCCACAACATGGCTGTCTCCACAGCTTTTCCCTTGGGATAATTCCTAAACCCAGGCTGATTTAAATGACCAGTGTTACGGTTAGGGTTAGGGTTACGCCTAGGTGTAGAGCTTTTTAAACCAGGAAGCTCTGAGCTCCAGGCACACGGCAGCTGCGAAAGGCATCTCAAAGGGAGTACAAAAGTGCAACAACATGGCAGCTTTCACAGCTTTTTCCTTGGCACCATCCCTATACCTAGGCTGATTTATCTGCCTAGGGTTAGGGTTAGGGCTCAGCCTAGGGCTAGGATTTTTTTAAGCAGGAAGCCCTGAGTTCCAGGCTTACTGCATCTGCCAAAGGCATCCCAAAGGGAGCGCAGAAGTGCCACAACATGGCTGCTTTCACAGCTTTTTCCTTAGGAAGAACCCTAATACCCGGCTGATTTACCTTCCTAGGGTTACTGTTAGGCTTAGGCCTAGGACTTTTAAAACCAGGAAGCCCTGTGCTCCAGGCACACTGCAGCTGTTAAAGGCATCCCAAGGGGAGCGCAAAAGTGACACAACTTGGCTGCCTCCACTGCTATTTCCATGAGACCATCCCGAATCATAGGCTGATTTTCCTTCCTAGGCTTAAAGTTTGAGTTAGGGTTAGGGTTAGTGTTCTTTTAACCAGAAAGCCCTGAGTTCCAAGAACACAGCAGCTGCGAAGGACTGCCCAAGAAGAGCACAGAAGTGCCACAACATGCCTGCCTCCACAGCTTTTTCCTTGGGGACGTCCCGAAACGAAGGCTGATTTAGAAGCCTCCAGTTTGGGCCAAAGTTGTGGTTTTTTACACCAGGAAGCCCTGTGCTCCAAGCACACTGCAGCTGTGAAAGGCATCCCAAGGGGAGCGCCAAAGTGCCACAACATGGCTGTCTCCACAGCTTTTCCCTTGGGATAATTCCTAAACCCAGGCTGATTAAATTGACCAGTGTTACGGTTAGGGTTAGGGTTACGCCTAGGTGTAGAGCTTTTTAAACCAGCAAGCTCTGAGCTCCAGGCACACGGCAGCTGCGAAAGGCATCCCAAGGGGAGCACAAAAGTGCCAGAAAATGGCTGCCTCCACACGTTTTCATTGGCACCATTGCTAAGCCTAGGCTGTATTACCTGCCTCCAGTCTCAGCTAGGGACATGGTTTCTTAAACCAGGAAGCCCTGAGCTCCAGGCACACGGCAGCTGTGAAAGGCATCCCAAGGGGAGTACAAAAGTGCAACAACATGGCAGCTTTCACAGCTTTTTCCTTGGCACCATCCCTATACCTAGGCTGATTTAAGTGCCTAGGGTTAGGGTTAGGGCTCAGCCTAGGGCTAGAATTTTTTTAAGCAGGAAGCCCTGAGTTCCAGGCTTACTGCATCTGCCAAAGGCATCCCAAAGGGAGCGCAGAAGGTCCACAACATGGCTGCTTTCACAGCTTTTTCCTTAGGAAGAACCCTAATACCCGGCTGATTTACCTTCCTAGGGTTACTGTTAGGCCTAGGCCTAGGACTTTTAAACCAGGAAGCCCTGTGCTCCAGGCACACTGCAGCTGTTAAAGGCATCCCAAGGGGAGCGCAAAAGTGACACAACTTGGCTGCCTCCACTGCTATTTCCATGAGACCATCCCGAATCATAGGCTGATTTTCCTTCCTAGGCTTAAGGTTTGAGTTAGGCCTAGGGTTAGTGTTCTTTTAACCAGAAAGCCCTGAGTTCCAAGAACACAACAGCTGCGAAGGACTGCCCAAGAAGAGCGCAGAAGTTCCACAACATGCCTGCCTCCACAGCTTTTTCCTTGGGGACGTCCCGAAACGAAGGCTGATTTAGAAGCCTCCAGTTTGGGACAAAGTTGTGGTTTTTTACACCAGGAAGCCCTGTGCTCTAAGCACACTGCAGCTGTGAAAGGCATCCCAAGTGGAGCGCAAAAGTGCCACAACATGGCTGTCTCCACAGCTTTTCCCTTGGGATAATTCCTAAACCCAGGCTGATTTAAATGACCAGTGTTACGGTTAGGGTTAGGGTTACGCCTAGGTGTAGAGCTTTTTAAACCAGCAAGCTCTGAGCTCCAGGCACACGGCAGCTGCGAAAGGCATCCCAAGGGGAGCACAAAAGTGCCAGAAAATGGCTGCCTCCACACGTTTTCATTGGCACCATTGCTAAGCCTAGGCTGAATTACCTGCCTCCAGTCTCAGCTAGGGACATGGTTTTTTAAACCAGGAAGCCCTGAGCTCCAGGCACACAGCAGCTGTGAAAGGCATCCCAAGGGGAGTACAAAAGTGCAACAACATGGCAGCTTTCACAGCTTTTTCCTTGGCACCATCCCTATACCTAGGCTGATTTATCTGCCTAGGGTTAGGGTTAGGGCTCAGCCAAGGGCAAGGATTTTTTTAAGCAGGAAGCCCTGAGTTCCAGGCTTACTGCATCTGCCAAAGGCATCCCAAAGGGAGCGCAGAAGGTCCACAACATGGCTGCTTTCACAGCTTTTTCCTTAGGAAGAACCCTAATACCCGGCTGATTTACCTTCCTAGGGTTACTGTTAGGCTTAGGCCTAGGACTTTTAAAACCAGGAAGACCTGTGCTCCAGGCACACTGCAGCTGTGAAAGGCATCCCAAGGGGAGCGCAAAAGTGACACAACTTGGCTACCTCCACTGCTATTTCCATGAGACCATCCCGAATCATAGGCTGATTTTCCTTCCTAGGCTTAAGGTTTGAGTTAGGCCTAGGGTTAGTGTTCTTTTAACCAGAAAGCCCTGAGTTCCAAGAACACAGCAGCTGCGAAGGACTACCCAAGAAGAGTGCAGAAGTGCCTCAACATGCCTGCCTCCACAGCTTTTTCCTTGGGGACGTCCCGAAACGAAGGCTGATTTAGAAGCCTCCAGTTTGGGCTAAAGTTGTGGTTTTTTACACCAGGAAGCCCTGTGCTCTAAGCACACTGCAGCTGTGAAAGGCATCCCAAGGGGAGCGCAAAAGTGCCACAACATGGCTGTCTCCACAGCTTTTCCCTTGGGATAATTCCTAAACCCAGGCTGATTTAAATGACCAGTGTTACGGTTAGGGTTAGGGTTACGCCTAGGTGTAGAGCTTTTTAAACCAGCAAGCTCTGAGCTCCAGGCACACGGCAGCTGCGAAAGGCATCCCAAGGGGAGCACAAAAGTGCCAGAAAATGGCTGCCTCCACACGTTTTCATTGGCACCATTGCTAAGCCTAGGCTGAATTACCTGCCTCCAGTCTCAGCTAGGGACATTGTTTTTTAAGGCAGGAAGCCCTGAGCTCCAGGGACACGGCAGCTGTGAAAGGCATCCCAAGGGGAGTACAAAAGTGCAACAACATGGCAGCTTTCACAGCTTTTTCCTTGGCACCATCCCTATACCTAGGCTGATTTATCTGCCTAGGGTTAGGGTTAGGGCTCAGCCAAGGGCAAGGATTTTTTTAACCAGGAAGCCCTGAGTTCCAGGCTTACTGCATCTGCCAAAGGCATCCCAAAGGGAGCACAGAAGGTCCACAACATGGCTGCTTTCACAGCTTTTTCCTTAGGAAGAACCCTAATACCCGGCTGATTTACCTTCCTAGGGTTACTGGTAGGCTTAGGCCTAGGACTTTTAAAACCAGGATGCCCTGTGCTCCAGGCACACTGCAGCTGTGAAAGGCATCCCAAGGGGAGCGCAAAAGTGACACAACTTGGCTGCCTCCACTGCTATTTCCATGAGACCATCCCGAATCATAGGCTGATTTTCCTTCCTAGGCTTAAGGTTTGAGTTAGGCCTAGGGTTAGTGTTCTTTTAACCAGAAAGCCCTGAGTTCCAAGAACACAGCAGCTGCGAAGGACTGCCCAAGAAGAGCGCAGAAGTGCCTCAACATGCCTGCCTCCACAGCTTTTTCTTTGGGGACCTCCCGAAACGAAGGCTGATTTAGAAGCCTCCAGTTTGGGCTAAAGTTGTGGTTTTTTACACCAGGAAGCCCTGTGCTCTAAGCACACTGCAGCTGTGAAAGGCATCCCAAGGGGAGCGCAAAAGTGCCACAACATGGCTGTCTCCACAGCTTTTCCCTTGGGATAATTCCTAAACCCAGGCTGATTTAAATGACCAGTGTTACGGTTAGGGTTAGGGTTACGCCTAGGTGTAGAGCTTTTTAAACCAGCAAGCTCTGAGCTCCAGGCACACGGCAGCTGCGAAAGGCATCCCAAGGGGAGCACAAAAGTGCCAGAAAATGGCTACCTCCACACGTTTTCATTGGCACCATTGCTAAGCCTAGGCTGAATCACCTGCCTCCAGTCTCAGCTAGGGACATTGTTTTTTAAACCAGGAAGCCCTGAGCTCCAGGCACACGGCAGCTGTGAAAGGCATCCCAAGGGGAGTACAAAAGTGCAACAACATGGCAGCTTTCACAGCTTTTTCCTTGGCACCATCCCTATACCTAGGCTGATTTATCTGCCTAGGGTTAGGGTTAGGGCTCAGCCAAGGGCAAGGAATTTTTTAAGCAGGAAGCCCTGAGTTCCAGGCTTACTGCATCTGCCAAAGGCATCCCAAAGGGAGCGCAGAAGGTCCACAACATGGCTGCTTTCACAGCTTTTTCCTTAGGAAGAACCCTAATACCCGGCTGATTTACCTTCCTAGGGTTACTGTTAGGCTTAGGCCTAGGACTTTTAAAACCAGGAAGCCCTGTGCTCCAGGCACACTGCAGCTGTGAAAGGCATCCCAAGGGGAGCGCAAAAGTGCCACAACTTGGCTGCCTCCACTGCTATTTCCATGAGACCATCCCGAATCATAGGCTGATTTTCCTTCCTAGGCTTAAGGTTTGAGTTAGGCCTAGGGTTAGTGTTCTTTTAACCAGAAAGCCCTGAGTTCCAAGAACACAGCAGCTGCGAAGGACTACCCAAGAAGAGCGCAGAAGTGCCTCAACATGCCTGCCTCCACAGCTTTTTCCTTGGGGACGTCCCGAAAGGAAGGCTGATTTAGAAGCCTCCAGTTTGGGCTAAAGTTGTGGTTTTTTACACCAGGAAGCCCTGTGCTCCAAGCTCACTGCAGCTGTGAAAGGCATCCCAAGGGGAGCGCAAAAGTGACACAACTTGGCTGCCTCCACTGCTATTTCCATGAGACCATCCCGAATCATAGGCTGATTTTCCTTCCTAGGCTTAAGGTTTGAGTTAGGCCTAGTGTTAGTGTTCTTTTAACCAGAAAGCCCTGAGTTCCAAGAACACAGCAGCTGCGAAGGACTACCCAAGAAGAGCGCAGAAGTGCCTCAACATGCCTGCCTCCACAGCTTTTTCCTTGGGGACGTCCCGAAACGAAGGCTGATTTAGAAGCCTCCAGTTTGGGCTAAAGTTGTGGTTTTTTACACCAGGAAGCCCTGTGCTCCAGGCACACTGCAGCTGTGAAAGGCATCCCAAGGGGAGCGCAAAAGTGCCACAACATGGCTGTCTCCACAGCTTTTCCCTTGGGATAATTCCTAAACCCAGGCTGATTTAAATGACCAGTGTTACGGTTAGGGTTAGGGTTACGCCTAGGTGTAGAGCTTTTTAAACCAGCAAGCTCTGAGCTCCAGGCACACGGCAGCTGCGAAAGGCATCCCAAGGGGAGCACAAAAGTGCCAGAAAATGGCTGCCTCCACACGTTTTCATTGGCACCATTGCTAAGCCTAGGCTGAATTACCTGCCTCCAGTCTCAGCTAGGGACATGGTTTCTTAAACCAGGAAGCCCTGAGCTCCAGGCACACGGCAGCTGTGAAAGGCATCCCAAGGGGAGTACAAAAGTGCAACAACATGGCAGCTTTCACAGCTTTTTCCTTGGCACCATCCCTATACCTAGGCTGATTTAAGTGCCTAGGGTTAGGGTTAGGGCTCAGCCTAGGGCTAGGATTTTTTTAAGCAGGAAGACCTGAGTTCCAGGCTTACTGCATCTGCCAAAGGCATCCCAAAGGGAGCGCAGAAGGTCCACAACATGGCTGCTTTCACAGCTTTTTCCTTAGGAAGAACCCTAATACCCGGCTGATTTACCTTCCTAGGGTTACTGTTAGGCCTAGGCCTAGGACTTTTAAACCAGGAAGCCCTGTGCTCCAGGCACACTGCAGCTGTTAAAGGCATCCCAAGGGGAGCGCAAAAGTGACACAACTTGGCTGCCTCCACTGCTATTTCCATGAGACCATCCCGAATCATAGGCTGATTTTCCTTCCTAGGCTTAAGGTTTGAGTTAGGCCTAGGGTTAGTGTTCTTTTAACCAGAAAGCCCTGAGTTCCAAGAACACAGCAGCTGCGAAGGACTACCCAAGAAGAGCGCAGAAGTGCCTCAACATGCCTGCCTCCACAGCTTTTTCCTTGGGGACGTCCCGAAACGAAGGCTGATTTAGAAGCCTCCAGTTTGGGCTAAAGTTGTGGTTTTTTACACCAGGAAGCCCTGTGCTCTAAGCACACTGCAGCTGTGAAAGGCATCCCAAGGGGAGCGCAAAAGTGCCACAACATGGCTGTGTCCACAGCTTTTCCCTTGGGATAATTCCTAAACCCAGGCTGATTTAAATGACCAGTGTTACGGTTAGGGTTAGGGTTACGCCTAGGTGTAGAGCTTTTTAAACCAGCAAGCTCTGAGCTACAGGCACACGGCAGCTGCGAAAGGCATCCCAAGGGGAGCACAAAAGTGCCAGAAAATGGCTGCCTCCACACGTTTTCATTGGCACCATTGCTAAGCCTAGGCTGAATTACCGGCCTCCAGTCTCAGCTAGGGACATTGTTTTTTAAAGCAGGAAGCCCTGAGCTCCAGGGACACGGCAGCTGTGAAAGGCATCCCAAGGGGAGTACAAAAGTGCAACAACATGGCAGCTTTCACAGCTTTTTCCTTGGCACCATCCCTATACCTAGGCTGATTTATCTGCCTAGGGTTAGGGTTAGGGCTCAGCCAAGGGCAAGGATTTTTTTAACCAGGAAGCCCTGAGTTCCAGGCTTACTGCATCTGCCAAAGGCATCCCAAAGGGAGCACAGAAGGTCCACAACATGGCTGCTTTCACAGCTTTTTCCTTAGGAAGAACCCTAATACCCGGCTGATTTACCTTCCTAGGGTTACTGTTAGGCTTAGGCCTAGGACTTTTAAAACCAGGATGCCCTGTGCTCCAGGCACACTGCAGCTGTGAAAGGCATCCCAAGGGGAGCGCAAAAGTGCCACAACTTGGCTGCCTCCACTGCTATTTCCATGAGACCATCCCGAATCATAGGCTGATTTTCCTTCCTAGGCTTAAGGTTTGAGTTAGGCCTAGGGTTAGTGTTCTTTTAACCAGAAAGCCCTGAGTTCCAAGAACACAGCAGCTGCGAAGGACTGCCCAAGAAGAGCGCAGAAGTGCCTCAACATGCCTGCCTCCACAGCTTTTTCTTTGGGGACGTCCCGAAACGAAGGCTGATTTAGAAGCCTCCAGTTTGGGCTAAAGTTGTGGTTTTTTACACCAGGAAGCCCTGTGCTCTAAGCACACTGCAGCTGTGAAAGGCATCCCAAGGGGAGCGCAAAAGTGCCACAACATGGCTGTCTCCACAGCTTTTCCCTTGGGATAATTCCTAAACCCAGGCTGATTTAAATGACCAGTGTTACGGTTAGGGTTAGGAATACGCCTAGGTGTAGAGCTTTTTAAACCAGCAAGCTCTGAGCTCCAGGCACACGGCAGCTGCGAAAGGCATCCCAAGGGGAGCACAAAAGTGCCAGAAAATGGCTGCCTCCACACGTTTTCATTGGCACCATTGCTAAGCCTAGGCTGAATCACCTGCCTCCAGTCTCAGCTAGGGACATTGTTTTTTAAAGCAGGAAGCCCTGAGCTCCAGGCACACGGCAGCTGTGAAAGGCATCCCAAGGGGAGTACAAAAGTGCAACAACATGGCAGCTTTCACAGCTTTTTCCTTGGCACCATCCCTATACCTAGGCTGATTTATCTGCCTAGGGTTAGGGTTAGGGCTCAGCCAAGGGCAAGGAATTTTTTAAGCAGGAAGCCCTGAGTTCCAGGCTTACTGCATCTGCCAAAGGCATCCCAAAGGGAGCGCAGAAGGTCCACAACATGGCTGCTTTCACAGCTTTTTCCTTAGGAAGAACGCTAATACCCGGCTGATTTACCTTCCTAGGGTTACTGTTAGGCTTAGGCCTAGGACTTTTAAAACCAGGAAGCCCTGTGCTCCAGGCACACTGCAGCTGTGAAAGGCATCCCAAGGGGAGGGCAAAAGTGCCACAACATGGCTGTCTCCACAGCTTTTCCCTTGGGATAATTCCTAAACCCAGGCTGATTTAAATGACCAGTGTTACGGTTAGAGTTAGGGTTACGACTAGGTGTAGAGCTTTTTAAACCAGCAAGCTCTGAGCTCCAGGCACACTGCAGCTGCGAAAGGCATCCCAAGGGGAGCGCAAAAGTGACACAACTTGGCTGCCTCCACTGCTATTTCCATGAGACCATCCCGAATCATAGGCTGATTTTCCTTCCTAGGCTTAAGGTTTGAGTTAGGCCTAGGGTTAGTGTTCTTTTAACCAGAAAGCCCTGAGTTCCAAGAACACAGCAGCTGCGAAGGACTACCCAAGAAGAGCGCAGAAGTGCCTCAACATGCCTGCCTCCACAGCTTTTTCCTTGGGGACGTTCCGAAACGAAGGCTGATTTAGAAGCCTCCAGTTTGGGCTAAAGTTGTGGTTTTTTACACCAGGAAGCCCTGTGCTCCAAGCTCACTGCAGCTGTGAAAGGCATCCCAAGGGGAGCGCAAAAGTGACACAACTTGGCTGCCTCCACTGCTATTTCCATGAGACCATCCCGAATCATAGGCTGATTTTCCTTCCTAGGCTTAAGGTTTGAGTTAGGCCTAGTGTTAGTGTTCTTTTAACCAGAAAGCCCTGAGTTCCAAGAACACAGCAGCTGCGAAGGACTACCCAAGAAGAGCGCAGAAGTGCCTCAACATGCCTGCCTCCACAGCTTTTTCCTTGGGGACGTCCCGAAACGAAGGCTGATTTAGAAGCCTCCAGTTTGGGCTAAAGTTGTGGTTTTTTACACCAGGAAGCCCTGTGCTCCAGGCACACTGCAGCTGTGAAAGGCATCCCAAGGGGAGCGCAAAAGTGCCACAACATGGCTGTCTCCACAGCTTTTCCCTTGGGATAATTCCTAAACCCAGGCTGATTTAAATGACCAGTGTTACGGTTAGGGTTAGGGTTACGCCTAGGTGTAGAGCTTTTTAAACCAGCAAGCTCTGAGCTCCAGGCACACGGCAGCTGCGAAAGGCATCCCAAGGGGAGCACAAAAGTGCCAGAAAATGGCTGCCTCCACACGTTTTCATTGGCACCATTGCTAAGCCTAGGCTGAATTACCTGCCTCCAGTCTCAGCTAGGGACATGGTTTCTTAAACCAGGAAGCCCTGAGCTCCAGGCACACGGCAGCTGTGAAAGGCATCCCAAGGGGAGTACAAAAGTGCAACAACATGGCAGCTTTCACAGCTTTTTCCTTGGCACCATCCCTATACCTAGGCTGATTTAAGTGCCTAGGGTTAGGGTTAGGGCTCAGCCTAGGGCTAGGATTTTTTTAAGCAGGAAGCCCTGAGTTCCAGGCTTACTGCATCTGCCAAAGGCATCCCAAAGGGAGCGCAGAAGGTCCACAACATGGCTGCTTTCACAGCTTTTTCCTTAGGAAGAACCCTAATACCCGGCTGATTTACCTTCCTAGGGTTACTGTTAGGCCTAGGCCTAGGACTTTTAAACCAGGAAGCCCTGTGCTCCAGGCACACTGCAGCTGTTAAAGGCATCCCAAGGGGAGCGCAAAAGTGACACAACTTGGCTGCCTCCACTGCTATTTCCATGAGACCATCCCGAATCATAGGCTGATTTTCCTTCCTAGGCTTAAGGTTTGAGTTAGGCCTAGGGTTAGTGTTCTTTTAACCAGAAAGCCCTGAGTTCCAAGAACACAGCAGCTGCGAAGGACTACCCAAGAAGAGCGCAGAAGTGCCTCAACATGCCTGCCTCCACAGCTTTTTCCTTGGGGACGTCCCGAAACGAAGGCTGATTTAGAAGCCTCCAGTTTGGGCTAAAGTTGTGGTTTTTTACACCAGGAAGCCCTGTGCTCTAAGCACACTGCAGCTGTGAAAGGCATCCCAAGTGGAGCGCAAAAGTGCCACAACATGGCTGTCTCCACAGCTTTTCCCTTGGGATAATTCCTAAACCCAGGCTGATTTAAATGACCAGTGTTACGGTTAGGGTTAGGGTTACGCCTAGGTGTAGAGCTTTTTAAACCAGCAAGCTCTGAGCTCCAGGCACACGGCAGCTGCGAAAGGCATCCCAAGGGGAGCACAAAAGTGCCAGAAAATGGCTGCCTCCACACGTTTTCATTGGCACCATTGCTAAGCCTAGGCTGAATTACCTGCCTCCAGTCTCAGCTAGGGACATGGTTTTTTAAACCAGGAAGCCCTGAGCTCCAGGCACTTGGCAGCTGTGAAAGGCATCCCAAGGGGAGTACAAAAGTGCAACAACATGGCAGCTTTCACAGCTTTTTCCTTGGCACCATCCCTATACCTAGGCTGATTTATCTGCCTAGGGTTAGGGTTAGGGCTCAGCCAAAGGCAAGGATTTTTTTAACCAGGAAGCCCTGAGTTCCAGGCTTACTGCATCTGCCAAAGGCATCCCAAAGGGAGCGCAGAAGGTCCACAACATGGCTGCTTTCACAGCTTTTTCCTTAGGAAGAACCCTAATACCCGGCTGATTTACCTTCCTAGGGTTACTGTTAGGCTTAGGCCTAGGACTTTTAAAACCAGGAAGCCCTGTGCTCCAGGCACACTGCAGCTGTGAAAGGCATCCCAAGGGGAGCGCAAAAGTGACACAACTTGGCTACCTCCACTGCTATTTCCATGAGACCATCCCGAATCATAGGCTGATTTTCCTTCCTAGGCTTAAGGTTTGAGTTAGGCCTAGGGTTAGTGTTCTTTTAACCAGAAAGCCCTGAGTTCCAAGAACACAGCAGCTGCGAAGGACTACCCAAGAAGAGCGCAGAAGTGCCTCAACATGCCTGCCTCCACAGCTTTTTCCTTGGGGACGTCCCGAAACGAAGGCTGATTTAGAAGCCTCCAGTTTGGGCTAAAGTTGTGGTTTTTTACACCAGGAAGCCCTGTGCTCTAAGCACACTGCAGCTGTGAAAGGCATCCCAAGGGGAGCGCAAAAGTGCCACAACATGGCTGTCTCCACAGCTTTTCCCTTGGGATAATTCCTAAACCCAGGCTGATTTAAATGACCAGTGTTACGGTTAGGGTTAGGGTTACGCCTAGGTGTAGAGCTTTTTAAACCAGCAAGCTCTGAGCTCCAGGCACACGGCAGCTGCGAAAGGCATCCCAAGGGGAGCACAAAAGTGCCAGAAAATGGCTGCCTCCACACGTTTTCATTGGCACCATTGCTAAGCCTAGGCTGAATCACCTGCCTCCAGTCTCAGCTAGGGACATTGTTTTTTAAAGCAGGAAGCCCTGAGCTCCAGGGACACGGCAGCTGTGAAAGTCATCCCAAGGGGAGTACAAAAGTGCAACAACATGGCAGCTTTCACAGCTTTTTCCTTGGCACCATCCCTATACCTAGGCTGATTTATCTGCCTAGGGTTAGGGTTAGGGCTCAGCCAAGGGCAAGGATTTTTTTAACCAGGAAGCCCTGAGTTCCAGGCTTACTGCATCTGCCAAAGGCATCCCAAAGGGAGCACAGAAGGTCCACAACATGGCTGCTTTCACAGCTTTTTCCTTAGGAAGAACCCTAATACCCGGCTGATTTACCTTCCTAGGGTTACTGTTAGGCTTAGGCCTAGGACTTTTAAAACCAGGATGCCCTGTGCTCCAGGCACACTGCAGCTGTGAAAGGCATCCCAAGGGGAGCGCAAAAGTGACACAACTTGGCTGCCTCCACTGCTATTTCCATGAGACCATCCCGAATCATAGGCTGATTTTCCTTCCTAGGCTTAAGGTTTGAGTTAGGCCTAGGGTTAGTGTTCTTTTAACCAGAAAGCCCTGAGTTCCAAGAACACAGCAGCTGCGAAGGACAACCCAGAAGAGCGCAGAAGTGCCTCAACATGCCTGCCTCCACAGCTTTTTCTTTGGGGACGTCCCGAAACGAAGGCTGATTTAGAAGCCTCCAGTTTTGGCTAAAGTTGTGGTTTTTTACACCAGGAAGCCCTGTGCTCTAAGCACACTGCAGCTGTGAAAGGCATCCCAAGGGGAGCGCAAAAGTGCCACAACATGGCTGTCTCCACAGCTTTTCCCTTGGGATAATTCCTAAACCCAGGCTGATTTAAATGACCAGTGTTACGGTTAGGGTTAGGAATACGCCTAGGTGTAGAGCTTTTTAAACCAGCAAGCTCTGAGCTCCAGGCACACGGCAGCTGCGAAAGGCATCCCAAGGGGAGCGCAAAAGTGACACAACTTGGCTGCCTCCACACGTTTTCATTGGCACCATTGCTAAGCCTAGGCTGAATTACCTGCCTCCAGTCTCAGCTAGGGACATTGTTTTTTAAACCAGGAAGCCCTGAGCTCCAGGCACACGGCAGCTGTGAAAGGCATCCCAAGGGGAGTACAAAAGTGCAACAACATGGCAGCTTTCACAGCTTTTTCCTTGGCACCATCCCTATACCTAGGCTGATTTATCTGCCTAGGGTTAGGGTTAGGGCTCAGCCTAGGGCTAGGATTTTTTTAAGCAGGAAGCCCTGAGTTCCAGGCTTACTGCATCTGCCAAAGGCATCCCAAAGGGAGCGCAGAAGTGCCACAACATGGCTGCTTTCACAGCTTTTTCCTTAGGAAGAACCCTAATACCCGGCTGATTTACCTTCCTAGGGTTACTGTTAGGCTTAGGCCTAGGACTTTTAAAACCAGGAAGCCCTGTGCTCCAGGCACACTGCAGCTGTTAAAGGCATCCCAAGGGGAGCGCAAAAGTGACACAACTTGGCTGCCTCCACTGCTATTTCCATGAGACCATCCCGAATCATAGGCTGATTTTCCTTCCTAGGCTTAAGGTTTGAGTTAGGCCTAGGGTTAGTGTTCTTTTAACCAGAAAGCCCTGAGTTCCAAGAACACAGCAGCTGCGAAGGACTACCCAAGAAGAGCGCAGAAGTGCCTCAACATGCCTGCCTCCACAGCTTTTTCCTTGGGGACGTCCCGAAACGAAGGCTGATTTAGAAGCCTCCAGTTTGGGCTAAAGTTGTGGTTTTTTACACCAGGAAGCCCTGTGCTCCAAGCTCACTGCAGCTGTGAAAGGCATCCCAAGGGGAGCGCAAAAGTGACACAACTTGGCTGCCTCCACTGCTATTTCCATGAGACCATCCCGAATCATAGGCTGATTTTCCTTCCTAGGCTTAAGGTTTGAGTTAGGCCTAGGGTTAGTGTTCTTTTAACCAGAAAGCCCTGAGTTCCAAGAACACAGCAGCTGCGAAGGACTGCCCAAGAAGAGCGCAGAAGTGCCTCAACATGCCTGCCTCCACAGCTTTTTCTTTGGGGACGTCCCGAAACGAAGGCTGATTTAGAAGCCTCCAGTTTTGGCTAAAGTTGTGGTTTTTTACACCAGGAAGCCCTGTGCTCTAAGCACACTGCAGCTGTGAAAGGCATCCCAAGGGGAGCGCAAAAGTGCCACAACATGGCTGTCTCCACAGCTTTTCCCTTGGGATAATTCCTAAACCCAGGCTGATTTAAATGACCAGTGTTACGGTTAGGGTTAGGAATACGCCTAGGTGTAGAGCTTTTTAAACCAGCAAGCTCTGAGCTCCAGGCACACGGCAGCTGCGAAAGGCATCCCAAGGGGAGCACAAAAGTGCCAGAAAATGGCTGCCTCCACACGTTTTCATTGGCACCATTGCTAAGCCTAGGCTGAATTACCTGCCTCCAGTCTCAGCTAGGGACATTGTTTTTTAAACCAGGAAGCCCTGAGCTCCAGGCACACGGCAGCTGTGAAAGGCATCCCAAGGGGAGTACAAAAGTGCAACAACATGGCAGCTTTCACAGCTTTTTCCTTGGCACCATCCCTATACCTAGGCTGATTTATCTGCCTAGGGTTAGGGTTAGGGCTCAGCCAAGGGCAAGG
This sequence comes from Ammospiza nelsoni, assembly GCF_027579445.1. NCBI lineage: Eukaryota > Metazoa > Chordata > Aves > Passeriformes > Passerellidae > Ammospiza > Ammospiza nelsoni. The sequence goes on along the minus strand of NW_026683189.1, from coordinate 2,041,818 downwards.
AATTTTTTAAGCAGGAAGCCCTGAGTTCCAGGCTTACTGCATCTGCCAAAGGCATCCCAAAGGGAGCGCAGAAGGTCCACAACATGGCTGCTTTCACAGCTTTTTCCTTAGGAAGAACCCTAATACCCGGCTGATTTACCTTCCTAGGGTTACTGTTAGGCTTAGGCCTAGGACTTTTAAAACCAGGAAGCCCTGTGCTCCAGGCACACTGCAGCTGTGAAAGGCATCCCAAGGGGAGCGCAAAAGTGACACAACTTGGCTGCCTCCACTGCTATTTCCATGAGACCATCCCGAATCATAGGCTGATTTTCCTTCCTAGGCTTAAGGTTTGAGTTAGGCCTAGGGTTAGTGTTCTTTTAACCAGAAAGCCCTGAGTTCCAAGAACACAGCAGCTGCGAAGGACTACCCAAGAAGAGCGCAGAAGTGCCTCAACATGCCTGCCTCCACAGCTTTTTCCTTGGGGACGTCCCGAAACGAAGGCTGATTTAGAAGCCTCCAGTTTGGGCTAAAGTTGTGGTTTTTTACACCAGGAAGCCCTGTGCTCCAAGCTCACTGCAGCTGTGAAAGGCATCCCAAGGGGAGCGCAAAAGTGACACAACTTGGCTGCCTCCACTGCTATTTCCATGAGACCATCCCGAATCATAGGCTGATTTTCCTTCCTAGGCTTAAGGTTTGAATTAGGCCTAGGGTTAGTGTTCTTTTAACCAGAAAGCCCTGAGTTCCAAGAACACAGCAGCTGCGAAGGACTACCCAAGAAGAGCGCAGAAGTGCCTCAACATGCCTGCCTCCACAGCTTTTTCCTTGGGGACGTCCCGAAACGAAGGCTGATTTAGAAGCCTCCAGTTTGGGCTAAAGTTGTGGTTTTTTACACCAGGAAGCCCTGTGCTCCAGGCACACTGCAGCTGTGAAAGGCATCCCAAGGGGAGCGCAAAAGTGCCACAACATGGCTGTCTCCACAGCTTTTCCCTTGGGATAATTCCTAAACCCAGGCTGATTTAAATGACCAGTGTTATGGTTAGGGTTAGGGTTACGCCTAGGTGTAGAGCTTTTTAAACCAGCAAGCTCTGAGCTCCAGGCACACGGCAGCTGCGAAAGGCATCCCAAGGGGAGCACAAAAGTGCCAGAAAATGGCTGCCTCCACACGTTTTCATTGGCACCATTGCTAAGCCTAGGCTGAATTACCTGCCTCCAGTCTCAGCTAGGGACATGGTTTCTTAAACCAGGAAGCCCTGAGCTCCAGGCACACGGCAGCTGTGAAAGGCATCCCAAGGGGAGTACAAAAGTGCAACAACATGGCAGCTTTCACAGCTTTTTCCTTGGCACCATCCCTATACCTAGGCTGATTTAAGTGCCTAGGGTTAGGGTTAGGGCTCAGCCTAGGGCTAGGATTTTTTTAAGCAGGAAGCCCTGAGTTCCAGGCTTACTGCATCTGCCAAAGGCATCCCAAAGGGAGCGCAGAAGGTCCACAACATGGCTGCTTTCACAGCTTTTTCCTTAGGAAGAACCCTAATACCCGGCTGATTTACCTTCCTAGGGTTACTGTTAGGCCTAGGCCTAGGACTTTTAAACCAGGAAGCCCTGTGCTCCAGGCACACTGCAGCTGTTAAAGGCATCCCAAGGGGAGCGCAAAAGTGACACAACTTGGCTGCCTCCACTGCTATTTCCATGAGACCATCCCGAATCATAGGCTGATTTTCCTTCCTAGGCTTAAGGTTTGAGTTAGGCCTAGGGTTAGTGTTCTTTTAACCAGAAAGCCCTGAGTTCCAAGAACACAGCAGCTGCGAAGGACTACCCAAGAAGAGCGCAGAAGTGCCTCAACATGCCTGCCTCCACAGCTTTTTCCTTGGGGACGTCCCGAAACGAAGGCTGATTTAGAAGCCTCCAGTTTGGGCTAAAGTTGTGGTTTTTTACACCAGGAAGCCCTGTGCTCTAAGCACACTGCAGCTGTGAAAGGCATCCCAAGTGGAGCGCAAAAGTGCCACAACATGGCTGTCTCCACAGCTTTTCCCTTGGGATAATTCCTAAACCCAGGCTGATTTAAATGACCAGTGTTACGGTTAGGGTTAGGGTTACGCCTAGGTGTAGAGCTTTTTAAACCAGCAAGCTCTGAGCTCCAGGCACACGGCAGCTGCGAAAGGCATCCCAAGGGGAGCACAAAAGTGCCAGAAAATGGCTGCCTCCACACGTTTTCATTGGCACCATTGCTAAGCCTAGGCTGAATTACCTGCCTCCAGTCTCAGCTAGGGACATGGTTTTTTAAACCAGGAAGCCCTGAGCTCCAGGCACACAGCAGCTGTGAAAGGCATCCCAAGGGGAGTACAAAAGTGCAACAACATGGCAGCTTTCACAGCTTTTTCCTTGGCACCATCCCTATACCTAGGCTGATTTATCTGCCTAGGGTTAGGGTTAGGGCTCAGCCAAAGGCAAGGATTTTTTTAACCAGGAAGCCCTGAGTTCCAGGCTTACTGCATCTGCCAAAGGCATCCCAAAGGGAGCGCAGAAGGTCCACAACATGGCTGCTTTCACAGCTTTTTCCTTAGGAAGAACCCTAATACCCGGCTGATTTACCTTCCTAGGGTTACTGTTAGGCTTAGGCCTAGGACTTTTAAAACCAGGAAGCCCTGTGCTCCAGGCACACTGCAGCTGTGAAAGGCATCCCAAGGGGAGCGCAAAAGTGACACAACTTGGCTACCTCCACTGCTATTTCCATGAGACCATCCCGAATCATAGGCTGATTTTCCTTCCTAGGCTTAAGGTTTGAGTTAGGCCTAGGGTTAGTGTTCTTTTAACCAGAAAGCCCTGAGTTCCAAGAACACAGCAGCTGCGAAGGACTACCCAAGAAGAGCGCAGAAGTGCCTCAACATGCCTGCCTCCACAGCTTTTTCCTTGGGGACGTCCCGAAACGAAGGCTGATTTAGAAGCCTCCAGTTTGGGCTAAAGTTGTGGTTTTTTACACCAGGAAGCCCTGTGCTCCAAGCACACTGCAGCTGGGAAAGGCATCCCAAGGGGAGCGCAAAAGTGCCACAACATGGCTGTCTCCACAGCTTTTCCCTTGGGATAATTCCTAAACCCAGGCTGATTTAAATGACCAGTGTTACGGTTAGGGTTAGGGTTACGCCTAGGTGTAGAGCTTTTTAAACCAGCAAGCTCTGAGCTCCAGGCACACGGCAGCTGCGAAAGGCATCCCAAGGGGAGCACAAAAGTGCCAGAAAATGGCTGCCTCCACACGTTTTCATTGGCACCATTGCTAAGCCTAGGCTGAATCACCTGCCTCCAGTCTCAGCTAGGGACATTGTTTTTTAAAGCAGGAAGCCCTGAGCTCCAGGGACACGGCAGCTGTGAAAGGCATCCCAAGGGGAGTACAAAAGTGCAACAACATGGCAGCTTTCACAGCTTTTTCCTTGGCACCATCCCTATACCTAGGCTGATTTATCTGCCTAGGGTTAGGGTTAGGGCTCAGCCAAGGGCAAGGATTTTTTTAACCAGGAAGCCCTGAGTTCCAGGCTTACTGCATCTGCCAAAGGCATCCCAAAGGGAGCACAGAAGGTCCACAACATGGCTGCTTTCACAGCTTTTTCCTTAGGAAGAACCCTAATACCCGGCTGATTTACCTTCCTAGGGTTACTGTTAGGCTTAGGCCTAGGACTTTTAAAACCAGGATGCCCTGTGCTCCAGGCACACTGCAGCTGTTAAAGGCATCCCAAGGGGAGCGCAAAAGTGAGACAACTTGGCTGCCTCCACTGCTATTTCCATGAGACCATCCCGAATCATAGGCTGATTTTCCTTCCTAGGCTTAAGGTTTGAGTTAGGCCTAGGGTTAGTGTTCTTTTAACCAGAAAGCCCTGAGTTCCAAGAACACAGCAGCTGCGAAGGACTGCCCAAGAAGAGCGCAGAAGTGCCTCAACATGCCTGCCTCCACAGCTTTTTCTTTGGGGACGTCCCGAAATGAAGGCTGATTTAGAAGCCTCCAGTTTGGGCTAAAGTTGTGGTTTTTTACACCAGGAAGCCCTGTGCTCTAAGCACACTGCAGCTGTGAAAGGCATCCCAAGGGGAGCGCAAAAGTGCCACAACATGGCTGTCTCCACAGCTTTTCCCTTGGGATAATTCCTAAACCCAGGCTGATTTAAATGACCAGTGTTACGGTTAGGGTTAGGAATACGCCTAGGTGTAGAGCTTTTTAAACCAGCAAGCTCTGAGCTCCAGGCACACGGCAGCTGCGAAAGGCATCCCAAGGGGAGCACAAAAGTGCCAGAAAATGGCTGCCTCCACACGTTTTCATTGGCACCATTGCTAAGCCTAGGCTGAATTACCTGCCTCCAGTCTCAGCTAGGGACATTGTTTTTTAAACCAGGAAGCCCTGAGCTCCAGGCACACGGCAGCTGTGAAAGGCATCCCAAGGGGAGTACAAAAGTGCAACAACATGGCAGCTTTCACAGCTTTTTCCTTGGCACCATCCCTATACCTAGGCTGATTTATCTGCCTAGGGTTAGGGTTAGGGCTCAGCCAAGGGCAAGGAATTTTTTAAGCAGGAAGCCCTGAGTTCCAGGCTTACTGCATCTGCCAAAGGCATCCCAAAGGGAGCGCAGAAGGTCCACAACATGGCTGCTTTCACAGCTTTTTCCTTAGGAAGAACCCTAATACCCGGCTGATTTACCTTCCTAGGGTTACTGTTAGGCTTAGGCCTAGGACTTTTAAAACCAGGAAGCCCTGTGCTCCAGGCACACTGCAGCTGTTAAAGGCATCCCAAGGGGAGCGCAAAAGTGCCACAACATGGCTGTCTCCACAGCTTTTCCCTTGGGATAATTCCTAAACCCAGGCTGATTTAAATGACCAGTGTTACGGTTAGAGTTAGGGTTACGACTAGGTGTAGAGCTTTTTAAACCAGCAAGCTCTGAGCTCCAGGCACACTGCAGCTGCGAAAGGCATCCCAAGGGGAGCACAAAAGTGCCAGAAAATGGCTGCCTCCACACGTTTGTATTGGCACCATTGCTAAGCCTAGGCTGAAACACCTACCCCCAGTCTCAGCTAGGGACATGGTTTTTTAAACCAGGAAGCCCTGAGCTCCAGGCACATGGCAGCTGTTTAAGGCATCCCAAGGGGAGTACAAAAGTGCAACAACATGGCAGCTTTCACAGCTTTTTCCTTGGCACCATCCCTATACCTAGGCTGATTTATCTGCCTAGGGTTAGGGCTCAGCCGAGGGCAAGGATTTTTTTAACCAGGAAGCCCTGAGTTCCAGGCTTACTGCATCTGCCAAAGGCATCCCAAAGGGAGTGCAGAAGTGCCGCAACATGGCTGCTTTCACAGCTTTTTCCTTAGGAAGAACCCTAATAATGGGCTGATCTACCTTCCTAGGGTTACTGTTAGGCCTAGGCCTAGGACTTTTAAAACCAGGAAGCCCTGTGCTCCAGGCACACTGCAGCTGTTAAAGGCATCCCAAGGGGAGCGCAGAAGTGCCACAACATGGCTGCTTTCACAGCTTTTTCCTTAGGAGGAACCCTAATACCCGGCTGATTTACCTTCCTAGGTTTACTGTTAGGCTTAGGCCTAGGACTTTTAAAACCAGGAAGCCCTGTGCTCCAGGCACACTGCAGCTGTGAAAGGCATCCCAAGGGGAGCGCAAAAGTGACACAACTTGGCTGCCTCCACTGCTATTTCCATGAGACCATCCCGAATCATAGGCTGATTTTCCTTCCTAGGCTTAAGGTTTGAGTTAGGCCTAGGGTTAGTGTTCTTTTAACCAGAAAGCCCTGAGTTCCAAGAGCACAGCAGCTGCGAAGGACTACCCAAGAAGAGCGCAGAAGTGCCTCAACATGCCTGCCTCCACAGCTTTTTCCTTGGGGACGTCCCGAAACGAAGGCTGATTTAGAAGCCTCCAGTTTGGGCTAAAGTTGTGGTTTTTTACACCAGGAAGCCCTGTGCTCCAAGCTCACTGCAGCTGTGAAAGGCATCCCAAGGGGAGCGCAAAAGTGCCACAACATGGCAGCTTTCACAGCTTTTTCCTTGCCACCATCCCTATACCTTGGCTGATTTATCTGCCTAGGGTTAGGGTTAGGGCTCGGCCTAGGGCTAGGATTTTTTTAACCAGGAAGCCCTGAGTTCCAGGCTTACTGCATCTGCCAAAGGCATCCCAAAGGGAGCGCAGAAGGTCCACAACATGGCTGCTTTCACAGCTTTTTCCTTAGGAAGAACCCTAATACCCGGCTGATTTACCTTCCTAGGGTTACTGTTAGGCTTAGGCCTAGGACTTTTAAACCAGGAAGCCCTGTGCTCCAGGCACACTGCAGCTGTTAAAGGCATCCCAAGGGGAGCGCAAAAGTGAGACAACTTGGCTGCCTCCACTGCTATTTCCATGAGACCATCCCGAATCATAGGCTGATTTTCCTTCCTAGGCTTAAGGTTTGAGTTAGGCCTAGGGTTAGTGTTCTTTTAACCAGAAAGCCCTGAGTTCCAAGAACACAGCAGCTGCGAAGGACTACCCAAGAAGAGCGCAGAAGTGCCTCAACATGCCTGCCTCCACAGCTTTTTCTTTGAGGACGTCCCGAAACGAAGGCTGATTTAGAAGCCTCCAGTTTGGGACAAAGTTGTGGTTTTTTACACCAGGAAGCCCTGTGCTCTAAGCACACTGCAGCTGTGAAAGGCATCCCAAGGGGAGCGCAAAAGTGCCACAACATGGCTGTCTCCACAGCTTTTCCCTTGGGATAATTCCTAAACCCAGGCTGATTTAAATGACCAGTGTTACGGTTAGGGTTAGGGTTACGCCTAGGTGTAGAGCTTTTTAAACCAGCAAGCTCTGAGCTCCAGGCACACGGCAGCTGCGAAAGGCATCCCAAGGGGAGCACAAAAGTGCCAGAAAATGGCTGCCTCCACACGTTTTCATTGGCACCATTGCTAAGCCTAGGCTGAATCACCTGCCTCCAGTCTCAGCTAGGGACATTGTTTTTTAAAGCAGGAAGCCCTGAGCTCCAGGCACACGGCAGCTGTGAAAGGCATCCCAAGGGGAGTACAAAAGTGCAACAACATGGCTGCTTTCACAGCTTTTTCCTTAGGAAGAACCCTAATACCGGGCTGATCTACCTTCCTAGGGTTACTGTTAGGCCTAGGCCTAGGACTTTTAAAACCAGGAAGCCCTGTGCTCCAGGCACACTGCAGCTGTTAAAGGCATCCCAAAGGGAGCGCAGAAGTGCCATAACATGGCTGCTTTCACAGCTTTTTCCTTAAAAAGAACCCTAATACCCGGCTGATTTACCTTCCTAGGGTTACTGTTAGGCTTAGGCCTAGGACTTTTAAAACCAGGAAGCCCTGTGCTCCAGGCACACTGCAGCTGTGAAAGGCATCCCAAGGGGAGCGCAAAAGTGACACAACTTGGCTGCCTCCACTGCTATTTCCATGAGACCATCCCGAATCATAGGCTGATTTTCCTTCCTAGGCTTAAGGTTTGAGTTAGGCCTAGGGTTAGTGTTCTTTTTACCAGAAAGCCCTGAGTTCCAAGAACACAGCAGCTGCGAAGGACTACCCAAGAAGAGCGCAGAAGTGACTCAACATGCCTGCCTCCACAGCTTTTTCTTTGGGGACGTCCCGAAATGAAGGCTGATTTAGAAGCCTCCAGTTTGGGCTAAAGTTGTGGTTTTTTACACCAGGAAGCCCTGTGCTCCAAGCACACTGCAGCTGTGAAAGGCATCCCAAGGGGAGCGCAAAAGTCCCACAACATGGCTGTCTCCACAGCTTTTCCCTTGGGATAATTCCTAAACCCAGGCTGATTTAAATGACCAGTGTCACGGTTAGGGTTAGGGTTACGCCTAGGTGTAGCGCTTTTTAAACCAGCAAGCTCTGAGCTCCAGGCACACGGCAGCTGCGAAAGGCATCCCAAGGGGAGCACAAAAGTGCCAGAAAATGGCTGCCTCCACACGTTTTTATTGGCACCATTGCTAAGCCTAGGCTGAATCACCTGCCTCCAGTCTCAGCTAGGGACATGGTTTTTTAAACCAGGAAGCCCTGAGCTCCAGGCACACGGCAGCTGTTTAAGGCATCCCAAGGGGAGTACAAAAGTGCAACAACATGGCAGCTTTCACAGCTTTTTCCTTGGCACCATCCCTATACCTAGGCTGATTAAGTGCCTAGGGTTAGGGTTAGGGCTCAGCCAAGGGCAAGGATTTTTTTAACCAGGAAGCCCTGAGTTCCAGGCTTACTGTATCTGCCAAAGGCATCCCAAAGGGAGCGCAGAAGGTCCACAACATGGCTGCTTTCACAGCTTTTTCCTTAGGAAGAACCCTAATACCCGGCTGATTTACCTTCCTAGGGTTACTGTAAGGCCTAGGCCTAGGACTTTTAAAACCAGGAAGCCCGGTGCTCCAAGCACACTGCAGCTGTGAAAGGCATGCCAAGGGGAGCGCAAAAGTGCCACAACATGGCTGTCTGCACAGCTTTTCCCTTGGGATAATTCCTAAACCCAGGCTGATTTAAATGACCAGTGTTACGGTTAGGGTTAGGGTTACGCCTAGGTGTAGAGCTTTTTAAACCAGCAAGCTCTGAGCTCCAGGCACACGGCAGCTGCGAAAGGCATCCCAAGGGGAGCACAAAAGTGCCAGAAAATGGCTGCCTCCACACGTTTTTATTGGCACCATTGCTAAGCCTAGGCTGAATTACCTGCCTCCAGTCTCAGCTAGGGACATGGTTTTTTAAACCAGGAAGCCCTGAGCTCCAGGCACACGGCAGCTGTGAAAGGCATCCCAAGGGGAGCGCAAAAGTGCCACAACATGGCAGCTTTCACAGCTTTTTCCTTGGCACCATCCCTATACCTAGGCTGATTTATCTGCCTAGGGTTAGGGTTAGGGCTCAGCCAAGGGCAAGGATTTTTTTAAGCAGGAAGCCCTGAGTTCCAGGCTTACTGCATCTGCCAAAGGCATCCCAAAGGGAGCGCAGAAGGTCCACAACATGGCTGCTTTCACAGCTTTTTCCTTAGGAAGAACCCTAATACCCGGCTGATTTACCTTCCTAGGGTTACTGTTAGGCTTAGGCCTAGGACTTTTAAACCAGGAAGCCCTGTGCTCCAGGCACACTGCAGCTGTTAAAGGCATCCCAAGGGGAGCGCAAAAGTGACACAACTTGGCTGCCTCCACTGCTATTTCCATGAGACCATCCCGAATCATAGGCTGATTTTCCTTCCTAGGCTTAAGGTTTGAGTTAGGCCTAGGGTTAGTGTTCTTTTAACCAGAAAGCCCTGAGTTCCAAGAACACAGCAGCTGCGAAGTACTACCCAAGAAGAGCGCAGAAGTGCCTCAACATGCCTGCCTCCACACCTTTTTCTTTGAGGACGTCCCGAAACGAAGGCTGATTTAGAAGCCTCCAGTTTGGGACAAAGTTGTGGTTTTTTACACCAGGAAGCCCTGTGCTCTAAGCACACTGCAGCTGTGAAAGGCATCCCAAGGGGAGCGCAAAAGTGCCACAACATGGCTGTCTCCACAGCTTTTCCCTTGGGATAATTCCTAAACCCAGGCTGATTTAAATGACCAGTGTTACGGTTAGGGTTAGGGTTACGCCTAGGTGTAGAGCTTTTTAAACCAGCAAGCTCTGAGCTCCAGGCACACTGCAGCTGCGAAAGGCATCCCAAGGGGAGCACAAAAGTGCCAGAAAATGGCTGCCTCCACACGTTTGTATTGGCACCATTGCTAAGCCTAGGCTGAAACACCTACCCCCAGTCTCAGCTAGGGACAAGGTTTTTTAAACCAGGAAGCCCTGAGCTCCAGGCACACGGCAGCTGTTTAAGGCATCCCAAGGGGAGTACAAAAGTGCAACAACATGGCAGCTTTCACAGCTTTTTCCTTGGCACCATCCCTATACCTAGGCTGATTTATCTGCCTAGGGTTAGGGCTCAGCCGAGGGCAAGGATTTTTTTAACCAGGAAGCCCTGAGTTCCAGGCTTACTGCATCTGCCAAAGGCATCCCAAAGGGAGTGCAGAAGTGCCACAACATGGCTGCTTTCACAGCTTTTTCCTTAGGAAGAACCCTAATAATGGGCTGATCTACCTTCCTAGGGTTACTGTTAGGCCTAGGCCTAGGACTTTTAAAACCAGGAAGCCCTGTGCTCCAGGCACACTGCAGCTGTTAAAGGCATCCCAAGGGGAGCGCAGAAGTGCCACAACATGGCTGCTTTCACAGCTTTTTCCTTAGGAGGAACCCTAATACCCGGCTGATTTACCTTCCTAGGTTTACTGTTAGGCCTAGGCCTAGGACTTTTAAAACCAGGAAGCCCTGTGCTCCAGGCACACTGCAGCTGTGAAAGGCATCCCAAGGGGAGCGCAAAAGTGACACAACTTGGCTGCCTCCACTGCTATTTCCATGAGACCATCCCGAATCATAGGCTGATTTTCCTTCCTAGGCTTAAGGTTTGAGTTAGGCCTAGGGTTAGTGTTCTTTTAACCAGAAAGCCCTGAGTTCCAAGAGCACAGCAGCTGCGAAGGACTACCCAAGAAGAGCGCAGAAGTGCCTCAACATGCCTGCCTCCACAGCTTTTTCCTTGGGGACGTCCCGAAACGAAGGCTGATTTAGAAGCCTCCAGTTTGGGCTAAAGTTGTGGTTTTTTACACCAGGAAGCCCTGTGCTCCAAGCTCACTGCAGCTGTGAAAGGCATCCCAAGGGGAGCGCAAAAGTGCCACAACATGGCAGCTTTCACAGCTTTTTCCTTGCCACCATCCCTATACCTTGGCTGATTTATCTGCCTAGGGTTAGGGTTAGGGCTCGGCCTAGGGCTAGGATTTTTTTAACCAGGAAGCCCTGAGTTCCAGGCTTACTGCATCTGCCAAAGGCATCCCAAAGGGAGCGCAGAAGGTCCACAACATGGCTGCTTTCACAGCTTTTTCCTTAGGAAGAACCCTAATACCCGGCTGATTTACCTTCCTAGGGTTACTGTTAGGCTTAGGCCTAGGACTTTTAAACCAGGAAGCCCTGAGTTCCAGGCTTACTGCAGCTGTTAAAGGCATCCCAAGGGGAGCGCAAAAGTGACACAACTTGGCTGCCTCCACTGCTATTTCCATGAGACCATCCCGAATCATAGGCTGATTTTCCTTCCTAGGCTTAAGGTTTGAGTTAGGCCTAGGGTTAGTGTTCTTTTAACCAGAAAGCCCTGAGTTCCAAGAACACAGCAGCTGCGAAGGACTACCCAAGAAGAGCGCAGAAGTGCCTCAACATGCCTGCCTCCACAGCTTTTTCTTTGAGGACGTCCCGAAACGAAGGCTGATTTAGAAGCCTCCAGTTTGGGACAAAGTTGTGGTTTTTTACACCAGGAAGCCCTGTGCTCTAAGCACACTGCAGCTGTGAAAGGCATCCCAAGGGGAGCGCAAAAGTGCCACAACATGGCTGTCTCCACAGCTTTTCCCTTGGGATAATTCCTAAACCCAGGCTGATTTAAATGACCAGTGTTACGGTTAGGGTTAGGGTTACGCCTAGGTGTAGAGCTTTTTAAACCAGCAAGCTCTGAGCTCCAGGCACACGGCAGCTGCGAAAGGCATCCCAAGGGGAGCACAAAAGTGCCAGAAAATGGCTGCCTCCACACGTTTGTATTGGCACCATTGCTAAGCCTAGGCTGAAACACCTACCCCCAGTCTCAGCTAGGGACATGGTTTTTTAAACCAGGAAGCCCTGAGCTCCAGGCACACGGCAGCTGTTTAAGGCATCCCAAGGGGAGTACAAAAGTGCAACAACATGGCAGCTTTCACAGCTTTTTCCTTGGCACCATCCCTATACCTAGGCTGATTTATCTGCCTAGGGTTAGGGCTCAGCCGAGGGCAAGGATTTTTTTAACCAGGAAGCCCTGAGTTCCAGGCTTACTGCATCTGCCAAAGGCATCCCAAAGGGAGTGCAGAAGTGCCACAACATGGCTGCTTTCACAGCTTTTTCCTTAGGAAGAACCCTAATAATGGGCTGATCTACCTTCCTAGGGTTACTGTTAGGCCTAGGCCTAGGACTTTTAAAACCAGGAAGCCCTGTGCTCCAGGCACACTGCAGCTGTTAAAGGCATCCCAAGGGGAGCGCAGAAGTGCCACAACATGGCTGCTTTCACAGCTTTTTCCTTAGGAGGAACCCTAATACCCGGCTGATTTACCTTCCTAGGTTTACTGTTAGGCCTAGGCCTAGGACTTTTAAAACCAGGAAGCCCTGTGCTCCAGGCACACTGCAGCTGTGAAAGGCATCCCAAGGGGAGCGCAAAAGTGACACAACTTGGCTGCCTCCACTGCTATTTCCATGAGACCATCCCGAATCATAGGCTGATTGTCCTTCCTAGGCTTAAGGTTTGAGTTAGGCCTAGGGTTAGTGTTCTTTTAACCAGAAAGCCCTGAGTTCCAAGAGCACAGCAGCTGCGAAGGACTACCCAAGAAGAGCGCAGAAGTGCCTCAACATGCCTGCCTCCACAGCTTTTTCCTTGGGGACGTCCCGAAACGAAGGCTGATTTAGAAGCCTCCAGTTTGGGCTAAAGTTGTGGTTTTTTACACCAGGAAGCCCTGTGCTCCAAGCTCACTGCAGCTGTGAAAGGCATCCCAAGGGGAGCGCAAAAGTGCCACAACATGGCAGCTTTCACAGCTTTTTCCTTGCCACCATCCCTATACCTTGGCTGATTTATCTGCCTAGGGTTAGGGTTAGGGCTCGGCCTAGGGCTAGGATTTTTTTAACCAGGAAGCCCTGAGTTCCAGGCTTACTGCATCTGCCAAAGGCATCCCAAAGGGAGCGCAGAAGGTCCACAACATGGCTGCTTTCACAGCTTTTTCCTTAGGAAGAACCCTAATACCCGGCTGATTTACCTTCCTAGGGTTACTGTTAGGCTTAGGCCTAGGACTTTTAAACCAGGAAGCCCTGTGCTCCAGGCACACTGCAGCTGTTAAAGGCATCCCAAGGGGAGCGCAAAAGTGAGACAACTTGGCTGCCTCCACTGCTATTTCCATGAGACCATCCCGAATCATAGGCTGATTTTCCTTCCTAGGCTTAAGGTTTGAGTTAGGCCTAGGGTTAGTGTTCTTTTAACCAGAAAGCCCTGAGTTCCAAGAACACAGCAGCTGCGAAGGACTACCCAAGAAGAGCGCAGAAGTGCCTCAACATGCCTGCCTCCACAGCTTTTTCTTTGAGGACGTCCCGAAACGAAGGCTGATTTAGAAGCCTCCAGTTTGGGACAAAGTTGTGGTTTTTTACACCAGGAAGCCCTGTGCTCTAAGCACACTGCAGCTGTGAAAGGCATCCCAAGGGGAGCGCAAAAGTGCCACAACATGGCTGTCTCCACAGCTTTTCCCTTGGGATAATTCCTAAACCCAGGCTGATTTAAATGACCAGTGTTACGGTTAGGGTTAGGGTTACGCCTAGGTGTAGAGCTTTTTAAACCAGCAAGCTCTGAGCTCCAGGCACACTGCAGCTGCGAAAGGCATCCCAAGGGGAGCACAAAAGTGCCAGAAAATGGATGCCTCCACACGTTTGTATTGGCACCATTGCTAAGCCTAGACTGAAACACCTACCCCCAGTCTCAGCTAGGGACATGGTTTTTTAAACCAGGAAGCCCTGAGCTCCAGGCACACGGCAGCTGTTTAAGGCATCCCAAGGGGAGTACAAAAGTGCAACAACATGGCAGCTTTCACAGCTTTTTCCTTGGCACCATCCCTATACCTAGGCTGATTTATCTGCCTAGGGTTAGGGCTCAGCCGAGGGCAAGGATTTTTTTAACCAGGAAGCCCTGAGTTCCAGGCTTACTGCATCTGCCAAAGGCATCCCAAAGGGAGTGCAGAAGTGCCACAACATGGCTGCTTTCACAGCTTTTTCCTTAGGAAGAACCCTAATAATGGGCTGATCTACCTTCCTAGGGTTACTGTTAGGCCTAGGCCTAGGACTTTTAAAACCAGGAAGCCCTGTGCTCCAGGCACACTGCAGCTGTTAAAGGCATCCCAAGCGGAGCGCAGAAGTGCCACAACATGGCTGCTTTCACAGCTTTTTCCTTAGGAGGAACCCTAATACCCGGCTGATTTACCTTCCTAGGTTTACTGTTAGGCCTAGGCCTAGGACTTTTAAAACCAGGAAGCCCTGTGCTCCAGGCACACTGCAGCTGTGAAAGGCATCCCAAGGGGAGCGCAAAAGTGACACAACTTGGCTGCCTCCACTGCTATTTCCATGAGACCATCCCGAATCATAGGCTGATTTTCCTTCCTAGGCTTAAGGTTTGAGTTAGGCCTAGGGTTAGTGTTCTTTTAACCAGAAAGCCCTGAGTTCCAAGAGCACAGCAGCTGCGAAGGACTACCCAAGAAGAGCGCAGAAGTGCCTCAACATGCCTGCCTCCACAGCTTTTTCCTTGGGGACGTCCCGAAACGAAGGCTGATTTAGAAGCCTCCAGTTTGGGCTAAAGTTGTGGTTTTTTACACCAGGAAGCCCTGTGCTCCAAGCTCACTGCAGCTGTGAAAGGCATCCCAAGGGGAGCGCAAAAGTGCCACAACATGGCAGCTTTCACAGCTTTTTCCTTGCCACCATACCTATACCTTGGCTGATTTATCTGCCTAGGGTTAGGGTTAGGGCTCGGCCTAGGGCTAGGATTTTTTTAACCAGGAAGCCCTGAGTTCCAGGCTTACTGCATCTGCCAAAGGCATCCCAAAGGGAGCGCAGAAGGTCCACAACATGGCTGCTTTCACAGCTTTTTCCTTAGGAAGAACCCTAATACCCGGCTGATTTACCTTCCTAGGGTTACTGTTAGGCTTAGGCCTAGGACTTTTAAACCAGGAAGCCCTGTGCTCCAGGCACACTGCAGCTGTTAAAGGCATCCCAAGGGGAGCGCAAAAGTGACACAACTTGGCTGCCTCCACTGCTATTTCCATGAGACCATCCCGAATCATAGGCTGATTTTCCTTCCTAGGCTTAAGGTTTGAGTTAGGCCTAGGGTTATTGTTCTTTTAACCAGAAAGCCCTGAGTTCCAAGAACACAGCAGCTGCGAAGTACTACCCAAGAAGAGCGCAGAAGTGCCTCAACATGCCTGCCTCCACAGCTTTTTCTTTGAGGACGTCCCGAAACGAAGGCTGATTTAGAAGCCTCCAGTTTGGGACAAAGTTGTGGTTTTTTACACCAGGAAGCCCTGTGCTCTAAGCACACTGCAGCTGTGAAAGGCATCCCAAGGGGAGCGCAAAAGTGCCACAACATGGCTGTCTCCACAGCTTTTCCCTTGGGATAATTCCTAAACCCAGGCTGATTTAAATGACCAGTGTTACGGTTAGGGTTAGGGTTACGCCTAGGTGTAGAGCTTTTTAAACCAGCAAGCTCTGAGCTCCAGGCACACGGCAGCTGCGAAAGGCATCCCAAGGGGAGCACAAAAGTGCCAGAAAATGGCTGCCTCCACACGTTTTTATTGGCACCATTGCTAAGCCTAGGCTGAAACACCTACCTCCAGTCTCAGCAAGGGACATGGTTTTTTAAAGCAGGAAGCCCTGAGCTCCAGGCACTTGGCAGCTGTTTAAGGCATCCCAAGGGGAGTACAAAAGTGCAACAACATGGCAGCTTTCACAGCTTTTTCCTTGGCACCATCCCTATACCTAGGCTGATTTATCTGCCTAGGGTTAGGGCTCAGCCAAGGGCAAGGATTTTTTTAACCAGGAAGCCCTGAGTTCCAGGCTTACTGTATCTGCCAAAGGCATCCCAACGGGAGTGCAGAAGTGCCACAACATGGCTGCTTTCACAGCTTTTTCCTTAGGAAGAACCCTAATACCCGGCTGATTTACCTTCCTAGGGTTACTGTTAGGCCTAGGCCTAGGACTTTTAAAACCAGGAAGCCCTGTGCTCCAGGCACACTGCAGCTGTTAAAGGCATCCCAAGGGGAGCGCAGAAGTGCCACAACATGGCTGCTTTCACAGCTTTTTCCTTAGGAGGAACCCTAATACCCGGCTGATTTACCTTCCTAGGTTTACTGTTAGGCCTAGGCCTAGGACTTTTAAAACCAGGAAGCCCTGTGCTCCAGGCACACTGCAGCTGTTAAAGGCATCCCAAGGGGAGCGCAAAAGTGACACAACTTGGCTGCCTCCACTGCTATTTCCATGAGACCATCCCGAATCATAGGCTGATTTTCCTTCCTAGGCTTAAGGTTTGAGTTAGGCCTAGGGTTAGTGTTCTTTTAACCAGAAAGCCCTGAGTTCCAAGAACACAGCAGCTGCGAAGGACTACCCAAGAAGAGCACAGAAGTGCCTCAACATGCCTGCCTCCACAGCTTTTTCCTTGGGGACGTCCCGAAACGAAGGCTGATTTAGAAGCCTCCAGTTTGGGCTAAAGTTGTGGTTTTTTACACCAGGAAGCCCTGTGCTCCAAGCACACTGCAGCTGTGAAAGGCATCCCAAGGGGAGCGCAAAAGTGCCACAACATGGCTGTCTCCACAGCTTTTCCCTTGGGATAATTCCTAAACCCAGGCTGATTTAAATGACCAGTGTTACGGTTAGGGTTAGGGTTATGCCTAGGTGTAGAGCTTTTTAAACCAGCAAGCTCTGAGCTCCAGGCACACGGCAGCTGCGAAAGGCATCCCAAGGGGAGCACAAAAGTGCCAGAAAATGGCTGCCTCCACACGTTTTCATTGGCACCATTGCTAAGCCTAGGCTGAATCACCTGCCTCCAGTCTCAGCTAGGGACATTGTTTTTTAAACCAGGAAGCCCTGAGCTCCAGGCACACGGCAGCTGTGAAAGGCATCCCAAGGGGAGTACAAAAGTGCAACAACATGGCAGCTTTCACAGCTTTTTCCTTGGCACCATCCCTATACCTAGGCTGATTAAGTGCCTAGGGTTAGGGTTAGGGCTCAGCTAAGGGCAAGGATTTTTAACCAGGAAGCCCTGAGTTCCAGGCTTACTGCATCTGCCAAAGGCATCCCAAAGGGAGCGCAGAAGGTCCACAAAATGGCTGCTTTCACAGCTTTTTCCTTAGGAAGAACCCTAATACCCGGCTGATTTACCTTCCTAGGGTTACTGTAAGGCCTAGGCCTAGGACTTTTAAAACCAGGAAGCCCTGTGCTCCAAGCACACTGCAGCTGTGAAAGGCATGCCAAGGGGAGCGCAAAAGTGCCACAACATGGCTGTCTCCACAGCTTTTCCCTTGGGATAATTCCTAAACCCAGGCTGATTTAAATGACCAGTGTTACGGTTAGGGTTAGGGTTACGCCTAGGTGTAGAGCTTTTTAAACCAGCAAGCTCTGAGCTCCAGGCACACGGCAGCTGCGAAAGGCATCCCAAGGGGAGCACAAAAGTGCCAGAAAATGGCTGCCTCCACACGTTTTTATTGGCACCATTGCTAAGCCTAGGCTGAATTACCTGCCTCCAGTCTCAGCTAGGGACATGGTTTTTTAAACCAGGAAGCCCTGAGCTCCAGGCACACGGCAGCTGTGAAAGGCATCCCAAGGGGAGTACAAAAGTGCAACAACATGGCAGCTTTCACAGCTTTTTCCTTGGCACCATCCCTATACCTAGGCTGATTTATCTGCCTAGGGTTAGGGTTAGGGCTCAGCCAAGGGCAAGGATTTTTTTAACCAGGAAGCCCTGAGTTCCAGGCTTACTGCATCTGCCAAAGGCATCCCAAAGGGAGCGCAGAAGTGCCACAACATGGCTGCTTTCACAGCTTTTTCCTTAGGAAGAACCCTAATACCCGGCTGATTTACCTTCCTAGGGTTACTGTTAGGCTTAGGCCTAGGACTTTTAAAACCAGGAAGCCCTGTGCTCCAGGCACACTGCAGCTGTTAAAGGCATCCCAAGGGGAGCGCAAAAGTGACACAACTTGGCTGCCTCCACTGCTATTTCCATGAGACCATCCCGAATCATAGGCTGATTTTCCTTCCTAGGCTTAAGGTTTGAGTTAGGCCTAGGGTTAGTGTTCTTTTAACCAGAAAGCCCTGAGTTCCAAGAACACAGCAGCTGTGAAGGACTACCCAAGAAGAGCGCAGAAGTGCCTCAACATGCCTGCCTCCACAGCTTTTTCCTTGGGGACGTCCCAAAACGAAGGCTGATTTAGAAGCCTCCAGTTTGTGCTAAAGTTGTGGTTTTTTACACCAGGAAGCCCTGTGCTCTAAGCACACTGCAGCTGTGAAAGGCATCCCAAGGGGAGCGCAAAAGTGCCACAACATGGCTGTCTCCACAGCTTTTCCCTTGGGATAATTCCTAAACCCAGGCTGATTTCAATGACCAGTGTTACGGTTAGGGTTAGGGTTACGCCTAGGTGTAGAGCTTTTTAAACCTGCAAGCTCTGAGCTCCAGGCACACGGCAGCTGCGAAAGGCATCCCAAGGGGAGCACAAAAGTGCCAGAAAATGGCTGCCTCCACACGTTTTCATTGGCACCATTGCTAAGCCTAGGCTGAATTACCTGCCTCCAGTCTCAGCTAGGGACATGGTTTTTTAAAGCAGGAAGCCCTGAGCTCCAGGCACACGGCAGCTGTGAAAGGCATCCCAAGGGGAGTACAAAAGTGCAACAACATGGCAGCTTTCACAGCTTTTTCCTTGGCACCATCCCTATACCTAGGCTGATTTATCTGCCTAGGGTTAGGGTTAGGGTTCAGCCAAGGGCAAGGATTTTTTTAAGCAGGAAGCCCTGAGTTCCAGGCTTACTGCATCTGCCAAAGGCATCCCAAAGGGAGCACAGAAGGTCCACAACATGGCTGCTTTCACAACTTTTTCCTTAGGAAGAACCCTAATACCCGGCTTATTTACCTTCCTAGGGTTACTGTAAGGCCTAGGCCTAGGACTTTTAAAACCAGGAAGCCCGGTGCTCCAAGCACACTGCAGCTGTGAAAGGCATGCCAAGGGGAGCGCAAAAGTGCCACAACATGGCTGTCTCCACAGCTTTTCCCTTGGGATAATTCCTAAACCCAGGCTGATTTAAATGACCAGTGTTACGGTTAGGGTTAGGGTTACGCCTAGGTGTAGAGCTTTTTAAACCAGCAAGCTCTGAGCTCCAGGCACACGGCAGCTGCGAAAGGCATCCCAAGGGGAGCACAAAAGTGCCAGAAAATGGCTGCCTCCACACGTTTTTATTGGCACCATTGCTAAGCCTAGGCTGAATTATCTGCCTCCAGTCTCAGCTAGGGACATGGTTTTTAAAACCAGGAAGCCCTGAGCTCCAGGCACACGGCAGCTGTGAAAGGCATCCCAAGGGGAGCGCAAAAGTGCCACAACATGGCAGCTTTCACAGCTTTTTCCTTGCCACCATCCCTATACCTAGGCTGATTTATCTGCCTAGGGTTAGGGTTAGGGCTCGGCCTAGGGCTAGGATTTTTTTAAGCAGGAAGCCCTGAGTTCCAGGCTTACTGCATCTGCCAAAGGCATCCCAAAGGGAGCGCAGAAGGTCCACAACATGGCTGCTTTCACAGCTTTTTCCTTAGGAAGAACCCTAATACCCGGCTGATTTACCTTCCTAGGGTTACTGTTAGGCTTAGGCCTAGGACTTTTAAACCAGGAAGCCCTGTGCTCCAGGCACACTGCAGCTGTTAAAGGCATCCCAAGGGGAGCGCAAAAGTGAGACAACTTGGCTGCCTCCACTGCTATTTCCATGAGACCATCCCGAATCATAGGCTGATTTTCCTTCCTAGGCTTAAGGTTTGAGTTAGGCCTAGGGTTATTGTTCTTTTAACCAGAAAGCCCTGAGTTCCAAGAACACAGCAGCTGCGAAGTACTACCCAAGAAGAGCGCAGAAGTGCCTCAACATGCCTGCCTCCACAGCTTTTTCTTTGAGGACGTCCCGAAACGAAGGCTGATTTAGAAGCCTCCAGTTTGGGACAAAGTTGTGGTTTTTTACACCAGGAAGCCCTGTGCTCTAAGCACACTGCAGCTGTGAAAGGCATCCCAAGGGGAGCGCAAAAGTGCCACAACATGGCTGTCTCCACAGCTTTTCCCTTGGGATAATTCCTAAACCCAGGCTGATTTAAATGACCAGTGTTACGGTTAGGGTTAGGGTTACGCCTAGGTGTAGAGCTTTTTAAACCAGCAAGCTCTGAGCTCCAGGCACACTGCAGCTGCGAAAGGCATCCCAAGGGGAGCACAAAAGTGCCAGAAAATGGCTGCCTCCACACGTTTGTATTGGCACCATTGCTAAGCCTAGGGTGAAACACCTACCCCCAGTATCAGCTAGGGACATGGTTTTTTAAACCAGGAAGCCCTGAGCTCCAGGCACACGGCAGCTGTTTAAGGCATCCCAAGGGGAGTACAAAAGTGCAACAACATGGCAGCTTTCACAGCTTTTTCCTTGGCACCATCCCTATACCTAGGCTGATTTATCTGCCTAGGGTTAGGGCTCAGCCGAGGGCAAGGATTTTTTTAACCAGGAAGCCCTGAGTTCCAGGCTTACTGCATCTGCCAAAGGCATCCCAAAGGGAGTGCAGAAGTGCCACAACATGGCTGCTTTCACAGCTTTTTCCTTAGGAAGAACCCTAATAATGGGCTGATCTACCTTCCTAGGGTTACTGTTAGGCCTAGGCCTAGGACTTTTAAAACCAGGAAGCCCTGTGCTCCAGGCACACTGCAGCTGTTAAAGGCATCCCAAGGGGAGCGCAGAAGTGCCACAACATGGCTGCTTTCACAGCTTTTTCCTTAGGAGGAACCCTAATACCCGGCTGATTTACCTTCCTAGGTTTACTGTTAGGCCTAGGCCTAGGACTTTTAAAACCAGGAAGCCCTGTGCTCCAGGCACACTGCAGCTGTGAAAGGCATCCCAAGGGGAGCGCAAAAGTGACACAACTTGGCTGCCTCCACTGCTATTTCCATGAGACCATCCCGAATCATAGGCTGATTTTCCTTCCTAGGCTTAAGGTTTGAGTTAGGCCTAGGGTTAGTGTTCTTTTAACCAGAAAGCCCTGAGTTCCAAGAGCACAGCAGGTGCGAAGGACTACCCAAGAAGAGCGCAGAAGTGCCTCAACATGCCTGCCTCCACAGCTTTTTCCTTGGGGACGTCCCGAAACGAAGTCTGATTTAGAAGCCTCCAGTTTGGGCTAAAGTTGTGGTTTTTTACACCAGGAAGCCCTGTGCTCCAAGCTCACTGCAGCTGTGAAAGGCATCCCAAGGGGAGCGCAAAAGTGCCACAACATGGCAGCTTTCACAGCTTTTTCCTTGCCACCATCCCTATACCTTGGCTGATTTATCTGCCTAGGGTTAGGGTTAGGGCTCGGCCTAGGGCTACGATTTTTTTAACCAGGAAGCCCTGAGTTCCAGGCTTACTGCATCTGCCAAAGGCATCCCAAAGGGAGCGCAGAAGGTCCACAACATGGCTGCTTTCACAGCTTTTTCCTTAGGAAGAACCCTAATACCCGGCTGATTTACCTTCCTAGGGTTACTGTTAGGCTTAGGCCTATGACTTTTAAACGAGGAAGCCCTGTGCTCCAGGCACACTGCAGCTGTTAAAGGCATCCCAAGGGGAGCGCAAAAGTGACACAACTTGGCTGCCTCCACTGCTATTTCCATGAGACCATCCCGAATCATAGGCTGATTTTCCTTCCTAGGCTTAAGGTTTGAGTTAGGCCTAGGGTTAGTGTTCTTTTAACCAGAAAGCCCTGAGTTCCAAGAACACAGCAGCTGCGAAGTACTACCCAAGAAGAGCGCAGAAGTGCCTCAACATGCCTGCCTCCACAGCTTTTTCTTTGAGGACGTCCCGAAACGAAGGCTGATTTAGAAGCCTCCAGTTTGGGACAAAGTTGTGGTTTTTTACACCAGGAAGCCCTGTGCTCTAAGCACACTGCAGCTGTGAAAGGCATCCCAAGGGGAGCGCAAAAGTGCCACAACATGGCTGTCTCCACAGCTTTTCCCTTGGGATAATTCCTAAACCCAGGCTGATTTAAATGACCAGTGTTACGGTTAGGGTTAGGGTTACGCCTAGGTGTAGAGCTTTTTAAACCAGCAAGCTCTGAGCTCCAGGCACACGGCAGCTGCGAAAGGCATCCCAAGGGGAGCACAAAAGTGCCAGAAAATGGCTGCCTCCACACGTTTTTATTGGCACCATTGCTAAGCCTAGGCTGAAACACCTACCTCCAGTCTCAGCAAGGGACATGGTTTTTTAAACCAGGAAGCCCTGAGCTCCAGGCACTTGGCAGCTGTTTAAGGCATCCCAAGGGGAGTACAAAAGTGCAACAACATGGCAGCTTTCACAGCTTTTTCCTTGGCACCATCCCTATACCTAGGCTGATTTATCTGCCTAGGGTTAGGGCTCAGCCAAGGGCAAGGATTTTTTTAACCAGGAAGCCCTGAGTTCCAGGCTTACTGTATCTGCCAAAGGAATCCCAACGGGAGTGCAGAAGTGCCACAACATGGCTGCTTTCACAGCTTTTTCCTTAGGAAGAACCCTAATACCCGGCTGATTTACCTTCCTAGGGTTACTGTTAGGCCTAGGCCTAGGACTTTTAAAACCAGGAAGCCCTGTGCTCCAGGCACACTGCAGCTGTTAAAGGCATCCCAAGGGGAGCGCAGAAGTGCCACAACATGGCTGCTTTCACAGCTTTTTCCTTAGGAGGAACCCTAATACCCGGCTGATTTACCTTCCTAGGTTTACTGTTAGGCCTAGGCCTAGGACTTTTAAAACCAGGAAGCCCTGTGCTCCAGGCACACTGCAGCTGTTAAAGGCATCCCAAGGGGAGCGCAAAAGTGACACAACTTGGCTGCCTCCACTGCTATTTCCATGAGACCATCCCGAATCATAGGCTGATTTTCCTTCCTAGGCTTAAGGTTTGAGTTAGGCCTAGGGTTAGTGTTCTTTTAACCAGAAAGCCCTGAGTTCCAAGAACACAGCAGCTGCGAAGGACTACCCAAGAAGAGCACAGAAGTGCCTCAACATGCCTGCCTCCACAGCTTTTTCCTTGGGGACGTCCCGAAACGAAGGCTGATTTAGAAGCCTCCAGTTTGGGCTAAAGTTGTGGTTTTTTACACCAGGAAGCCCTGTGCTCCAAGCACACTGCAGCTGTGAAAGGCATCCCAAGGGGAGCGCAAAAGTGCCACAACATGGCTGTCTCCACAGCTTTTCCCTTGGGATAATTCCTAAACCCAGGCTGATTTAAATGACCAGTGTTACGGTTAGGGTTAGGGTATGCCTAGGTGTAGAGCTTTTTAAACCAGCAAGCTCTGAGCTCCAGGCACACGGCAGCTGCGAAAGGCATCCCAAGGGGAGCACAAAAGTGCCAGAAAATGGCTGCCTCCACACGTTTTCATTGGCACCATTGCTAAGCCTAGGCTGAATCACCTGCCTCCAGTCTCAGCTAGGGACATTGTTTTTTAAAGCAGGAAGCCCTGAGCTCCAGGCACACGGCAGCTGTGAAAGGCATCCCAAGGGGAGTACAAAAGTGCAACAACATGGCTGCTTTCACAGCTTTTTCCTTAGGAAGAACCCTAATACCGGGCTGATCTACCTTCCTAGGGTTACTGTTAGGCCTAGGCCTAGGACTTTTAAAACCAGGAAGCCCTGTGCTCCAGGCACACTGCAGCTGTTAAAGGCATCCCAAAGGGAGCGCAGAAGTGCCATAACATGGCTGCTTTCACAGCTTTTTCCTTAGGAAGAACCCTAATACCCGGCTGATTTACCTTCCTAGGGTTACTGTTAGGCTTAGGCCTAGGACTTTTAAAACCAGGAAGCCCTGTGCTCCAGGCACACTGCAGCTGTGAAAGGCATCCCAAGGGGAGCGCAAAAGTGACACAACTTGGCTGCCTCCACTGCTATTTCCATGAGACCATCCCGAATCATAGGCTGATTTTCCTTCCTAGGCTTAAGGTTTGAGTTAGGCCTAGGGTTAGTGTTCTTTTAACCAGAAAGCCCTGAGTTCCAAGAACACAGCAGCTGCGAAGGACTACCCAAGAACAGCGCAGAAGTGACTCAACATGCCTGCCTCCACAGCTTTTTCTTTGGGGACGTCCCGAAATGAAGGCTGATTAAGAAGCCTCCAGTTTGGGCTAAAGTTGTGGTTTTTTACACCAGGAAGCCCTGTGCTCCAAGCACACTGCAGCTGTGAAAGGCATCCCAAGGGGAGCACAAAAGTGCCAGAAAATGGCTGCCTCCACACGTTTTCATTGGCACCATTGCTAAGCCTAGGCTGAATTACCTGCCTCCAGTCTCAGCTAGGGACATTGTTTTTTAAACCAGGAAGCCCTGAGCTCCAGGCACACGGCAGCTGTGAAAGGCATCCCAAGGGGAGTACAAAAGTGCAACAACATGGCAGCTTTCACAGCTTTTTCCTTGGCACCATCCCTATACCTAGGCTGATTTATCTGCCTAGGGTTAGGGTTAGGGCTCAGCCAAGGGCAAGGATTTTTTTAACCAGGAAGCCCTGAGTTCCAGGCTTACTGCATCTGCCAAAGGCATCCCAAAGGGAGCACAGAAGGTCCACAACATGTCTGCTTTCACAGCTTTTTCCTTAGGAAGAACCCTAATACCCGGCTGATTTACCTTCCTGGGGTTACTGTAAGGCCTAGGCCTAGGACTTTTAAAACCAGGAAGCCCGGTGCTCCAAGCACACTGCAGCTGTGAAAGGCATGCCAAGGGGAGCGCAAAAGTTCCACAACATGGCTGTCTCCACAGCTTTTCCCTTGGGATAATTCCTAAACCCAGGCTGATTTAAATGACCAGTGTTACGGTTAGGGTTAGGGTTACGCCTAGGTGTAGAGCTTTTTAAACCAGCAAGCTCTGAGCTCCAGGCACACGGCAGCTGCGAAAGGCATCCCAAGGGGAGCACAAAAGTGCCAGAAAATGGCTGCCTCCACACGTTTTTATTGGCACCATTGCTAAGCCTAGGCTGAATTATCTGCCTCCAGTCTCAGCTAGGGACATGGTTTTTTAAACCAGGAAGCCCTGAGCTCCAGGCACACGGCAGCTGTGAAAGGCATCCCAAGGGGAGCGCAAAAGTGCCACAACATGGCAGCTTTCACAGCTTTTTCCTTGGCACCATCCCTATACCTAGGCTGATTTATCTGCCTAGGGTTAGGGTTAGGGCTCGGCCTAGGGCTAGGATTTTTTTAAGCAGGAAGCCCTGAGTTCCAGGCTTACTGCATCTGCCAAAGGCATCCCAAAGGGAGCGCAGAAGGTCCACAACATGGCTGCTTTCACAGCTTTTTCCTTAGGAAGAACCCTAATACCCGGCTGATTTACCTTCCTAGGGTTACTGTTAGGCTTAGGCCTAGGACTTTTAAACCAGGAAGCCCTGTGCTCCAGGCACACTGCAGCTGTTAAAGGCATCCCAAGGGGAGCGCAAAAGTGACACAACTTGGCTGCCTCCACTGCTATTTCCATGAGACCATCCCGAATCATAGGCTGATTTTCCTTCCTAGGCTTAAGGTTTGAGTTAGGCCTAGGGTTAGTGTTCTTTTAACCAGAAAGCCCTGAGTTCCAAGAACACAGCAGCTGCGAAGTACTACCCAAGAAGAGCGCAGAAGTGCCTCAACATGCCTGCCTCCGCAGCTTTTTCTTTGAGGACGTCCCGAAACGAAGGCTGATTTAGAAGCCTCCAGTTTGGGACAAAGTTGTGGTTTTTTACACCAGGAAGCCCTGTGCTCTAAGCACACTGCAGCTGTGAAAGGCATCCCAAGGGGAGCGCAAAAGTGCCACAACATGGCTGTCTCCACAGCTTTTCCCTTGGGATAATTCCTAAACCCAGGCTGATTTAAATGACCAGTGTTACGGTTAGGGTTAGGGTTACGCCTAGGTGTAGAGCTTTTTAAACCAGCAAGCTCTGAGCTCCAGGCACACTGCAGCTGCGAAAGGCATCCCAAGGGGAGCACAAAAGTGCCAGAAAATGGCTGCCTCCACACGTTTGTATTGGCACCATTGCTAAGCCTAGGGTGAAACACCTACCCCCAGTATCAGCTAGGGACATGGTTTTTTAAACCAGGAAGCCCTGAGCTCCAGGCACACGG
This sequence comes from Ammospiza nelsoni, assembly GCF_027579445.1. Classification (NCBI taxonomy): domain Eukaryota; kingdom Metazoa; phylum Chordata; class Aves; order Passeriformes; family Passerellidae; genus Ammospiza; species Ammospiza nelsoni. Next base: position 2,015,965 of record NW_026683189.1, on the reverse strand, counting down.
CAGCTGTTTAAGGCATCCCAAGGGGAGTACAAAAGTGCAACAACATGGCAGCTTTCACAGCTTTTTCCTTGGCACCATCCCTATACCTAGGCTGATTTATCTGCCTAGGGTTAGGGCTCAGCCGAGGGCAAGGATTTTTTTAACCAGGAAGCCCTGAGTTCCAGGCTTACTGCATCTGCCAAAGGCATCCCAAAGGGAGTGCAGAAGTGCCACAACATGGCTGCTTTCACAGCTTTTTCCTTAGGAAGAACCCTAATAATGGGCTGATCTACCTTCCTAGGGTTACTGTTAGGCCTAGGCCTAGGACTTTTAAAACCAGGAAGCCCTGTGCTCCAGGCACACTGCAGCTGTTAAAGGCATCCCAAGGGGAGCGCAGAAGTGCCACAACATGGCTGCTTTCACAGCTTTTTCCTTAGGAGGAACCCTAATACCCGGCTGATTTACCTTCCTAGGTTTACTGTTAGGCCTAGGCCTAGGACTTTTAAAACCAGGAAGCCCTGTGCTCCAGGCACACTGCAGCTGTGAAAGGCATCCCAAGGGGAGCGCAAAAGTGACACAACTTGGCTGCCTCCACTGCTATTTCCATGAGACCATCCCGAATCATAGGCTGATTTTCCTTCCTAGGCTTAAGGTTTGAGTTAGGCCTAGGGTTAGTGTTCTTTTAACCAGAAAGCCCTGAGTTCCAAGAGCACAGCAGCTGCGAAGGACTACCCAAGAAGAGTGCAGAAGTGCCTCAACATGCCTGCCTCCACAGCTTTTTCCTTGGGGACGTCCCGAAACGAAGGCTGATTTAGAAGCCTCCAGTTTGGGCTAAAGTTGTGGTTTTTTACACCAGGAAGCCCTGTGCTCCAAGCTCACTGCAGCTGTGAAAGGCATCCCAAGGGGAGCGCAAAAGTGCCACAACATGGCAGCTTTCACAGCTTTTTCCTTGCCACCATCCCTATACCTTGGCTGATTTATCTGCCTAGGGTTAGGGTTAGGGCTCGGCCTAGGGCTAGGATTTTTTTAACCAGGAAGCCCTGAGTTCCAGGCTTACTGCATCTGCCAAAGGCATCCCAAAGGGAGCGCAGAAGGTCCACAACATGGCTGCTTTCACAGCTTTTTCCTTAGGAAGAACCCTAATACCCGGCTGATTTACCTTCCTAGGGTTACTGTTAGGCTTAGGCCTAGGACTTTTAAACGAGGAAGCCCTGTGCTCTAGGCACACTGCAGCTGTTAAAGGCATCCCAAGGGGAGCGCAAAAGTGACACAACTTGGCTGCCTCCACTGCTATTTCCATGAGACCATCCCGAATCATAGGCTGATTTTCCTTCCTAGGCTTAAGGTTTGAGTTAGGCCTAGGGTTAGTGTTCTTTTAACCAGAAAGCCCTGAGTTCCAAGAACACAGCAGCTGCGAAGCACTACCCAAGAAGAGCACAGAAGTGCCTCAACATGCCTGCCTCCACAGCTTTTTCTTTGAGGACGTCCCGAAACGAAGGCTGATTTAGAAGCCTCCAGTTTGGGACAAAGTTGTGGTTTTTTACACCAGGAAGCCCTGTGCTCTAAGCACACTGCAGCTGTGAAAGGCATCCCAAGGGGAGCGCAAAAGTGCCACAACATGGCTGTCTCCACAGCTTTTCCCTTGGGATAATTCCTAAACCCAGGCTGATTTAAATGACCAGTGTTACGGTTAGGGTTAGGGTTACGCCTAGGTGTAGAGCTTTTTAAACCAGCAAGCTCTGAGCTCCAGGCACACGGCAGCTGCGAAAGGCATCCCAAGGGGAGCACAAAAGTGCCAGAAAATGGCTGCCTCCACACGTTTTTATTGGCACCATTGCTAAGCCTAGGCTGAAACACCTACCTCCAGTCTCAGCAAGGGACATGGTTTTTTAAACCAGGAAGCCCTGAGCTCCAGGCACTTGGCAGCTGTTTAAGGCATCCCAAGGGGAGTACAAAAGTGCAACAACATGGCAGCTTTCACAGCTTTTTCCTTGGCACCATCCCTATACCTAGGCTGATTTATCTGCCTAGGGTTAGGGCTCAGCCAAGGGCAAGGATTTTTTTAACCAGGAAGCCCTGAGTTCCAGGCTTACTGTATCTGCCAAAGGCATCCCAACGGGAGTGCAGAAGTGCCACAACATGGCTGCTTTCACAGCTTTTTCCTTAGGAAGAACCCTAATACCCGGCTGATTTACCTTCCTAGGGTTACTGTTAGGCTTAGGCCTAGGACTTTTAAAACCAGGAAGCCCTGTGCTCCAGGCACACTGCAGCTGTTAAAGGCATCCCAAGGGGAGCGCAGAAGTGCCACAACATGGCTGCTTTCACAGCTTTTTCCTTAGGAGGAACCCTAATACCCGGCTGATTTACCTTCCTAGGTTTACTGTTAGGCCTAGGCCTAGGACTTTTAAAACCAGGAAGCCCTGTGCTCCAGGCACACTGCAGCTGTTAAAGGCATCCCAAGGGGAGCGCAAAAGTGACACAACTTGGCTGCCTCCACTGCTATTTCCATGAGACCATCCCGAATCATAGGCTGATTTTCCTTCCTAGGCTTAAGGTTTGAGTTAGGCCTAGGGTTAGTGTTCTTTTAACCAGAAAGCCCTGAGTTCCAAGAACACAGCAGCTGCGAAGGACTACCCAAGAAGAGCACAGAAGTGCCTCAACATGCCTGCCTCCACAGCTTTTTCCTTGGGGACGTCCCGAAACGAAGGCTGATTTAGAAGCCTCCAGTTTGGGCTAAAGTTGTGGTTTTTTACACCAGGAAGCCCTGTGCTCCAAGCACACTGCAGCTGTGAAAGGCATCCCAAGGGGAGCGCAAAAGTGCCACAACATGGCTGTCTCCACAGCTTTTCCCTTGGGATAATTCCTAAACCCAGGCTGATTTAAATGACCAGTGTTACGGTTAGGGTTAGGGTTATGCCTAGGTGTAGAGCTTTTTAAACCAGCAAGCTCTGAGCTCCAGGCACACGGCAGCTGCGAAAGGCATCCCAAGGGGAGCACAAAAGTGCCAGAAAATGGCTGCCTCCACACGTTTTCATTGGCACCATTGCTAAGCCTAGGCTGAATTACCTGCCTCCAGTCTCAGCTAGGGACATTGTTTTTTAAAGCAGGAAGCCCTGAGCTCCAGGCACACGGCAGCTGTGAAAGGCATCCCAAGGGGAGTACAAAAGTGCAACAACATGGCAGCTTTCACAGCTTTTTCCTTGGCACCATCCCTATACCTAGGCTGATTTATCTGCCTAGGGTTAGGGTTAGGGCTCAGCCAAGGGCAAGGATTTTTTTAAGCAGGAAGCCCTGAGTTCCAGGCTTACTGCATCTGCCAAAGGCATCCCAAAGGGAGCACAGAAGGTCCAAAACATGGCTGCTTTCACAGCTTTTTCCTTAGGAAGAACCCTAATACCCGGCTGATTTACCTTCCTAGGGTTACTGTAAGGCCTAGGCCTAGGACTTTTAAAACCAGGAAGCCCGGTGCTCCAAGCACACTGCAGCTGTGAAAGGCATGCCAAGGGGAGCGCAAAAGTGCCACAACATGGCTGTCTCCACAGCTTTTCCCTTGGGATAATTCCTAAACCCAGGCTGATTTAAATGACCAGTGTTACGGTTAGGGTTAGGGTTACGCCTAGGTGTAGAGCTTTTTAAACCAGCAAGCTCTGAGCTCCAGGCACACGGCAGCTGCGAAAGGCATCCCAAGGGGAGCACAAAAGTGCCAGAAAATGGCTGCCTCCACACGTTTTCATTGGCACCATTGCTAAGCCTAGGCTGAATTATCTGCCTCCACTCTCAGCTAGGGACATGGTTTTTTAAACCAGGAAGCTCTGAGCTCCAGGCACACGGCAGCTGTGAAAGGCATCCCAAGGGGAGTACAAAAGTGCAACAACATGGCTGCTTTCACAGCTTTTTCCTTAGGAAGAACCCTAATACCGGACTGATCTACCTTCGTAGGGTTACTGTTAGGCCTAGGCCTAGGACTTTTAAAACCAGGAAGCCCTGTGCTCCAGGCACACTGCAGCTGTTAAAGGCATCCCAAAGGGAGCGCAGAAGTGCCATAACATGGCTGCTTTCACAGCTTTTTCCTTGGCACCATCCCTATACCTAGGCTGATTTATCTGCCTAGGGTTAGGGTTAGGGCTCAGCCAAGGGCAAGGATTTTTTTAAGCAGGAAGCCCTGAGTTCCAGGCTTACTGCATCTGCCAAAGGCATCCCAAAGGGAGCACAGAAGGTCCACAACCTGGCTGCTTTCACAGCTTTTTCCTTAGGAAGAACCCTAATACCGGGCTGATCTACCTTCCTAGGGCTACTGTTAGGCCTAGGCCTAGGACTTTTAAAACCAGGAAGCCCTGTGCTCCAGGCACACTGCAGCTGTTAAAGGAATCCCAAGGGGAGCGCAGAAGTGCCACAACATTGCTGCTTTCACAGCTTTTTCCTTAGGAGGAACCCTAATACCCGGCTGATTTACCTTCCTAGGTTTACTGTTAGGCCTAGGCCTAGGACTTTAAAACCAGGAAGCCCTGTGCTCCAGGCACACTGCAGGTGTTAAAGGCATCCCAAGGGGCGCGCAAAAGTGACACAACTTGGCTGCCTCCACTGCTATTTCCATGAGACCATCCCGAATCATAGACTGATTTTCCTTCCTAGGCTTAAGGTTTGAGTTAGGCCTAGGGTTAGTGTTCTTTTAACCAGAAAGCCCTGAGTTCCAAGAACACAGCAGCTGCGAAGGACTACCCAAGTAGAGCGCAGAAGTGACTCAACATGCCTGCCTCCACAGCTTTTTCTTTGGGGACGTCCCGAAATGAAGGCTGATTGAGAAGCCTCCAGTTTGGGCTAAAGTTGTGGTTTTTTACACCAGGAAGCCCTGTGCTCCAAGCACACTGCAGCTGTGAAAGGCATCCCAAGGGGAGCGCAAAAGTGCCACAACATGGCTGTCTCCACAGCTTTTCCCTTGGGATAATTCCTAAACCCAGGCTGATTTAAATGACCAGTGTTACGGTTAGGGTTAGGGTTACGCCTAGGTGTAGAGCTTTTTAAACCAGCAAGCTCTGAGCTCCAGGCACACGGCAGCTGCGAAAGGCATCCCAAGGGGAGCACAAAAGTGCCAGAAAATGGCTGCCTCCACACGTTTTTATTGGCACCTTTGCAAAGCCTAGGCTGAATCACCTGCCTCCAGTCTCAGCTAGGGACATGGTTTTTTAAACCAGGAAGCCCTGAGCTCCAGGCACACGGCAGCTGTTTAAGGCATCCCAAGGGGAGTACAAAAGTGCAACAACATGGCAGCTTTCACAGCTTTTTCCTTGGCACCATCCCTATACCTAGGCTGATTTAAGTGCCTAGGGTTAGGGTTAGGGCTCAGCCAAGGGCAAGGATTTTTTTAACCAGGAAGCCCTGAGTTCCAGGCTTACTGCATCTGCCAAAGGCATCCCAAAGGGAGCGCAGAAGGTCCACAACATGGCTGCTTTCACAGCTTTTTCCTTAGGAAGAACCCTAATACCCGGCTGATTTACCTTCCTAGGGTTACTGTAAGGCCTAGGACTAGGACTTTTAAAACCAGGAAGCCCTGTGCTCCAAGCACACTGCAGCTGTGAAAGGCATGCCAAGGGGAGCGCAAAAGTGCCACAACATGGGTGTCTCCACAGCTTTTCCCTTGGGATAATTCCTAAACCCAGGCTGATTTAAATGACCAGTGTTACGGTTAGGGTTAGGGTTACGCCTAGGTGTAGAGCTTTTTAAACCAGCAAGCTCTGAGCTCCAGGCACACGGCAGCTGTGAAAGGCATCCCAAGGGGAGCACAAAAGTGCCAGAAAATGGCTGCCTCCACACGTTTTCATTGGCACCATTGCTAAGCCTAGGCTGAATCACCTGCCTCCAGTCTCAGCTAGGGACATGGTTTTTTAAACCAGGAAGCCCTGAGCCCAGGCACTTGGCAGCTGTAAACGGCATCCCAAGGGGAGTACAAAAGTGCAACAACATGGCAGCTTTCACAGCTTTTTCCTTGGCACCATCCCTATACCTAGGCTGATTTATCTGCCTAGGGTTAGGGTTAGGGCTCAGCCAAGGGCAAGGATTTTTTTAACCAGAAAGCCCTGAGTTCCAGGCTTACTGCATCTGCCAAAGGCATCCCAAAGAGAGTGCAGAAGTGCCACAACATGGCTGCTTTCACAGCTTTTTCCTTAGGAAGAACCCTAATACCCGGCTGATTTACCTTCCTAGGGTTACTGTTAGGCCTAGGCCTAGGACTTTTAAACCAGGAAGCCCTGTGCTCCAGGCACACTGCACCTGTTAAAGGCATCCCAAGGGGAGCGCAGAAGTGCCACAACATGGCTGCTTTCACAGCTTTTTCCTTAGGAAGAGCCCTTATACCCGGCTGATTTACCTTCCTAGGGTTACTGTTCGGCCTAGGCCTAGGACTTTTAAAACCAGGAAGTCCTGTGCTCCAGGCACACTGCAGCTGTTAAAGGCATCCCAAGGGGAGCGCAAAAGTGACACAACTTGGCTGCCTCCACTGCTATTTCCATGAGACCATCCCGAATCATAGGCTGATTTTCCTTCCTAGGCTTAAGGTTTGAGTTAGGCCTAGGGTTAGTGTTCTTTTAACCAGAAAGCCCTGAGTTCCAAGAACACAGCAGCTGCGAAGGACTACCCAAGAAGAGCGCAGAAGTGCCTCAACATGCCTGCCTCCACAGCTTTTTCCTTGAGGATGTCCCGAAACGAAGGCTGATTTAGAAGCCTCCAGTTTGGGCTAAAGTTGTGGTTTTTTACACCAGGAAGCCCTGTGCTCCAAGCTCACTGCAACTGTGAAAGGCATCCCAAGGGGAGCGCAAAAGTGCCACAACATGGCAGCTTTCACAGCTTTTTCCTTGGCACCATCCCTCTACCTTGGCTGATATATCTGCCTAGGGTTAGGGTTAGGGCTCAGCCTAGGGCTAGGATTTTTTTAACCAGGAAGCCCTTAGTTCCAGGCTTACTGCATCTGCCAAAGGCATCCCAAAGGGAGCGCAGAAGTGCCACAACATGGCTGCTTTCACAGCTTTTTCCTTAGGAAGAACCCTAACACCCGGCTGATTTACCTTCCTAGGGTTACTGTTAGGCTTAGGCCTAGGACTTTTAAACCAGGAAGCCCTGTGCTCCAGGCACACTGCAGCTGTTTAAGGCATCCCAAGGGGAGTACAAAAGTGCAACAACATGGCAGCTTTCACAGCTTTTTCCTTGGCACCATCCCTATACCTAGGCTGATTTATCTGCCTAGTGTTAGGGCTCAGCCAAGGGCAAGGATTTTTTTAACCAGGAAGCCCTGAGTTCCAGGCTTACTGCATCTGCCAAAGGCATCCCAAAGGGAGTGCAGAAGTGCCACAACATGGCTGCTTTCACAGCTTTTTCCTTAGGAAGAACCCTAATACCGGGCTGATTTACCTTCCTAGGGTTACTGTTAGGCCTAGGCCTAGGACTTTAAAAACCAGGAAGCCCTGTGCTCCAGGCACACTGCAGCTGTTAAAGGCATCCCAAGGGGAGCGCAGAAGTGCCACAATATGGCTGCTTTCACAGCTTTTTCCTTAGGAGGAACCCTAATACCCGGCTGATTTACCTTCCTAGGGTTACTGTTAGGCCTAGGCCTAGGACTTTTAAAACCAGGAAGCCCTGTGCTCCAGGCACACTGCAGCTGTTAAAGGCATCCCAAGGGGAGCGCAAAAGTGACACAACTTGGCTGCCTCCACTGCTATTTCCATGAGACCATCCCGAATCATAGGCTGATTTTCCTTCCTAGGCTTAAGGTTTGAGTTAGGCCTAGGGTTAGTGTTCTTTTAACCAGAAAGCCCTGAGTTCCAAGAACACAGCAGCTGCGAAGGACTACCCAAGAAGAGCGCAGAAGTGCCTCAACATGCCTGCCTCCACAGCTTTTTCTTTGAGGACGTCCCGAAACGACGGCTGATTTAGAAGCCTCCAGTTTGGGCTTAAGTTGTGGTTTTTTACACCAGGAAGCCCTGTGCTCTAAGCACACTGCAGCTGTGAAAGGCATCCCAAGGGGAGCGCAAAAGTGCCACAACATGGCTGTCTCCACAGCTTTTCCCTTGGGATAATTCCTAAACCCAGGCTGATTTAAATGACCAGTGTTACGGTTAGGGTTAGGGTTACGCCTAGGTGTAGAGCTTTTTAAACCAGCAAGCTCTGAGCTCCAGGCACACGGCAGCTGCGAAAGGTATCCCAAGGGGAGCACAAAAGTGCCAGAAAATGGCTGCCTCCACACGTTTTCATTGGCACCATTGCTAAGCCTAGGCTGAATCACCTGCCTCCAGTCACAGCTAGGGACATGGTTTTTTAAACCAGGAAGCCCTGAGCTCCAGGCACACGGCAGCTGTGAAAGGCATCCCAAGGGGAGTACAAAAGTGCAACAACATGGCAGCTTTCACAGCTTTTTCCTTGGCACCATCCCTATACCTAGGCTGATTTATCTGCCTAGGGTTAGGGTTAGGGCTCAGCCTAGGGCTAGGATTTTTTTAACCAGGAAGCCCTGAGTTCCTGGCTTACTGCATCTGCCAAAGGCATCCCAAAGGGAGCGGTGAAGTGCTACAACATGGCTGCTTTCACAGCTTTTTCCTTAGGAAGAACCCTAATACCCGGCTGATTTACCTTCCTAGGGTTACTGTTAGGCTTAGGCCTAGGACATTTAAACCAGGAAGCCCTGTGCTCCAGGCACACTGCAGCTGTTAAAGGCATCCCAAGGGGAGCGCAAAAGTTCCACAACATGGCTGTCTCCACAGCTTTTCCCTTGGGATAATTCCTAAACCCAGGCTGATTTAAATGACCAGTGTTACGGTTAGGGTTAGGGTTACGCCTAGGTGTAGAGCTTTTTAAACCAGCAAGCTCTGAGCTCCAGGCACACGGCAGCTGCGAAAGGCATCCCAAGGGGAGCACAAAAGTGCCAGAAAATGGCTGCCTCCACACGTTTTTATTGGCACCATTGCTAAGCCTAGGCTGAATTATCTGCCTCCAGTCTCAGCTAGGGACATGGTTTTTTAAACCAGGAAGCCCTGAGCTCAAAGTACACGGCAGCTGTGAAAGGCATCCCAAGGGGAGCACAAAAGTGCCAGAAAATGGCTGCCTCCACACGTTTGTATTGGCACCATTGCAAAGCCTAGGCTGAATCACCTGCCTCCAGTCTCAGCTAGGGACATGGTTTTTTAAACCAGGAAGCCCTGAGCTCCAGGCACACGGCAGCTGTTTAAGGCATCCCAAGGGGAGTACAAAAGTGCAACAACATGGCAGCTTTCACAGCTTTTTCCTTGGCACCATCCCTATACCTAGGCTGATTTATCTGCCTAGGGTTAGGGCTCAGCCGAGGGCAAGGATTTTTTTAACCAGGAAGCCCTGAGTTCCAGGCTTACTGCATCTGCCAAAGGCATCCCAAAGGGAGTGCAGAAGTGCCACAACATGGCTGCTTTCACAGCTTTTTCCTTAGGAAGAACCCTAATAATGGGCTGATCTACCTTCCTAGGGTTACTGTTAGGCCTAGGCCTAGGACTTTTAAAACCAGGAAGCCCTGTGCTCCAGGCACACTGCAGCTGTTAAAGGCATCCCAAGGGGAGCGCAGAAGTGCCACAACATGGCTGCTTTCACAGCTTTTTCCTTAGGAGGAACCCTAATACCCGGCTGATTTACCTTCCTAGGTTTACTGTTAGGCCTAGGCCTAGGACTTTTAAAACCAGGAAGCCCTGTGCTCCAGGCACACTGCAGCTGTGAAAGGCATCCCAAGGGGAGCGCAAAAGTGACACAACTTGGCTGCCTCCACTGCTATTTCCATGAGACCATCCCGAATCATAGGCTGATTTTCCTTCCTAGGCTTAAGGTTTGATTTAGGCCTAGGGTTAGTGTTCTTTTAACCAGAAAGCCCTGAGTTCCAAGAGCACAGCAGCTGCGAAGGACTACCCAAGAAGAGTGCAGAAGTGCCTCAACATGCCTGCCTCCACAGCTTTTTCCTTGGGGACGTCCCGAAACGAAGGCTGATTTAGAAGCCTCCAGTTTGGGCTAAAGTTGTGGTTTTTTACACCAGGAAGCCCTGTGCTCCAAGCTCACTGCAGCTGTGAAAGGCATCCCAAGGGGAGCGCAAAAGTGCCACAACATGGCAGCTTTCACAGCTTTTTCCTTGCCACCATCCCTATACCTTGGCTGATTTATCTGCCTAGGGTTAGGGTTAGGGCTCGGCCTAGGGCTAGGATTTTTTTAACCAGGAAGCCCTGAGTTCCAGGCTTACTGCATCTGCCAAAGGCATCCCAAAGGGAGCGCAGAAGGTCCACAACATGGCTGCTTTCACAGCTTTTTCCTTAGGAAGAACCCTAATACCCGGCTGATTTACCTTCCTAGGGTTACTGTTAGGCTTAGGCCTAGGACTTTTAAACGAGGAATCCCTGTGCTCTAGGCACACTGCAGCTGTTAAAGGCATCCCAAGGGGAGCGCAAAAGTGACACAACTTGGCTGCCTCCACTGCTATTTCCATGAGACCATCCCGAATCATAGGCTGATTTTCCTTCCTAGGCTTAAGGTTTGAGTTAGGCCTAGGGTTAGTGTTCTTTTAACCAGAAAGCCCTGAGTTCCAAGAACACAGCAGCTGCGAAGCACTACCCAAGAAGAGCACAGAAGTGCCTCAACATGCCTGCCTCCACAGCTTTTTCTTTGAGGACGTCCCGAAACGAAGGCTGATTTAGAAGCCTCCAGTTTGGGACAAAGTTGTGGTTTTTTACACCAGGAAGCCCTGTGCTCTAAGCACACTGCAGCTGTGAAAGGCATCCCAAGGGGAGCGCAAAAGTGCCACAACATGGCTGTCTCCACAGCTTTTCCCTTGGGATAATTCCTAAACCCAGGCTGATTTAAATGACCAGTGTTACGGTTAGGGTTAGGGTTACGCCTAGGTGTAGAGCTTTTTAAACCAGCAAGCTCTGAGCTCCAGGCACACGGCAGCTGCGAAAGGCATCCCAAGGGGAGCACAAAAGTGCCAGAAAATGGCTGCCTCCACACGTTTTTATTGGCACCATTGCTAAGCCTAGGCTGAAACACCTACCTCCAGTCTCAGCAAGGGACATGGTTTTTTAAACCAGGAAGCCCTGAGCTCCAGGCACTTGGCAGCTGTTTAAGGCATCCCAAGGGGAGTACAAAAGTGCAACAACATGGCAGCTTTCACAGCTTTTTCCTTGGCACCATCCCTATACCTAGGCTGATTTATCTGCCTAGGGTTAGGGCTCAGCCAAGGGCAAGGATTTTTTAACCAGGAAGCCCTGAGTTCCAGGCTTACTGTATCTGCCAAAGGCATCCCAACGGGAGTGCAGAAGTGCCAGAACATGGCTGCTTTCACAGCTTTTTCCTTAGGAAGAACCCTAATACCCGGCTGATTTACCTTCCTAGGGTTACTGTTAGGCTTAGGCCTAGGACTTTTAAAACCAGGAAGCCCTGTGCTCCAGGCACACTGCAGCTGTTAAAGGCATCCCAAGGGGAGCGCAGAAGTGCCACAACATGGCTGCTTTCACAGCTTTTTCCTTAGGAGGAACCCTAATACCCGGCTGATTTACCTTCCTAGGTTTACTGTTAGGCCTAGGCCTAGGACTTTTAAAACCAGGAAGCCCTGTGCTCCAGGCACACTGCAGCTGTTAAAGGCATCCCAAGGGGAGCGCAAAAGTGACACAACTTGGCTGCCTCCACTGCTATTTCCATGAGACCATCCCGAATCATAGGCTGATTTTCCTTCCTAGGCTTAAGGTTTGAGTTAGGCCTAGGGTTAGTGTTCTTTTAACCAGAAAGCCCTGAGTTCCAAGAACACAGCAGCTGCGAAGGACTACCCAAGAAGAGCACAGAAGTGCCTCAACATGCCTGCCTCCACAGCTTTTTCCTTGGGGACGTCCCGAAACGAAGGCTGATTTAGAAGCCTCCAGTTTGGGCTAAAGTTGTGGTTTTTTACACCAGGAAGCCCTGTGCTCCAAGCACACTGCAGCTGTGAAAGGCATCCCAAGGGGAGCGCAAAAGTGCCACAACATGGCTGTCTCCACAGCTTTTCCCTTGGGATAATTCCTAAACCCAGGCTGATTTAAATGACCAGTGTTACGGTTAGGGTTAGGGTTATGCCTAGGTGTAGAGCTTTTTAAACCAGCAAGCTCTGAGCTCCAGGCACACGGCAGCTGCGAAAGGCATCCCAAGGGGAGCACAAAAGTGCCAGAAAATGGCTGCCTCCACACGTTTTCATTGGCACCATTGCTAAGCCTAGGCTGAATCACCTGCCTCCAGTCTCAGCTAGGGACATTGTTTTTTAAAGCAGGAAGCCCTGAGCTCCAGGCACACGGCAGCTGTGAAAGGCATCCCAAGGGGAGTACAAAAGTGCAACAACATGGCTGCTTTCACAGCTTTTTCCTTAGGAAGAACCCTAATACCGGGCTGATCTACCTTCCTAGGGTTACTGTTAGGCCTAGGCCTAGGACTTTTAAAACCAGGAAGCCCTGTGCTCCAGGCACACTGCAGCTGTTAAAGGCATCCCAAAGGGAGCGCAGAAGTGCCATAACATGGCTGCTTTCAAAGCTTTTTCCTTAGGAAGAACCCTAATACCCGGCTGATTTACCTTCCTAGGGTTACTGTTAGGCTTAGGCCTAGGACTTTTAAAACCAGGAAGCCCTGTGCTCCAGGCACACTGCAGCTGTGAAAGGCATCCCAAGGGGAGCGCAAAAGTGACACAACTTGGCTGCCTCCACTGCTATTTCCATGAGACCATCCCGAATCATAGGCTGATTTTCCTTCCTAGGCTTAAGGTTTGAGTTAGGCCTAGGGTTAGTGTTCTTTTAACCAGAAAGCCCTGAGTTCCAAGAACACAGCAGCTGAGAAGGACTACCCAAGAACAGCGCAGAAGTGACTCAACATGCCTGCCTCCACAGCTTTTTCTTTGGGGACGTCCCGAAATGAAGGCTGATTTAGAAGCCTCCAGTTTGGGCTAAAGTTGTGGTTTTTTACACCAGGAAGCCCTGTGCTCCAAGCACACTGCAGCTGTGAAAGGCATGCCAAGGGGAGCGCAAAAGTGCCACAACATGGCTGTCTCCACAGCTTTTTCCTTGGGATAATTCCTAAACCCAGGCTGATTTAAATGACCAGTGTTACGGTTAGGGTTAGGGTTATGCCTAGGTGTAGAGCTTTTTAAACCAGCAAGCTCTGAGCTCCAGGCACACGGCAGCTGCGAAAGGCATCCCAAGGGGAGCACAAAAGTGCCAGAAAATGGCTGCCTCCACACGTTTTTATTGGCACCATTGCTAAGCCTAGGCTGAATTATCTGCCTCCAGTCTCAGCTAGGGACATGGTTTTTTAAACCAGGAAGCCCTGAGCTCCAGGCACACGGCAGCTGTGAAAGGCATCCCAAGGGGAGTACAAAAGTGCAACAACATGGCAGCTTTCACAGCTTTTTCCTTGGCACCATCCCTATACCTAGGCTGATTTATCTGCCTAGGGTTAGGGTTAGGGCTCAGCCAAGGGCAAGGATTTTTTTAACCAGGAAGCCCTGAGTTCCAGGCTTACTGCATCTGCCAAAGGCATCCCAAAGGGAGCGCAGAAGGTCCACAACATGGCTGCTTTCACAGCTTTTTCCTTAGGAAGAACCCTAATACCCGGCTGATTTACCTTCCTAGGGTTACTGTTAGGCTTAGGCCTAGGACTTTTAAAACCAGGAAGCCCTGTGCTCCAGGCACACTGCAGCTGTTAAAGGCATCCCAAGGGGAGCGCAAAAGTGACACAACTTGGCTGCCTCCACTGCTATTTCCATGAGACCATCCCGAATCATAGGCTGATTTTCCTTCCTAGGCTTAAGGTTTGAGTTAGGCCTAGGGTTAGTGTTCTTTTAACCAGAAAGCCCTGAGTTCCAAGAACACAGCAGCTGCGAAGGACTACCCAAGAAGAGCGCAGAAGTGCCTCAACATGCCTGCCTCCACAGCTTTTTCCTTGGGGACGTCCCGAAACGAAGGCTGATTTAGAAGCCTCCAGTTTGGGCTAAAGTTGTGGTTTTTTACACCAGGAAGCCCTGTGCTCTAAGCACACTGCAGCTGTGAAAGGCATCCCAAGGGGAGCGCAAAAGTGCCACAACATGGCTGTCTCCACAGCTTTTCCCTTGGGATAATTCCTAAACCCAGGCTGATTTAAATGACCAGTGTTACGGTTAGGGTTAGGGTTACGCCTAGGTGTAGAGCTTTTTAAACCTGCAAGCTCTGAGCTCCAGGCACACGGCAGCTGCGAAAGGCATCCCAAGGGGAGCACAAAAGTGCCAGAAAATGGCTGCCTCCACACGTTTTCATTGGCACCATTGCTAAGCCTAGGCTGAATTACCTGCCTCCAGTCTCAGCTAGGGACATTGTTTTTTAAAGCAGGAAGCCCTGAGCTCCAGGCACACGGCAGCTGTGAAAGGCATCCCAAGGGGAGTACAAAAGTGCAACAACATGGCAGCTTTCACAGCTTTTTCCTTGGCACCATCCCTATACCTAGGCTGATTTATCTGCCTAGGGTTAGGGTTAGGGCTCAGCCAAGGGCAAGGATTTTTTTAAGCAGGAAGCCCTGAGTTCCAGGCTTACTGCATCTGCCAAAGGCATCCCAAAGGGAGCACAGAAGGTCCAAAACATGGCTGCTTTCACAGCTTTTTCCTTAGGAAGAACCCTAATACCCGGCTGATTTACCTTCCTAGGGTTACTGTAAGGCCTAGGCCTAGGACTTTTAAAACCAGGAAGCCCGGTGCTCCAAGCACACTGCAGCTGTGAAAGGCATCCCAAGGGGAGCGCAAAAGTGCCACAACATGGCTGTCTCCACAGCTTTTCCCTTGGGATAATTCCTAAACCCAGGCTGATTTAAATGACCAGTGTTACGGTTAGGGTTAGGGTTACGCCTAGGTGTAGAGCTTTTTAAACCAGCAAGCTCTGAGCTCCAGGCACACGGCAGCTGCGAAAGGCATCCCAAGGGGAGCACAAAAGTGCCAGAAAATGGCTGCCTCCACACGTTTTCATTGGCACCATTGCTAAGCCTAGGCTGAATCATCTGCCTCCACTCTCAGCTAGGGACATGGTTTTTTAAACCAGGAAGCCCTGAGCTCCAGGCACACGGCAGCTGTGAAAGGCATCCCAAGGGGAGCGCAAAAGTGCCACAACATGGCAGCTTTCACAGCTTTTTCCTTGGCACCATCCCTATACCTAGGCTGATTTATCTGCCTAGGGTTAAGGTTAGGGCTCGGCCTAGGGCTAGGATTTTTTTAAGCAGGAAGCCCTGAGTTCCAGGCTTACTGCATCTGCCAAAGGCATCCCAAAGGGAGCGCAGAAGGTCCACAACATGGCTGCTTTCACAGCTTTTTCCTTAGGAAGAACCCTAATACCCGGCTGATTTACCTTCCTAGGGTTACTGTTAGGCTTAGGCCTAGGACTTTTAAACCAGGAAGCCCTGTGCTCCAGGCACACTGCAGCTGTTAAAGGCATCCCAAGGGGAGCGCAAAAGTGAGACAACTTGGCTGCCTCCACTGCTATTTCCATGAGACCATCCCGAATCATAGGCTGATTTTCCTTCCTAGGCTTAAGGTTTGAGTTAGGCCTAGGGTTAGTGTTCTTTTAACCAGAAAGCCCTGAGTTCCAAGAACACAGCAGCTGCGAAGTACTACCCAAGAAGAGCGCAGAAGTGCCTCAACATGCCTGCCTCCACAGCTTTTTCTTTGAGGACGTCCCGAAACGAAGGCTGATTTAGAAGCCTCCAGTTTGGGCTAAAGTTGTGGTTTTTTACACCAGGAAGCCCTGTGCTCTAAGCACACTGCAGCTGTGAAAGGCATCCCAAGGGGAGCGCAAAAGTGCCACAACATGGCTGTCTCCACAGCTTTTCCCTTGGGATAATTCCTAAACCCAGGCTGATTTAAATGACCAGTGTTACGGTTAGGGTTAGGGTTACGCCTAGGTGTAGAGCTTTTTAAACCAGCAAGCTCTGAGCTCCAGGCACACTGCAGCTGCGAAAGGCATCCCAAGGGGAGCACAAAAGTGCCAGAAAATGGCTGCCTCCACACGTTTGTATTGGCACCATTGCTAAGCCTAGGCTGAAACACCTACCCCCAGTCTCAGCTAGGGACATGGTTTTTTAAACCAGGAAGCCCTGAGCTCCAGGCACACGGCAGCTGTTTAAGGCATCCCAAGGGGAGTACAAAAGTGCAACAACATGGCAGCTTTCACAGCTTTTTCCTTGGCACCATCCCTATACATAGGCTGATTTATCTGCCTAGGGTTAGGGCTCAGCCAAGGGCAAGGATTTTTTTAACCAGGAAGCCCTGAGTTCCAGGCTTATTGTATCTGCCAAAGGCATCCCAACGGGAGTGCAGAAGTGCCACAACATGGCTGCTTTCACAGCTTTTTCCTTAGGAAGAACCCTAATACCCGGCTGATTTACCTTCCTAGGGTTACTGTTAGGCCTAGGCCTAGGACTTTTAAAACCAGGAAGCCCTGTGCTCCAGGCACACTGCAGCTGTTAAAGGCATCCCAAGGGGAGCGCAGAAGTGCCACAACATGGCTGCTTTCACAGCTTTTTCCTTAGGAGGAACCCTAATACCCGGCTGATTTACCTTCCGAGGTTTACTGTTAGGCCTAGGCCTAGGACTTTTAAAACCAGGAAGCCCTGTGCTCCATGCACACTGCAGCTGTTAAAGGCATCCCAAGGGGAGCGCAAAAGTGACACAACTTGGCTGCCTCCACTGCTATTTCCATGAGACCATCCCGAATCATAGGCTGATTTTCCTTCCTAGGCTTAAGGTTTGAGTTAGGCCTAGGGTTAGTGTTCTTTTAACCAGAAAGCCCTGAGTTCCAAGAACACAGCAGCTGCGAAGGACTACCCAAGAAGAGCACAGAAGTGCCTCAACATGCCTGCCTCCACAGCTTTTTCCTTGGGGACGTCCCGAAACGAAGGCTGATTTAGAAGCCTCCAGTTTGGGCTAAAGTTGTGGTTTTTTACACCAGGAAGCCCTGTGCTCCAAGCACACTGCAGCTGTGAAAGGCATCCCAAGGGGAGCGCAAAAGTGCCACAACATGGCTGTCTCCACAGCTTTTCCCTTGGGATAATTCCTAAACCCAGGCTGATTTAAATGACCAGTGTTACGGTTAGGGTTAGGGTTACGCCTAGGTGTAGAGCTTTTTAAACCAGCAAGCTCTGAGCTCCAGGCACACGGCAGCTGCGAAAGGCATCCCAAGGGGAGCACAAAAGTGCCAGAAAATGGCTGCCTCCACACGTTTTCATTGGCACCATTGCTAAGCCTAGGCTGAATCACCTGCCTCCAGTCTCAGCTAGGGACATTGTTTTTTAAAGCAGGAAGCCCTGAGCTCCAGGCACACGGCAGCTGTGAAAGGCATCCCAAGGGGAGTACAAAAGTGCAACAACATGGCTGCTTTCACAGCTTTTTCCTTAGGAAGAACCCTAATACCGGGCTGATCTACCTTCGTAGGGTTACTGTTAGGCCTAGGCCTAGGACTTTTAAAACCAGGAAGCCCTGTGCTCCAGGCACACTGCAGCTGTTAAAGGCATCCCAAAGGGAGCGCAGAAGTGCCATAACATGGCTGCTTTCACAGCTTTTTCCTTGGCACCATCCCTATACCTAGGCTGATTTATCTGCCTAGGGTTAGGGTTAGGGCTCAGCCAAGGGCAAGGATTTTTTTAAGCAGGAAGCCCTGAGTTCCAGGCTTACTGCATCTGCCAAAGGCATCCCAAAGGGAGCACAGAAGGACCACAACCTGGCTGCTTTCACAGCTTTTTCCTTAGGAAGAACCCTAATACCGGGCTGATCTACCTTCCTAGGGTTACTGTTAGGCCTAGGCCTAGGACTTTTAAAACCAGGAAGCCCTGTGCTCCAGGCACACTGCAGCTGTTAAAGGCATCCCAAAGGGAGCGCAGAAGTGCCATAACATGGCTGCTTTCACAGCTTTTTCCTTAGGAAGAACCCTAATACCCGGCTGATTTACCTTCCTAGGGTTACTGTTAGGCTTAGGCCTAGGACTTTTAAAACCAGGAAGCCCTGTGCTCCAGGCACACTGCAGCTGTGAAAGGCATCCCAAGGGGAGCGCAAAAGTGACACAACTTGGCTGCCTCCACTGCTATTTCCATGAGACCATCCCGAATCATAGGCTGATTTTCCTTCCTAGGCTTAAGGTTTGAGTTAGGCCTAGGGTTAGTGTTCTTTTAACCAGAAAGCCCTGAGTTCCAAGAACACAGCAGCTGAGAAGGACTACCCAAGAACAGCGCAGAAGTGACTCAACATGCCTGCCTCCACAGCTTTTTCTTTGGGGACGTCCCGAAATGAAGGCTGATTTAGAAGCCTCCAGTTTGGGCTAAAGTTGTGGTTTTTTACACCAGGAAGCCCTGTGCTCCAAGCACACTGCAGCTGTGAAAGGCATCCCAAGGGGAGCGCAAAAGTGCCACAACATGGCTGTCTCCACAGCTTTTCCCTTGGGATAATTCCTAAACCCAGGCTGATTTAAATGACCAGTGTCACGGTTAGGGTTAGGGTTACGCCTAGGTGTAGCGCTTTTTAAACCAGCAAGCTCTGAGCTCCAGGCACACGGCAGCTGCGAAAGGCATCCCAAGGGGAGCACAAAAGTGCCAGAAAATGGCTGCCTCCACACGTTTTTATTGGCACCTTTGCTAAGCCTAGGCTGAATCACCTGCCTCCAGTCTCAGCTAGGGACATGGTTTTTTAAACCAGGAAGCCCTGAGCTCCAGGCACACGGCAGCTGTTTAAGGCATCCCAAGGGGAGTACAAAAGTGCAACAACATGGCAGCTTTCACAGCTTTTTCCTTGGCACCATCCCTATACCTAGGCTGATTTATCTGCCTAGGGTTAGGGTTAGGGCTCAGCCTAGGGCAAGGATTTTTTTAAGCAGGAAGCCCTGAGTTCCAGGCTTACTGCATCTGCCAAAGGCATCCCAAAGGGAGCGCAGAAGTGCCACAACATGGCTGCTTTCACAGCTCTTTCCTTAGGAAGAACCCTAACACCCGGCTGATTTACCTTCCTAGGGTTACTTTAAGGCCTAAGCCTAGGACTTTTAAAACCAGGAAGCCCTGTGCTCCAAGCACACTGCAGCTGTGAAAGGCATGCCAAGGGGAGCGCAAAAGTGCCACAACATGGCTGTCTCCACAGCTTTTTCCTTGGGATAATTCCTAAACCCAGGCTGATTTAAATGACCAGTGTTACGGTTAGGGTTAGGGTTACGCCTAGTTGTAGAGCTTTTTAAACCAGCAAGCTCTGAGCTCCAGGCACACGGCAGCTGCGAAAGGCATCCCAAGGGGAGCACAAAAGTGCCAGAAAATGGCTGCCTCCACACGTTTTTATTGGCACCATTGCTAAGCCTAGGCTGAATTATCTGCCTCCAGTCTCAGCTAGGGACATGGTTTTTTAAACCAGGAAGCCCTGAGCTCCAGGCACACGGCAGCTGTGAAAGGCATCCCAAGGGGAGTACAAAAGTGCAACAACATGGCAGCTTTCACAGCTTTTTCCTTGGCACCATCCCTATACCTAGGCTGATTTATCTGCCTAGGGTTAGGGTTAGGGCTCAGCCAAGGGCAAGGATTTTTTTAACCAGGAAGCCCTGAGTTCCAGGCTTACTGCATCTGCCAAAGGCATCCCAAAGGGAGCGCAGAAGGTCCACAACATGGCTGCTTTCACAGCTTTTTCCTTAGGAAGAACCCTAATACCCGGCTGATTTACCTTCCTAGGGTTACTGTTAGGCTTAGGCCTAGGACTTTTAAAACCAGGAAGCCCTGTGCTCCAGGCACACTGCAGCTGTTAAAGGCATCCCAAGGGGAGCGCAAAAGTGACACAACTTGGCTGCCTCCACTGCTATTTCCATGAGACCATCCCGAATCATAGGCTGATTTTCCTTCCTAGGCTTAAGGTTTGAGTTAGGCCTAGGGTTAGTGTTCTTTTAACCAGAAAGCCCTGAGTTCCAAGAACACAGCAGCTGCGAAGGACTACCCAAGAAGAGCGCAGAAGTGCCTCAACATGCCTGCCTCCACAGCTTTTTCCTTGGGGACGTCCCGAAACGAAGGCTGATTTAGAAGCCTCCAGTTTGGGCTAAAGTTGTGGTTTTTTACACCAGGAAGCCCTGTGCTCTAAGCACACTGCAGCTGTGAAAGGCATCCCAAGGGGAGCGCAAAAGTGCCACAACATGGCTGTCTCCACAGCTTTTCCCTTGGGATAATTCCTAAACCCAGGCTGATTTAAATGACCAGTGTTACGGTTAGGGTTAGGGTTACGCCTAGGTGTAGAGCTTTTTAAACCTGCAAGCTCTGAGCTCCAGGCACACGGCAGCTGCGAAAGGCATCCCAAGGGGAGCACAAAAGTGCCAGAAAATGGCTGCCTCCACACGTTTTCATTGGCACCATTGCTAAGCCTAGGCTGAATTACCTGCCTCCAGTCTCAGCTAGGGACATTGTTTTTTAAAGCAGGAAGCCCTGATCTCCAGGCACACGGCAGCTGTGAAAGGCATCCCAAGGGGAGTACAAAAGTGCAACAACATGGCAGCTTTCACAGCTTTTTCCTTGGCACCATCCCTATACCTAGGCTGATTTATCTGCCTAGGGTTAGGGTTAGGGCTCAGCCAAGGGCAAGGATTTTTTTAAGCAGGAAGCCCTGAGTTCCAGGCTTACTGCATCTGCCAAAGGCATCCCAAAGGGAGCACAGAAGGTCCAAAACATGGCTGCTTTCACAGCTTTTTCCTTAGGAAGAACCCTAATACCCGGCTGATTTACCTTCCTAGGGTTACTGTAAGGCCTAGGCCTAGGACTTTTAAAACCAGGAAGCCCGGTGCTCCAAGCACACTGCAGCTGTGAAAGGCATGCCAAGGGGAGCGCAAAAGTGCCACAACATGGCTGTCTCCACAGCTTTTCCCTTGGGATAATTCCTAAACCCAGGCTGATTTAAATGACCAGTGTTACGGTTAGGGTTAGGGTTACGCCTAGGTGTAGAGCTTTTTAAACCAGCAAGCTCTGAGCTCCAGGCACACGGCAGCTGCGAAAGGCATCCCAAGGGGAGCACAAAAGTGCCAGAAAATGGCTGCCTCCACACGTTTTCATTGGCACCATTGCTAAGCCTAGGCTGAATCATCTGCCTCCACTCTCAGCTAGGGACATGGTTTTTTAAACCAGGAAGCCCTGAGCTCCAGGCACACGGCAGCTGTGAAAGGCATCCCAAGGGGAGCGCAAAAGTGCCACAACATGGCAGCTTTCACAGCTTTTTCCTTGGCACCATCCCTATACCTAGGCTGATTTATCTGCCTAGGGTTAAGGTTAGGGCTCGGCCTAGGGCTAGGATTTTTTTAAGCAGGAAGCCCTGAGTTCCAGGCTTACTGCATCTGCCAAAGGCATCCCAAAGGGAGCGCAGAAGGTCCACAACATGGCTGCTTTCACAGCTTTTTCCTTAGGAAGAACCCTAATACCCGGCTGATTTACCTTCCTAGGGTTACTGTTAGGCTTAGGCCTAGGACTTTTAAACCAGGAAGCCCTGTGCTCCAGGCACACTGCAGCTGTTAAAGGCATCCCAAGGGGAGCGCAAAAGTGAGACAACTTGGCTGCCTCCACTGCTATTTCCATGAGACCATCCCGAATCATAGGCTGATTTTCCTTCCTAGGCTTAAGGTTTGAGTTAGGCCTAGGGTTAGTGTTCTTTTAACCAGAAAGCCCTGAGTTCCAAGAACACAGCAGCTGCGAAGTACTACCCAAGAAGAGCGCAGAAGTGCCTCAACATGCCTGCCTCCACAGCTTTTTCTTTGAGGACGTCCCGAAACGAAGGCTGATTTAGAAGCCTCCAGTTTGGGCTAAAGTTGTGGTTTTTTACACCAGGAAGCCCTGTGCTCTAAGCACACTGCAGCTGTGAAAGGCATCCCAAGGGGAGCGCAAAAGTGCCACAACATGGCTGTCTCCACAGCTTTTCCCTTGGGATAATTCCTAAACCCAGGCTGATTTAAATGACCAGTGTTACGGTTAGGGTTAGGGTTACGCCTAGGTGTAGAGCTTTTTAAACCAGCAAGCTCTGAGCTCCAGGCACACTGCAGCTGCGAAAGGCATCCCAAGGGGAGCACAAAAGTGCCAGAAAATGGCTGCCTCCACACGTTTGTATTGGCACCATTGCTAAGCCTAGGCTGAAACACCTACCCCCAGTCTCAGCTAGGGACATGGTTTTTTAAACCAGGAAGCCCTGAGCTCCAGGCACACGGCAGCTGTTTAAGGCATCCCAAGGGGAGTACAAAAGTGCAACAACATGGCAGCTTTCACAGCTTTTTCCTTGGCACCATCCCTATACCTAGGCTGATTTATCTGCCTAGGGTTAGGGCTCAGCCAAGGGCAAGGATTTTTTTAACCAGGAAGCCCTGAGTTCCAGGCTTATTGTATCTGCCAAAGGCATCCCAACGGGAGTGCAGAAGTGCCACAACATGGCTGCTTTCACAGCTTTTTCCTTAGGAAGAACCCTAATACCCGGCTGATTTACCTTCCTAGGGTTACTGTTAGGCCTAGGCCTAGGACTTTTAAAACCAGGAAGCCCTGTGCTCCAGGCA
Source organism: Ammospiza nelsoni (assembly GCF_027579445.1). NCBI lineage: Eukaryota > Metazoa > Chordata > Aves > Passeriformes > Passerellidae > Ammospiza > Ammospiza nelsoni. Next base: position 1,993,436 of record NW_026683189.1, on the reverse strand, counting down.
CACTGCAGCTGTTAAAGGCATCCCAAGGGGAGCGCAGAAGTGCCACAACATGGCTGCTTTCACAGCTTTTTCCTTAGGAGGAACCCTAATACCCGGCTGATTTACCTTCCTAGGTTTACTGTTAGGCCTAGGCCTAGGACTTTTAAAACCAGGAAGCCCTGTGCTCCATGCACACTGCAGCTGTTAAAGGCATCCCAAGGGGAGCGCAAAAGTGACACAACTTGGCTGCCTCCACTGCTATTTCCATGAGACCATCCCGAATCATAGGCTGATTTTCCTTCCTAGGCTTAAGGTTTGAGTTAGGCCTAGGGTTAGTGTTCTTTTAACCAGAAAGCCCTGAGTTCCAAGAACACAGCAGCTGCGAAGGACTACCCAAGAAGAGCACAGAAGTGCCTCAACATGCCTGCCTCCACAGCTTTTTCCTTGGGGACGTCCCGAAACGAAGGCTGATTTAGAAGCCTCCAGTTTGGGCTAAAGTTGTGGTTTTTTACACCAGGAAGCCCTGTGCTCCAAGCACACTGCAGCTGTGAAAGGCATCCCAAGGGGAGCGCAAAAGTGCCACAACATGGCTGTCTCCACAGCTTTTCCCTTGGGATAATTCCTAAACCCAGGCTGATTTAAATGACCAGTGTTACGGTTAGGGTTAGGGTTACGCCTAGGTGTAGAGCTTTTTAAACCAGCAAGCTCTGAGCTCCAGGCACACGGCAGCTGCGAAAGGCATCCCAAGGGGAGCACAAAAGTGCCAGAAAATGGCTGCCTCCACACGTTTTCATTGGCACCATTGCTAAGCCTAGGCTGAATCACCTGCCTCCAGTCTCAGCTAGGGACATTGTTTTTTAAAGCAGGAAGCCCTGAGCTCCAGGCACACGGCAGCTGTGAAAGGCATCCCAAGGGGAGTACAAAAGTGCAACAACATGGCTGCTTTCACAGCTTTTTCCTTAGGAAGAACCCTAATACCGGGCTGATCTACCTTCGTAGGGTTACTGTTAGGCCTAGGCCTAGGACTTTTAAAACCAGGAAGCCCTGTGCTCCAGGCACACTGCAGCTGTTAAAGGCATCCCAAAGGGAGCGCAGAAGTGCCATAACATGGCTGCTTTCACAGCTTTTTCCTTGGCACCATCCCTATACCTAGGCTGATTTATCTGCCTAGGGTTAGGGTTAGGGCTCAGCCAAGGGCAAGGATTTTTTTAAGCAGGAAGCCCTGAGTTCCAGGCTTACTGCATCTGCCAAAGGCATCCCAAAGGGAGCACAGAAGGTCCACAACCTGGCTGCTTTCACAGCTTTTTCCTTAGGAAGAACCCTAATACCGGGCTGATCTACCTTCCTAGGGCTACTGTTAGGCCTAGGCCTAGGACTTTTAAAACCAGGAAGCCCTGTGCTCCAGGCACACTGCAGCTGTTAAAGGCATCCCAAGGGGAGCGCAGAAGTGCCACAACATTGCTGCTTTCACAGCTTTTTCCTTAGGAGGAACCCTAATACCCGGCTGATTTACCTTCCTAGGTTTACTGTTAGGCCTAGGCCTAGGACTTTAAAACCAGGAAGCCCTGTGCTCCAGGCACACTGCAGGTGTTAAAGGCATCCCAAGGGGAGCGCAAAAGTGACACAACTTGGCTGCCTCCACTGCTATTTCCATGAGACCATCCCGAATCATAGACTGATTTTCCTTCCTAGGCTTAAGGTTTGAGTTAGGCCTAGGGTTAGTGTTCTTTTAACCAGAAAGCCCTGAGTTCCAAGAACACAGCAGCTGCGAAGGACTACCCAAGTAGAGCGCAGAAGTGACTCAACATGCCTGCCTCCACAGCTTTTTCTTTGGGGACGTCCCGAAATGAAGGCTGATTGAGAAGCCTCCAGTTTGGGCTAAAGTTGTGGTTTTTTACACCAGGAAGCCCTGTGCTCCAAGCACACTGCAGCTGTGAAAGGCATCCCAAGGGGAGCGCAAAAGTGCCACAACATGGCTGTCTCCACAGCTTTTCCCTTGGGATAATTCCTAAACCCAGGCTGATTTAAATGACCAGTGTTACGGTTAGGGTTAGGGTTACGCCTAGGTGTAGAGCTTTTTAAACCAGCAAGCTCTGAGCTCCAGGCACACGGCAGCTGCGAAAGGCATCCCAAGGGGAGCACAAAAGTGCCAGAAAATGGCTGCCTCCACACGTTTTTATTGGCACCTTTGCAAAGCCTAGGCTGAATCACCTGCCTCCAGTCTCAGCTAGGGACATGGTTTTTTAAACCAGGAAGCCCTGAGCTCCAGGCACACGGCAGCTGTTTAAGGCATCCCAAGGGGAGTACAAAAGTGCAACAACATGGCAGCTTTCACAGCTTTTTCCTTGGCACCATCCCTATACCTAGGCTGATTTAAGTGCCTAGGGTTAGGGTTAGGGCTCAGCCAAGGGCAAGGATTTTTTTAACCAGGAAGCCCTGAGTTCCAGGCTTACTGCATCTGCCAAAGGCATCCCAAAGGGAGCGCAGAAGGTCCACAACATGGCTGCTTTCACAGCTTTTTCCTTAGGAAGAACCCTAATACCCGGCTGATTTACCTTCCTAGGGTTACTGTAAGGCCTAGGACTAGGACTTTTAAAACCAGGAAGCCCGGTGCTCCAAGCACACTGCAGCTGTGAAAGGCATGCCAAGGGGAGCGCAAAAGTGCCACAACATGGGTGTCTCCACAGCTTTTCCCTTGGGATAATTCCTAAACCCAGGCTGATTTAAATGACCAGTGTTACGGTTAGGGTTAGGGTTACGCCTAGGTGTAGAGCTTTTTGAACCAGCAAGCTCTGAGCTCCAGGCACACGGCAGCTGTGAAAGGCATCCCAAGGGGAGCACAAAAGTGCCAGAAAATGGCTGCCTCCACACGTTTTCATTGGCACCATTGCTAAGCCTAGGCTGAATCACCTGCCTCCAGTCTCAGCTAGGGACATGGTTTTTTAAACCAGGAAGCCCTGAGCCCAGGCACTTGGCAGCTGTAAACGGCATCCCAAGGGGAGTACAAAAGTGCAACAACATGGCAGCTTTCACAGCTTTTTCCTTGGCACCATCCCTATACCTAGGCTGATTTATCTGCCTAGGGTTAGGGTTAGGGCTCAGCCAAGGGCAAGGATTTTTTTAACCAGAAAGCCCTGAGTTCCAGGCTTACTGCATCTGCCAAAGGCATCCCAAAGAGAGTGCAGAAGTGCCACAACATGGCTGCTTTCACAGCTTTTTCCTTAGGAAGAACCCTAATACCCGGCTGATTTACCTTCCTAGGGTTACTGTTAGGCCTAGGCCTAGGACTTTTAAACCAGGAAGCCCTGTGCTCCAGGCACACTGCACCTGTTAAAGGCATCCCAAGGGGAGCGCAGAAGTGCCACAACATGGCTGCTTTCACAGCTTTTTCCTTAGGAAGAGCCCTTATACCCGGCTGATTTACCTTCCTAGGGTTACTGTTCGGCCTAGGCCTAGGACTTTTAAAACCAGGAAGTCCTGTGCTCCAGGCACACTGCAGCTGTTAAAGGCATCCCAAGGGGAGCGCAAAAGTGACACAACTTGGCTGCCTCCACTGCTATTTCCATGAGACCATCCCGAATCATAGGCTGATTTTCCTTCCTAGGCTTAAGGTTTGAGTTAGGCCTAGGGTTAGTGTTCTTTTAACCAGAAAGCCCTGAGTTCCAAGAACACAGCAGCTGCGAAGGACTACCCAAGAAGAGCGCAGAAGTGCCTCAACATGCCTGCCTCCACAGCTTTTTCCTTGAGGATGTCCCGAAACGAAGGCTGATTTAGAAGCCTCCAGTTTGGGCTAAAGTTGTGGTTTTTTACACCAGGAAGCCCTGTGCTCCAAGCTCACTGCAACTGTGAAAGGCATCCCAAGGGGAGCGCAAAAGTGCCACAACATGGCAGCTTTCACAGCTTTTTCCTTGGCACCATCCCTCTACCTTGGCTGATATATCTGCCTAGGGTTAGGGTTAGGGCTCAGCCTAGGGCTAGGATTTTTTTAACCAGGAAGCCCTGAGTTCCAGGCTTACTGCATCTGCCAAAGGCATCCCAAAGGGAGCGCAGAAGTGCCACAACATGGCTGCTTTCACAGCTTTTTCCTTAGGAAGAACCCTAACACCCGGCTGATTTACCTTCCTAGGGTTACTGTTAGGCTTAGGCCTAGGACTTTTAAACCAGGAAGCCCTGTGCTCCAGGCACACTGCAGCTGTTTAAGGCATCCCAAGGGGAGTACAAAAGTGCAACAACATGGCAGCTTTCACAGCTTTTTCCTTGGCACCATCCCTATACCTAGGCTGATTTATCTGCCTAGTGTTAGGGCTCAGCCAAGGGCAAGGATTTTTTTAACCAGGAAGCCCTGAGTTCCAGGCTTACTGCATCTGCCAAAGGCATCCCAAAGGGAGTGCAGAAGTGCCACAACATGGCTGCTTTCACAGCTTTTTCCTTAGGAAGAACCCTAATACCGGGCTGATTTACCTTCCTAGGGTTACTGTTAGGCCTAGGCCTAGGACTTTAAAAACCAGGAAGCCCTGTGCTCCAGGCACACTGCAGCTGTTAAAGGCATCCCAAGGGGAGCGCAGAAGTGCCACAATATGGCTGCTTTCACAGCTTTTTCCTTAGGAGGAACCCTAATACCCGGCTGATTTACCTTCCTAGGGTTACTGTTAGGCCTAGGCCTAGGACTTTTAAAACCAGGAAGCCCTGTGCTCCAGGCACACTGCAGCTGTTAAAGGCATCCCAAGGGGAGCGCAAAAGTGACACAACTTGGCTGCCTCCACTGCTATTTCCATGAGACCATCCCGAATCATAGGCTGATTTTCCTTCCTAGGCTTAAGGTTTGAGTTAGGCCTAGGGTTAGTGTTCTTTTAACCAGAAAGCCCTGAGTTCCAAGAACACAGCAGCTGCGAAGGACTACCCAAGAAGAGCGCAGAAGTGCCTCAACATGCCTGCCTCCACAGCTTTTTCTTTGAGGACGTCCCGAAACGACGGCTGATTTAGAAGCCTCCAGTTTGGGCTTAAGTTGTGGTTTTTTACACCAGGAAGCCCTGTGCTCTAAGCACACTGCAGCTGTGAAAGGCATCCCAAGGGGAGCGCAAAAGTGCCACAACATGGCTGTCTCCACAGCTTTTCCCTTGGGATAATTCGTAAACCCAGGCTGATTTAAATGACCAGTGTTACGGTTAGGGTTAGGGTTACGCCTAGGTGTAGAGCTTTTTAAACCAGCAAGCTCTGAGCTCCAGGCACACGGCAGCTGCGAAAGGCATCCCAAGGGGAGCACAAAAGTGCCAGAAAATGGCTGCCTCCACACGTTTTCATTGGCACCATTGCTAAGCCTAGGCTGAATCACCTGCCTCCAGTCTCAGCTAGGGACATGGTTTTTTAAACCAGGAAGCCCTGAGCTCCAGGCACACGGCAGCTGTGAAAGGCATCCCAAGGGGAGTACAAAAGTGCAACAACATGGCAGCTTTCACAGCTTTTTCCTTGGCACCATCCCTATACCTAGGCTGATTTATCTGCCTAGGGTTAGGGTTAGGGCTCAGCCTAGGGCTAGGATTTTTTTAACCAGGAAGCCCTGAGTTCCTGGCTTACTGCATCTGCCAAAGGCATCCCAAAGGGAGCGGTGAAGTGCTACAACATGGCTGCTTTCACAGCTTTTTCCTTAGGAAGAACCCTAATACCCGGCTGATTTACCTTCCTAGGGTTACTGTTAGGCTTAGGCCTAGGACATTTAAACCAGGAAGCCCTGTGCTCCAGGCACACTGCAGCTGTTAAAGGCATCCCAAGGGGAGCGCAAAAGTGACACAACTTGGCTGCCTCCACTGCTATTTCCATGAGACCATCCCGAATCATAGGCTGATTTTCCTTCCTAGGCTTAAGGTTTGAGTTAGGCCTAGGGTTAGTGTTCTTTTAACCAGAAAGCCCTGAGTTCCAAGAACACAGCAGCTGCGAAGTACTACCCAAGAAGAGCGCAGAAGTGCATCAACATGCCTGCCTCCACAGCTTTTTCTTTGAGGACCTCCCGAAACGAAGGCTGATTTAGAAGCCTCCAGTTTGGGCTAAAGTTGTGGTTTTTTACACCAGGAAGCCCTGTGCTCTAAGCACACTGCAGCTGTGAAAGGCATCCCAAGGGGAGCGCAAAAGTGCCACAACATGGCTGTCTCCACAGCTTTTCCATTGGGATAATTCGTAAACCCAGGCTGATTTAAATGACCAGTGTTACGGTTAGGGTTAGGGTTACGCCTAGGTGTAGAGCTTTTTAAACCAGCAAGCTCTGAGCTCCAGACACAGGGCAGCTGTGAAAGGCATCCCAAGGGGAGCTCAAAAGTGCCAGAAAATGGCTGCCTCCACACGTTTTCATTGGCACCATTGCTAAGCCTAGGCTGAATTACCTGCCTCCAGTCTCAGCTAGGGACATTGTTTTTTAAACCAGGAAGCCCTGAGCTCCAGGCACTTGGAAGCTGTGAAAGGCATCCCAAGGGGAGTACAAAAGTGCAACAACATGGCAGCTTTCACAGCTTTTTCCTTGGCACCATCCCTATACCTAGGCTGATTTATCTGCCTAGGGTTAGGGCTCAGCCAAGGGCAAGGATTTTTTTAACCAGGAAGCCCTGAGTTCCAGGCTTACTGCATCCGTTAAAGGCATCCCAAGGGGAGCGCAGAAGTGCCACAACATGGCTGCTTTCACAGCTTTTTCCTTAGGAAGAACCCTAATACCCGGCTGATTTAGCTTCCTAGGGTTACTGTTAGGCCTAGGCCTAGGACTTTTAAAACCAGGAAGCCCTGTTCTCCAGGCACACTGCTGCTGTTAAAGGCATCCCAAGGGGAGCGCAAAAGTGACACAACTTGGCTGCCTCCACTGCTATTTCCAAGAGACCACCCCGAATCATAGGCTGATTTTCCTTCCTAGGCTTAAGGTTTGAGTTAGGCCAAGGGTTAGTGTTCTTTTAACCAGAAAGCCCTGAGTTCCAAGAACACAGCAGCTGCGAAGGACTACCCAAGAAGAGCGCAGAAGTGCCTCAACATGCCTGCCTCCACAGCTTTTTCCTTGGGGACATCCCGAAACGAAGGCTGATTTAGAAGCCTCCAGTTTGGGCTAAAGTTGTGGTTTTTTACACCAGGAAGCCCTGTGCTCCAAGCACACTGCAGCTGTGAAAGGCATCCCAAGGGGAGCGCAAAAGTGCCACAACATGGCTGTCTCCACAGCTTTTCCATTGGGATAATTCCTAAACCCAGGCTGATTTAAATGACCAGTGTTACGGTTAGGGTTAGGGTTACGCCTAGGTGTAGAGCTTTTTAAACCAGCAAGCTCTGAGCTCCAGGCACACGGCAGCTGCGAAAGGCATCCCAAGGGGAGCACAAAAGTGCCAGAAAATGGCTGCCTCCACACGTTTTCATTGGCACCATTGCTAAGCCTAGGCTGAATCACCTGCCTCCAGTCTCAGCTAGGGACATGGTGTTTTAAACCAGGAAGCCCTGAGCTCCAGGCACTTGGCAGCTGTGAAAGGCATCCCAAAGGGAGTACAAAAGTGCAACAACATGGCAGCTTTCACAGCTTTTTCCTTGGCACCATCCCTATATCTAGGCTGATTTATCTGCCTAGTGTTAGGGTTAGGGCTAAGCCTAGGGCAAGGACTTTTTTAACCAGGAAGCCCTGAGTTCCAGGCTTACTGCATCTGCCAAAGGCATCCCAAAGGGAGTGCAGAAGTGCCACAACATGGCTGCTTTCACAGCTTTTTCCTTAGGAAGAACCCTAATACCTGGCTGATTTACCTTCCTAGGGTTACTGTAAGGCCTAGGCCTAGGACTTTTAAAACCAGGAAGCCCGGTGCTCCAAGCACACTGCAGCTGTGAAAGGCATGCCAAGGGGAGCGCAAAAGTGCCACAACATGGCTGTCTCCACAGCTTTTCCCTTGGGATAATTCCTAAACCCAGGCTGATTTAAATGACCAGTGTTACGGTTAGGGTTAGGGTTACGCCTAGGTGTAGAGCTTTTTAAACCAGCAAGCTCTGAGCTCCAGGCACACGGCAGCTGTGAAAGGCATCCCAAGGGGAGCACAAAAGTGCCAGAAAATGGCTGCCTCCACACGTTTTCATTGGCACCATTGCTAAGCCTAGGCTGAATTACCTGCCTCCAGTCTCAGCTAGGGACATGGTTTTTTAAACCAGGAAGCCCTGAGCTCCAGGCACTTGGCAGCTGTGAAAGGCATCCCAAGGGGAGTACAAAAGTGCAAAACATGGCAGCTTTCACAGCTTTTTCCTTGGCACCATCCCTATACCTAGGCTGATTTATCTGCCTAGGGTTAGGGTTAGGGCTCAGCCAAGGGCAAGGATTTTTTTAACCAGGAAGCCCTGAGTTCCAGGCTTACTGCATCTGCCAAAGGCATCCCAAAGGGAGCGGTGAAGGTCCACAACATGGCTGCTTTCACAGCTTTTTCCTTAGGAAGAACCCTAATACCGGGCTGATTTACCTTCCTAGGGTTACTGTTAGGCCTAGGCCTAGGACTTTTAAAAACAAGAAGGCCCTGTGCTCCAGGCACACTGCTGCTGTTAAAGGCATCCCAAGGGGAGCGCAGAAGTGCCACAACATGGCTGCTTTCACAGCTTTTTCCTTAGGAGGAACCCTAATACCCGGCTGATTTACCTTCCTAGGGTTACTGTTAGGCTTAGGTCTAGGACTTTTAAAACCAGGAAGCCCTGTGCTCCAGGCACACTGCAGCTGTTAAAGGCATCCCAAGGGGAGCGCAAAAGTGACACAACTTGGCTGCCTCCACTGCTATTTCCATGAGACCACCCCGAATTATAGGCTGATTTTCCTTCCTAGGCTTAAGGTTTGAGTTAGGCCTAGGGTTAGTGTTCTTTTAACCAGAAAGCCCTGAGTTCCAAGAACACAGCAGCTGCGAAGGACTACCCAAGAAGAGCGCAGAAGTGCCTCAACATGCCTGCCTCCACAGCTTTTTCCTTGGGGACATCCCGAAACGAAGGCTGATTTAGAAGCCTCCAGTTTGGGCTAAAGTTGTGGTATTTTACACCAGGAAGCCCTGTGCTCCAAGCACACTGCAGCTGTGAAAGGCATCCCAAGGGGAGCGCAAAAGTGCCACAACATGGCTGTCTCCACAGCTTTTCCATTGGGATAATTCATAAACCCAGGCTGATTTAAATGACCAGTGTTACGGTTAGGGTTAGGGTTACGCCTAGGTGTAGAGCTTTTTAAACCAGCAAGCTCTGAGCTCCAGGCACACGGCAGCTGCGAAAGGCATCCCAAGGGGAGCACAAAAGTGCCAGAAAATGGCTGCCTCCACACGTTTTCATTGGCACCATTGCTAAGCCTAGGCTGAATTACCTGCCTCCAGTTTCAGCTAGGGACATGGTGTTTTAAACCAGGAAGCCCTGAGCTCCAGGCACACGGCAGCTGTGAAAGGCATCCCAAAGGGAGTACAAAAGTGCAACAACATGGCAGCTTTCACAGCTTTTTCCTTGGCACCATCCCTATACCTAGGCTGATTTATCTGCCTAGGGTTAGGGTTAGGGCTAAGCCTAGAGCAAGGACTTTTTTAACCAGGAAGCCCTGAGTTCCAGGCTTACTGCATCTGCCAAAGGCATCCCAAAGGGAGCACAGAAGTGCCACAACATGGCTGCTTTCACAGCTTTTTCCTTAGGAAGAACCCTAATACCCGGCTGATTTACCTTCCTAGGGTTACTGTAAGGCCTAGGCATAGGACTTTTAAAACCAGGAAGCTCTGTGCTCCAAGCACACTGCAGCTGTGAAAGGCATGCCAAGGGGAGCGCAAAAGTGCCACAACATGGCTGTCTCCACAGCTTTTCCCTTGGGATAATTCCTAAACCCAGGCTGATTTAAATGACCAGTGTTACGGTTAGGGTTAGGGTTACGCCTAGGTGTAGAGCTTTTTAAACCAGCAAGCTCTGAGCTCCAGGCACACGGCAGCTGTGAAAGGCATCCCAAGGGGAGCACAAAAGTGCCAGAAAATGGCTGCCTCCACACGTTTTCATTGGCACCATTGCTAAGCCTAGGCTGAATCACCTGCCTCCAGTCTCAGCTAGGGACATGGTTTTTTAAACCAGGAAGCCCTGAGCTCCAGGCACACGGCAGCTGTGAAAGGCATCCCAAGGGGAGTACAAAAGTGCAACAACATGGCAGCTTTCACAGCTTTTTCCTTGGCACCATCCCTATACCTAGGCTGATTTATCTGCCTAGGGTTAGGGCTCAGGCAAGGGCAAGGATTTTTTTAACCAGGAAGCCCTGAGTTCCAGGCTTACTGCACCTGTTAAAGGCATCCCAAGGGGAGCGCAGAAGTGCCACAACATGGCTGCTTTCACAGCTTTTTCCTTAGGAAGAACCCTAATACCGGGCTGATTTACCTTCCTAGGGTTACTGTTAGGCCTAGGCCTAGGACTTTTAAAACCAGGAAGCCCTGTGCTCCAGGCACACTGCTGCTGTTAAAGGCATCCCAAGGGGAGCGCAGAAGTGCCACAACATGGCTGCTTTCACAGCATTTTCCTTAGGAAGAACCCTAATACCCGGCTGATTTACCTTCCTAGGTTTACTGTTAGGCCTAGGCCTAGGACTTTTAAAACCAGGAAGCCCTGTGCTTCAGGCACACTGCAGCTGTTAAAGGCATCCCAAGGGGAGCGCAAAAGTGACACAACTTGGCTGCCTCCACTGCTATTTCCATGAGACCATCCCGAATCATTGGTTGATTTTCCTTCCTAGGCTTAAGGTTTGAGCTAGGCCTAGGGTTAGTGTTCTTTTAACCAGAAAGCCCTGAGTTCCAAGAACACAGCAGCTGCGAAGGACTACCCAAGAAGAGCGCAGAAGTGCCTCAACATGCCTGCCTCCACAGCTTTTTCTTTGAGGACCTCCCGAAACGAAGGCTGATTTAGAAGCCTCCAGTTTGGGCTAAAGTTGTGGTTTTTTACACCAGGAAGCCCTGTGCTCTAAGCACACTGCAGCTGTGAAAGGCATCCCAAGGGGAGCGCAAAAGTGCCACAACATGGCTGTCTCCACAGCTTTTCCATTGGGATAATTCCTAAACCCAGGCTGATTTAAATGACCAGTGTTACGGTTAGGGTTAGGGTTACGCCTAGGTGTAGAGCTTTTTAAACCAGCAAGCTCTGAGCTCCAGGCACACGGCAGCTGCGAAAGGCATCCCAAGGGGAGCACAAAAGTGCCAGAAAATGGCTGCATCCACACGTTTTCATTGGCACCATTGCTAAGCCTAGGCTGAATCACCTGCCTCCAGTCTCACCTAGGGACATGGTGTTTTAAACCAGGAAGCCCTGAGCTCCAGGCACTTGGCAGCTGTGAAAGGCATCCCAAAGGGAGTAAAAAAGTGCAACAACATGGCAGCTTTCACAGCTTTTTCCTTGGCACCATCCCTATACCTAGGCTGATTTATCTGCCTAGGGTTAGGGTTAGGGCTAAGCCTAGGGCAAGGACTTTTTTAACCAGGAAGCCCTGAGTTCCAGGCTTACTGCATCTGCCAAAGGCATCCCAAAGGGAGTGCAGAAGTGCCACAACATGGCTGCTTTCACAGCTTTTTCCTTAGGAAGAACCCTAATACCCGGCTGATTTACCTTCCTAGGGTTACTGTAAGGCCTAGGCCTAGGACTTTTAAAACCAGGAAGCCCTGTGCTCCAAGCACACTGCAGCTGTGAAAGGCATGCCAAGGGGAGCGCAAAAGTGCCACAACATGGCTGTCTCCACAGCTTTTCCCTTGGGATAATTCCTAAACCCAGGCGGATTTAAATGACCACTGTTACGGTTAGGGTTATTGTTACGCCTAGGTGTAGAGCTTTTTAAACCAGCAAGCTCTGAGCTCCAGGCACACGGCAGCTGTGAAAGGCATCCCAAGGGGAGCACAAAAGTGCCAGAAAATGGCTGCCTCCACACGTTTTCATTGGCACCATTGCTAAGCCTAGGCTGAATCACCTGCCTCCAGTCTCAGCTAGGGACATGGTTTTTTAAACCAGGAAGCCCTGAGCTCCAGGCACTTGGCAGCTGTGAAAGGCATCCCAAGGGGAGTACAAAAGTGCAACAACATGGCAGCTTTCACAGCTTTTTCCTTGGCACCATCCCTATACCTAGGCTGATTTATCTGCCTAGGGTTAGGGCTCAGGCAAGGGCAAGGATTTTTTTAACCAGGAAGCCCTGAGTTCCAGGCTTACTGCACCTGTTAAAGGCATCCCAAGGGGAGCGCAGAAGTGCCACAACATGGCTGCTTTCACAGCTTTTTCCTTAGGAAGAACCCTAATACCGGGCCGATTTACCTTCCTAGGGTTACTGTTAGGCCTAGGCCTAGGACTTTTAAAACCAGGAAGCCCTGTGCTCCAGGCACACTGCTGCTGTTAAAGGCATCCCAAGGGGAGCGCAGAAGTGCCACAACATGGCTGCTTTCACAGCATTTTCCTTAGGAAGAACCCTAATACCCGGCTGATTTACCTTCCTAGGGTTACTGTTAGGCCTAGGCCTAGGACTTTTAAAACCAGGAAGCCCTGTGCTTCAGGCACACTGCAGCTGTTAAAGGCATCCCAAGGGGAGCGCAAAAGTGACACAACTTGGCTGCCTCCACTGCTATTTCCATGAGACCATCCCGAATCATAGGTTGATTTTCCTTCCTAGGCTTAAGGTTTGAGTTAGGCCTAGGATTAGTGTTCTTTTAACCAGAAAGCCCTGAGTTCCAAGAACACAGCAGCTGCGAAGGACTACCCAAGAAGAGCGCAGAAGTGCCTCAACATGCCTGCCTCCACAGCTTTTTCTTTGAGGACCTCCCGAAACGAAGGCTGATTTAGAAGCCTCCAGTTTGGGCTAAAGTTGTGGTTTTTTACACCAGGAAGCCCTGTGCTCTAAGCACACTGCAGCTGTGAAAGGCATCCCAAGGGGAGCGCAAAAGTGCCACAACATGGCTGTCTCCACCGCTTTTCCATTGGGATAATTCCTAAACCCAGGCTGATTTAAATGACCAGTGTTACGGTTAGGGTTAGGGTTACGCCTAGGTGTAGAGCTTTTTAAACCAGCAAGCTCTGAGCTCCAGGCACACGGCAGCTGCGAAAGGCATCCCAAGGGGAGCACAAAAGTGCCAGAAAATGGCTGCCTCCACACGTTTTCATTGGCACCATTGCTAAGCCTAGGCTGAATCACCTGCCTCCAGTCTCAGCTAGGGACATGGTGTTTTAAACCAGGAAGCCCTGAGCTCCAGGCACTTGGCAGCTGTGAAAGGCATCCCAAAGGGAGTAAAAAAGTGCAACAACATGGCAGCTTTCACAGCTTTTTCCTTGGCACCATCCCTATACCTAGGCTGATTTATCTGCCTAGGGTTAGGGTTAGGGCTCAGCCAAGGGCAAGGACTTTTTTAACCAGGAAGCCCTGAGTTCCAGGCTTACTGCATCTGCCAAAGGCATCCCAAAGGGAGTGCAGAAGTGCCACAACATGGCTGCTTTCACAGCTTTTTCCTTAGGAAGAACCCTAATACCCGGCTGATTTACCTTCCTAGGGTTACTGTATGGCCTAGGCCTAGGACTTTTAAAACCAGGAAGCCCTGTGCTCCAAGCACACTGCAGCTGTGAAAGGCATGCCAAGGGGAGCGCAAAAGTGCCACAACATGGCTGTCTCCACAGCTTTTCCCTTGGGATAATTCCTAAACCCAGGCGGATTTAAATGACCACTGTTACGGTTAGGGTTATTGTTACGCCTAGGTGTAGAGCTTTTTAAACCAGCAAGCTCTGAGCTCCAGGCACACGGCAGCTGTGAAAGGCATCCCAAGGGGAGCACAAAAGTGCCAGAAAATGGCTGCCTCCACACGTTTTCATTGGCACCATTGCTAAGCCTAGGCTGAATCACCTGCCTCCAGTCTCAGCTAGGGACATGCTTTTTTAAACCAGGAAGCCCTGAGCTCCAGGCACTTGGCAGCTGTGAAAGGCATCCCAAGGGGAGTACAAAAGTGCAACAACATGGCAGCTTTCACAGCTTTTTCCTTGGCACCATCCCTATACCTAGGCTGATTTATCTGCCTAGGGTTAGGGCTCAGCCAAGGGCAAGGATTTTTTTAACCAGGAAGCCCTGAGTTCCAGGCTTACTGCACCTGTTAAAGGCATCCCAAGGGGAGCGCAGAAGTGCCACAACATGGCTGCTTTCACAGCTTTTTCCTTAGGAAGAACCCTAATACCGGGCCGATTTACCTTCCTAGGGTTACTGTTAGGCCTAGGCCTAGGACTTTTAAAACCAGGAAGCCCTGTGCTCCAGGCACACTGCTGCTGTTAAAGGCATCCCAAGGGGAGCGCAGAAGTGCCACAACATGGCTGCTTTCTCAGCTTTTTCTTAGGAAGAACCCTAATACCCGGCTGATTTACCTTCCTAGGGTTACTGTTAGGCCTAGGCCTAGGACTTTTAAAACCAGGAAGCCCTGTGCTTCAGGCACACTGCAGCTGTTAAAGGCATCCCAAGGGGAGCGCAAAAGTGAAACAACTTGGCTGCCTCCACTGCTATTTCCATGAGACCATCCCGAATCATAGGCTGATTTTCCTTCCTAGGCTTAAGGTTTGAGTTAGGCCTAGGGTTAGTGTTCTTTTAACCAGAAAGCCCTGAGTTCCAAGAACACAGCAGCTGCGAAGGACTACCCAAGAAGAGCGCAGAAGTGCCTCAACATGCCTGCCTCCACAGCTTTTTCTTTGAGGACCTCCCGAAACGAAGGCTGATTTAGAAGCCTCCAGTTTGGGCTAAAGTTGTGGTTTTTTACACCAGGAAGCCCTGTGCTCCAAGCTCACTGCAGCTGTGAAAGGCATCCCAAGGGGAGCGCAAAAGTGCCACAACATGGCTGTCTCCACAGCTTTTCCCTTGGGATAATTCCTAAACCCAGGCTGATTTAAATGACCAGTGTTACGGTTAGGGTTAGGGTTATGCTTAGGTGTGGAGCTTTTTAAACCAGCAAGCTCTGAGCTCCAGGCACACGGCAGCTGTGAAAGGCATCCCAAGGGGAGCACAAAAGTGCCAGAATATGGCTGCCTCCACACGTTTTCATTGGCACCATTGCTAAGCCTAGGCTGAATCACCTGCCTCCAGTCTCAGCTAGGGACATGGTTTTTTAAACCAGGAAGCCCTGAGCTCCAGGCACACGGCAGCTGTGACAGGCATCCCAAAGGGAGTACAAAAGTGCAACAACATGGCAGCTTTCACAGCTTTTTCCTTGGCACCATCCCTATACCTAGGCTGATTTATCTGCCTAGGGTTAGGGTTAGGGCTCAGCCTAGGGCTAGGATTTTTTTAACCAGGAAGCCCTGAGTTCCAAGCTTACTGCATCTGCCAAAGGCATCCCAAAGGGAGTGCAGAAGTGCCACAACATGGCTGCTTTCACAGCTTTTTCCTTAGGAAGAACCCTAATACCCGGCTGATTTACCTTCCTAGGGTTACTGTTAGGCTTAGGCCTAGGACTTTTAAAACCAGGAAGCCCTGTGCTCCAGGCACACTGCAGCTGTTAAAGGCATCCCAAGGGGAGCGCAAAAGTGACACAACTTGGCTGCCTCCACTGCTATTTCCATGAGACCATCCCAAATCATAGGCTGATTTTCCTTCCTAGGCTTAAGGTTTGAGTTAGGCCTAGGGTTAGTGTTCTTTTAACCAGAAAGCCCTGAGTTCCAAGAACACAGCAGCTGCGAAGGACTACCCAAGAAGAGCGCAGAAGTGCCTCAACATGCCTGCCTCCACAGCTTTTTCCTTGGGGATATCCCGAAACGAAGGCTGATTTAGAAGCCTCCAGTTTGGGCTAAAGTTGTGGTTTTTTACACCAGGAAGCCGTGTACTCTAAGCACACGGCAGCTGTGAAAGGCATCCCAAAGGGAGCGCAAAAGTGCCACAACATGGCAGCTTTCACAGCTTTTTCCTTGGCACCATCCCTCTACCTAGGCAGATTTATCTGCCTAGGGTTAGGGTTAGGGCTCAGCCAAGAGCAAGGATTTTTTTAACCAGGAAGCCCTGAGTTCCAGGCTTACTGCATCTGCCAAAGGCATCCCAAAGGGAGCGCAGAAGTGCCACAACATGGCTGCTTTCACAGCTTTTTCCTTAGGAAGAACCCTAATACCCGGCTGATTTACCTTCCTAGGGTTACTGTTAGGCCTAGGCCTAGGACTTTTAAAACCAGGAAGCCCTGTGCTTCAGGCACACTGCAGCTGTTAAAGGCATCCCAAGGGGAGCGCAGAAGTGCCACAACATGGCTGCTTTCACAGCTTTTTCCTTAGGAAGAACCCTAATACCCGGCTGATTTACCTTCCTAGGGTTACTGTTAGGCCTATGCCTAGGACTTTTAAAACCAGGAAGCCCTGTGCTCCAGGCACACTGCAGCTGTTAAAGGCATCCCAAGGGGAGCGCAGAAGTGCCACAACATGGCTGCTTTCACAGCTTTTTCCTTAGGAAGAACCCTATTACCCGGCTGATTTACCTTCCTAGGGTTACTGTTAGGCCTAGGCTTAGGACTTTTTAAACCAGGAAGCCCTTTCCTCCAGGCACACTGCAGCGGTTAAAGGCATCCCAAGGGGAGCACAAAAGTGCCACAACATGGCTGTCTCCACAGCTTTTCCCTTGGGATAATTCCTAAACCCAGGCTGATTTAAATGACCAGTGTTACGGTTAGGGTTAGGGTTACGCCTAGGTGTAGAGCTTTTTAAACCAGCAAGCTCTGAGCTCCAGGCACACGGCAGCTGCGAAAGGCATCCCAAGGGGAGGCCAAAAGTGCCAGAAAATGGCTGCCTCCACACGTTTTCATTGGCACCATTGCTAAGCCTAGGCTGAATCACCTGCCTCCAGTCTCAGCTAGGGACATGGTTTTTTAAACCAGGAAGCCCTGAGCTCCAGGCACACGGCAGCTGTGAAAGGCATCCCAAGGGGAGTACAAAAGTGCAACAACATGGCAGCTTTCACAGCTTTTTCCTTGGCACCATCCCTATACCTAGGCTGATTTATCTGCCTAGGGTTAGGGTTAGGGCTCAGCCTAGGGCTAGGATTTTTTTAACCAGGAAGCCCTGAGTTCCAGGCTTACTGCATCTGCCAAAGGCATCCCAAAGGGAGCGCAGAAGGTCCACAACATGGCTGCTTTCACAGCTTTTTCCTTAGGAAGAACCCTAATACCCGGCTGATTTACCTTCCTAGGGTTACTGTTAGGCTTAGGCCTAGGACTTTTAAACCAGGAAGCCCTGTGCTCCAGGCACACTGCAGCTGTTAAAGGCATCCCAAGGGGAGCGCAAAAGTGACACAACTTGGCTGCCTCCACTGCTATTTCCATGAGACCATCCCGAATCATAGGCTGATTTTCCTTCCTAGGCTTAAGGTTTGAGTTAGGCCTAGGGTTAGTGTTCTTTTAACCAGAAAGCCCTGAGGTCCAAGAACACAGCAGCTGCGAAGGACTACCCAAGAAGAGCGCAGAAGTGCCTCAACATGCCTGCCTCCACAGCTTTTTCTTTGAGGACGTCCCGAAACGAAGGCTGATTTAGAAGCCTCCAGTTTGGGCTAAAGTTGTGGTTTTTTACACCAGGAAGCCCTGTGCTCTAAGCACACTGCAGCTGTGAAAGGCATCCCAAGGGGAGCACAAAAGTGCTACAACATGGCTGTCTCCACAGCTTTTCCCTTGGGATAATTCCTAAACCCAGGCTGATTTAAATGACCAGTGTTACGGTTAGGGTTAGGGTTACGCCTAGGTGTAGAGCTTTTTAAACCAGCAAGCTCTGAGCTCCAGGCACACGGCAGCTGCGAAAGGCATCCCAAGGGGAGCACAAAAGTGCCAGAAAATGGCTGCCTCCACACGTTTTCATTGGCACCATTGCTAAGCCTAGGCTGAATTACCTGCCTCCAGTCTCAGCTAGGGACATGGTTTTTTAAACCAGGAAGCCCTGAGCTCCAGGCACTTGGCAGCTGTGAAAGGCATCCCAAGGGGAGTACAAAAGTGCAACAACATGGCAGCTTTCACAGCTTTTTGCTTGGCACCATCCCTATACCTAGGCTGATTTATCTGCCTAGGGTTAGGGTTAGGGCTCAGCCAAGAGCAAGGATTTTTTTAACCAGGAAGCCCTGAGTTCCAGGCTTACTGCATCTGCCAAAGGCATCCCAAAGGGAGTGCAGAAGTGCCACAACATGGCTGCTTTCACAGCTTTTTCCTTAGGAAGAACCCTAATACCCGGCTGATTTACCTTCCTAGGGTTACTGTTAGGCCTAGGCCTAGGACTTTTAAAACCAGGAAGCCCTGTGCTTCAGGCACACTGCAGCTGTTAAAGGCATCCCAAGGGGAGCGCAGAAGTGACACAACTTGGCTGCCTCCACTGCTATTTCCATGAGACCATCCCGAATCATAGGCTGATTTTCCTTCCTAGGCTTAAGGTTTGAGTTAGGCCTAGGGTTAGTGTTCTTTTAACCAGAAAGCCCTGAGTTCCAAGAACACAGCAGCTGCGAAGGATTACCCAAGAAGAGCGCAGAAGTGCCTCAACATGCCTGCCTCCACAGCTTTTTCTCTGAGGACGTCCCGAAACGAAGGCTGATTTAGAAGCCTCCAGTTTGGGCTAAAGTTGTGGTTTTTTACACCAGGAAGCCCTGTACTCTAAGCACACGGCAGCTGTGAAAGGCATCCCAAAGGGAGCGCAAAAGTGCCACAACATGGCAGCTTTCACAGCTTTTTCCTTGGCACCATCCCTCTACCTAGGCAGATTTATCTGCCTAGGGTTAGGGTTAGGGCTCAGCCAAGAGCAAGGATTTTTTTAACCAGGAAGCCCTGAGTTCCAGGCTTACTGCATCTGCCAAAGGCATCCCAAAGGGAGCGCAGAAGTGCCACAACATGGCTGCTTTCACAGCTTTTTCCTTAGGAAGAACCCTAATACCCGGCTGATTTACCTTCCTAGGGTTACTGTTAGGCCTAGGCCTAGGACTTTTAAAACCAGGAAGCCCTGTGCTTCAGGCACACTGCAGCTGTTAAAGGCATCCCAAGGGGAGCGCAGAAGTGCCACAACATGGCTGCTTTCACAGCTTTTTCCTTAGGAAGAACCCTAATAACCGGCTGATTTACCTTCCTAGGGTTACTGTTAGGCCTATGCCTAGGACTTTTAAAACCAGGAAGCCCTGTGCTCCAGGCACACTGCAGCTGTTAAAGGCATCCCAAGGGGAGCGCAGAAGTGCCACAACATGGCTGCTTTCACAGCTTTTTCCTTAGGAAGAACCCTATTACCCGGCTGATTTACCTTCCTAGGGTTACTGTTAGGCCTAGGCTTAGGACTTTTTAAACCAGGAAGCCCTTTCCTCCAGGCACACTGCAGCTGTTAAAGGCATCCCAAGGGGAGCGCAAAAGTGACACAACTTGGCTGCCTCCACTGCTATTTCCATGAGACCATCCCGAATCATAGGCTGATTTTCCTTCCTAGGCTTAAGGTTTGAGTTAGGCCTAGGGTTAGTGTTCTTTTAACCAGAAAGCCCTGAGGTCCAAGAACACAGCAGCTGCGAAGGACTACCCAAGAAGAGCGCAGAAGTGCCTCAACATGCCTGCCTCCACAGCTTTTTCTTTGAGGACGTCCCGAAACGAAGGCTGATTTAGAAGCCTCCAGTTTTGGCTAAAGTTGTGGTTTTTTACACCAGGAAGCCTTGTGCTCTAAGCACACTGCAGCTGTGAAAGGCATCCCAAGGGGAGCACAAAAGTGCCACAACATGGCTGTCTCCACAGCTTTTCCCTTGGGATAATTCCTAAACCCAGGCTGATTTAAATGACCAGTGCTACAGTTAGGGTTAGGGTTACGCCTAGGTGTAGAGCTTTTTAAACCAGCAAGCTCTGAGCTCCAGGCACACGGCAGCTGGGAAAGGCATCCCAAGCGGAGCACAAAAGTGCCAGAAAATGGCTGCCTCCACACGTTTTCATTGGCACCATTGCTAAGCCTAGGCTGAATTACCTGCCTCCAGTCTCAGCTAGGGACATGGTTTTTTAAACCAGGAAGCCCTGAGCTCCAGGCACTTGGCAGCTGTGAAAGGCATCCCAAGGGGAGTACAAAAGTGCAACAACATGGCAGCTTTCACAGCTTTTTCCTTGGCACCATCCCTCTACCTAGGCTGATTTATCTGCCTAGGGTTAGGGTTAGGGCTCAGCCTAGGGCTAGGATTTTTTTAAGCTGGAAGCCCTGAGTTCCAGGCTTACTCCATCTGCCAAAGGCATCGCAAAGGGAGCGCAGAAGGTCCACAACATGGCTGCTTTCACAGCTTTTTCCTTAGGAAGAACCCTAATACCCGGCTGATTTTCCTTCCTAGGGTTACTGTTAGGCTTAGGCCTAGGACTTTTAAAACCAGGAAGCCCTGTGCTCCAGGAACACTGCAGCTGTTAAAGGCATCCCAAGGGGAGCGCAAAAGTACCACAACATGGCTGCTTTCACAGCTTTTTCCTTAGGAAGAACCCTAATACCCGGCTGATTTACCTTCCTAGGGTTACTGTTAGGCTTAGGCCTAGGACTTTTAAAACCAGGAAGCCCTGTGCTCCAGGCACACGTCAGCTGCAAAAGGCATCCCAAGGGGAGCACAAAAGTGCCAGAAAATGGCTGCCTCCACACGTTTTCTTTGCACCATTGCTAAGCCTAGGCTGAATTACCTGCCTCCAATCTCAGCTAGGGACATGGTCTTTTAAACCAGGAAGCCCTGAGCTCCAGGCACTTGGCAGCTGTGAAAGGCATCCCAAGGGGAGTACAAAAGTTCAACAACATGGCAGCTTTCACAGCTTTTTCCTTGGCACCATCCCTATACCTAGGCTGATTTATCTGCCTAGGGTTAGGGTTAGGGCTCAGCCAAGGGCAAGGATTTTTTTAACCAGGAAGCCCTGAGTTCCAAGCTTACTGCATCTGCCAAAGGCATCCCAAAGGGAGTGCAGAAGTGCCAAAACATGGCTGCTTTCACAGCTTTTTCCTTAGGAGGAACCCTAATACCCGGCTGATTTACCTTCCTAGGGTTACTGTTAGGCTTAGGCCTAGGACTTTTAAAACCAGGAAGCCCTGTGCTCCAGGCACACTGCAGCTGTTAAAGGCATCCCAAGGGGAGCGCAAAAGTGACACAACTTGGCTGCCTCCACTGCTATTTCCATGAGACCATCCCGAATCATAGGCTGATTTTCCTTCCTAGGCTTAAGGTTTGAGTTAGGCCTAGGGTTAGTGTTCTTTTAACCAGAAAGCCCTGAGTTCCAAGAACACAGCAGCTGCGAAGGACTACGCAAGAAGAGCGCAGAAGTGCCTCAACATGCCTGCCTCCACAGCTTTTTCCTTGGGGACGTCCCGAAACGAAGGCTGATTTAGAAGCCTCCAGTTTGGGCTAAAGTTGTGGTTTTTTAAACCAGGAAGCCCTGAGCTCCAAGCTCACTGCAGCTGTGAAAGGCATCCCAAGGGGAGCGCAAAAGTGCCACAACATGGCAGCTTTCACAGCTTTTTCCTTGGCACCATCCCTCTACCTTGGCTGATTTATCTGCCTAGGGTTAGGGTTAGGGCTCAGCCTAGGGCTAGGATTTTTTTAACCAGGAAGCCCTGAGTTCCAGGCTTACTGCATCTGCCAAAGGCATCCCAAAGGGAGCGCAGAAGTGCCACAACATGGCTGCTTTCACAGCTTTTTCCTTAGGAAGAACCCTAATACCCGGCTGATTTACCTTCCTAGGGTTACTGTTAGGCCTAGGCCTAGGACTTTTAAACCAGGAATCCCTGTGCTCCAGGCACACTGCAGCTGTTAAAGGCATCCCAAGGGGAGCGCAAAAGTGACACAACTTGGCTGCCTCCACTGCTATTTCCATGAGACCATCCCGAATCATAGGCTGATTTTCCTTCCTAGGCTTAAGGTTTGAGTTAGGCCTAGGGTTAGTGTTCTTTTAACCAGAAAGCCCTGAGTTCCAAGAACACAGCAGCTGCGAAGGACTACCCAAGAAGAGCGCAGAAGTGCCTCAACATGCCTGCCTCCACAGCTTTTTCCTTGGGGACGTCCCGAAACGAAGGCTGATTTAGAAGCCTCCAGTTTGGGCTAAAGTTGTGGTTTTGTAAACCAGGAAGCCCTGTGCTCCAAGCACCCTGCAGCTGTGAAAGGCATCCCAAGGGGAGCGCAAAAGTGCCACAACATGGCTGTCTCCACAGCTTTTCCCTTGGGATAATTCCTAAACCCAGGCTGATTTAAATGACCAGTGTTACGGTTAGGGTTAGGGTTACGCCTAGGTGTAGAGCTTTTTAAACCAGCAAGCTCTGAGCTCCAGGCACACGGCAGCTGTGAAAGGCATCCCAAGGGGAGCACAAAAGTGCCAGAAAATGGCTGCCTCCACACGTTTTCATTGGCACCATTGCTAAGCCTAGGCTGAATCACCTGCCTCCAGTCTCAGCTAGGGACATGGTGTTTTAAACCAGGAAGCCCTGAGCTCCAGGCACTTGGCAGCTGTGAAAGGCATCCCAAGGGGAGTACAAAAGTGCAACAACATGGCAGCTTTCACAGCTTTTTCCTTGGCACCATCCCTATACCTAGGCTGATTTATCTGCCTAGGGTTAGGGTTAGGGCTCAGCCAAGGGCAAGGATTTTTTTAACCAGGAAGCCCTGAGTTCCAGGCTTAATGCATCTGCCAAAGGCATCCCAAACGGAGCGCAGAAGTGCCACAACATGGCTGCTTTCACAGCTTTTTCCTTAGGAAGAACCCTAATACCCGGCTGATTTACCTTCCTAGGGTTACTGTTAGGCTTAGGCCTAGGACTTTTAAAACCAGGAAGCCCTGGGCTCCAGGCACACTGCAGCTGTGAAAGGCATCCCAAGGGGAGCGCAAAAGTGACACAACTTGGCTGCCTCCACTGCTATTTCCATGAGACCATCCCGAATCATAGGCTGATTTTCCTTCCTAGGCTTAAGGTTTGAGTTAGGCCTAGGGTTAGTGTTCTTTTAACCAGAAAGCCCTGAGTTCCAAGAACACAGCAGCTGCGAAGGACTACCCAAGAAGAGCGCAGAAGTGCCTCAACATGCCTGCCTCCACAGCTTTTTCCTTGGGGACGTCCCGAAACGAAGGCTGATTTAGAAGCCTCCAGTTTGGGCTAAAGTTGTGGTTTTTTAAACCAGGAAGCCCTGTGCTCTAAGCACACTGCAGCTGTGAAAGGCATCCCAAGGGGAGCGCAAAAGTGCCACAACATGGCTGTCTCCACAGCTTTTCCCTTGGGATAATTCCTAAACCCAGGCTGATTTAAATGACCAGTGTTACGGTTAGGGTTAGGAATACGCCTAGGTGTAGAGCTTTTTAAACCAGCAAGCTCTGAGCTCCAGGCACACGGCAGCTGCGAAAGGCATCCCAAGGGGAGCACAAAAGTGCCAGAAAATGGCTGCCTCCACACGTTTTCATTGGCACCATTGCTAAGCCTAGGCTGAATCACCTGCCTCCAGTCTCAGCTAGGGACATGGTTTTTTAAACCAGGAAGCCCTGAGCTCCAGGCACTTGGCAGCTGTGAAAGGCATCCCAAGGGGAGTACAAAAGTGCAACAACATGGCAGCTTTCACAGCTTTTTCCTTGGCACCATCCCTCTACCTATGCAGATTTATGTGCCTAGGGTTAGGGTTAGGGCTCAGCCAAGAGCAAGGATTTTTTTAACCAGGAAGCCCTGAGTTCCAGGCTTACTGCATCTGCCAAAGGCATCCCAAAGGGAGTGCAGAAGTGCCACAACACGGCTGCTTTCACAGCTTTTTCCTTAGGAAGAACCCTAATACCCGGCTGATTTACCTTCCTAGGGTTACTGTTAGGCCTAGGCCTAGGACTTTTAAAACCAGGAAGCCCTGTGCTCCAGGCACACTGCAGCTGTTAAAGGCATCCCAAGGGGAGCGCAGAAGTGACACAACTTGGCTGCCTCCACAGCTTTTCCCTTGGGATAATTCCTAAACCCAGGCTGATTTAAATGACCAGTGTTACGGTTAGGGTTAGGGTTACGCCTAGGTGTAGAGCTTTTTAAACCAGCAAGCTCTGAGCTCCAGGCACACGGCAGCTGCGAAAGGCATCCCAAGGGGAGCACAAAAGTGCCAGAAAATGGCTGCCTCCACACGTTTTCATTGGCACCATTGCTAAGCCTAGGCTGAATCACCTGCCTCCAGTCTCAGCTAGGGACATGGTTTTTTAAACCAGGAAGCCCTGAGCTCCAGGCACACGGCAGCTGTTTAAGGCATCCCAAGGGGAGTACAAAAGTGCAACAACATGGCAGCTTTCACAGCTTTTTCCTTGGCACCATCCCTATACCTAGGCTGATTTATCTGCCTAGGGTTAGGGTTAGGGCTCAGCCAAGGGCTAGGATTTTTTTAACCAGGAAGCCCTGAGTTCCAGGCTTACTGCATCTGCCAAAGGCATCCCAAAGCAAGCGCAGAAGTGCCACAACATGCCTGCTTTCACAGCTTTTTCCTTAGGAAGAACCCTAATACCCGGCTGATTTACCTTCCTAGGGTTACTGTTAGGCTTTGGCCTAGGACTTTTAAAACCAGGAAGCCCTGTGCTCCAGGCACACTGCAGCTGTTAAAGGCATCCCAAGGGGAGCGCAAAAGTGACACAACTTGGCTGCCTCCACTGCTATTTCCATGAGACCATCCTGAATCATAGGCTGATTTTCCTTCCTAGGCTTAAGGTTTGAGTTAGGCCTAGGGTTAGTGTTCTTTTAACCAGAAAGCCCTGAGTTCCAAGAGCACAGCAGCTGCGAAGTACTACCCAAGAAGAGCGCAGAAGTGCCTCAACATGCCTGCCTCCACAGCTTTTTCCTTGGGGACGTCCCGAAACGAAGGCTGATTTAGAAGCCTCCAGTTTGGGCTAAAGTTGTGGTATTTTACACCAGGAAGCCCTGTGCTCCAAGCACCCTGCAGCTGTGAAAGGCATCCCAAGGGGAGCGCAAAAGTGCCACAACATGGCTGTCTCCACAGCTTTTCCCTTGGGATAATTCCTAAACCCAAGCTGATTTAAATGACCAGTGTTACGGTTAGGGTTAGGGTTACGCCTAGGTGTAGAGCTTTTTAAACCAGCAAGCTCTGAGCTCCAGGCACACGGCAGCTGCGAAAGGCATCCCAAGGGGAGCACAAAAGTGCCAGAAAATGGCTGCCTCCACACGTTTTCATTGGCACCATTGCTAAGCCTAGGCTGAATCACCTGCCTCCAGTCTCAGCTAGGGACATGGTTTTTTAAACCAGGAAGCCCTGAGCTCCAGGCACACGGAAGCTGTGAAAGGCATCCCAAGGGGAGTACAAAAGTGCAACAACATGGCAGCTTTCACAGCTTTTTCCTTGGCACCATCCCTCTACCTAAGCTGATTTATCTGCCTAGGGTTAGGGTTAGGGCTCAGCCAAGGGCAAGGATT
Source organism: Ammospiza nelsoni (assembly GCF_027579445.1). Lineage (NCBI taxonomy): Eukaryota > Metazoa > Chordata > Aves > Passeriformes > Passerellidae > Ammospiza > Ammospiza nelsoni. The sequence goes on along the minus strand of NW_026683189.1, from coordinate 1,968,134 downwards.
TTTTTAACCAGGAAGCCCTGAGTTCCAGGCTTACTGCATCTGCCAAAGGCATCCCAAAGGGAGTGCAGAAGTGCCACAACATGGCTGCTTTCACAGCTTTTTCCTTAGGAAGAACCCTAATACCCGGCTGATTTACCTTCCTAGGGTTACTGTTAGGCCTAGGCCTAGGATTTTAAAACCAGGAAGCCCTGTGCTCCAGGCACACTGCAGCTGTTAAAGGCATCCCAAGGGGAGCGCAGAAGTGCCACAACACAGCTGCTTTCACAGCTTTTTCCTTAGGAAGAACCCTAATACCCGGCTGATTTACCTTCCTAGGGTTACAGTTAGGCCTAGGCCTAGGACTTTTAAAACCAGGAAGCCCTGTGCTCCAGGCACACTGCAGCTGTGAAAGGCATCCCAAGGGGAGCGCAAAAGTGACACAACTTGGCTGCCTCCACAGCTTTTCCCTTGGGATAATTCCTAAACCCAGGCTGATTTAAATGACCAGTGTTACGGTTAGGGTTAGGGTTACGCCTAGGTGTAGAGCTTTTTAAACCAGCAAGCTCTGAGCTCCAGGCACACGGCAGCTGCGAAAGGCATCCCAAGGGGAGCACAAAAGTGCCAGAAAATGGCTGCCTCCACACGTTTTCATTGGCACCATTGCTAAGCCTAGGCTGAATTACCTGCCTCCAGTCTCAGCTAGGGACATGGTTTTTTAAACCAGGAAGCCCTGAGCTCCAGGCACACGGCAGCTGTTTAAGGCATCCCAAGGGGAGTACAAAAGTGCAACAACATGGCAGCTTTCACAGCTTTTTCCTTGGCACCATCCCTATACCTAGGCTGATTTATCTGCCTAGGGTTAGGGTTAGGGCTCAGCCAAGGGCAAGGATTTTTTTAAGCAGGAAGCCCTGAGTTCCAGGCTTACTGCATCTGCCAAAGGCATCCCAAAGGGAGTGCAGAAGTACCACAACACGGCTGCTTTCAAAGCTTTTTCCTTAGGAAGAACCCTAATACCCGGCTGATTTACCTTCCTAGGGTTACTGTTAGGCCTAGGCCTAGGACTTTTAAAACCAGGAAGCCCTGTGCTCCAGGCACACTGCAGCTGTTAAAGGCATCCCAAGGGGAGCGCAGAAGTGCCACAACACGGCTGCTTTCACAGCTTTTTCCTTAGGAAGAACCCTAATACCCGGCTGATTTACCTTCCTAGGGTTACTGTTAGGCCTAGGCCTAGGACTTTTAAAACCAGGAAGCCCTGTGCTCCAGGCACACTGCAGCTGTTAAAGGCATCCCAAGGGGAGCGCAAAAGTGACACAACTTGGCTGCTTCCACTGCTATTTCCATGAGACCATCCCGAATCATAGGCTGATTTTCCTTCCCAGGCTTAAGGTTTGAGTTAGGCCTAGGGTTAGTGTTCTTTTAACCAGAAAGCCCTGAGTTCCAAGAACACAGCAGCTGCGAAGGACTACCCAAGAAGAGCGCAGAAGTGCCTCAACATGCCTGCCTCCACAGCTTTTTCTTTGAGGACGTCCCGAAACGAAGGCTGATTTAGAAGCCTCCAGTTTGGGCTAAAGTTGTGGTTTTTTACACCAGGAAGCCTTGTGCTCTAAGCACACTGCAGCTGTGAAAGGCATCCCAAGGGGAGCGCAAAAGTGCCACAACATGGCTGTCTCCACAGCTTTTCCCTTGGGATAATTCCTAAACCCAGGCTGATTTAAATGACCAGTGTTACGGTTAGGGTTAGGGTTACGCCTAGGTGTAGAGCTTTTTAAACCAGCAAGCTCTGAGCTCCAGGCACACGGCAGCTGCGAAAGGCATCCCGAGGGGAGCACAAAAGTGCCAGAAAATGGCTGCCTCCACACGTTTTCATTGGCACCATTGCTAAGCCTAGGCTGAATTACCTGCCTCCAGTCTCAGCTAGGGACATGGTTTTTTAAACCAGGAAGCCCTGAGCTCCAGGCACTTGGCAGCTGTGAAAGGCATCCCAAGGGGAGTACAAAAGTGCAACAACATGGCAGCTTTCACAGCTTTTTCCTTGGCACCATCCCTATACCTAGGCTGATTTATCTGCCTAGGGTTAGGGTTAGGGCTCAGCCTAGGGCTAGGATTTTTTAACAAGGAAGCCCTGAGTTCCAGGCTTACTGCATCTGCCAAAGGCATCCCAAAGGGAGCGCAGAAGGTCCACAACATGGCTGCTTTCACAGCTTTTTCCTTAGGAAGAACCCTAATACCCGGCTGATTTACCTTCCTAGGGTTACTGTTAGGCTTAGGCCTAGGACTTTTAAACCAGGAAGCCCTGTGCTCCAGGCACACTGCAGCTGTTAAAGGCATCCCAAGGGGAGCGCAAAAGTGACACAACTTGGCTGCCTCCACTGCTATTTCCATGAGACCATCCCGAATCATAGGCTGATTTTCCTTCCTAGGCTTAAGGTTTGAGTTAGGCCTAGGGTTAGTGTTCTTTTAACCAGAAAGCCCTGAGTTCCAAGAACACAGCAGCTGCGAAGGACAACCCAGAAGAGCGCAGAAGTGCCTCAACATGCCTGCCTCCACAGCTTTTTCCTTGGGGACGTCCCGAAACGAAGGCTGATTTAGAAGCCTCCAGTTTGGGCTAAAGTTGTGGTTTTTTACACCAGGAAGCCCTGTGCTCCAAGCACACTGCAGCTGTGAAAGGCATCCCAAGGGGAGCGCAAAAGTGCCACAACATGGCTGTCTCCACAGCTTTTCCCTTGGGATAATTCCTAAACCCAGGCTGATTTCAATGACCAGTGTTACGGTTAGGGTTAGGGTTACGCCTAGGTGTAGAGCTTTTTAAACCAGCAAGCTCTGAGCTCCAGGCACACGGCAGCTGTGAAAGGCATCCCAAGGGGAGCACAAAAGTGCCAGAAAATGGCTGCCTCCACACGTTTTCATTGGCACCATTGCTAAGCCTAGGCTGAATCACCTGCCTCCAGTCTCAGCTAGGGACATGCTTTTTTAAACCAGGAAGCCCTGAGCTCCAGGCACTTGGCAGCTGTGAAAGGCAACCCAAGGAGAGTACAAAAGTGCAACAACATGGCAGCTTTCACAGCTTTTTCCTTGGCACCATCCCTATACCTAGGCTGATTTATCTGCCTAGGGTTAGGGTTAGGGCTCAGCCAAGGGCAAGGATTTTTTTTAACCAGGAAGCCCTGAGTTCCAGTCTTACTGCATCTGCCAAAGGCATCCCAAAGGGAGCGCAGAAGTGCCACAACATGCCTGCTTTCACAGCTTTTTCCTTAGGAAGAACCCTAATACCCGGCTGATTTACCTTCCTAGGGTTACTGTTAGGCTTAGGCCTAGGACTTTTAAAACCAGGAAGCCCTGTGCTCCAGGCACACTGCAGCTGTTAAAGGCATCCCAAGGGGAGCGCAGAAGTGCCACAACACGGCTGCTTTCACAGCTTTTTCCTTAGGAAGAACCCTAATAACCGGCTGATTTACCTTCCTAGGGTTACTGTTAGGCCTAGGCCTAGGACTTTTAAAACCAGGAAGCCCTGTGTTCCAGGCACACTGCAGCTGTTAAAGGCATCCCAAGGGGAGCGCAAAAGTGACACAACTTGGCTGCCTCCACTGCTATTTCCATGAGACCATCCCGAATCATAGGCTGATTTTCCTTCCCAGGCTTAAGGTTTTAGTTAGGCCTAGGGTTAGTGTTCTTTTAACCAGAAAGCCCTGAGTTCCAAGAACACAGCAGCTGCGAAGGACTACCCAAGAAGAGCGCAGAAGTGCCTCAACATGCCTGCCTGCACAGCTTTTTCTTTGAGGACGTCCCGAAACGATGGCTGATTTAGAAGCCTCCAGTTTGGGCTAAAGTTGTGGTTTTTTACACCAAGAAGCCTTGTGCTCTAAGCACACTGCAGCTGTGAAAGGCATCCCAAGGGGAGCGCAAAAGTGCCACAACATGGCTGTCTCCACAGCTTTTCCCTTGGGATAATTCCTAAACCCAGGCTGATTTAAATGACCAGTGTTACGGTTAGGGTTAGGGTTACGCCTAGGTGTAGAGCTTTTTAAACCAGCAAGCTCTGAGCTCCAGGCACACGGCAGCTGCGAAAGGCATCCCAAGGGGAGCACAAAAGTGCCAGAAAATGGCTGCCTCCACACGTTTTCATTGGCACCATTGCTAAGCCTAGGCTGAATCACCTGCCTCCAGTCTCAGCTAGGGACATGGTTTTTTAAACCAGGAAGCCCTGAGCTCCAGGCACACGGCAGCTGTTTAAGGCATCCGAAGGGGAGTACAAAAGTGCAACAACATGGCAGCTTTCACAGCTTTTTACTTGCCACCATCCCTATACCTAGGCTGATTTATCTGCCTAGGGTTAGGGTTAGGGCTCAGCCTAGGGCTAGGATTTTTTAACCAGGAAGCCCTGAGTTCCATGCTTACTGCATCTGCCAAAGGCATCCCAAAGGGAGCGCAGAAGTGCCACAACATGGCTGCTTTCACAGCTTTTTCCTTAGGAGGAACCCTAATACCCGGCTGATTTACCTTCCTAGGGTTACTGTTAGGCCTAGGCCTAGGATTTTAAAACCAGGAAGCCCTGTGCTCCAGGCACACTGCAGCTGTTAAAGGCATCCCAAGGGGAGCGCAGAAGTGCCACAACACGGCTGCTTTCACAGCTTTTTCCTTAGGAAGAACCCTAAAACCCGGCTGATTTACCTTCCTAGGGTTACTGTTAGGCCTAGGCCTAGGACTTTTAAAACCAGGAAGCCCTGTGCTCCAGGCACACTGCAGCTGTTAAAGGCATCCCAAGGGGAGCGCAAAAGTGACACAACTTGGCTGCCTCCACTGCTATTTCCATGAGACCATCCCGAATCATAGGCTGATTTTCCTTCCCAGGCTTAAGGTTTGAGTTAGGCCTAGGGTTAGTGTTCTTTTAACCAGAAAGCCCTGAGTTCCAAGAGCACAGCAGCTGCGAAGTACTACCCAAGAAGAGCGCAGAAGTGCCTCAACATGCCTGCCTCCACAGCTTTTTCTTTGAGGACGTCCCGAAACGAAGGCTGATTTAGAAGCCTCCAGTTTGGGCTAAAGTTGTGGTTTTTTACACCAGGAAGCCTTGTGCTCTAAGCACACTGCAGCTGTGAAAGGCATCCCAAGGGGAGCGCAAAAGTGCCACAACATGGCTGTCTCCACAGCTTTTCCCTTGGGATAATTCCTAAACCCAGGCTGATTTAAATGACCAGTGTTACGGTTAGGGTTAGGGTTACGCCTAGGTGTAGAGCTTTTTAAACCAGCAAGCTCTGAGCTCCAGGCACACGGCAGCTGCGAAAGGCATCCCGAGGGGAGCACAAAAGTGCCAGAAAATGGCTGCCTCCACACGTTTTTATTGGCACCATTGCTAAGCCTAGGCTGAATTACCTGCCTCCAGTCTCAGCTAGGGACATGGTTTTTTAAACCAGGAAGCCCTGAGCTCCAGGCACTTGGCAGCTGTGAAAGGCATCCCAAGGGGAGTACAAAAGTGCAACAACATGGCAGCTTTCACAGCTTTTTCCTTGGCACCATCCCTATACCTAGGCTGATTTATCTGCCTAGGGTTAGGGTTAGGGCTCAGCCTAGGGCTAGGATTTTTTAACAAGGAAGCCCTGAGTTCCAGGCTTACTGCATCTGCCAAAGGCATCACAAAGGGAGCGCAGAAGGTCCACAACATGGCTGCTTTCACAGCTTTTTCCTTAGGAAGAACCCTAATACCCGGCTGATTTACCTTCCTAGGGTTACTGTTAGGCTTAGGCCTAGGACTTTTAAACCAGGAAGCCCTGTGCTCCAGGCACACTGCAGCTGTTAAAGGCATCCCAAGGGGAGCGCAAAAGTGACACAACTTGGCTGCCTCCACTGCTATTTCCATGAGACCATCCCGAATCATAGGCTGATTTTCCTTCCTAGGCTTAAGGTTTGAGTTAGGCCTAGGGTTAGTGTTCTTTTAACCAGAAAGCCCTGAGTTCCAAGAGCACAGCAGCTGCGAAGGACTACCCAAGAAGAGTGCAGAAGTGCCTCAACATGCCTGCCTGCACAGCTTTTTCCTTGGGGACGTCCCGAAACGAAGGCTGATTTAGAAGCCTCCAGTTTGGGCTAAAGTTGTGGTTTTTTACACCAGGAAGCCTTGTGCTCTAAGCACACTGCAGCTGTGAAAGGCATCCCAAGGGGAGCGCAAAAGTGCCACAACATGGCTGTCTCCACAGCTTTTCCCTTGGGATAATTCCTAAACCCAGGCTGATTTCAATGACCAGTGTTACGGTTAGGGTTAGGAATACGCCTAGGTGTAGAGCTTTTTAAACCAGCAAGCTCTGAGCTCCAGGCACACGGCAGCTGCGAAAGGCATCCCAAGGGGAGCACAAAAGTGCCAGAAAATGGCTGCCTCCACACGTTTTCATTGGCACCATTGCTAAGCCTAGGCTGAATCACCTGCCTCCAGTCTCAGCTAGGGACATGGTTTTTTAAACCAGGAAGCCCTGAGCTCCAGGCACTTGGCAGCTGTGAAAGGCAACCCAAGGAGAGTACAAAAGTGCAACAACATGGCAGCTTTCACAGCTTTTTCCTTGGCACCATCCCTATACCTAGGCTGATTTATCTGCCTAGGGTTAGGGTTAGGGCTCGGCCAAGGGCAAGGATTTTTTTTAACCAGGAAGCCCTGAGTTCCAGTCTTACTGCATCTGCCAAAGGCATCCCAAAGGGAGCGCAGAAGTGCCACAACATGGCTGCTTTCACAGCTTTTTCCTTAGGAAGAACCCTAATACCCGGCTGATTTACCTTCCTAGGGTTACTGTTAGGCTTAGGCCTAGGACTTTTAAAACCAGGAAGCCCTGTGCTCCAGGCACACTGCAGCTGTTAAAGGCATCCCAAGGGGAGCGCAGAAGTGCCACAACACGGCTGCTTTCACAGCTTTTTCCTTAGGAAGAACCCTAATACCCGGCTGATTTACCTTCCTAGGGTTACTGTTAGGCCTAGGCCTAGGACTTTTAAAACCAGGAAGCCCTGTGTTCCAGGCACACTGCAGCTGTTAAAGGCATCCCAAGGGGAGCGCAAAAGTGACACAACTTGGCTGCCTCCACTGCTATTTCCATGAGACCATCCCGAATCATAGGCTGATTTTCCTTCCCAGGCTTAAGGTTTTAGTTAGGCCTAGGGTTAGTGTTCTTTTAACCAGAAAGCCCTGAGTTCCAAGAACACAGCAGCTGCGAAGGACTACCCAAGAAGAGCGCAGAAGTGCCTCAACATGCCTGCCTCCACAGCTTTTTCTTTGAGGACGTCCCGAAACGAAGGCTGATTTAGAAGCCTCCAGTTTGGGCTAAAGTTGTGGTTTTTTACACCAGGAAGCCTTGTGCTCTAAGCACACTGCAGCTGTGAAAGGCATCCCAAGGGGAGCGCAAAAGTGCCACAACATGGCTGTCTCCACAGCTTTTCCCTTGGGATAATTCCTAAACCCAGGCTGATTTAAATGACCAGTGTTACGGTTAGGGTTAGGGTTACGCCTAGGTGTAGAGCTTTTTAAACCAGCAAGCTCTGAGCTCCAGGCACACGGCAGCTGCGAAAGGCATCCCAAGGGGAGCACAAAAGTGCCAGAAAATGGCTGCCTCCACACGTTTTCATTGGCACCATTGCTAAGCCTAGGCTGAATTACCTGCCTCCAGTCTCAGCTAGGGACATGGTTTTTTAAACCAGGAAGCCCTGAGTTCCAGGCACACGGCAGCTGTTTAAGGCATCCGAAGGGGAGTACAAAAGTGCAACAACATGGCAGCTTTCACAGCTTTTTCCTTGCCACCATCCCTATACCTAGGCTGATTTATCTGCCTAGGGTTAGGGTTAGGGCTCAGCCTAGGGCTAGGATTTTTTAACCAGGAAGCCCTGAGTTCCATGCTTACTGCATCTGCCAAAGGCATCCCAAAGGGAGCGCAGAAGTGCCACAACATGGCTGCTTTCACAGCTTTTTCCTTAGGAGGAACCCTAATACCCGGCTGATTTACCTTCCTAGGGTTACTGTTAGGCCTAGGCCTAGGACTTTTAAAACCAGGAAGCCCTGTGCTCCAGGCACACTGCAGCTGTTAAAGGCATCCCAAGGGGAGCGCAAAAGTGACACAACTTGGCTGCCTCCACTGCTATTTTCATCAGACCATCCCGAATCATAGGCTGATTTTCCTTCCTAGGCTTAAGGTTTGAGTTAGGCCTAGGGTTAGTGTTCTTTTAACCAGAAAGCCCTGAGTTCCAAGAACACAGCAGCTGCGAAGGACAACCCAGAAGAGCGCAGAAGTGCCTCAACATGCCTGCCTCCACAGCTTTTTCCTTGGGGACGTCCCGAAACGAAGGCTGATTTAGAAGCCTCCAGTTTGGGCTAAAGTTGTGGTTTTTTACACCAGGAAGCCCTGTGCTCCAAGCTCACTGCAGCTGTGAAAGGCATCCCAAGGGGAGCGCAAAAGTGCCACAACATGGCTGTCTCCACAGCTTTTCCCTTGGGATAATTCCTAAACCCAGGCTGATTTAAATGACCAGTGTTACGGTTAGGGTTAGGGTTACGCCTAGGTGTAGAGCTTTTTAAACCAGCAAGCTCTGAGCTCCAGGCACACGGCAGCTGCGAAAGGCATCCCAAGGGGAGCACAAAAGTGCCAGAAAATGGCTGCCTCCACACGTTTTCATTGGCACCATTGCTAAGCCTAGGCTGAATCACCTGCCTCCAGTCTCAGCTAGGGACATGGTTTTTTAAACCAGGAAGCCCTGAGCTCCAGGCACACGGCAGCTGTTTAAGGCATCCCAAGGGGAGTACAAAAGTGCAACAACATGGCAGCTTTCACAGCTTTTTCCTTGGCACCATCCCTATACCTAGGCTGATTTATCTGCCTAGGGTTAGGGTTAGGGCTCAGCCTAGGGCTAGGATTTTTTAACCAGGAAGCCCTGAGTTCCATGCTTACTGCATCTGCCAAAGGCATCCCAAAGGGAGTGCAGAAGTGCCACAACATGGCTGCTTTCACAGCTTTTTCCTTAGGAAGAACCCTAATACCCGGCTGATTTACCTTCCTAGGGTTACTGTTAGGCTTAGGCCTAGGACTTTTAAACCAGGAAGCCCTGTGCTCCAGGCACACTGCAGCTGTTAAAGGCATCCCAAGGGGAGCGCAAAAGTGACACAACTTGGCTGCCTCCACTGCTATTTCCATGAGACCATCCCGAATCATAGGTTGATTTTCCTTCCTAGGCTTAAGGTTTGAGTTAGGCCTAGGGTTAGTGTTCTTTTAACCAGAAAGCCCTGAGTTCCAAGAGCACAGCAGCTGCGAAGGACTACCCAAGAAGAGCGCAGAAGTGCCTCAACATGCCTGCCTCCACAGCTTTTTCCTTGGGGACGTCCCGAAATGAAGGCTGATTTAGAAGCCTCCAGTTTGGGCTAAAGTTGTGGTTTTTTACACCAGGAAGCCTTGTGCTCTAAGCACACTGCAGCTGTGAAAGGCATCCCAAGGGGAGCGCAAAAGTGCCACAACATGGCTGTCTCCACAGCTTTTCCCTTGGGATAATTCCTAAACCCAGGCTGATTTAAATGACCAGTGTTACGGTTAGGGTTAGGGTTACGCCTAGGTGTAGAGCTTTTTAAACCAGCAAGCTCTGAGCTCCAGGCACACGGCAGCTGCGAAAGGCATCCCAAGGGGAGCACAAAAGTGCCAGAAAATGGCTGCCTCCACACGTTTTCATTGGCACCATTGCTAAGCCTAGGCTGAATCACCTGCCTCCAGTCTCAGCTAGGGACATGGTTTTTTAAACCAGGAAGCCCTGAGCTCCAGGCACTTGGCAGCTGTGAAAGGCAACCCAAGGAGAGTACAAAAGTGCAACAACATGGCAGCTTTCACAGCTTTTTCCTTGGCACCATCCCTATACCTAGGCTGATTTATCTGCCTAGGGTTAGGGTTAGGGCTCAGCCAAGGGCAAGGATTTTTTTTAACCAGGAAGCCCTGAGTTCCAGTCTTACTGCATCTGCCAAAGGCATCCCAAAGGGAGCGCAGAAGTGCCACAACATGCCTGCTTTCACAGCTTTTTCCTTAGGAAGAACCCTAATACCCGGCTGATTTACCTTCCTAGGGTTACTGTTAGGCTTAGGCCTAGGACTTTTAAAACCAGGAAGCCCTGTGCTCCAGGCACACTGCAGCTGTTAAAGGCATCCCAAGGGGAGCGCAGAAGTGCCACAACACGGCTGCTTTCACAGCTTTTTCCTTAGGAAGAACCCTAATACCCGGCTGATTTACCTTCCTAGGGTTACTGTTAGGCCTAGGCCTAGGACTTTTAAAACCAGGAAGCCCTGTGTTCCAGGCACACTGCAGCTGTTAAAGGCATCCCAAGGGGAGCGCAAAAGTGACACAACTTGGCTGCCTCCACTGCTATTTCCATGAGACCATCCCGAATCATAGGCTGATTTTCCTTCCCAGGCTTAAGGTTTTAGTTAGGCCTAGGGTTAGTGTTCTTTTAACCAGAAAGCCCTGAGTTCCAAGAACACAGCAGCTGCGAAGGACTACCCAAGAAGAGCGCAGAAGTGCCTCAACATGCCTGCCTCCACAGCTTTTTCCTTGGGGACGTCCCGAAATGAAGGCTGATTTAGAAGCCTCCAGTTTGGGCTAAAGTTGTGGTTTTTTACACCAGGAAGCCTTGTGCTCTAAGCACACTGCAGCTGTGAAAGGCATCCCAAGGGGAGCGCAAAAGTGCCACAACATGGCTGTCTCCACAGCTTTTCCCTTGGGATAATTCCTAAACCCAGGCTGATTTAAATGACCAGTGTTACGGTTAGGGTTAGGGTTACGCCTAGGTGTAGAGCTTTTTAAACCAGCAAGCTCTGAGCTCCAGGCACACGGCAGCTGCGAAAGGCATCCCAAGGGGAGCACAAAAGTGCCAGAAAATGGCTGCCTCCACACGTTTTCATTGGCACCATTGCTAAGCCTAGGCTGAATCACCTGCCTCCAGTCTCAGCTAGGGACATGGTTTTTTAAACCAGGAAGCCCTGAGCTCCAGGCACACGGCAGCTGTTTAAGGCATCCGAAGGGGAGTACAAAAGTGCAACAACATGGCAGCTTTCACAGCTTTTTACTTGCCACCATCCCTATACCTAGGCTGATTTATCTGCCTAGGGTTAGGGTTAGGGCTCAGCCTAGGGCTAGGATTTTTTAACCAGGAAGCCCTGAGTTCCATGCTTACTGCATCTGCCAAAGGCATCCCAAAGGGAGCGCAGAAGTGCCACAACATGGCTGCTTTCACAGCTTTTTCCTTAGGAGGAACCCTAATACCCGGCTGATTTACCTTCCTAGGGTTACTGTTAGGCCTAGGCCTAGGATTTTAAAACCAGGAAGCCCTGTGCTCCAGGCACACTGCAGCTGTTAAAGGCATCCCAAGGGGAGCGCAGAAGTGCCACAACATGGCTGCTTTCACACCTTTTTCCTTAGGAGGAACCCTAATACCCGGCTGATTTACCTTCCTAGGGATACTGTTAGGCCTAGGCCTAGGACTTTTAAAACCAGGAAGCCCTCTGCTCCAGGCACACTGCAGCTGTTAAAGGCATCCCAAGGGGAGCGCAAAAGTGACACAACTTGGCTGCCTCCACTGCTATTTTCATCAGACCATCCCGAATCATAGGCTGATTTTCCTTCCTAGGCTTAAGGTTTGAGTTAGGCCTAGGGTTAGTGTTCTTTTAACCAGAAAGCCCTGAGTTCCAAGAACACAGCAGCTGCGAAGGACAACCCAGAAGAGCGCAGAAGTGCCTCAACATGCCTGCCTCCACAGCTTTTTCCTTGGGGACGTCCCGAAACGAAGGCTGATTTAGAAGCCTCCAGTTTGGGCTAAAGTTGTGGTTTTTTACACCAGGAAGCCCTGTGCTCCAAGCTCACTGCAGCTGTGAAAGGCATCCCAAGGGGAGCGCAAAAGTGCCACAACATGGCTGTCTCCACAGCTTTTCCCTTGGGATAATTCCTAAACCCAGGCTGATTTAAATGACCAGTGTTACGGTTAGGGTTAGGGTTACACCTAGGTGTAGAGCTTTTTAAACCAGCAAGCTCTGAGCTCCAGGCACACGGCAGCTGCGAAAGGCATCCCAAGGGGAGCACAAAATTGCCAGAAAATGGCTGCCTCCACACGTTTTCATTGGCACCATTGCTAAGCCTAGGCTGAATCACCTGCCTCCAGTCTCAGCTAGGGACATGGTTTTTTAAACTAGGAAGCCCTGAGCTCCAGGCACACGGCAGCTGTTTAAGGCATCCCAAGGGGAGTACAAAAGTGCAACAACATGGCAGCTTTCACAGCTTTTTCCTTGGCACCATCCCTATACCTAGGCTGATTTATCTGCCTAGGGTTAGGGTTAGAGCTCAGCCAAGGGCTAGGATTTTTTCAACCAGGAAGCCCTGAGTTCCAGGCTTACTGCATCTGCCAAAGGCATCCCAAAGGGAGTGCAGAAGTGCCACAACATGGCTGCTTTCACAGCTTTTTCCTTAGGAAGAACCCTAATACCCGGCTGATTTACCTTCCTAGGGTTACTGTTAGGCCTAGGCCTAGGACTTTTAAAACCAGGAAGCCCTGTGTTCCAGGCACACTGCAGCTGTTAAAGGCATCCCAAGGGGAGCGCAAAAGTGACACAACTTGGCTGCCTCCACTGCTATTTCCATGAGACCATCCCGAATCATAGGTTGATTTTCCTTCCTAGGCTTAAGGTTTGAGTTAGGCCTAGGGTTAGTGTTCTTTTAACCAGAAAGCCCTGAGTTCCAAGAGCACAGCAGCTGCGAAGGACTACCCAAGAAGAGCGCAGAAGTGCCTCAACATGCCTGCCTCCACAGCTTTTTCCTTGGGGACGTCCCGAAATGAAGGCTGATTTAGAAGCCTCCAGTTTGGGACAAAGTTGTGGTTTTTTACACCAGGAAGCCTTGTGCTCTAAGCACACTGCAGCTGTGAAAGGCATCCCAAGGGGAGCGCAAAAGTGCCACAACATGGCTGTCTCCACAGCTTTTCCCTTGGGATAATTCCTAAACCCAGGCTGATTTAAATGACCAGTGTTACGGTTAGGGTTAGGGTTACGCCTAGGTGTAGAGCTTTTTAAACCAGCAAGCTCTGAGCTCCAGGCACACGGCAGCTGCGAAAGGCATCCCAAGGGGAGCACAAAAGTGCCAGAAAATGGCTGCCTCCACACGTTTTCATTGGCACCATTGCTAAGCCTAGGCTGAATCACCTGCCTCCAGTCTCAGCTAGGGACATGGTTTTTTAAACCAGGAAGCCCTGAGCTCCAGGCACACGGCAGCTGTGAAAGGCAACCCAAGGAGAGTACAAAAGTGCAACAACATGGCAGCTTTCACAGCTTTTTCCTTGGCACCATCCCTATACCTAGGCTGATTTATCTGCCTAGGGTTAGGGTTAGGGCTCAGCCAAGGGCAAGGATTTTTTTAACCAGGAAGCCCTGAGTTCCAGTCTTACTGCATCTGCCAAAGGCATCCCAAAGGGAGCGCAGAAGTGCCACAACATGCCTGCTTTCACAGCTTTTTCCTTAGGAAGAACCCTAATACCCGGCTGATTTACCTTCCTAGGGTTACTGTTAGGCTTAGGCCTAGGACTTTTAAAACCAGGAAGCCCTGTGCTCCAGGCACACTGCAGCTGTTAAAGGCATCCCAAGGGGAGCGCAGAAGTGCCACAACACGGCTGCTTTCACAGCTTTTTCCTTAGGAAGAACCCTAATACCCGGCTGATTTACCTTCCTAGGTTTACTGTTAGGCCTAGGCCTAGGACTTTTAAAACCAGGAAGCCCTGTGTTCCAGGCACACTGCAGCTGTTAAAGGCATCCCAAGGGGAGCGCAAAAGTGACACAACTTGGCTGCCTCCACTGCTATTTCCATGAGACCATCCCGAATCATAGGCTGATTTTCCTTCCCAGGCTTAAGGTTTTAGTTAGGCCTAGGGTTAGTGTTCTTTTAACCAGAAAGCCCTGAGTTCCAAGAACACAGCAGCTGCGAAGGACTACCCAAGAAGAGCGCAGAAGTGCCTCAACATGCCTGCCTCCACAGCTTTTTCTTTGAGGACGTCCCGAAACGAAGGCTGATTTAGAAGCCTCCAGTTTGGGCTAAAGTTGTGGTTTTTTACACCAGGAAGCCTTGTGCTCTAAGCACACTGCAGCTGTGAAAGGCATCCCAAGGGGAGCGCAAAAGTGCCACAACATGGCTGTCTCCACAGCTTTTCCCTTGGGATAATTCCTAAACCCAGGCTGATTTAAATGACCAGTGTTACGGTTAGGGTTAGGGTTACGCCTAGGTGTAGAGCTTTTTAAACCAGCAAGCTCTGAGCTCCAGGCACACGGCAGCTGCGAAAGGCATCCCAAGGGGAGCACAAAAGTGCCAGAAAATGGCTGCCTCCACACGTTTTCATTGGCACCATTGCTAAGCCTAGGCTGAATCACCTGCCTCCAGTCTCAGCTAGGGACATGGTTTTTTAAACCAGGAAGCCCTGAGCTCCAGGCACACGGCAGCTGTTTAAGGCATCCGAAGGGGAGTACAAAAGTGCAACAACATGGCAGCTTTCACAGCTTTTTACTTGCCACCATCCCTATACCTAGGCTGATTTATCTGCCTAGGGTTAGGGTTAGGGCTCAGCCTAGGGCTAGGATTTTTTAACCAGGAAGCCCTGAGTTCCATGCTTACTGCATCTGCCAAAGGCATCCCAAAGGGAGCGCAGAAGTGCCACAACATGGCTGCTTTCACAGCTTTTTCCTTAGGAGGAACCCTAATACCCGGCTGATTTACCTTCCTAGGGTTACTGTTAGGCCTAGGCCTAGGATTTTAAAACCAGGAAGCCCTGTGCTCCAGGCACACTGCAGCTGTTAAAGGCATCCCAAGGGGAGCGCAGAAGTGCCACAACATGGCTGCTTTCACACCTTTTTCCTTAGGAGGAACCCTAATACCCGGCTGATTTACCTTCCTAGGGATACTGTTAGGCCTAGGCCTAGGACTTTTAAAACCAGGAAGCCCTGTGCTCCAAGCTCACTGCAGCTGTGAAAGGCATCCCAAGGGGAGCGCAAAAGTGCCACAACATGGCTGTCTCCACAGCTTTTCCCTTGGGATAATTCCTAAACCCAGGCTGATTTAAATGACCAGTGTTACGGTTAGGGTTAGGGTTACGCCTAGGTGTAGAGCTTTTTAAACCAGCAAGCTCTGAGCTCCAGGCACACGGCAGCTGCGAAAGGCATCCCAAGGGGAGCACAAAATTGCCAGAAAATGGCTGCCTCCACACGTTTTCATTGGCACCATTGCTAAGCCTAGGCTGAATCACCTGCCTCCAGTCTCAGCTAGGGACATGGTTTTTTAAACTAGGAAGCCCTGAGCTCCAGGCACACGGCAGCTGTTTAAGGCATCCCAAGGGGAGTACAAAAGTGCAACAACATGGCAGCTTTCACAGCTTTTTCCTTGGCACCATCCTTATACCTAGGCTGATTTATCTGCCTAGGGTTAGGGTTAGAGCTCAGCCAAGGGCTAGGATTTTTTTAACCAGGAAGCCCTGAGTTCCAGGCTTACTGCATCTGCCAAAGGCATCCCAAAGGGAGTGCAGAAGTGCCACAACATGGCTGCTTTCACAGCTTTTTCCTTAGGAAGAACCCTAATACCCGGCTGATTTACCTTCCTAGGGTTACTGTTAGGCCTAGGCCTAGGACTTTTAAAACCAGGAAGCCCTGTGTTCCAGGCACACTGCAGCTGTTAAAGGCATCCCAAAGGGAGCGCAAAAGTGACACAACTTGGCTGCCTCCACTGCTATTTCCATGAGACCATCCCGAATCATAGGTTGATTTTCCTTCCTAGGCTTAAGGTTTGAGTTAGGCCTAGGGTTAGTGTTCTTTTAACCAGAAAGCCCTGAGTTCCAAGAGCACAGCAGCTGCGAAGGACTACCCAAGAAGAGCGCAGAAGTGCCTCAACATGCCTGCCTCCACAGCTTTTTCCTTGGGGACGTCCCGAAATGAAGGCTGATTTAGAAGCCTCCAGTTTGGGCTAAAGTTGTGGTTTTTTACACCAGGAAGCCTTGTGCTCTAAGCACACTGCAGCTGTGAAAGGCATCCCAAGGGGAGCGCAAAAGTGCCACAACATGGCTGTCTCCACAGCTTTTCCCTTGGGATAATTCCTAAACCCAGGCTGATTTAAATGACCAGTGTTACGGTTAGGGTTAGGGTTACGCCTAGGTGTAGAGCTTTTTAAACCAGCAAACTCTGAGCTCCAGGCACACGGCAGCTGCGAAAGGCATCCCAAGGGGAGCACAAAAGTGCCAGAAAATGGCTGCCTCCACACGTTTTCATTGGCACCATTGCTAAGCCTAGGCTGAATCACCTGCCTCCAGTCTCAGCTAGGGACATGGTTTTTTAAACCAGGAAGCCCTGAGCTCCAGGCACACGGCAGCTGTGAAAGGCAACCCAAGGAGAGTACAAAAGTGCAACAACATGGCAGCTTTCACAGCTTTTTCCTTGGCACCATCCCTATACCTAGGCTGATTTATCTGCCTAGGGTTAGGGTTAGGGCTCAGCCAAGGGCAAGGATTTTTTTTAACCAGGAAGCCCTGAGTTCCAGTCTTACTGCATCTGCCAAAGGCATCCCAAAGGGAGCGCAGAAGTGCCACAACATGGCTGCTTTCACAGCTTTTTCCTTAGGAAGAACCCTAATACCCGGCTGATTTACCTTCCTAGGGTTACTGTTAGGCTTAGGCCTAGGACTTTTAAAACCAGGAAGCCCTGTGCTCCAGGCACACTGCAGCTGTTAAAGGCATCCCAAGGGGAGCGCACAAGTGCCACAACACGGCTGCTTTCACAGCTTTTTCCTTAGGAAGAACCCTAATACCCGGCTGATTTACCTTCCTAGGGTTACTGTTAGGCCTAGGCCTAGGACTTTTAAAACCAGGAAGCCCTGTGTTCCAGGCACACTGCAGCTGTTAAAGGCATCCCAAGGGGAGCGCAAAAGTGACACAACTTGGCTGCCTCCACTGCTATTTCCATGAGACCATCCCGAATCATAGGCTGATTTTCCTTCCCAGGCTTAAGGTTTTAGTTAGGCCTAGGGTTAGTGTTCTTTTAACCAGAAAGCCCTGAGTTCCAAGAACACAGCAGCTGCGAAGGACTACCCAAGAAGAGCGCAGAAGTGCCTCAACATGCCTGCCTCCACAGCTTTTTCTTTGAGGACGTCCCGAAACGAAGGCTGATTTAGAAGCCTCCAGTTTGGGCTAAAGTTGTGGTTTTTTACACCAGGAAGCCTTGTGCTCTAAGCACACTGCAGCTGTGAAAGGCATCCCAAGGGGAGCGCAAAAGTGCCACAACATGGCTGTCTCCACAGCTTTTCCCTTGGGATAATTCCTAAACCCAGGCTGATTTAAATGACCAGTGTTACGGTTAGGGTTAGGGTTACGCCTAGGTGTAGAGCTTTTTAAACCAGCAAGCTCTGAGCTCCAGGCACACGGCAGCTGCGAAAGGCATCCCAAGGGGAGCACAAAAGTGCCAGAAAATGGCTGCCTCCACACGTTTTCATTGGCACCATTGCTAAGCCTAGGCTGAATCACCTGCCTCCAGTCTCAGCTAGGGACATGGTTTTTTAAACCAGGAAGCCCTGAGCTCCAGGCACACGGCAGCTGTTTAAGGCATCCGAAGGGGAGTACAAAAGTGCAACAACATGGCAGCTTTCACAGCTTTTTACTTGCCACCATCCCTATACCTAGGCTGATTTATCTGCCTAGGGTTAGGGTTAGGGCTCAGCCTAGGGCTAGGATTTTTTAACCAGGAAGCCCTGAGTTCCATGCTTACTGCATCTGCCAAAGGCATCCCAAAGGGAGCGCAGAAGTGCCACAACATGGCTGCTTTCACAGCTTTTTCCTTAGGAGGAACCCTAATACCCGGCTGATTTACCTTCCTAGGGTTACTGTTAGGCCTAGGCCTAGGATTTTAAAACCAGGAAGCCCTGTGCTCCAGGCACACTGCAGCTGTTAAAGGCATCCCAAGGGGATCGCAGAAGTGCCACAACATGGCTGCTTTCACACCTTTTTCCTTAGGAGGAACCCTAATACCCGGCTGATTTACCTTCCTAGGGTCACTGTTAGGCCTAGGCCTAGGACTTTTAAAACCAGGAAGCCCTCTGCTCCAGGCACACTGCAGCTGTTAAAGGCATCCCAAGGGGAGCGCAAAAGTGACACAACTTGGCTGCCTCCACTGCTATTTTCATCAGACCATCCCGAATCATAGGCTGATTTTCCTTCCTAGGCTTAAGGTTTGAGTTAGGCCTAGGGTTAGTGTTCTTTTAACCAGAAAGCCCTGAGTTCCAAGAACACAGCAGCTGCGAAGGACAACCCAGAAGAGCGCAGAAGTGCCTCAACATGCCTGCCTCCACAGCTTTTTCCTTGGGGACGTCCCGAAACGAAGGCTGATTTAGAAGCCTCCAGTTTGGGCTAAAGTTGTGGTTTTTTACACCAGGAAGCCCTGTGCTCCAAGCTCACTGCAGCTGTGAAAGGCATCCCAAGGGGAGCGCAAAAGTGCCACAACATGGCTGTCTCCACAGCTTTTCCCTTGGGATAATTCCTAAACCCAGGCTGATTTAAATGACCAGTGTTATGGTTAGGGTTAGGGTTACGCCTAGGTGTAGAGCTTTTTAAACCAGCAAGCTCTGAGCTCCAGGCACACGGCAGCTGCGAAAGGCATCCCAAGGGGCGCACAAAATTGCCAGAAAATGGCTGCCTCCACACGTTTTCATTGGCACCATTGCTAAGCCTAGGCTGAATCACCTGCCTCCAGTCTCAGCTAGGGACATGGTTTTTTAAACCAGGAAGCCCTGAGCTCCAGGCACTTGGCAGCTGTGAAAGGCATCCCAAGGGGAGTACAAAAGTGCAACAACATGGCAGCTTTCACAGCTTTTTCCTTGGCACCATCCCTATACCTAGGCTGATTTATCTGCCTAGGGTTAGGGTTAGGGCTCAGCCTAGGGCTAGGATTTTTTAACAAGGAAGACCTGAGTTCCAGGCTTACTGCATCTGCCAAAGGCATCCCAAAGGGAGCGCAGAAGTGCCACAACATGGCTGCTTTCACAGCTTTTTCCTTAGGAAGAACCCTAATACCCGGCTGATTTACCTTCCTAGGGTTACTGTTAGGCTTAGGCCTAGGACTTTTAAACCAGGAAGCCCTGTGCTCCAGGCACACTGCAGCTGTTAAAGGCATCCCAAGGGGAGCGCAAAAGTGACACAACTTGGCTGCCTCCACTGCTATTTCCATGAGACCATCCCGAATCATAGGTTGATTTTCCTTCCTAGGCTTAAGGTTTGAGTTAGGCCTAGGGTTAGTGTTCTTTTAACCAGAAAGCCCTGAGTTCCAAGAGCACAGCAGCTGCGAAGGACTACCCAAGAAGAGCGCAGAAGTGCCTCAACATGCCTGCCTCCACAGCTTTTTCTCTGGGGACGTCCCGAAACGAAGGCTGATTTAGAAGCCTCCAGTTTGGGCTAAAGTTGTGGTATTTTACACCAGGAAGCCCTGTGCTCCAAGCACCCTGCAGCTGTGAAAGGCATCCCAAGGGGAGCGCAAAAGTGACACAACTTGGCTGCCTCCACTGCTATTTCCATGAGACCATCCCGAATCATAGGTTGATTTTCCTTCCTAGGCTTAAGGTTTGAGTTAGGCCTAGGGTTAGTGTTCTTTTAACCAGAAAGCCCTGAGTTCCAAGAGCACAGCAGCTGCGAAGGACTACCCAAGAAGAGCGCAGAAGTGCCTCAACATGCCTGCCTCCACAGCTTTTTCTCTGAGGACGTCCCGAAACGAAGGCTGATTTAGAAGCCTCCAGTTTGGGCTAAAGTTGTGGTTTTTTACACCAGGAAGCCCTGTGCTCCAAGCACACTGCAGCTGTGAAAGGCATCCCAAGGGGAGCGCAAAAGTGCCACAACATGGCTGTCTCCACAGCTTTTCCCTTGGGATAATTCCTAAACCCAGGCTGATTTAAATGACCAGTGTTACGGTTAGGGTTAGGGTTACGCCTAGGTGTAGAGCTTTTTAAACCAGCAAGCTCTGAGCTCCAGGCACACGGCAGCTGCGAAAGGCATCCCAAGGGGAGCACAAAAGTGCCAGAAAATGGCTGCCTCCACACGTTTTCATTGGCACCATTGCTAAGCCTAGGCTGAATCACCTGCCTCCAGTCTCAGCTAGGGACATGGTTTTTTAAACCAGGAAGCCCTGAGCTCCAGGCACTTGGCAGCTGTGAAAGGCAACCCAAGGAGAGTACAAAAGTGCAACAACATGGCAGCTTTCACAGCTTTTTCCTTGGCACCATCCCTATACCTAGGCTGATTTATCTGCCTAGGGTTAGGGTTAGGGCTCAGCCAAGGGCAAGGATTTTTTTTAACCAGGAAGCCCTGAGTTCCAGTCTTACTGCATCTGCCAAAGGCATCCCAAAGGGAGCGCAGAAGTGCCACAACATGGCTGCTTTCACAGCTTTTTCCTTAGGAAGAACCCTAATACCCGGCTGATTTACCTTCCTAGGGTTACTGTTAGGCTTAGGCCTAGGACTTTTAAAACCAGGAAGCCCTGTGCTCCAGGCACACTGCAGCTGTTAAAGGCATCCCAAGGGGAGCGCAGAAGTGCCACAACACGGCTGCTTTCACAGCTTTTTCCTTAGGAAGAACCCTAATACCCGGCTGATTTACCTTCCTAGGGTTACTGTTAGGCCTAGGCCTAGGACTTTTAAAACCAGGAAGCCCTGTGTTCCAGGCACACTGCAGCTGTTAAAGGCATCCCAAGGGGAGCGCAAAAGTGACACAACTTGGCTGCCTCCACTGCTATTTCCATGAGACCATCCCGAATCATAGGCTGATTTTCCTTCCCAGGCTTAAGGTTTGAGTTAGGCCTAGGGTTAGTGTTCTTTTAACCAGAAAGCCCTGAGTTCCAAGAACACAGCAGCTGCGAAGGACTACCCAAGAAGAGCGCAGAAGTGCCTCAACATGCCTGCCTCCACAGCTTTTTCTTTGAGGACGTCCCGAAACGAAGGCTGATTTAGAAGCCTCCAGTTTGGGCTAAAGTTGTGGTTTTTTACACCAGGAAGCCTTGTGCTCTAAGCACACTGCAGCTGTGAAAGGCATCCCAAGGGGAGCGCAAAAGTGCCACAACATGGCTGTCTCCACAGCTTTTCCCTTGGGATAATTCCTAAACCCAGGCTGATTTAAATGACCAGTGTTACGGTTAGGGTTAGGGTTACGCCTAGGTGTAGAGCTTTTTAAACCAGCAAGCTCTGAGCTCCAGGCACACGGCAGCTGCGAAAGGCATCCCAAGGGGAGCACAAAAGTGCCAGAAAATGGCTGCCTCCACACGTTTTCATTGGCACCATTGCTAAGCCTAGGCTGAATCACCTGCCTCCAGTCTCAGCTAGGGACATGGTTTTTTAAACCAGGAAGCCCTGAGCTCCAGGCACACGGCAGCTGTTTAAGGCATCCGAAGGGGAGTACAAAAGTGCAACAACATGGCAGCTTTCACAGCTTTTTACTTGCCACCATCCCTATACCTAGGCTGATTTATCTGCCTAGGGTTAGGGTTAGGGCTCAGCCTAGGGCTAGGATTTTTTAACCAGGAAGCCCTGAGTTCCATGCTTACTGCATCTGCCAAAGGCATCCCAAAGGGAGCGCAGAAGTGCCACAACATGGCTGCTTTCACAGCTTTTTCCTTAGGAGGAACCCTAATACCCGGCTGATTTACCTTCCTAGGGTTACTGTTAGGCCTAGGCCTAGGATTTTAAAACCAGGAAGCCCTGTGCTCCAGGCACACTGCAGCTGTTAAAGGCATCCCAAGGGGAGCGCAGAAGTGCCACAACATGGCTGCTTTCACACCTTTTTCCTTAGGAGGAACCCTAATACCCGGCTGATTTACCTTCCTAGGGATACTGTTAGGCCTAGGCCTAGGACTTTTAAAACCAGGAAGCCCTCTGCTCCAGGCACACTGCAGCTGTTAAAGGCATCCCAAGCGGAGCGCAAAAGTGACACAACTTGGCTGCCTCCACTGCTATTTTCATCAGACCATCCCGAATCATAGGCTGATTTTCCTTCCTAGGCTTAAGGTTTGAGTTAGGCCTAGGGTTAGTGTTCTTTTAACCAGAAAGCCCTGAGTTCCAAGAACACAGCAGCTGCGAAGGACAACCCAGAAGAGCGCAGAAGTGCCTCAACATGCCTGCCTCCACAGCTTTTTCCTTGGGGACGTCCCGAAACGAAGGCTGATTTAGAAGCCTCCAGTTTGGGCTAAAGTTGTGGTTTTTTACACCAGGAAGCCCTGTGCTCCAAGCTCACTGCAGCTGTGAAAGGCATCCCAAGGGGAGCGCAAAAGTGCCACAACATGGCTGTCTCCACAGCTTTTCCCTTGGGATAATTCCTAAACCCAGGCTGATTTAAATGACCAGTGTTACGGTTAGGGTTAGGGTTACGCCTAGGTGTAGAGCTTTTTAAACCAGCAAGCTCTGAGCTCCAGGCACACGGCAGCTGCGAAAGGCATCCCAAGGGGAGCACAAAATTGCCAGAAAATGGCTGCCTCCACACGTTTTCATTGGCACCATTGCTAAGCCTAGGCTGAATCACCTGCCTCCAGTCTCAGCTAGGGACATGGTTTTTTAAACTAGGAAGCCCTGAGCTCCAGGCACACGGCAGCTGTTTAAGGCATCCCAAGGGGAGTACAAAAGTGCAACAACATGGCAGCTTTCACAGCTTTTTCCTTGGCACCATCCCTATACCTAGGCTGATTTATCTGCCTAGGGTTAGGGTTAGAGCTCAGCCAAGGGCTAGGATTTTTTTAAGCAGGAAGCCCTGAGTTCCAGGCTTACTGCATCTGCCAAAGGCATCCCAAAGGGAGTGCAGAAGTGCCACAACATGGCTGCTTTCACAGCTTTTTCCTTAGGAAGAACCCTAATACCCGGCTGATTTACCTTCCTAGGGTTACTGTTAGGCCTAGGCCTAGGACTTTTAAAACCAGGAAGCCCTGTGTTCCAGGCACACTGCAGCTGTTAAAGGCATCCCAAGGGGAGCGCAAAAGTGACACAACTTGGCTGCCTCCACTGCTATTTCCATGAGACCATCCCGAATCATAGGTTGATTTTCCTTCCTAGGCTTAAGGTTTGAGTTAGGCCTAGGGTTAGTGTTCTTTTAACCAGAAAGCCCTGAGTTCCAAGAGCACAGCAGCTGCGAAGGACTACCCAAGAAGAGCGCAGAAGTGCCTCAACATGCCTGCCTCCACAGCTTTTTCCTTGGGGACGTCCCGAAATGAAGGCTGATTTAGAAGCCTCCAGTTTGGGCTAAAGTTGTGGTTTTTTACACCAGGAAGCCTTGTGCTCTAAGCACACTGCAGCTGTGAAAGGCATCCCAAGGGGAGCGCAAAAGTGCCACAACATGGCTGTCTCCACAGCTTTTCCCTTGGGATAATTCCTAAACCCAGGCTGATTTAAATGACCAGTGTTACGGTTAGGGTTAGGGTTACGCCTAGGTGTAGAGCTTTTTAAACCAGCAAGCTCTGAGCTCCAGGCACACGGCAGCTGCGAAAGGCATCCCAAGGGGAGCACAAAAGTGCCAGAAAATGGCTGCCTCCACACGTTTTCATTGGCACCATTGCTAAGCCTAGGCTGAATCACCTGCCTCCAGTCTCAGCTAGGGACATGGTTTTTTAAACCAGGAAGCCCTGAGCTCCAGGCACACGGCAGCTGTGAAAGGCAACCCAAGGAGAGTACAAAAGTGCAACAACATGGCAGCTTTCACAGCTTTTTCCTTGGCACCATCCCTATACCTAGGCTGATTTATCTGCCTAGGGTTAGGGTTAGGGCTCAGCCAAGGGCAAGGATTTTTTTTAACCAGGAAGCCCTGAGTTCCAGTCTTACTGCATCTGCCAAAGGCATCCCAAAGGGAGCGCAGAAGTGCCACAACATGGCTGCTTTCACAGCTTTTTCCTTAGGAAGAACCCTAATACCCGGCTGATTTACCTTCCTAGGGTTACTGTTAGGCTTAGGCCTAGGACTTTTAAAACCAGGAAGCCCTGTGCTCCAGGCACACTGCAGCTGTTAAAGGCATCCCAAGGGGAGCGCAGAAGTGCCACAACACGGCTGCTTTCACAGCTTTTTCCTTAGGAAGAACCCTAATACCCGGCTGATTTACCTTCCTAGGGTTACTGTTAGGCCTAGGCCTAGGACTTTTAAAACCAGGAAGCCCTCTGCTCCAGGCACACTGCAGCTGTTAAAGGCATCCCAAGGGGAGCGCAAAAGTGACACAACTTGGCTGCCTCCACTGCTATTTTCATCAGACCATCCCGAATCATAGGCTGATTTTCCTTCCTAGGCTTAAGGTTTGAGTTAGGCCTAGGGTTAGTGTTCTTTTAACCAGAAAGCCCTGAGTTCCAAGAACACAGCAGCTGCGAAGGACAACCCAGAAGAGCGCAGAAGTGCCTCAACATGCCTGCCTCCACAGCTTTTTCCTTGGGGACGTCCCGAAACGAAGGCTGATTTAGAAGCCTCCAGTTTGGGCTAAAGTTGTGGTTTTTTACACCAGGAAGCCCTGTGCTCCAAGCTCACTGCAGCTGTGAAAGGCATCCCAAGGGGAGCGCAAAAGTGCCACAACATGGCTGTCTCCACAGCTTTTCCCTTGGGATAATTCCTAAACCCAGGCTGATTTAAATGACCAGTGTTACGGTTAGGGTTAGGGTTACGCCTAGGTGTAGAGCTTTTTAAACCAGCAAGCTCTGAGCTCCAGGCACACGGCAGCTGCGAAAGGCATCCCAAGGGGAGCACAAAATTGCCAGAAAATGGCTGCCTCCACACGTTTTCATTGGCACCATTGCTAAGCCTAGGCTGAATCACCTGCCTCCAGTCTCAGCTAGGGACATGGTTTTTTAAACTAGGAAGCCCTGAGCTCCAGGCACACGGCAGCTGTTTAAGGCATCCCAAGGGGAGTACAAAAGTGCAACAACATGGCAGCTTTCACAGCTTTTTCCTTGGCACCATCCCTATACCTAGGCTGATTTATCTGCCTAGGGTTAGGGTTAGGGCTCAGCCTAGGGCTAGGATTTTTTAACAAGGAAGACCTGAGTTCCAGGCTTACTGCATCTGCCAAAGGCATCCCAAAGGGAGCGCAGAAGTGCCACAACATGGCTGCTTTCACAGCTTTTTCCTTAGGAAGAACCCTAATACCCGGCTGATTTACCTTCCTAGGGTTACTGTTAGGCTTAGGCCTAGGACTTTTAAACCAGGAAGCCCTGTGCTCCAGGCACACTGCAGCTGTTAAAGGCATCCCAAGGGGAGCGCAAAAGTGACACAACTTGGCTGCCTCCACTGCTATTTCCATGAGACCATCCCGAATCATAGGTTGATTTTCCTTCCTAGGCTTAAGGTTTGAGTTAGGCCTAGGGTTAGTGTTCTTTTAACCAGAAAGCCCTGAGTTCCAAGAGCACAGCAGCTGCGAAGGACTACCCAAGAAGAGCGCAGAAGTGCCTCAACATGCCTGCCTCCACAGCTTTGTCTCTGGGGACGTCCCGAAACGAAGGCTGATTTAGAAGCCTCCAGTTTGGGCTAAAGTTGTGGTATTTTACACCAGGAAGCCCTGTGCTCCAAGCACCCTGCAGCTGTGAAAGGCATCCCAAGGGGAGCGCAAAAGTGACACAACTTGGCTGCCTCCACTGCTATTTCCATGAGACCATCCCGAATCATAGGTTGATTTTCCTTCCTAGGCTTAAGGTTTGAGTTAGGCCTAGGGTTAGTGTTCTTTTAACCAGAAAGCCCTGAGTTCCAAGAGCACAGCAGCTGCGAAGGACTACCCAAGAAGAGCGCAGAAGTGCCTCAACATGCCTGCCTCCACAGCTTTTTCTCTGAGGACGTCCCGAAACGAAGGCTGATTTAGAAGCCTCCAGTTTGGGCTAAAGTTGTGGTTTTTTACACCAGGAAGCCCTGTGCTCCAAGCACACTGCAGCTGTGAAAGGCATCCCAAGGGGAGCGCAAAAGTGCCACAACATGGCTGTCTCCACAGCTTTTCCCTTGGGATAATTCCTAAACCCAGGCTGATTTAAATGACCAGTGTTACGGTTAGGGTTAGGGTTACGCCTAGGTGTAGAGCTTTTTAAACCAGCAAGCTCTGAGCTCCAGGCACACGGCAGCTGCGAAAGGCATCCCAAGGGGAGCACAAAAGTGCCAGAAAATGGCTGCCTCCACACGTTTTCATTGGCACCATTGCTAAGCCTAGGCTGAATCACCTGCCTCCAGTCTCAGCTAGGGACATGGTTTTTTAAACCAGGAAGCCCTGAGCTCCAGGCACTTGGCAGCTGTGAAAGGCAACCCAAGGAGAGTACAAAAGTGCAACAACATGGCAGCTTTCACAGCTTTTTCCTTGGCACCATCCCTATACCTAGGCTGATTTATCTGCCTAGGGTTAGGGTTAGGGCTCAGCCAAGGGCAAGGATTTTTTTTAACCAGGAAGCCCTGAGTTCCAGTCTTACTGCATCTGCCAAAGGCATCCCAAAGGGAGCGCAGAAGTGCCACAACATGGCTGCTTTCACAGCTTTTTCCTTAGGAGGAACCCTAATACCTGGCTGATTTACCTTCCTAGGGTTACTGTTAGGCTTAGGCCTAGGACTTTTAAAACCAGGAAGCCCTGTGCTCCAGGCACACTGCAGCTGTTAAAGGCATCCCAAGGGGAGCGCAGAAGTGCCACAACACGGCTGCTTTCACAGCTTTTTCCTTAGGAAGAACCCTAATACCCGGCTGATTTACCTTCCTAGGGTTACTGTTAGGCCTAGGCCTAGGACTTTTAAAACCAGGAAGCCCTGTGTTCCAGGCACACTGCAGCTGTTAAAGGCATCCCAAGGGGAGCGCAAAAGTGACACAACTTGGCTGCCTCCACTGCTATTTCCATGAGACCATCCCGAATCATAGGCTGATTTTCCTTCCCAGGCTTAAGGTTTTAGTTAGGCCTAGGGTTAGTGTTCTTTTAACCAGAAAGCCCTGAGTTCCAAGAACACAGCAGCTGCGAAGGACTACCCAAGAAGAGCGCAGAAGTGCCTCAACATGCCTGCCTCCACAGCTTTTTCTTTGAGGACGTCCCGAAACGAAGGCTGATTTAGAAGCCTCCAGTTTGGGCTAAAGTTGTGGTTTTTTACACCAGGAAGCCTTGTGCTCTAAGCACACTGCAGCTGTGAAAGGCATCCCAAGGGGAGCGCAAAAGTGCCACAACATGGCTGTCTCCACAGCTTTTCCCTTGGGATAATTCCTAAACCCAGGCTGATTTAAATGACCAGTGTTACGGTTAGGGTTAGGAATACGCCTAGGTGTAGAGCTTTTTAAACCAGCAAGCTCTGAGCTCCAGGCACACGGCAGCTGCGAAAGGCATCCCAAGGGGAGCACAAAAGTGCCAGAAAATGGCTGCCTCCACACGTTTTCATTGGCACCATTGCTAAGCCTAGGCTGAATCACCTGCCTCCAGTCTCAGCTAGGGACATGGTTTTTTAAACCAGGAAGCCCTGAGCTCCAGGCACACAACAGCTGTGAAAGGCATCCCAAGGGGAGTACAAAAGTGCAACAACATGGCAGCTTTCACAGCTTTTTACTTGCCACCATCCCTATACCTAGGCTGATTTATCTGCCTAGGGTTAGGGTTAGGGCTCAGCCTAGGGCTAGGATTTTTTAACCAGGAAGCCCTGAGTTCCATGCTTACTGCATCTGCCAAAGGCATCCCAAAGGGAGCGCAGAAGTGCCACAACATGGCTGCTTTCACAGCTTTTTCCTTAGGAGGAACCCTAATACCCGGCTGATTTACCTTCCTAGGGTTACTGTTAGGCTTAGGCCTAGGATTTTAAAACCAGGAAGCCCTGTGCTCCAGGCACACTGCAGCTGTTAAAGGCATCCCAAGGGGAGCGCAGAAGTGCCACAACATGGCTGCTTTCACACCTTTTTCCTTAGGAGGAACACTAATACCCGGCTGATTTACCTTCCTAGGGATACTCATAGGCCTAGGCCTAGGACTTTTAAAACCAGGAAGCCCTCTGCTCCAGGCACACTGCAGCTGTTAAAGGCATCCCAAGGGGAGCGCAAAAGTGACACAACTTGGCTGCCTCCACTGCTATTTTCATCAGACCATCCCGAATCATAGGCTGATTTTCCTTCCTAGGCTTAAGGTTTGAGTTAGGCCTAGGGTTAGTGTTCTTTTAACCAGAAAGCCCTGAGTTCCAAGAACACAGCAGCTGCGAAGGACAACCCAGAAGAGCGCAGAAGTGCCTCAACATGCCTGCCTCCACAGCTTTTTCCTTGGGGACGTCCCGAAACGAAGGCTGATTTAGAAGCCTCCAGTTTGGGCTAAAGTTGTGGTTTTTTACACCAGGAAGCCCTGTGCTCCAAGCTCACTGCAGCTGTGAAAGGCATCCCAAGGGGAGCGCAAAAGTGCCACAACATGGCTGTCTCCACAGCTTTTCCCTTGGGATAATTCCTAAACCCAGGCTGATTTAAATGACCAGTGTTACGGTTAGGGTTAGGGTTACGCCTAGGTGTAGAGCTTTTTAAACCAGCAAGCTCTGAGCTCCAGGCACACGGCAGCTGCGAAAGGCATCGCAAGGGGAGCACAAAATTGCCAGAAAATGGCTGCCTCCACAAGTTTTCATTGGCACCATTGCTAAGCCTAGGCTGAATCACCTGCCTCCAGTCTCAGCTAGGGACATGGTTTTTTAAACTAGGAAGCCCTGAGCTCCAGGCACACGGCAGCTGTTTAAGGCATCCCAAGGGGAGTACAAAAGTGCAACAACATGGCAGCTATCACAGCTTTTTCCTTGGCACCATCCCTATACCTAGGCTGATTTATCTGCCTAGGGTTAGGGTTAGAGCTCAGCCAAGGGCTAGGATTTTTTTAACCAGGAAGCCCTGAGTTCCAGGCTTACTGCATCTGCCAAAGGCATCCCAAAGGGAGTGCAGAAGTGCCACAACATGGCTGCTTTCACAGCTTTTTCCTTAGGAAGAACCCTAATACCCGGCTGATTTACCTTCCTAGGGTTACTGTTAGGCCTAGGCCTAGGACTTTTAAAACCAGGAAGCCCTGTGTTCCAGGCACACTGCAGCTGTTAAAGGCATCCCAAGGGGAGCGCAAAAGTGACACAACTTGGCTGCCTCCACTGCTATTTCCATGAGACCATCCCGAATCATAGGTTGATTTTCCTTCCTAGGCTTAAGGTTTGAGTTAGGCCTAGGGTTAGTGTTCTTTTAACCAGAAAGCCCTGAGTTCCAAGAGCACAGCAGCTGCGAAGGACTACCCAAGAAGAGCGCAGAAGTGCCTCAACATGCCTGCCTCCACAGCTTTTTCCTTGGGGACGTCCCGAAATGAAGGCTGATTTAGAAGCCTCCAGTTTGGGCTAAAGTTGTGGTTTTTACACCAGGAAGCCTTGTGCTCTAAGCACACTGCAGCTGTGAAAGGCATCCCAAGGGGAGCGCAAAAGTGCCACAACATGGCTGTCTCCACAGCTTTTCCCTTGGGATAATTCCTAAACCCAGGCTGATTTAAATGACCAGTGTTACGGTTAGGGTTAGGGTTACGCCTAGGTGTAGAGCTTTTTAAACCAGCAAGCTCTGAGCTCCAGGCACACGGCAGCTGCGAAAGGCATCCCAAGGGGAGCACAAAAGTGCCAGAAAATGGCTGCCTCCACACGTTTTCATTGGCACCATTGCTAAGCCTAGGCTGAATCACCTGCCTCCAGTCTCAGCTAGGGACATGGTTTTTTAAACCAGGAAGCCCTGAGCTCCAGGCACACGGCAGCTGTGAAAGGCAACCCAAGGAGAGTACAAAAGTGCAACAACATGGCAGCTTTCACAGCTTTTTCCTTGGCACCATCCCTATACCTAGGCTGATTTATCTGCCTAGGGTTAGGGTTAGGGCTCAGCCAAGGGCAAGGATTTTTTTTAACCAGGAAGCCCTGAGTTCCAGTCTTACTGCATCTGCCAAAGGCATCCCAAAGGGAGCGCAGAAGTGCCACAACATGCCTGCTTTCACAGCTTTTTCCTTAGGAAGAACCCTAATACCCAGCTGATTTACCTTCCTAGGGTTACTGTTAGGCTTAGGCCTAGGACTTTTAAAACCAGGAAGCCCTGTGCTCCAGGCACACTGCAGCTGTTAAAGGCATCCCAAGGGGAGCGCAGAAGTGCCACAACACGGCTGCTTTCACAGCTTTTTCCTTAGGAAGAACCCTAATACCCGGCTGATTTACCTTCCTAGGTTTACTGTTAGGCCTAGGCCTAGGACTTTTAAAACCAGGAAGCCCTGTGTTCCAGGCACACTGCAGCTGTTAAAGGCATCCCAAGGGGAGCGCAAAAGTGACACAACTTGGCTGCCTCCACTGCTATTTCCATGAGACCATCCCGAATCATAGGCTGATTTTCCTTCCCAGGCTTAAGGTTTTAGTTAGGCCTAGGGTTAGTGTTCTTTTAACCAGAAAGCCCTGAGTTCCAAGAACACAGCAGCTGCGAAGGACTACCCAAGAAGAGCGCAGAAGTGCCTCAACATGCCTGCCTCCACAGCTTTTTCTTTGAGGACGTCCCGAAACGAAGGCTGATTTAGAAGCCTCCAGTTTGGGCTAAAGTTGTGGTTTTTTACACCAGGAAGCCTTGTGCTCTAAGCACACTGCAGCTGTGAAAGGCATCCCAAGGGGAGCGCAAAAGTGCCACAACATGGCTGTCTCCACAGCTTTTCCCTTGGGATAATTCCTAAACCCAGGCTGATTTAAATGACCAGTGTTACGGTTAGGGTTAGGGTTACGCCTAGGTGTAGAGCTTTTTAAACCAGCAAGCTCTGAGCTCCAGGCACACGGCAGCTGCGAAAGGCATCCCAAGGGGAGCACAAAAGTGCCAGAAAATGGCTGCCTCCACACGTTTTCATTGGCACCATTGCTAAGCCTAGGCTGAATCACCTGCCTCCAGTCTCAGCTAGGGACATGGTTTTTTAAACCAGGAAGCCCTGAGCTCCAGGCACACGGCAGCTGTTTAAGGCATCCGAAGGGGAGTACAAAAGTGCAACAACATGGCAGCTTTCACAGCTTTTTCCTTGCCACCATCCCTATACCTAGGCTGATTTATCTGCCTAGGGTTAGGGTTAGGGCTCAGCCTAGGGCTAGGATTTTTTAACCAGGAAGCCCTGAGTTCCATGCTTACTGCATCTGCCAAAGGCATCCCAAAGGGAGCGCAGAAGTGCCACAACATGGCTGCTTTCACAGCTTTTTCCTTAGGAGGAACCCTAATACCCGGCTGATTTACCTTCCTAGGGTTACTGTTAGGCCTAGGCCTAGGATTTTAAAACCAGGAAGCCCTGTGCTCCAGGCACACTGCAGCTGTTAAAGGCATCCCAAGGGGAGCGCAGAAGTGCCACAACATGGCTGCTTTCACACCTTTTTCCTTAGGAGGAACCCTAATACCCGGCTGATTTACCTTCCTAGGGTCACTGTTAGGCCTAGGCCTAGGACTTTTAAAACCAGGAAGCCCTCTGCTCCAGGCACACTGCAGCTGTTAAAGGCATCCCAAGGGGAGCGCAAAAGTGACACAACTTGGCTGCCTCCACTGCTATTTTCATCAGACCATCCCGAATCATAGGCTGATTTTCCTTCCTAGGCTTAAGGTTTGAGTTAGGCCTAGGGTTAGTGTTCTTTTAACCAGAAAGCCCTGAGTTCCAAGAACACAGCAGCTGCGAAGGACAACCCAGAAGAGCGCAGAAGTGCCTCAACATGCCTGCCTCCACAGCTTTTTCCTTGGGGACGTCCCGAAACGAAGGCTGATTTAGAAGCCTCCAGTTTGGGCTAAAGTTGTGGTTTTTTACACCAGGAAGCCCTGTGCTCCAAGCTCACTGCAGCTGTGAAAGGCATCCCAAGGGGAGCGCAAAAGTGCCACAACATGGCTGTCTCCACAGCTTTTCCCTTGGGATAATTCCTAAACCCAGGCTGATTTAAATGACCAGTGTTACGGTTAGGGTTAGGGTTACGCCTAGGTGTATAGCTTTTTAAACCAGCAAGCTCTGAGCTCCAGGCACACGGCAGCTGCGAAAGGCATCCCAAGGGGAGCACAAAAGTGCCAGAAAATGGCTGCCTCCACACGTTTTCATTGGCACCATTGCTAAGCCTAGGCTGAATCACCTGCCTCCAGTCTCAGCTAGGGACATGGTTTTTTAAACCAGGAAGCCCTGAGCTCCAGGCACTTGGCAGCTGTGAAAGGCATCCCAAGGGGAGTACAAAAGTGCAAAAACATGGCAGCTTTCACAGCTTTTTCCTTGGCACCATCCCTATACCTAGGCTGATTTATCTGCCTAGGGTTAGGGTTAGGGCTCAGCCTAGGGCTAGGATTTTTTAACAAGGAAGACCTGAGTTCCAGGCTTACTGCATCTGCCAAAGGCATCCCAAAGGGAGCGCAGAAGGTCCACAACATGGCTGCTTTCACAGCTTTTTCCTTAGGAAGAACCCTAATACCCGGCTGATTTACCTTCCTAGGGTTACTGTTAGGCTTAGGCCTAGGACTTTTAAACCAGGAAGCCCTGTGCTCCAGGCACACTGCAGCTGTTAAAGGCATCCCAAGGGGAGCGCAAAAGTGACACAACTTGGCTGCCTCCACTGCTATTTCCATGAGACCATCCCGAATCATAGGTTGATTTTCCTTCCTAGGCTTAAGGTTTGAGTTAGGCCTAGGGTTAGTGTTCTTTTAACCAGAAAGCCCTGAGTTCCAAGAGCACAGCAGCTGCGAAGGACTACCCAAGAAGAGCGCAGAAGTGCCTCAACATGCCTGCCTCCACAGCTTTTTCTCTGGGGACGTCCCGAAACGAAGGCTGATTTAGAAGCCTCCAGTTTGGGCTAAAGTTGTGGTATTTTACACCAGGAAGCCCTGTGCTCCAAGCACCCTGCAGCTGTGAAAGGCATCCCAAGGGGAGCGCAAAAGTGACACAACTTGGCTGCCTCCACTGCTATTTCCATGAGACCATCCCGAATCATAGGTTGATTTTCCTTCCTAGGCTTAAGGTTTGAGTTAGGCCTAGGGTTAGTGTTCTTTTAACCAGAAAGCCCTGAGTTCCAAGAGCACAGCAGCTGCGAAGGACTACCCAAGAAGAGCGCAGAAGTGCCTCAACATGCCTGCCTCCACAGCTTTTTCTCTGAGGACGTCCCGAAACGAAGGCTGATTTAGAAGCCTCCAGTTTGGGCTAAAGTTGTGGTTTTTTACACCAGGAAGCCCTGTGCTCCAAGCACACTGCAGCTGTGAAAGGCATCCCAAGGGGAGCGCAAAAGTGCCACAACATGGCTGTCTCCACAGCTTTTCCCTTGGGATAATTCCTAAACCCAGGCTGATTTAAATGACCAGTGTTACGGTTAGGGTTAGGGTTACGCCTAGGTGTAGAGCTTTTTAAACCAGCAAGCTCTGAGCTCCAGGCACACGGCAGCTGCGAAAGGCATCCCAAGGGGAGCACAAAAGTGCCAGAAAATGGCTGCCTCCACACGTTTTCATTGGCACCATTGCTAAGCCTAGGCTGAATTACCTGCCTCCAGTCTCAGCTAGGGACATGGTTTTTTAAACCAGGAAGCCCTGAGCTCCAGGCACACGGCAGCTGTGAAAGGCATCCCAAGGGGAGTACAAAAGTGCAACAACATGGCAGCTTTCACAGCTTTTTCCTTGGCACCATCCCTATACCTAGGCTGATTTATCTGCCTAGGGTTAGGGTTAGGGCTCAGCCAAGGGCAAGGATTTTTTTAACCAGGAAGCCCTGAGTTCCAGGCTTAATGCATCTGCCAAAGGCATCCCAAAGGGAGTGCAGATGTGCCACAACACGGCTGCTTTCACAGCTTTTTCCTTAGGAAGAACCCTAATACCCGGCTGATTTACCTTCCTAGGGTTACTGTTAGGCCTAGGCCTAGGACTTTTAAAACCAGGAAGCCCTGTGCTCCAGGCACACTGCAGCTGTTAAAGGCATCCCAAGGGGAGCGCAAAAGTGACACAACTTGGCTGCCTCCACTGCTATTTCCATGAGACCATCCCGAATCATAGGCTGATTTTCCTTCCCAGGCTTAAGGTTTTAGTTAGGCCTAGGGTTAGTGTTCTTTTAACCAGAAAGCCCTGAGTTCCAAGAACACAGCAGCTGCGAAGGACTACCCAAGAAGAGCGCAGAAGTGCCTCAACATGCCTGCCTCCACAGCTTTTTCCTTGGGGACGTCCCGAAACGAAGGCTGATTTAGAAGCCTCCAGTTTGGGCTAAAGTTGTGGTTTTTTACACCAGGAAGCCCTGTGCTCTAAGCACACTGCAGCTGTGAAAGGCATCCCAAGGGGAGCGCAAAAGTGCCACAACATGGCTGTCTCCACAGCTTTTCCCTTGGGATAATTCCTAAACCCAGGCTGATTTAAATGACCAGTGTTACGGTTAGGGTTAGGGTTACGCCTAGGTGTAGAGGTTTTTAAACCAGCAAGCTCTGAGCTCCAGGCACACGGCAGCTGCGAAAGGCATCCCAAGGGGAGCACAAAAGCGCCAGAAAATGGCTGCCTCCACACGTTTTCATTGGCACCATTGCTAAGCCTAGGCTGAATCACCTGCCTCCAGTCTCAGCTAGGGACATGGATTTTTAAACCAGGAAGCCCTGAGCTCCAGGCTTAATGCATCTGCCAAAGGCATCCCAAGGGGAGTACAAAAGTGCCACAACATGCCTGCTTTCACAGCTTTTTCCTTAGGAAGAACCCTAATACCCGGCTGATTTACCTTCCTAGGGTTACTGTTAGGCTTAGGCCTAGGACTTTTAAACCAGGAAGCCCTGTGCTCCAGGCACACTGCAGCTGTTAAAGGCATCCCAAGGGGAGCGCAGATGTGCCACAACACGGCTGCTTTCACAGCTTTTTCCTTAGGAAGAACCCTAATACCCGGCTGATTTACCTTCCTAGGGTTACTGTTAGGCCTAGGCCTAGGACTTTTAAAACCAGGAAGCCCTGTGTTCCAGGCACACTGCAGCTGTTAAAGGCATCCCAAGGGGAGCGCAAAAGTGACACAACTTGGCTGCCTCCACTGCTATTTCCATGAGACCATCCCGAATCATAGGCTGATTTTCCTTCCCAGGCTTAAGGTTTTAGTTAGGCCTAGGGTTAGTGTTCTTTTAACCAGAAAGCCCTGAGTTCCAAGAACACAGCAGCTGCGAAGGACTACCCAAGAAGAGCGCAGAAGTGCTTCAACATGCCTGCCTCCACAGCTTTTTCTTTGAGGACGTCCCGAAACGAAGGCTGATTTAGAAGCCTCCAGTTTGGGCTAAAGTTGTGGTTTTTTACACCAGGAAGCCTTGTGCTCTAAGCACACTGCAGCTGTGAAAGGCATCCCAAGGGGAGCGCAAAAGTGCCACAACATGGCTGTCTCCACAGCTTTTCCCTTGGGATAATTCCTAAACCCAGGCTGATTTAAATGACCAGTGTTACGGTTAGGGTTAGGGTTACGCCTAGGTGTAGAGCTTTTTAAACCAGCAAGCTCTGAGCTCCAGGCACACGGCAGCTGCGAAAGGCATCCCAAGGGGAGCACAAAAGTGCCAGAAAATGGCTGCCTCCACACGTTTTTATTGGCACCATTGCTAAGCCTAGGCTGAATCATCTGCCTCCAGTCTCAGCTAGGGACATGGTTTTTAAACCAGGAAGCCCTGAGCTCCAGGCACTTGGCAGCTGTGAAAGGCATCCCAAGGGGAGTACAAAAGTGCAACAACATGGCAGCTTTCACAGCTTTTTCCTTGGCACCATCCCTATACCTAGGCTGATTTATCTGCCTAGGGTTAGGGTTAGGGCTCAGCCTAGGGCTAGGATTTTTTAACAAGGAAGCCCTGAGTTCCAGGCTTACTGCATCTGCCAAAGGCATCCCAAAGGGAGCGCAGAAGGTCCACAACATGGCTGCTTTCACAGCTTTTTCCTTAGGAAGAACCCTAATACCCGGCTGATTTACCTTCCTAGGGTTACTGTTAGGCCTAGGCCTAGGACTTTTAAACCAGGAAGCCCTGTGCTCCAGGCACACTGCAGCTGTTAAAGGCATCCCAAGGGGAGCGCAAAAGTGACACAACTTGGCTGCCTCCACTGCTATTTCCATGAGACCATCCCGAATCATAGGTTGATTTTCCTTCCTAGGCTTAAGGTTTGAGTTAGGCCTAGGGTTAGTGTTCTTTTAACCAGAAAGCCCTGAGTTCCAAGAGCACAGCAGCTGCGAAGGACTACCCAAGAAGAGCGCAGAAGTGCCTCAACATGCCTGCCTCCACAGCTTTTTCTCTGAGGACGTCCCGAAACGAAGGCTGATTTAGAAGCCTCCAGTTTGGGCTAAAGTTGTGGTATTTTACACCAGGAAGCCCTGTGCTCCAAGCACCCTGCAGCTGTGAAAGGCATCCCAAAGGGAGCGCAAAAGTGCCACAACATGGCTGTCTCCACAGCTTTTCCCTTGGGATAATTCCTAAACCCAGGCTGATTTAAATGACCAGTGTTACGGTTAGGGTTAGGGTTACGCCTAGGTGTAGAGCGTTTTAAACCAGCAAGCTCTGAGCTCCAGGCACACGGCAGCTGCGAAAGGCATCCCAAGGGGAGCACAAAAGTGCCAGAAAATGGCTGCCTCCACACGTTTTTATTGGCACCATTGCTAAGCCTAGGCTGAATTACCTGCCTCCAGTCTCAGCTAGGGACATGGTTTTTTAAACCAGGAAGCCCTGAGCTCCAGGCACTTGGCAGCTGTGAAAGGCATCCCAAGGGGAGTACAAAAGTGCAACAACATGGCAGCTTTCACAGCTTTTTCCTTGGCACCATCCCTATACCTAGGCTGATTTATCTGCCTAGGGTTAGGGTTAGGGCTCAGCCTAGGGCTAGGATTTTTTAACAAGGAAGCCCTGAGTTCCAGGCTTCTTGCATCTGCCAAAGGCATCCCAAAGGGAGCGCAGAAGGTCCACAACATGGCTGCTTTCACAGCTTTTTCCTTAGGAAGAACCCTAATACCCGGCTGATTTACCTTCCTAGGGTTACTGTTAGGCTTAGGCCTAGGACTTTTAAACCAGGAAGCCCTGTGCTCCAGGCACACTGCAGCTGTTAAAGGCATCCCAAGGGGAGCGCAAAAGTGACACAACTTGGCTGCCTCCACTGCTTTTCCATGAGACCATCCCGAATCATAGGTTGATTTTCCTTCCTAGGCTTAAGGTTTGAGTTAGGCCTAGGGTTAGTGTTCTTTTAACCAGAAAGCCCTGAGTTCCAAGAACACAGCAGCTGCGAAGGACTACCCAAGAAGAGCGCAGAAGTGCCTCAACATGCCTGCCTCCACAGCTTTTTCTCTGAGGACGTCCCGAAACGAAGGCTGATTTAGAAGCCTCCAGTTTGGGCTAAAGTTGTGGTATTTTACACCAGGAAGCCCTGTGCTCCAAGCACCCTACAGCTGTGAAAGGCATCCCAAGGGAAGCGCAAAAGTGCCACAACATGGCTGTCTCCACAGCTTTTCCCTTGGGATAATTCCTAAACCCAGGCTGATTTAAATGACCAGTGTTACGGTTAGGGTTAGGGTTACGCCTAGGTGTAGAGCTTTTTAAACCAGCAAGCTCTGAGCTCCAGGCACACGGCAGCTGCGAAAGGCATCCCAAGGGGAGCACAAAAGTGCCAGAAAATGGTTGCCTCCACACGTTTTCATTGGCACCATTGCTAAGCCTAGGCTGAATCACCTGCCTCCAGTCTCAGCTAGGGACATGGTTTTTTAAACCAGGAAGCCCTGAGCTCCAGGCACACGGCAGCTGTGAAAGGCATCCCAAGGGGAGTACAAAAGTGCAACAACATGGCAGCTTTCACAGCTTTTTCCTTGGCACCATCCCTATACCTAGGCTGATTTATCTGCCTAGGGTTAGGGTTAGGGCTCAGCCAAGGGCAAGGATTTTTTTAACCAGGAAGCCCTGAGTTCCAGGCTTAATGCATCTGCCAAAGGCATCCCAAAGGGAGTGCAGAAGTGCCACAACACGGCTGCTTTCACAGCTTTTTCCTTAGGAAGAACCCTAATACCCGGCTGATTTACCTTCCTAGGGATACTCATAGGCCTAGGCCTAGGACTTTTAAAACCAGGAAGCCCTGTGCTCCAGGCACACTGCAGCTGTTAAAGGCATCCCAAGGGGAGCGCAAAAGTGACACAACTTGGCTGCCTCCACTGCTTTTCCATGAGACCATCCCGAATCATAGGTTGATTTTCCTTCCTAGGCTTAAGGTTTGAGTTAGGCCTAGGGTTAGTGTTCTTTTAACCAGAAAGCCCTGAGTTCCAAGAACACAGCAGCTGCGAAGGACTACCCAAGAAGAGCGCAGAAGTGCCTCAACATGCCTGCCTCCACAGCTTTTTCTCTGAGGACGTCCCGAAACGAAGGCTGATTTAGAAGCCTCCAGTTTGGGCTAAAGTTGTGGTATTTTACACCAGGAAGCCCTGTGCTCCAAGCACCCTACAGCTGTGAAAGGCATCCCAAGGGGAGCGCAAAAGTGCCACAACATGGCTGTCTCCACAGCTTTTCCCTTGGGATAATTCCTAAACCCAGGCTGATTTAAATGACCAGTGTTACGGTTAGGGTTAGGGTTACGCCTAGGTGTAGAGCTTTTTAAACCAGCAAGCTCTGAGCTCCAGGCACACGGCAGCTGCGAAAGGCATCCCAAGGGGAGCACAAAAGTGCCAGAAAATGGTTGCCTCCACACGTTTTCATTGGCACCATTGCTAAGCCTAGGCTGAATTACCTGCCTCCAGTCTCAGCTAGGGACATGGTTTTTTAAACCAGGAAGCCCTGAGCTCCAGGCACACGGCAGCTGTGAAAGGCATCCCAAGGGGAGTACAAAAGTGCAACAACATGGCAGCTTTCACAGCTTTTTCCTTGGCACCATCCCTATACCTAGGCTGATTTATCTGCCTAGGGTTAGGGTTAGGGCTCAGCCAAGGGCAAGGATTTTTTTAACCAGGAAGCCCTGAGTTCCAGGCTTAATGCATCTGCCAAAGGCATCCCAAAGGGAGTGCAGAAGTGCCACAACACGGCTGCTTTCACAGCTTTTTCCTTAGGAAGAACCCTAATACCCGGCTGATTTACCTTCCTAGGGTTACTGTTAGGCCTAGGCCTAGGACTTTTAAAACCAGGAAGCCCTGTGCTCCAGGCACACTGCAGCTGTAAAAGGCATCCCAAGGGGAGCGCAAAAGTGACACAACTTGGCTGCCTCCACTGCTATTTCCATGAGACCATCCCGAATCATAGGCTGATTTTCCTTCCCAGGCTTAAGGTTTGAGTTAGGCCTAGGGTTAGTGTTCTTTTAACCAGAAAGCCCTGAGTTCCAAGAGCACAGCAGCTGCGAAGGACTACCCAAGAAGAGCGCAGAAGTGCCTCAACATGCCTGCCTCCACAGCTTTTTCCTTGGGGACGTCCCGAAACGAAGGCTGATTTAGAAGCCTCCAGTTTGGGCTAAAGTTGTGGTTTTTTACACCAGGAAGCCCTGTGCTCTAAGCACACTGCAGCTGTGAAAGGCATTCCAAGGGGAGCGCAAAAGTGCCACAACATGGCTGTCTCCACAGCTTTTCCCTTGGGATAATTCCTAAACCCAGGCTGATTTAAATGACCAGTGTTACGGTTAGGGTTAGGGTTACGCCTAGGTGTAGAGGTTTTTAAACCAGCAAGCTCTGAGCTCCAGGCACACGGCAGCTGCGAAAGGCATCCCAAGGGGAGCACAAAAGCGCCAGAAAATGGCTGCCTCCACACGTTTTCATTGGCACCATTGCTAAGCCTAGGCTGAATCACCTGCCTCCAGTCTCAGCTAGGGACATGGATTTTTAAACCAGGAAGCCCTGAGCTCCAGGCACTTGGCAGCTGTGAAAGGCAACCCAAGGAGAGTGCAAAAGTGCAACAACATGGCAGCTTTCACAGCTTTTTCCTTGGCACCATCCCTATACCTAGGCTGATTTATCTGCCTAGGGTTAGGGTTAGGGCTCAGCCAAGGGCAAGGATTTTTTTTAACCAGGAAGCCCTGAGTTCCAGGCTTACTGCATCTGCCAAAGGCATCCCAAAGGGAGCGCAGAAGTGCCACAACATGCTTGCTTTCACAGCTTTTTCCTTAGGAAGAACCCTAATACCAGGCTGATTTACCTTCCAGGGTTACTGTTAGGCCTAGGCCTAGGACTTTTAAAACCAGGAAGCCCTGTGCTCCAGGCACACTGCAGCTGTTAAAGGCATCCCAAGGGGAGCGCAGAAGTGCCACAACACGGCTGCTTTCACAGCTTTTTCCTTAGGAAGAACCCTAATACCCGGCTGATTTACCTTCCTAGGGTTACTGTTAGGCCTAGGCCTAGGACTTTTAAAACCAGGAAGCCCTGTGTTCCAGGCACACTGCAGCTGTTAAAGGCATCCCAAGGGGAGCGCAAAAGTGACACAACTTGGCTGCCTCCACTGCTATTTCCATGAGACCATCCCGAATCATAGGCTGATTTTCCTTCCCAGGCTTAAGGTTTTAGTTAGGCCTAGGGTTAGTGTTCTTTTAACCAGAAAGCCCTGAGTTCCAAGAACACAGCAGCTGCAAAGGACTACCCAAGAAGAGCGCAGAAGTGCCTCAACATGCCTGCCTCCACAGCTTTTTCCTTGGGGACGTCCCGAAACGAAGGCTGATTTAGAAGCCTCCAGTTTGGGCTAAAGTTGTGGTTTTTTACACCAGGAAGCCTTGTGCTCTAAGCACACTGCAGCTGTGAAAGGCATCCCAAGGGGAGCGCAAAAGTGCCACAACATGGCTGTCTCCACAGCTTTTCCCTTGGGATAATTCCTAAACCCAGGCTGATTTAAATGACCAGTGTTACGGTTAGGGTTAGGAATACGCCTAGGTGTAGAGCTTTTTAAACCAGCAAGCTCTGAGCTCCAGGCACACGGCAGCTGCGAAAGGCATCCCAAGGGGAGCACAAAAGTGCCAGAAAATGGCTGCCTCCACACGTTTTCATTGGCACCATTGCTAAGCCTAGGCTGAATCACCTGCCTCCAGTCTCAGCTAGGGACATGGTTTTTTAAACCAGGAAGCCCTGAGCTCCAGGCACACGGCAGCTGTTTAAGGCATCCGAAGGGGAGTACAAAAGTGCAACAACATGGCAGCTTTCACAGCTTTTTCCTTGCCACCATCCCTATACCTAGGCTGATTTATCTGCCTAGGGTTAGGGTTAGGGCTCAGCCTAGGGCTAGGATTTTTTTAACCAGGAAGCCCTGAGTTCCAGGCTTACTGCATCTGCCAAAGGCATCCCAAAGGGAGCGCAGCAGTGCCACAACATGGCTGCTTTCACAGCTTTTTCCTTAGGAGGAACCCTAATACCCGGCTGATTTACCTTCCTAGGGTCACTGTTAGGCCTAGGCCTAGGACTTTTAAAACCAGGAAGCCCTCTGCTCCAGGCACACTGCAGCTGTGAAAGGCATCCCAACGGGAGCGCAAAAGTGCCACAACATGGCTGTCTCCACAGCTTTTCCCTTGGGATAATTCCTAAACCCAGGCTGATTTAAATGACCAGTGTTACGGTTAGGGTTAGGGTTACGCCTAGGTGTAGAGCTTTTTAAACCAGCAAGCTCTGAGCTCCAGGCACACGGCAGCTGCGAAAGGCATCCCAAGGGGAGCACAAAAGTGCCAGAAAATGGCTGCCTCCACACGTTTTCATTGGCACCATTGCTAAGCCTAGGCTGAATCACCTGCCTCCAGTCTCAGCTAGGGACATGGTTTTTTAAACCAGGAAGCCCTGAGCTCCAGGCACACGGCAGCTGTTTAAGGCATCCGAAGGGGAGTTCAAAAGTGCAACAACATGGCAGCTTTCACAGCTTTTTACTTGCCACCATCCCTATACCTAGGCTGATTTATCTGCCTAGGGTTAGGGTTAGGGCTCAGCCTAGGGCTAGGATTTTTTTAACCAGGAAGCCCTGAGTTCCAGGCTTACTGCATCTGCCAAAGGCATCCCAAAGGGAGCGCAGAAGTGCCACAACATGGCTGCTTTCACAGCTTTTTCCTTAGGAGGAACCCTAATACCCGGCTGATTTACCTTCCTAGGGTCACTGTTAGGCCTAGGCCTAGGACTTTTAAAACCAGGAAGCCCTCTGCTCCAGGCACACTGCAGCTGTTAAAGGCATCCCAAGGGGAGCGCAAAAGTGACACAACTTGGCTGCCTCCACTGCTATTTTCATCAGACCATCCCGAATCATAGGCTGATTTTCCTTCCTAGGCTTAAGGTTTGAGTTAGGCCTAGGGTTAGTGTTCTTTTAACCAGAAAGCCCTGAGTTCCAAGAACACAGCAGCTGCGAAGGACAACCCAGAAGAGCGCAGAAGTGCCTCAACATGCCTGCCTCCACAGCTTTTTCCTTGGGGACGTCCCGAAACGAAGGCTGATTTAGAAGCCTCCAGTTTGGGCTAAAGTTGTGGTTTTTTACACCAGGAAGCCCTGTGCTCCAAGCTCACTGCAGCTGTGAAAGGCATCCCAAGGGGAGCGCAAAAGTGCCACAACATGGCTGTCTCCACAGCTTTTCCCTTGGGATAATTCCTAAACCCAGGCTGATATAAATGACCAGTGTTACGGTTAGGGTTAGGGTTACGCCTAGGTGTAGAGCTTTTTAAACCAGCAAGCTCTGAGCTCCAGGCACACGGCAGCTGCGAAAGGCATCCCAAGGGGAGCACAAAAGTGCCAGAAAATGGCTGCCTCCACACGTTTTTATTGGCACCATTGCTAAGCCTAGGCTGAATTACCTGCCTCCAGTCTCAGCTAGGGACATGGTTTTTTAAACCAGGAAGCCCTGAGATCCAGGCACACGGCAGCTGTGAAAGGCATCCCAAGGGGAGTACAAAAGTGCAACAACATGGCAGCTTTCACAGCTTTTTCCTTGGCACCATCCCTATACCTAGGCTGATTTATCTGCCTAGGGTTAGGGTTAGGGCTCAGCCTAGGGCTAGGATTTTTTAACCAGGAAGCCCTGAGTTCCAGGCTTACTGCATCTGCCAAAGGCATCCCAAAGGGAGCGCAGAAGTGCCACAACATGGCTGCTTTCACAGCTTTTTCCTTAGGAAGAACCCTAATACCCGGCTGATTTACCTTCCTAGGGTTACTGTTAGGCTTAGGCCTAGGACTTTTAAAACCAGGAAGCCCTGTGCTCCAGGCACACTGCAGCTGTGAAAGGCATCCCAAGGGGAGCGCAAAAGTGACACAACTTGGCTGCCTCCACTGCTATTTCCATGAGAGCATCCCGAATCATAGGCTGATTTTCCTTCCTAGGCTTAAGGTTTGAGTTAGGCCTAGGGTTAGTGTTCTTTTAACCAGAAAGCCCTGAGTTCCAAGAGCACAGCAGCTGCGAAGGACTACCCAAGAAGAGCGCAGAAGTGCCTCAACATGCCAGCCTCCACAGCTTTTTCCTTGGGGACGTCCCGAAACGAAGGCTGATTTAGAAGCCTCCAGTTTGGGCTAAAGTTGTGGTATTTTACACAAGGAAGCCCTGTGCTCCAAGCACCCTGCAGCTGTGAAAGGCATCCCAAGGGGAGTACAAAAGTGCAACAACATGGCAGCTTTCACAGCTTTTTCCTTGGCACCATCCCTATACCTAGTCTGATTTATCTGCCTAGGGTTAGGGTTAGGGCTCAGCCAAGGGCTAGGATTTTTTTAACCAGGAAGCCCTGTGCTCCAAGCTCACTGCAGCTGTGAAAGGCATCCCAAGGGGAGCGCAAAAGTGCCACAACATGGCTGTCTCCACAGCTTTTCCCTTGGGATAATTCCTAAACCCAGGCTGATTTAAATGACCAGTGTTACGGTTAGGGTTAGGGTTACGCCTAGGTGTAGAGGTTTTTAAACCAGCAAGCTCTGAGCTCCAGGCACACGGCAGCTGCGAAAGGCATCCCAAGGAGAGCACAAAAGCGCCAGAAAATGGCTGCCTCCACACGTTTTCATTGGCACCATTGCTAAGCCTAGGCTGAATCACCTGCCTCCAGTCTCAGCTAGGGACATGGATTTTTAAACCAGGAAGCCCTGAGCTCCAGGCACTTGGCAGCCGTGAAAGGCAACCCAAGGAGAGTGCAAAAGTGCAACAACATGGCAGCTTTCACAGCTTTTTCCTTGGCACCATCCCTATACCTAGGCTGATTTATCTGCCTAGGGTTA
Organism: Ammospiza nelsoni; assembly: GCF_027579445.1. Taxonomy (NCBI): domain Eukaryota; kingdom Metazoa; phylum Chordata; class Aves; order Passeriformes; family Passerellidae; genus Ammospiza; species Ammospiza nelsoni. The sequence continues at coordinate 1,924,085 of NW_026683189.1, read as the reverse complement.
GGGTTAGGGCTCAGCCAAGGGCAAGGATTTTTTTTAACCAGGAAGCCCTGAGTTCCAGGCTTACTGCATCTGCCAAAGGCATCCCAAAGGGAGCGCAGAAGTGCGACAACATGCCTGCTTTCACAGCTTTTTCCTTAGGAAGAACCCTAATACCCGGCTGATTTACCTTCCTAGGGTTACTGTTAGGCTTAGGCCTAGGACTTTTAAAACCAGGAAGCCCTGTGCTCCAGGCACACTGCAGCTGTTAAAGGCATCCCAAGGGGAGCGCAGAAGTGCCACAACACGGCTGCTTTCACAGCTTTTTCCTTAGGAAGAACCCTAATACCCGGCTGATTTACCTTCCTAGGGTTACTGTTAGGCCTAGGCCTAGGACTTTTAAAACCAGGAAGCCCTGTGTTCCAGGCACACTGCAGCTGTTAAAGGCATCCCAAGGGGAGCGCAAAAGTGACACAACTTGGCTGCCTCCACTGCTATTTCCATGAGACCATCCCGAATCATAGGCTGATTTTCCTTCCCAGGCTTAAGGTTTTAGTTAGGCCTAGGGTTAGTGTTCTTTTAACCAGAAAGCCCTGAGTTCCAAGAACACAGCAGCTGCAAAGGACTACCCAAGAAGAGCGCAGAAGTGCCTCAACATGCCTGCCTCCACAGCTTTTTCCTTGGGGACGTCCCGAAACGAAGGCTGATTTAGAAGCCTCCAGTTTGGGCTAAAGTTGTGGTTTTTTACACCAGGAAGCCTTGTGCTCTAAGCACACTGCAGCTGTGAAAGGCATCCCAAGGGGAGTACAAAAGTGCAACAACATGGCAGCTTTCACAGCTTTTTCCTTGGCACCATCCCTATACCTAGTCTGATTTATCTGCCTAGGGTTAGGGTTAGGGCTCAGCCTAGGGCTAGGATTTTTTTAACCAGGAAGCCCTGAGTTCCAGGCTTACTGCATCTGCCAAAGGCATCCCAAAGGGAGCGCAGAAGTGCCACAACATGGCTGCTTTCACAGCTTTTTCCTTAGGAGGAACCCTAATACCCGGCTGATTTACCTTCCTAGGGTCACTGTTAGGCCTAGGCCTAGGACTTTTAAAACCAGGAAGCCCTCTGCTCCAGGCACACTGCAGCTGTGAAAGGCATCCCAAGGGGAGCGCAAAAGTGCCACAACATGGCTGTCTCCACAGCTTTTCCCTTGGGATAATTCCTAAACCCAGGCTGATTTAAATGACCAGTGTTACGGTTAGGGTTAGGGTTACGCCTAGGTGTAGAGCTTTTTAAACCAGCAAGCTCTGAGCTCCAGGCACACGGCAGCTGCGAAAGGCATCCCAAGGGGAGCACAAAAGTGCCAGAAAATGGCTGCCTCCACACGTTTTCATTGGCACCATTGCTAAGCCTAGGCTGAATCACCTGCCTCCAGTCTCAGCTAGGGACATGGTTTTTTAAACCAGGAAGCCCTGAGCTCCAGGCACACGGCAGCTGTTTAAGGCATCCGAAGGGGAGTTCAAAAGTGCAACAACATGGCAGCTTTCACAGCTTTTTCCTTGGCACCATCCCTATACCTAGGCTGATTTATCTGCCTAGGGTTAGGGTTAGGGCTCAGCCTAGGGCTAGGATTTTTTTAACCAGGAAGCCCTGAGTTCCAGGCTTACTGCATCTGCCATAGGCATCCCAAAGGGAGCGCAGAAGTGCCACAACATGGCTGCTTTCACAGCTTTTTCCTTAGGAGGAACCCTAATACCATGCTGATTTACCTTCCTAGGGTCACTGTTAGGCCTAGGCCTAGGACTTTTAAAACCAGGAAGCCCTCTGCTCCAGGCACACTGCAGCTGTTAAAGGCATCCCAAGGGGAGCGCAAAAGTGACACAACTTGGCTGCCTCCACTGCTATTTCCATGAGACCATCCCGAATCATAGGCTGATTTTCCTTCCTAGGCTTAAGGTTTGAGTTAGGCCTAGGGTTAGTGTTCTTTTAACCAGGAAGCCCTGAGTTCCAAGAACACAGCAGCTGCGAAGGACAACCCAGAAGAGCGCAGAAGTGCCTCAACATGCCTGCCTCCACAGCTTTTTCCTTGGGGACGTCCCGAAACGAAGGCTGATTTAGAAGCCTCCAGTTTGGGCTAAAGTTGTGGTTTTTTACACCAGGAAGCCCTGTGCTCCAAGCTCACTGCAGCTGTGAAAGGCATCCCAAGGGGAGCGCAAAAGTGCCACAACATGGCTGTCTCCACAGCTTTTCCCTTGGGATAATTCCTAAACCCAGGCTGATTTAAATGACCAGTGTTACGGTTAGGGTTAGGGTTACGCCTAGGTGTAGAGCTTTTTAAACCAGCAAGCTCTGAGCTCCAGGCACATGGCAGCTGCGAAAGGCATCCCAAGGGGAGCACAAAAGTGCCAGAAAATGGCTGCCTCCACACGTTTTTATTGGCACCATTGCTAAGCCTAGGCTGAATTACCTGCCTCCAGTCTCAGCTAGGGACATGGTTTTTTAAACCAGGAAGCCCTGAGCTCCAGGCACACGGCAGCTGTGAAAGGCATCCCAATGGGAGTACAAAAGTGCAACAACATGGCAGCTTTCACAGCTTTTTCCTTGGCACCATCCCTATACCTAGGCTGATTTATCTGCCTAGGGTTAGGGTTAGGGCTCAGCCTAGGGCTAGGATTTTTTAACCAGGAAGCCCTGAGTTCCAGGCTTACTGCATCTGCCAAAGGCATCCCAAAGGGAGCGCAGAAGTGCCACAACATGGCTGCTTTCACAGCTTTTTCCTTAGGAAGAACCCTAATACCCGGCTGATTTACCTTCCTAGGGTTACTGTTAGGCCTAGGCCTAGGACTTTTAAAACCAGGAAGCCCTGTGCTCCAGGCACACTGCAGCTGTGAAAGGCATCCCAAGGGGAGCGCAAAAGTGACACAACTTGGCTGCCTCCACTGCTATTTCCATGAGACCATCCCGAATCATAGGCTGATTTTCCTTCCTAGGCTTAAGGTTTGAGTTAGGCCTAGGGTTAGTGTTCTTTTAACCAGAAAGCCCTGAGTTCCAAGAGCACAGCAGCTGCGAAGGACTACCCAAGAAGAGCGCAGAAGTGCCTCAACATGCCAGCCTCCACAGCTTTTTCCTTGGGGACGTCCCGAAACGAAGGCTGATTTAGAAGCCTCCAGTTTGGGCTAAAGTTGTGGTATTTTACACCAGGAAGCCCTGTGCTCCAAGCACCCTGCAGCTGTGAAAGGCATCCCAAGGGGAGTACAAAAGTGCAACAACATGGCAGCTTTCACAGCTTTTTCCTTGGCACCATCCCTATACCTAGTCTGATTTATCTGCCTAGGGTTAGGGTTAGGGCTCAGCCAAGGTCTAGGATTTTTTTAACCAGGAAGCCCTGTGCTCCAAGCTCACTGCAGCTGTGAAAGGCATCCCAAGGGGAGCGCAAAAGTGCCACAACATGGCTGTCTCCACAGCCTTTCCCTTGGGATAATTCCTAAACCCAGGCTGATTTAAATGACCAGTGTTACGGTTAGGGTTAGGAATACGCCTAGGTGTAGAGCTTTTTAAACCAGGAAGCCCTGAGCTCCAGGCACACGGCAGCTGCGAAAGGCATCCCAAAGGGAGTACAAAAGTGCAACAACATGGCAGCTTTCACAGCTTTTTCCTTGGCACCATCCCTATACCTAGTCTGATTTATCTGCCTAGGGTTAGGGTTAGGGCTCAGCCTAGGGCTAGGATTTTTTAACCAGGACGCCCTGAGTTCCAGGCTTACTGCATCTGCCAAAGGCATCCCAAAGGGAGCGCAGAAGGTCCACAACATGGCTGCTTTCACAGCTTTTTCCTTAGGAAGAACCCTAATACCCGGCTGATTTACCTTCCTAGGGTTACTGTTAGGCCTAGGCCTAGGACTTTAAAACCAGGAAGCCCTGTGCTCCAGGCACACTGCAGCTGTTAAAGGCATCCCAAGGGGAGCGCAAAAGTGACACAACTTGGCTGCCTCCACTGCTATTTCCATGAGACCATCCCGAATCATAGGTTGATTTTCCTTCCTAGGCTTAAGGTTTGAGTTAGGCCTAGGGTTAGTGTTCTTTTAACCAGAAAGCCCTGAGTTCCAAGAACACAGCAGCTGCGAAGGACTACCCAAGAAGAGCGCAGAAGTGCCTCAACATGCCTGCCTCCACAGCTTTTTCCTTGGGGACGTCCCGAAACGAAGGCTGATTTAGAAGCCTCCAGTTTGGGCTAAAGTTGTGGTTTTTTACACCAGGAAGCCCTGTGCTCCAAGCACACTGCAGCTGTGAAAGGCATCCCAAGGGGAGCGCAAAAGTGCCACAACATGGCTGTCTCCACAGCTTTTCCCTTGGGATAATTCCTAAACCCAGGCTGATTTAAATGACCAGTGTTACGGTTAGGGTTAGGGTTATGCCTAGGTGTAGAGCTTTTTAAACCAGCAAGCTCTGAGCTCCAGGCACACGGCAGCTGCGAAAGGCATCCCAAGGGAAGCACAAAATTGCCAGAAAATGGCTGCCTCCACACGTTTTCATTGGCACCATTGCTAAGCCTAGGCTGAATTACCTGCCTCCAGTCTCAGCTAGGGACATGGTTTTTTAAACTAGGAAGCCCTGAGCTCCAGGCACACGGCAGCTGTTTAAGGCATCCCAAGGGGAGTACAAAAGTGCAACAACATGGCAGCTTTCACAGCTTTTTCCTTGGCACCATCCCTATACCTAGGCTGATTTATCTGCCTAGGGTTAGGGTTAGGGCTCAGCCAAGGGCTAGGATTTTTTTAACCAGGAAGCCCTGAGTTCCAGGCTTACTGCATCTGCCAAAGGCATCCCAAAGGGAGTGCAGAAGTGCCACAACATGGCTGCTTTCACAGCTTTTTCCTTAGGAAGAACCCTAATACCCGGCTGATTTACCTTCCTAGGGTTACTGTTAGGCTTAGGCCTAGGACTTTTAAACCAGGAAGCCCTGTGCTCCAGGCACACTGCAGCTGTTAAAGGCATCCCAAGGGGAGCGCAGAAGTGCCACAACACGGCTGCTTTCACAGCTTTTTCCTTAGGAAGAACCCTAATACCCGGCTGATTTACCTTCCTAGGGTTACTGTTAGGCCTAGGCCTAGGACTTTTAAAACCAGGAAGCCCTGTGTTCCAGGCACACTGCAGCTGTTAAAGGCATCCCAAGGGGAGCGCAAAAGTGACACAACTTGGCTGCCTCCACTGCTATTTCCATGAGACCATCCCGAATCATAGGTTGATTTTCCTTCCTAGGCTTAAGGTTTGAGTTAGGCCTAGGGTTAGTGTTCTTTTAACCAGAAAGCCCTGAGTTCCAAGAGCACAGCAGCTGCGAAGGACTACCCAAGAAGAGCGCAGAAGTGCCTCAACATGCCTGCCTCCACAGCTTTTTCTCTGAGGACGTCCCGAAACGAAGGCTGATTTAGAAGCCTCCAGTTTGGGCTAAAGTTGTGGTATTTTACACCAGGAAGCCCTGTGCTCCAAGCACCCTGCAGCTGTGAAAGGCATCCCAAGGGGAGCGCAAAAGTGCCACAACATGGCTGTCTCCACAGCTTTTCCCTTGGGATAATTCCTAAACCCAGGCTGATTTAAATGACCAGTGTTACGGTTAGGGTTAGGGTTACGCCTAGGTGTATAGCTTTTTAAACCAGCAAGCTCTGAGCTCCAGGCACACGGCAGCTGCGAAAGGCATCCCAAGGGGAGCACAAAAGTGCCAGAAAATGGCTGCCTCCACACGTTTTCATTGGCACCATTGCTAAGCCTAGGCTGAATCACCTGCCTCCAGTCTCAGCTAGGGACATGGTTTTTTAAACCAGGAAGCCCTGAGCTCCAGGCACACGGCAGCTGTTTAAGGCATCCGAAGGGGAGTTCAAAAGTGCAACAACATGGCAGCTTTCACAGCTTTTTACTTGCCACCATCCCTATACCTAGGCTGATTTATCTGCCTAGGGTTAGGGTTAGGGCTCAGCCTAGGGCTAGGATTTTTTTAACCAGGAAGCCCTGAGTTCCAGGCTTACTGCATCTGCCAAAGGCATCCCAAAGGGAGCGCAGAAGTGCCACAACATGGCTGCTTTCACAGCTTTTTCCTTAGGAGGAACCCTAATACCCGGCTGATTTACCTTCCTAGGGTCACTGTTAGGCCTAGGCCTAGGACTTTTAAAACCAGGAAGCCCTCTGCTCCAGGCACACTGCAGCTGTTAAAGGCATCCCAAGGGGAGCGCAAAAGTGACACAACTTGGCTGCCTCCACTGCTATTTCCATGAGACCATCCCGAATCATAGGGTGATTTTCCTTCCTAGGCTTAAGGTTTGAGTTAGGCCTAGGGTTAGTGTTCTTTTAACCAGAAAGCCCTGAGTTCCAAGAACACAGCAGCTGCGAAGGACAACCCAGAAGAGCGCAGAAGTGCCTCAACATGCCTGCCTCCACAGCTTTTTCCTTGGGGACGTCCCGAAACGAAGGCTGATTTAGAAGCCTCCAGTTTGGGCTAAAGTTGTGGTTTTTTACACCAGGAAGCCCTGTGCTCCAAGCTCACTGCAGCTGTGAAAGGCATCCCAAGGGGAGCGCAAAAGTGCCACAACATGGCTGTCTCCACAGCTTTTCCCTTGGGATAATTCCTAAACCCAGGCTGATTTAAATGACCAGTGTTACGGTTAGGGTTAGGAATACGCCTAGGTGTAGAGCTTTTTAAACCAGCAAGCTCTGAGCTCCAGGCACACGGCAGCTGCAAAAGGCATCCCAAGGGGAGCACAAAAGTGCCAGAAAATGGCTGCCTCCACACGTTTTTATTGGCACCATTGCTAAGCCTAGGCTGAATTACCTGCCTCCAGTCTCAGCTAGGGACATGGTTTTTTAAACCAGGAAGCCCTGAGCTCCAGGCACACGGCAGCTGTGAAAGGCATCCCAATGGGAGTACAAAAGTGCAACAACATGGCAGCTTTCACAGCTTTTTCCTTGGCACCATCCCTATACCTAGGCTGATTTATCTGCCTAGGGTTAGGGTTAGGGCTCAGCCTAGGGCTAGGATTTTTTAACCAGGAAGCCCTGAGTTCCAGGCTTACTGCATCTGCCAAAGGCATCCCAAAGGGAGCGCAGAAGTGCCACAACATGGCTGTTTTCACAGCTTTTTCCTTAGGAAGAACCCTAATACCCGGCTGATTTACCTTCCTAGGGTTACTGTTAGGCCTAGGCCTAGGACTTTTAAAACCAGGAAGCCCTGTGCTCCAGGCACACTGCAGCTGTTAAAGGCATCCCAAGGGGAGCGCAAAAGTGACACAACTTGGCTGCCTCCACTGCTATTTCCATGAGACCATCCCGAATCATAGGGTGATTTTCCTTCCTAGGCTTAAGGTTTGAGTTAGGCCTAGGGTTAGTGTTCTTTTAACCAGAAAGCCCTGAGTTCCAAGAGCACAGCAGCTGCGAAGGACTACCCAAGAAGAGCGCAGAAGTGCCTCAACATGCCAGCCTCCACAGCTTTTTCCTTGGGGACGTCCCGAAACGAAGGCTGATTTAGAAGCCTCCAGTTTGGGCTAAAGTTGTGGTATTTTACACCAGGAAGCCCTGTGCTCCAAGCACCCTGCAGCTGTGAAAGGCATCCCAAGGGGAGTACAAAAGTGCAACAACATGGCAGCTTTCACAGCTTTTTCCTTGGCACCATCCCTATACCTAGTCTGATTTATCTGTCTAGGGTTAGGGTTAGGGCTCAGCCAAGGGCTAGGATTTTTTTAACCAGGAAGCCCTGTGCTCCAAGCTCACTGCAGCTGTGAAAGGCATCCCAAGGGGAGCACAAAAGTGCCACAACATGGCTGTCTCCACAGCTTTTCCCTTGGGATAATTCCTAAACCCAGGCTGATTTAAATGACCAGTGTTACGGTTAGGGTTAGGAATACGCCTAGGTGTAGAGCTTTTTAAACCAGGAAGCCCTGAGCTCCAGGCACACGGCAGCTGTGAAAGGCATCCCAAGGGGAGTACAAAAGTGCAACAACATGGCAGCTTTCACAGCTTTTTCCTTGGCACCATCCCTATACCTAGGCTGATTTATCTGCCTAGGGTTAGGGTTAGGGCTCAGGCTAGGGACATGGATTTTTTAACAAGGAAGCCGTGAGTTCCAGGCTTACTGCATCTGCCAAAGGCATCCCAAAGGGAGTGCAGAAGTGCCACAACATGCCTGCTTTCACAGCTTTTTCCTTAGGAAGAACCCTAATACCCGGCTGATTTACCTTCCTAGGGTTACTGTTAGGCTTAGGCCTAGAACTTTTAAACCAGGAAGCCCTGTGCTCCAGGCACACTGCAGCTGTTAAAGGCATCCCAAGGGGAGCGCAGAAGTGCCACAACACGGCTGCTTTCACAGCTTTTTCCTTAGGAAGAACACTAATACCCGGCTGATTTACCTTCCTAGGGTTACTGTTAGGCCTAGGCCTAGGACTTTTAAAACCAGGAAGCCCTGTGCTCCAGGCACACTGCAGCTGTTAAAGGCATCCCAAGGGGAGCGCAAAAGTGACACAACTTGGCTGCCTCCACTGCTATTTCCATGAGACCATCCCGAATCATAGGCTGATTTTCCTTCCCAGGCTTAAGGTTTTAGTTAGGCCTAGGGTTAGTGTTCTTTTAACCAGAAAGCCCTGAGTTCCAAGAACACAGCAGCTGCGAAGGACTACCCAAGAAGAGCGCAGAAGTGCCTCAACATGCCTGCCTCCACAGCTTTTTCTTTGAGGACGTCCCGAAACGAAGGCTGATTTAGAAGCCTCCAGTTTGGGCTAAAGTTGTGGTTTTCTACACCAGGAAGCCTTGTGCTCTAAGCACACTGCAGCTGTGAAAGGCATCCCAAGGGGAGCGCAAAAGTGCCACAACATGGCTGTCTCCACAGCTTTTCCCTTGGGATAATTCCTAAACCCAGGCTGATTTAAATGACCAGTGTTACGGTTAGGGTTAGGGTTACGCCTAGGTGTAGAGCTTTTTAAACCAGCAAGCTCTGAGCTCCAGGCACACGGCAGCTGCGAAAGGCATCCCAAGGGGAGCACAAAAGTGCCAGAAAATGGCTGCCTCCACACGTTTTCATTGGCACCATTGCTAAGCCTAGGCTGAATCACCTGCCTCCAGTCTCAGCTAGGGACATGGTTTTTAAACCAGGAAGCCCTGAGCTCCAGGCACTTGGCAGCTGTGAAAGGCATCCCAAGGGGAGTACAAAAGTGCAACAACATGGCAGCTTTCACAGCTTTTTCCTTGGCACCATCCCTATACCTAGGCTGATTTATCTGCCTAGGGTTAGGGTTAGGGCTCAGCCTAGGGCAAGGATTTTTTAACAAGGAAGCCCTGAGTTCCAGGCTTACTGCATCTGCCAAAGGCATCCCAAAGGGAGCGCAGAAGGTCCACAACATGGCTGCTTTCACAGCTTTTTCCTTAGGAAGAACCCTAATACCCGGCTGATTTACCTTCCTAGGGTTACTGTTAGGCCTAGGCCTAGGACTTTTAAACCAGGAAGCCCTGTGCTCCAGGCACACTGCAGCTGTTAAAGGCATCCCAAGGGGAGCACAAAAGTGACACAACTTGGCTGCCTCCACTGCTATTTCCATGAGACCATCCCGAATCATAGGTTGATTTTCCTTCCTAGGCTTAAGGTTTGAGTTAGGCCTAGGGTTAGTGTTCTTTTAACCAGAAAGCCCTGAGTTCCAAGAGCACAGCAGCTGCGAAGGACTACCCAAGAAGAGCGCAGAAGTGCCTCAACATGCCTGCCTCCACAGCTTTTTCTCTGAGGACGTCCCGAAACGAAGGCTGATCTAGAAGCCTCCAGTTTGGGACAAAGTTGTGGTTTTTTACACCAGGAAGCCCTGTGCTCCAAGCACACTGCAGCTGTGAAAGGCATCCCAAGGGGAGCGCAAAAGTGCCACAACATGGCTGTCTCCACAGCTTTTCCCTTGGGATAATTCCTAAACCCAGGCTGATTTAAATGACCAGTGTTACGGTTAGGGTTAGGGTTACGCCTAGGTGTAGAGCTTTTTAAACCAGCAGCTCTGAGCTCCAGGCACACGGCAGCTGCGAAAGGCATCCCAAGGGGAGCACAAAAGTGCCAGAAAATGGCTGCCTCCACACGTTTTTATTGGCACCATTGCTAAGCCTAGGCTGAATTACCTGCCTCCAGTCTCAGCTAGGGACATGGTTTTTTAAACCAGGAAGCCCTGAGCTCCAGGCACTTGGCAGCTGTGAAAGGCATCCCAAGGGGAGTACAAAAGTGCAACAACATGGCAGCTTTCACAGCTTTTTCCTTGGCACCATCCCTATACCTAGGCTGATTTATCTGCCTAGGGTTAGGGTTAGGGCTCAGCCTAGGGCTAGGATTTTTTAACCAGGAAGCCCTGAGTTCCAGGCTTACTGCATCTGCCAAAGGCATCCCAAAGGGAGCGCAGAAGGTCCACAACATGGCTGCTTTCACAGCTTTTTCCTTAGGAAGAACCCTAATACCCGGCTGATTTACCTTCCTAGGGTTACTGTTAGGCCTAGGCCTAGGACTTTAAAACCAGGAAGCCCTGTGCTCCAGGCACACTGCAGCTGTTAAAGGCATCCCAAGGGGAGCGCAAAAGTGACACAACTTGGCTGCCTCCACTGCTATTTCCATGAGACCATCCCGAATCATAGGTTGATTTTCCTTCCTAGGCTTAAGGTTTGAGTTAGGCCTAGGGTTAGTGTTCTTTTAACCAGAAAGCCCTGAGTTCCAAGAACACAGCAGCTGCGAAGGACTACCCAAGAAGAGCGCAGAAGTGCCTCAACATGACTGCCTCCACAGCTTTTTCTTTGAGGACGTCCCGAAACGAAGGCTGATTTAGAAGCCTCCAGTTTAGGCTAAAGTTGTGGTTTTTTACACCAGGAAGCCCTGTGCTCTAAGCACACTGCAGCTGTGAAAGGCATCCCAAGGGGAGCGCAAAAGTGCCACAACATGGCTGTCTCCACAGCTTTTCCCTTGGGATAATTCCTAAACCCAGGCTGATTTAAATGACCAGTGTTACGGTTAGGGTTAGGGTTATGCCTAGGTGTAGAGCTTTTTAAACCAGCAAGCTCTGAGCTCCAGGCACACGGCAGCTGCGAAAGGCATCCCAAGGGAAGCACAAAATTGCCAGAAAATGGCTGCCTCCACACGTTTTCATTGGCACCATTGCTAAGCCTAGGCTGAATTACCTGCCTCCAGTCTCAGCTAGGGACATGGTTTTTAAACTAGGAAGCCCTGAGCTCCAGGCACACGGCAGCTTTTAAGGCATCCGAAGGGGAGTTCAAAAGTGCAACAACATGGCAGCTTTCACAGCTTTTTACTTGGCACCATCCCTATACCTAGGCTGATTTATCTGCCTAGGGTTAGGGTTAGGGCTCAGCCAAGGGCTAGGATTTTTTTAACCAGGAAGCCCTGTGCTCCAGGCACACTGCAGCTGTTAAAGGCATCCCAAGGGGAGAGCAAAAGTGACACAACTTGGCTGCCTCCACTGCTATTTCCATGAGACCATCCCGAATCATAGGTTGATTTTCCTTCCTAGGCTTAAGGTTTGAGTTAGGCCTAGGGTTAGTGTTCTTTTAACCAGAAAGCCCTGAGTTCCAAGAGCACAGCAGCTGCGAAGGACTACCCAAGAAGAGCGCAGAAGTGCCTCAACATGCCTGCCTCCACAGCTTTTTCTTTGAGGACGTCCCGAAACGAAGGCTGATTTAGAAGCCTCCAGTTTGGGCTAAAGTTGTGGTATTTTACACCAGGAAGCCCTGTGCTCCAAGCACCCTGCAGCTGTGAAAGGCATCCCAAGGGGAGTACAAAAGTGCAACAACATGGCAGCTTTCACAGCTTTTTCCTTGGCACCATCCCTATACCTAGTCTGATTTATCTGCCTAGGGTTAGGGTTAGGGCTCAGCCAAGGGCTAGGATTTTTTTAACCAGGAAGCCCTGTGCTCCAAGCTCACTGCAGCTGTGAAAGGCATCCCAAGGGGAGCGCAAAAGTGCCACAACATGGCTGTCTCCACAGCTTTTCCCTTGGGATAATTCCTAAACCCAGGCTGATTTAAATGACCAGTGTTACGGTTAGGGTTAGGGTTACGCCTAGGTGTAGAGGTTTTTAAACCAGCAAGCTCTGAGCTCCAGGCACACGGCAGCTGCGAAAGGCATCCCAAGGGGAGCACAAAAGCGCCAGAAAATGGCTGCCTCCACACGTTTTCATTGGCACCATTGCTAAGCCTAGGCTGAATCACCTGCCTCCAGTCTCAGCTAGGGACATGGATTTTTAAACCAGGAAGCCCTGAGCTCCAGGCTTAATGCATCTGCCAAAGGCATCCCAAAGGGAGCGCAGAAGTGCCACAACATGCCTGCTTTCACAGCTTTTTCCTTAGGAAGAACCCTAATACCCGGCTGATTTACCTTCCTAGGGTTACTGTTAGGCTTAGGCCTAGGACTTTTAAACCAGGAAGCCCTGTGCTCCAGGCACACTGCAGCTGTTAAAGGCATCCCAAGGGGAGCGCAGAAGTGCCACAACACGGCTGCTTTCACAGCTTTTTCCTTAGGAAGAACCCTAATACCCGGCTGATTTACCTTCCTAGGGTTACTGTTAGGCCTAGGCCTAGGACTTTTAAAACCAGGAAGCCCTGTGTTCCAGGCACACTGCAGCTGTTAAAGGCATCCCAAGGGGAGCGCAAAAGTGACACAACTTGGCTGCCTCCACTGCTATTTCCATGAGACCATCCCGAATCATAGGCTGATTTTCCTTCCCAGGCTTAAGGTTTTAGTTAGGCCTAGGGTTAGTGTTCTTTTAACCAGAAAGCCCTGAGTTCCAAGAACACAGCAGCTGCGAAGGACTACCCAAGAAGAGCGCAGAAGTGCCTCAACATGCCTGCCTCCACAGCTTTTTCTTTGAGGACGTCCCGAAACGAAGGCTGATTTAGAAGCCTCCAGTTTGGGCTAAAGTTGTGGTTTTTTACACCAGGAAGCCTTGTGCTCTAAGCACCCTGCAGCTGTGAAAGGCATCCCAATGGGAGCGCAAAAGTGCCACAACATGGCTGTCTCCACAGCTTTTCCCTTGGGATAATTCCTAAACCCAGGCTGATTTAAATGACCAGTGTTACGGTTAGGGTTAGGGTTACGCCAAGGTGTAGAGCTTTTTAAACCAGCAAGCTCTGAGCTCCAGGCACACGGCAGCTGCGAAAGGCATCCCAAGGGGAGCACAAAAGTGCCAGAAAATGGCTGCCTCCACACGTTTTTATTGGCACCATTGCTAAGCCTAGGCTGAATCACCTGCCTCCAGTCTCAGCTAGGGACATGGTTTTTAAACCAGGAAGCCCTGAGCTCCAGGCACACTGCAGCTGTGAAAGGCATCCCAAGGGGAGTACAAAAGTGCAACAACATGGCAGCTTTCACAGCTTTTTCCTTGGCACCATCCCTATACCTAGGCTGATTTATCTGCCTAGGGTTAGGGTTAGGGCTCAGCCTAGGGCTAGGATTTTTTTAAGCAGGAAGCCCTGAGTTCCAGGCTTACTGCATCTGCCAAAGGCATCCCAAAGGGAGCGCAGAAGGTCCACAACATGGCTGCTTTCACAGCTTTTTCCTTAGGAAGAACCCTAATACCCGGCTGATTTACCTTCCTAGGGTTACTGTTAGGCCTAGGCCTAGGCCTTTTAAACCAGGAAGCCCTGTGCTCCAGGCACACTGCAGCTGTTAAAGGCATCCCAAGGGGAGCGCAAAAGTGACACAACTTGGCTGCCTCCACTGCTATTTCCATGAGACCATCCCGAATCATAGGTTGATTTTCCTTCCTAGGCTTAAGGTTTGAGTTAGGCCTATGGTTAGTGTTCTTTTAACCAGAAAGCCCTGAGTTCCAAGAGCACAGCAGCTGCGAAGGACTACCCAAGAAGAGCGCAGAAGTGCCTCAACATGCCTGCCTCCACAGCTTTTTCTCTGAGGACGTCCCGAAACGAAGGCTGATTTAGAAGCCTCCAGTTTGGGCTAAAGTTGTGGTATTTTACACCAGGAAGCCCTGTGCTCCAAGCACCCTGCAGCTGTGAAAGGCATCCCAAGGGGAGCGCAAAAGTGCCACAACATGGCTGTCTCCACAGCTTTTCCCTTGGGATAATTCCTAAACCCAGGCTGATTTAAATGACCAGTGTTACGGTTAGGGTTAGGGTTACGCCTAGGTGTAGAGCTTTTTAAACCAGCAAGCTCTGAGCTCCAGGCACACGGCAGCTGCGAAAGGCATCCCAAGGGGAGCACAAAAGTGCCAGAAAATGGCTGCCTCCACACGTTTTTATTGGCACCATTGCTAAGCCTAGGCTGAATTACCTGCCTCCAGTCTCAGCTAGGGACATGGTTTTATAAACCAGGAAGCCCTGAGCTCCAGGCACACGGCAGCTGTGAAAGGCATCCTAAGGGGAGTACAAAAGTGCAACAACATGGCAGCTTTCACAGCTTTTTCCTTGGCACCATCCCTATACCTAGGCTGATTTATCTGCCTAGGCTTAGGGTTAGGGCTCAGCCAAGGGCAAGGATTTTTTTAACCAGGAAGCCCTGAGTTCCAGGCTTAATGCATCTGCCAAAGGCATCCCAAAGGGAGTGCAGAAGTGCCACAACACGGCTGCTTTCACAGCTTTTTCCTTAGGAAGAACCCTAATACCCGGCTGATTTACCTTCCTAGGGTTACTGTTAGGCCTAGGCCTAGGACTTTTAAAACCAGGAAGCCCTGTGCTCCAGGCACACTGCAGCTGTAAAAGGCGTCCCAAGGGGAGCGCAAAAGTGACACAACTTGGCTGCCTCCACTGCTATTTCCATGAGACCATCCCGAATCATAGGCTGATTTTCCTTCCCAGGCTTAAGGTTTGAGTTAGGCCTAGGGTTAGTGTTCTTTTAACCAGAAAGCCCTGAGTTCCAAGAACACAGCAGCTGCGAAGGACTACCCAAGAAGAGCGCAGAAGTGCCTCAACATGCCTGCCTCCACAGCTTTTTCTTTGAGGACGTCCCGAAACGAAGGCTGATTTAGAAGCCTCCAGTTTAGGCTAAAGTTGTGGTTTTTTACACCAGGAAGCCCTGTGCTCTAAGCACACTGCAGCTGTGAAAGGCATCCCAAGGGGAGCGCAAAAGTGCCACAACATGGCTGTCTCCACAGCTTTTCCCTTGGGATAATTCCTAAACCCAGGCTGATTTAAATGACCAGTGTTACGGTTAGGGTTAGGGTTATGCCTAGGTGTAGAGCTTTTTAAACCAGCAAGCTCTGAGCTCCAGGCACACGGCAGCTGCGAAAGGCATCCCAAGGGAAGCACAAAATTGCCAGAAAATGGCTGCCTCCACACGTTTTCATTGGCACCATTGCTAAGCCTAGGCTGAATTACCTGCCTCCAGTCTCAGCTAGGGACATGGTTTTTTAAACCAGGAAGCCCTGAGCTCCAGGCACACGGCAGCTGTGAAAGGCATCCGAAGGGGAGTACAAAAGTGCAACAACATGGCAGCTTTCACAGCTTTTTCCTTGGCACCATCCCTATACCTAGGCTGATTTATCTGCCTAGGGTTAGGGTTAGGGCTCAGCCAAGGGCTAGGATTTTTTTAACCAGGAAGCCCTGAGTTCCAGGCTTACTGCATCTGCCAAAGGCATCCCAAAGGGAGTGCAGAAGTGCCACAACATGGCTGCTTTCACAGCTTTTTCCTTAGGAAGAACCCTAATACCCGGCTGATTTACCTTCCTAGGGTTACTGTTAGGCCTAGGCCTAGGACTTTTAAAACCAGGAAGCCCTGTGCTCCAGGCACACTGCAGCTGTTAAAGGCATCCCAAGGGGAGCGCAAAAGTGACACAACTTGGCTGCCTCCACTGCTATTTCCATGAGACCATCCCGAATCATAGGCTGATTTTCCTTCCTAGGCTTAAGGTTTGAGTTAGGCCTAGGGTTAGTGTTCTTTTAACCAGAAAGCCCTGAGTTCCAAGAACACAGCAGCTGCGAAGGACTACCCAAGAAGAGCGCAGAAGTGCCTCAACATGCCTGCCTCCACAGCTTTTTCTTTGAGGACGTCCCGAAACGAAGGCTGATTTAGAAGCCTCCAGTTTGGGCTAAAGTTGTGGTTTTTTACACCAGGAAGCCCTGTGCTCTAAGCACACTGCAGCTGTGAAAGGCATCCCAAGGGGAGCGCAAAAGTGCCACAACATGGCTGTCTCCACAGCTTTTCCCTTGGGATAATTCCTAAACCCAGGCTGATTTAAATGACCAGTGTTACGGTTAGGGTTAGGAATACGCCTAGGTGTAGAGCTTTTTAAACCAGCAAGCTCTGAGCTCCAGGCACACGGCAGCTGTGAAAGGCATCCCAAGGGGAGCACAAAAGTGCCAGAAAATGGCTGCCTCCACATGTTTTTATTGGCACCATTGCTAAGCCTAGGCTGAATTACCTGCCTCCAGTCTCAGCTAGGGACATGGTTTTTTAAACCAGGAAGCCCTGAGCTCCAGGCACTTGGCAGCTGTGAAAGGCATCCCAATGGGAGTACAAAAGTGCAACAACATGGCAGCTTTCACAGCTTTTTCCTTGGCACCATCCCTATACCTAGGCTGATTTATCTGCCTAGGGTTAGGGTTAGGGCTCAGCCTAGGGCTAGGATTTTTTTAAGCAGGAAGCCCTGAGTTCCAGGCTTACTGCATCTGCCAAAGGCATCCCAAAGGGAGCGCAGAAGGTCCACAACATGGCTGCTTTCACAGCTTTTTCCTTAGGAAGAACCCTAATACCCGGCTGATTTACCTTCCTAGGGTTACTGTTAGGCCTAGGCCTAGGACTTTTAAACCAGGAAGCCCTGTGCTCCAGGCACACTGCAGCTGTTAAAGGCATCCCAAGGGGAGCGCAAAAGTGACACAACTTGGCTGCCTCCACTGCTATTTCCATGAGACCATCCCGAATCATAGGTTGATTTTCCTTCCTAGGCTTAAGGTTTGAGTTAGGCCTAGGGTTAGTGTTCTTTTAACCAGAAAGCCCTGAGTTCCAAGAACACAGCAGCTGCGAAGGACTACCCAAGAAGAGCGCAGAAGTGCCTCAACATGCCTGCCTCCACAGCTTTTTCTCTGAGGACGTCCCGAAACGAAGGCTGATTTAGAAGCCTCCAGTTTGGGCTAAAGTTGTGGTATTTTACACCAGGAAGCCCTGTGCTCCAAGCACCCTGCAGCTGTGAAAGGCATCCCAAGGGGAGCGCAAAAGTGCCACAACATGGCTGTCTCCACAGCTTTTCCCTTGGGATAATTCCTAAACCCAGGCTGATTTAAATGACCAGTGTTACGGTTAGGGTTAGGGTTACGCCTAGGTGTAGAGCTTTTTAAACCAGCAAGCTCTGAGCTCCAGGCACACGGCAGCTGCGAAAGGCATCCCAAGGGGAGCACAAAAGTGCCAGAAAATGGCTGCCTCCACACGTTTTTATTGGCACCATTGCTAAGCCTAGGCTGAATTACCTGCCTCCAGTCTCAGCTAGGGACATGGTTTTTTAAACCAGGAAGCCCTGAGCTCCAGGCACACGGCAGCTGTGAAAGGCATCCCAAGGGGAGTACAAAAGTGCAACAACATGGCAGCTTTCACAGCTTTTTCCTTGGCACCATCCCTATACCTAGGCTGATTTATCTGCCTAGGCTTAGGGTTAGGGCTCAGCCAAGGGCAAGGATTTTTTTAACCAGGAAGCCCTGAGTTCCAGGCTTAATGCATCTGCCAAAGGCATCCCAAAGGGAGTGCAGAAGTGCCAAAACACGGCTGCTTTCACAGCTTTTTCCTTAGGAAGAACCCTAATACCCGGCTGATTTACCTTCCTAGGGTTACTGTTAGGCCTAGGCCTAGGACTTTTAAAACCAGGAAGCCCTGTGCTCCAGGCACACTGCAGCTGTAAAAGGCGTCCCAAGGGGAGCGCAAAAGTGACACAACTTGGCTGCCTCCACTGCTATTTCCAT
Organism: Ammospiza nelsoni; assembly: GCF_027579445.1. Lineage (NCBI taxonomy): Eukaryota > Metazoa > Chordata > Aves > Passeriformes > Passerellidae > Ammospiza > Ammospiza nelsoni. Next base: position 1,906,217 of record NW_026683189.1, on the reverse strand, counting down.
GAGACCATCCCGAATCATAGGCTGATTTTCCTTCCCAGGCTTAAGGTTTGAGTTAGGCCTAGGGTTAGTGTTCTTTTAACCAGAAAGCCCTGAGTTCCAAGAACACAGCAGCTGCGAAGGACTACCCAAGAAGAGCGCAGAAGTGCCTCAACATGCCTGCCTCCACAGCTTTTTCTTTGAGGACGTCCCGAAACGAAGGCTGATTTAGAAGCCTCCAGTTTAGGCTAAAGTTGTGGTTTTTTACACCAGGAAGCCCTGTGCTCTAAGCACACTGCAGCTGTGAAAGGCATCCCAAGGGGAGCGCAAAAGTGCCACAACATGGCTGTCTCCACAGCTTTTCCCTTGGGATAATTCCTAAACCCAGGCTGATTTAAATGACCAGTGTTACGGTTAGGGTTAGGGTTATGCCTAGGTGTAGAGCTTTTTAAACCAGCAAGCTCTGAGCTCCAGGCACACGGCAGCTGCGAAAGGCATCCCAAGGGAAGCACAAAATTGCCAGAAAATGGCTGCCTCCACACGTTTTCATTGGCACCATTGCTAAGCCTAGGCTGAATTACCTGCCTCCAGTCTCAGCTAGGGACATGGTTTTTTAAACCAGGAAGCCCTGAGCTCCAGGCACACGGCAGCTGTGAAAGGCATCCGAAGGGGAGTACAAAAGTGCAACAACATGGCAGCTTTCACAGCTTTTTCCTTGGCACCATCCCTATACCTAGGCTGATTTATCTGCCTAGGCTTAGGGTTAGGGCTCAGCCAAGGGCTAGGATTTTTTTAACCAGGAAGCCCTGAGTTCCAGGCTTACTGCATCTGCCAAAGGCATCCCAAAGGGAGTGCAGAAGTGCCACAACATGGCTGCTTTCACAGCTTTTTCCTTAGGAAGAACCCTAATACCCGGCTGATTTACCTTCCTAGGGTTACTGTTAGGCCTAGGCCTAGGACTTTTAAAACCAGGAAGCCCTGTGCTCCAGGCACACTGCAGCTGTTAAAGGCATCCCAAGGGGAGCGCAAAAGTGACACAACTTGGCTGCCTCCACTGCTATTTCCATGAGACCATCCCGAATCATAGGCTGATTTTCCTTCCTAGGCTTAAGGTTTGAGTTAGGCCTAGGGTTAGTGTTCTTTTAACCAGAAAGCCCTGAGTTCCAAGAACACAGCAGCTGCGAAGGACTACCCAAGAAGAGCGCAGAAGTGCCTCAACATGCCTGCCTCCACAGCTTTTTCTTTGAGGACGTCCCGAAACGAAGGCTGATTTAGAAGCCTCCAGTTTGGGCTAAAGTTGTGGTTTTTTACACCAGGAAGCCCTGTGCTCTAAGCACACTGCAGCTGTGAAAGGCATCCCAAGGGGAGCGCAAAAGTGCCACAACATGGCTGTCTCCACAGCTTTTCCCTTGGGATAATTCCTAAACCCAGGCTGATTTAAATGACCAGTGTTACGGTTAGGGTTAGGAATACGCCTAGGTGTAGAGCTTTTTAAACCAGCAAGCTCTGAGCTCCAGGCACACGGCAGCTGTGAAAGGCATCCCAAGGGGAGCACAAAAGTGCCAGAAAATGGCTGCCTCCACACGTTTTCATTGGCACCATTGCTAAGCCTAGCCTGGATCACCTGCCTCCTGTCTCAGCTAGGGACATGGTTTTTTAAACCAGGAAGCCCTGAGCTCCAGGCACTTGGCAGCTGTGAAAGGCATCCGAAGGGGAGTACAAAAGTGCAACAACATGGCAGCTTTCACAGCTTTTTCCTTGGCACCATCCCTATTCCTAGGCTGATTTATCTGCCTAGGGTTAGGGTTAGGGCTCAGCCTAGGGCTAGGATTTTTTTAAGCAGGAAGCCCTGAGTTCCAGGCTTACTGCATCTGCCAAAGGCATCCCAAAGGGAGCGCAGAAGGTCCACAACATGGCTGCTTTCACAGCTTTTTCCTTAGGAAGAACCCTAATACCCAGCTGATTTACCTTCCTAGGGTTACTGTTAGGCCTAGGCCTAGGACTTTTAAACCAGGAAGCCCTGTGCTCCAGGCACACTGCAGCTGTTAAAGGCATCCCAAGGGGAGCGCAAAAGTGACACAACTTGGCTGCCTCCACTGCTATTTCCATGAGACCATCCCGAATCATAGGTTGATTTTCCTTCCTAGGCTTAAGGTTTGAGTTAGGCCTAGGGTTAGTGTTCTTTTAACCAGAAAGCCCTGAGTTCCAAGAGCACAGCAGCTGCGAAGGACTACCCAAGAAGAGCGCAGAAGTGCCTCAGCATGCCTGCCTCCACAGCTTTTTCTCTGAGGACGTCCCGAAACGAAGGCTGATTTAGAAGCCTCCAGTTTGGGCTAAAGTTGTGGTATTTTACACCAGGAAGCCCTGTGCTCCAAGCACCCTGCAGCTGTGAAAGGCATCCCAAGGGGAGCGCAAAAGTGCCACAACATGGCTGTCTCCACAGCTTTTCCCTTGGGATAATTCCTAAACCCAGGCTGATTTAAATGACCAGTGTTACGGTTAGGGTTAGGGTTACGCCTAGGTGTAGAGCTTTTTAAACCAGCAAGCTCTGAGCTCCAGGCACACGGCAGCTGCGAAAGGCATCCCAAGGGGAGCACAAAAGTGCCAGAAAATGGCTGCCTCCACACGTTTTTATTGGCACCATTGCTAAGCCTAGGCTGAATTACCTGCCTCCAGTCTCAGCTAGGGACATGGTTTTTTAAACCAGGAAGCCCTGAGCTCCAGGCACACGGCAGCTGTGAAAGGCATCCCAAGGGGAGTACAAAAGTGCAACAACATGGCAGCTTTCACAGCTTTTTCCTTGGCACCATCCCTATACCTAGGCTGATTTATCTGCCTAGGCTTAGGGTTAGGGCTCAGCCAAGGGCAAGGATTTTTTTAACCAGGAAGCCCTGAGTTCCAGGCTTAATGCATCTGCCAAAGGCATCCCAAAGGGAGTGCAGAAGTGCCACAACACGGCTGCTTTCACAGCTTTTTCCTTAGGAAGAACCCTAATACCCGGCTGATTTACCTTCCTAGGGTTACTGTTAGGCCTAGGCCTAGGACTTTTAAAACCAGGAAGCCCTGTGCTCCAGGCACACTGCAGCTGTAAAAGGCGTCCCAAGGGGAGCGCAAAAGTGACACAACTTGGCTGCCTCCACTGCTATTTCCATGAGACCATCCCGAATCATAGGCTGATTTTCCTTCCCAGGCTTAAGGTTTGAGTTAGGCCTAGGGTTAGTGTTCTTTTAACCAGAAAGCCCTGAGTTCCAAGAACACAGCAGCTGCGAAGGACTACCCAAGAAGAGCGCAGAAGTGCCTCAACATGCCTGCCTCCACAGCTTTTTCCTTGGGGACGTCCCGAAACGAAGGCTGATTTAGAAGCCTCCAGTTTGGGCTAAAGTTGTGGTTTTTTACACCAGGAAGCCCTGTGCTCTAAGCACACTGCAGCTGTGAAAGGCATCCCAAGGGGAGCGCAAAAGTGCCACAACATGGCTGTCTCCACAGCTTTTCCCTTGGGATAATTCCTAAACCCAAGCTGATTTAAATGACCAGTGTTACGATTAGGGTTAGGGTTACGCCTAGGTGTAGAGCTTTTTAAACCAGCAAGCTCTGAGCTCCAGGCACACGGCAGCTGCGAAAGGCATCCCAAGGGGAGCACAAAAGCGCCAGAAAATGGCTGCCTCCACACGTTTTCATTGGCACCATTGCTAAGCCTAGGCTGAATCACCTGCCTCCAGTCTCAGCTAGGGACATGGTTTTTTAAACCAGGAAGCCCTGAGCTCCAGGCACACGGCAGCTGTTTAAGGCATCCGAAGGGGAGTACAAAAGTGCAACAACATGGCAGCTTTCACAGCTTTTTACTTGCCACCATCCCTATACCTAGGCTGATTTATCTGCCTAGGGTTAGGGTTAGGGCTCAGCCTAGGGCTAGGATTTTTTTAACCAGGAAGCCCTGAGTTCCAGGCTTACTGCATCTGCCAAAGGCATCCCAAAGGGAGCGCAGAAGTGCCACAACATGGCTGCTTTCACAGCTTTTTCCTTAGGAAGAACCCTAATACCCGGCTGATTTACCTTCCTAGGGTCACTGTTAGGCCTAGGCCTAGGACTTTTAAAACCAGGAAGCCCTGTGCTCCAGGCACACTGCAGCTGTTAAAGGCATCCCAAGGGGAGCGCAAAAGTGACACAACTTGGCTGCCTCCACTGCTATTTCCATGAGACCATCCCGAATCATAGGCTGATTTTCCTTCCTAGGCTTAAGGTTTGAGTTAGGCCTAGGGTTAGTGTTCTTTTAACCAGAAAGCCCTGAGTTCCAAGAACACAGCAGCTGCGAAGGACAACCCAGAAGAGCGCAGAAGTGCCTCAACATGCCTGCCTCCACAGCTTTTTCCTTGGGGACGTCCCGAAACGAAGGCTGATTTAGAAGCCTCCAGTTTGGGCTAAAGTTGTGGTTTTTTACACCAGGAAGCCCTGTGCTCCAAGCTCACTGCAGCTGTGAAAGGCATCCCAAGGGGAGCGCAAAAGTGCCACAACATGGCTGTCTCCACAGCTTTTACCTTGGGATAATTCCTAAACCCAGGCTGATTTAAATGACCAGTGTTACGGTTAGGGTTAGGAATACGCCTAGGTGTAGAGCTTTTTAAACCAGCAAGCTCTGAGCTCCAGGCACACGGCAGCTGCGAAAGGCATCCCAAGGGGAGCACAAAAGTGCCAGAAAATGGCTGCCTCCACACGTTTTTATTGGCATCATTGCTAAGCCTAGGCTGAATTACCTGCCTCCAGTCTCAGCTAGGGACATGGTTTTTTAAACCAGGAAGCCCTGAGCTCCAGGCACACGGCAGCTGTGAAAGGCATCCCAAGGGGAGTACAAAAGTGCAACAACATGGCAGCTTTCACAGCTTTTTCCTTGGCACCATCCCTATACCTAGGCTGATTTATCTGCCTAGGGTTAGGGTTAGGGCTCAGCCTAGGGCTAGGATTTTTCAACCAGGAAGCCCTGAGTTCCAGGCTTACTGCATCTGCCAAAGGCATCCCAAAGGGAGCGCAGAAGGTCCACAACATGGCTGCTTTCACAGCTTTTTCCTTAGGAAGAACCCTAATACCCGGCTGATTTACCTTCCTAGGGTTACTGTTAGGCCTAGGCCTAGGACTTTTAAAACCAGGAAGCCCTGTGCTCCAGGCACACTGCAGCTGTTAAAGGCATCCCAAGGGGAGCACAAAAGTGACACAACTTGGCTGCCTCCACTGCTATTTCCATGAGACCATCCCGAATCATAGGCTCATTTTCCTTCCTAGGCTTAAGGTTTGAGTTAGGCCTAGGGTTAGTGTTCTTTTAACCAGAAAGCCCTGAGTTCCAAGAGCACAGCAGCTGCGAAGGACTACCCAAGAAGAGCGCAGAAGTGCCTCAACATGCCTGCCTCCACAGCTTTTTCCTTGGGGACGTCCCGAAACGAAGGCTGATTTAGAAGCCTCCAGTTTGGGCTAAAGTTGTGGTATTTTACACCAGGAAGCCCTGTGCTCCAAGCACCCTGCAGCTGTGAAAGGCATCCCAAGGGGAGTACAAAAGTGCAACAACATGGCAGCTTTCACAGCTTTTTCCTTGGCACCATCCCTATACCTAGGCTGATTTATCTGCCTAGGGTTAGGGTTAGGGCTCAGCCAAGGGCTAGGATTTTTTTAACCAGGAAGCCCTGTGCTCCAAGCTCACTGCAGCTGTGAAAGGCATCCCAAGGGTAGCGCAAAAGTGCCACAACATGGCTGTCTCCACAGCATTTCCCTTGGGATAATTCCTAAACCCAGGCTGATTTAAATGACCATTGTTACGGTTAGGGTTAGGAATACGTCTAGGTGTAGAGCTTTTTAAACCAGGAAGCCCTGAGCTCCAGGCACACGGCAGCTGCGAAAGGCATCCCAAAGGGAGTACAAAAGTGCAACAACATGGCAGCTTTCACAGCTTTTTCCTTGGCACCATCCCTATACCTAGTCTGATTTATCTGCCTAGGGTTAGGGTTAGGGCTCAGCCTAGGGCTAGGATTTTTTAACCAGGAAGCCCTGAGTTCCAGGCTTACTGCATCTGCCAAAGGCATCCCAAAGGGAGCGCAGAAGGTCCACAACATGGCTGCTTTCACAGCTTTTTCCTTAGGAAGAACCCTAATACCCAGCTGATTTACCTTCCTAGGGTTACTGTTAGGCCTAGGCCTAGGACTTTAAAACCAGGAAGCCCTGTGCTCCAGGCACACTGCAGCTGTTAAAGGCATCCCAAGGGGAGCGCAAAAGTGACACAACTTGGCTGCCTCCACTGCTATTTCCATGAGACCATCCTGAATCATAGGCTGATTTTCCTTCCTAGGCTTAAGGTTTGAGTTAGGCCTAGGGTTAGTGTTCTTTTAACCAGAAAGCCCTGAGTTCCAAGAACACAGCAGCTGCAAAGGACTACCCAAGAAGAGCGCAGAAGTGCCTCAACATGCCTGCCTCCACAGCTTTTTCCTTGGGGACGTCCCGAAACGAAGGCTGATTTAGAAGCCTCCAGTTTGGGCTAAAGTTGTGGTTTTTTACACCAGGAAGCCCTGTGCTCTAAGCACACTGCAGCTGTGAAAGGCATCCCAAGGGGAGCGCAAAAGTGCCACAACATGGCTGTCTCCACAGCTTTTACCTTGGGATAATTCCTAAACCCAGGCTGATTTAAATGACCAGTGTTACGGTTAGGGTTAGGGTTACGCCTAGGTGTAGAGCTTTTTAAACCAGCAAGCTCTGAGCTCCAGGCACACGGCAGCTGCGAAAGGCATCCCAAGGGGAGCACAAAAGTGCCAGAAAATGGCTGCCTCCACACGTTTTCATTGGCACCATTGCTAAGCCTAGGCTGAATCACCTGCCTCCTGTCTCAGCTAGGGACATGGTTTTTTAAACCAGGAAGCCCTGAGCTCCAGGCACTTGGCAGCTGTGAAAGGCATCCGAAGGGGAGTACAAAAGTGCAACAACATGGCAGCTTTCACAGCTTTTTCCTTGGCACCATCCCTATACCTAGGCTGATTTATCTGCCTAGGGTTAGGGTTAGGGCTCAGCCAAGGGCAAGGCTTTTTTTAACCAGGAAGCCCTGAGTTCCAGGCTTACTGCATCTGCCAAAGGCATCCCAAAGGGAGTGCAGAAGTGCCACAACATGGCAGCTTTCACAGCTTTTTCCTTAGGAAGAACCCTAATACCCGGCTGATTTACCTTCCTAGGGTTACTGTTAGGCCTAGGCCTAGGACTTTTAAAACCAGGAAGCCCTGTGCTCCAGGCACACTGCAGCTGTTAAAGGCATCCCAAGGGGAGCGCAGAAGTGCCACAACATGGCTGCTTTCACACCTTTTTCCTTAGGAAGAACCCTAATACCTGGCTGATTTACCTTCCTAGGGTTACTGTTAGGCCTAGGCCTAGGACTTTTAAAACCAGGAAGCTCTGTGCTCCAGGCACACTGCAGCTGTTAAAGGCATCCCAAGGGGAGCGCAAAAGTGACACAACTTGGCTGCCTCCACTGCTATTTCCATGAGACCATCCCGAATCATAGGCTGATTTTCCTTCCTAGGCTTAAGGTTTGAGTTAGGCCTAGGGTTAGTGTTCTTTTAACCAGAAAGCCCTGAGTTCCAAGAACACAGCAGCTGCGAAGGACTACCCAAGAAGAGCGCAGAAGTGCCTCAACATGCCTGCCTCCACAGCTTTTTCCTTGGGGACGTCCCGAAACGAAGGCTGATTTAGAAGCCTCCAGTTTAGGCTAAAGTTGTGGTTTTTTACACCAGGAAGCCCTGTGCTCTAAGCACACTGCAGCTGTGAAAGGCATCCCAAGGGGAGCGCAAAAGTGCCACAACATGGCTGTCTCCACAGCTTTTCCCTTGGGATAATTCCTAAACCCAGGCTGATTTAAATGACCAGTGTTACGGTTAGGGTTAGGAATACGCCTAGGTGTAGAGCTTTTTAAACCAGCAAGCTCTGAGCTCCAGGCACACGGCAGCTGCGAAAGGCATCCCAAGGGAAGCACAAAATTGCCAGAAAATGGCTGCCTCCACACGTTTTCATTGGCACCATTGCTAAGCCTAGGCTGAATTACCTGCCTCCTGTCTCAGCTAGGGACATGGTTTTTTAAACCAGGAAGCCCTGAGCTCCAGGCACACGGCAGCTGTGAAAGGCATCCCAAGGGGAGTACAAAAGTGCAACAACATGGCAGCTTTCACAGCTTTTTCCTTGGCACCATCCCTATACCTAGGCTGATTTATCTGCCTAGGGTTAGGGTTAGGGCTCAGCCAAGGGCTAGGATTTTTTTAACCAGGAAGCCCTGAGTTCCAGGCTTACTGCATCTGCCAAAGGCATCCCAAAGGGAGTGCAGAAGTGCCACAACATGGCTGCTTTCACAGCTTTTTCCTTAGGAAGAACCCTAATACCCGGCTGATTTACCTTCCTAGGGTTACTGTTAGGCCTAGGCCTAGGACTTTTAAAACCAGGAAGCCCTGTGCTCCAGGCACACTGCAGCTGTTAAAGGCATCCCAAGGGGAGCGCAAAAGTGACACAACTTGGCTGCCTCCACTGCTATTTCCATGAGACCATCCCGAATCATAGGCTGATTTTCCTTCCTAGGCTTAAGGTTTGAGTTAGGCCTAGGGTTAGTGTTCTTTTAACCAGAAAGCCCTGAGTTCCAAGAACACAGCAGCTGCGAAGGACTACCCAAGAAGAGCGCAGAAGTGCCTCAACATGCCTGCCTCCACAGCTTTTTCTTTGAGGACGTCCCGAAACGAAGGCTGATTTAGAAGCCTCCAGTTTGGGCTAAAGTTGTGGTTTTTTACACCAGGAAGCCCTGTGCTCTAAGCACACTGCAGCTGTGAAAGGCATCCCAAGGGGAGCGCAAAAGTGCCACAACATGGCTGTCTCCACAGCTTTTCCCTTGGGATAATTCCTAAACCCAGGCTGATTTAAATGACCAGTGTTACGGTTAGGGTTAGGAATACGCCTAGGTGTAGAGCTTTTTAAACCAGCAAGCTCTGAGCTCCAGGCACACGGCAGCTGCGAAAGACATCCCAAGGGGAGCACAAAAGTGCCAGAAAATGGCTGCCTCCACACGTTTTCATTGGCACCATTGCTAAGCCTAGCCTGGATCACCTGCCTCCAGTCTCAGCTAGGGACATGGTTTTTTAAACCAGGAAGCCCTGAGCTCCAGGCACTTGGCAGCTGTGAAAGGCATCCGAAGGGGAGTACAAAAGTGCAACAACATGGCAGCTTTCACAGCTTTTTCCTTGGCACCATCCCTATACCTAGGCTGATTTATCTGCCTAGGGTTAGGGTTAGGGCTCAGCCAAGGGCAAGGATTTTTTTAAACAGGAAGCCCTGAGTTCCAGGCTTAATGCATCTGCCAAAGGCATCCCAAAGGGAGTGCAGAAGTGCCACAACAAGGCTGCTTTCACAGCTTTTTCCTTAGGAAGAACCCTAATACCCGGCTGATTTACCTTCCTAGGGTTACTGTTAGGCCTAGGCCTAGGACTTTTAAAACCAGGAAGCCCTGTGCTCCAGGCACACTGCAGCTGTTAAAGGCATCCCAAGGGGAGCGCAAAAGTGACACAACTTGGCTGCCTCCACTGCTATTTCCATGAGACCATCCCGAATCATAGGTTGATTTTCCTTCCCAGGCTTAAGGTTTGAGTTAGGCCTAGGGTTAGTGTTCTTTTAACCAGAATGCCCTGAGTTCCAAGAACACAGCAGCTGCGAAGGACTACCCAAGAAGAGCGCAGAAGTGCCTCAACATGCCTGCCTCCACAGCTTTTTCCTTGGGGACGTCCCGAAACGAAGGCTGATTTAGAAGCCTCCAGTTTGGGCTAAAGTTGTGGTTTTTTACACCAGGAAGCCCTGTGCTCTAAGCACACTGCAGCTGTGAAAGGCATCCCAAGGGGAGCGCAAAAGTGCCACAACATGGCTGTCTCCACAGCTTTTACCTTGGGATAATTCCTAAACCCAGGCTGATTTAAATGACCAGTGTTACGGTTAGGGTTAGGGTTACGCCTAGGTGTAGAGGTTTTTAAACCAGCAAGCTCTGAGCTCCAGGCACACGGCAGCTGCGAAAGGCATCCCAAGGGGAGCACAAAAGCGCCAGAAAATGGCTGCCTCCACACGTTTTCATTGGCACCATTGCTAAGCCTAGGCTGAATCACCTGCCTCCAGTCTCAGCTAGGGACATGGATTTTTAAACCAGGAAGCCCTGAGCTCCAGGCTTAATGCATCTGCCAAAGGCATCCCAAAGGGAGCGCAGAAGTGCCACAACATGCCTGCTTTCACAGCTTTTTCCTTAGGAAGAACCCTAATACCCGGCTGATTTACCTTCCTAGGGTTACTGTTAGGCTTAGGCCTAGGACTTTTAAACCAGGAAGCCCTGTGCTCCAGGCACACTGCAGCTGTTAAAGGCATCCCAAGGGGAGCGCAGAAGTGCCACAACACGGCTGCTTTCACAGCTTTTTCCTTAGGAAGAACCCTAATACCCGGCTGATTTACCTTCCTAGGGTTACTGTTAGGCCTAGGCCTAGGACTTTTAAAACCAGGAAGCCCTGTGTTCCAGGCACACTGCAGCTGTTAAAGGCATCCCAAGGGGAGCGCAAAAGTGACACAACTTGGCTGCCTCCACTGCTATTTCCATGAGACCATCCCGAATCATAGGCTGATTTTCCTTCCCAGGCTTAAGGTTTTAGTTAGGCCTAGGGTTAGTGTTCTTTTAACCAGAAAGCCCTGAGTTCCAAGAACACAGCAGCTGCAAAGGACTACCCAAGAAGAGCGCAGAAGTGCCTCAACATGCCTGCCTCCACAGCTTTTTCTTTGAGGACGTCCCGAAACGAAGGCTGATTTAGAAGCCTCCACTTTGGGCTAAAGTTGTGGTTTTTTACACCAGGAAGCCTTGTGCTCTAAGCACCCTGCAGCTGTGAAAGGCATCCCAATGGGAGCGCAAAAGTGCCACAACATGGCTGTCTCCACAGCTTTTCCCTTGGGATAATTCCTAAACCCAGGCTGATTTAAATGACCAGTGTTACGGTTAGGGTTAGGGTTACGCCAAGGTGTAGAGCTTTTTAAACCAGCAAGCTCTGAGCTCCAGGCACACGGCAGCTGCGAAAGGCATCCCAAGGGGAGCACAAAAGTGCCAGAAAATGGCTGCCTCCACACGTTTTTATTGGCACCATTGCTAAGCCTAGGCTGAATCACCTGCCTCCAGTCTCAGCTAGGGACATGGTTTTTAAACCAGGAAGCCCTGAGCTCCAGGCACACTGCAGCTGTGAAAGGCATCCCAAGGGGAGTACAAAAGTGCAACAACATGGCAGCTTTCACAGCTTTTTCCTTGGCACCATCCCTATACCTAGGCTGATTTATCTGCCTAGGGTTAGGGTTAGGGCTCAGCCTAGGGCTAGGATTTTTTTAAGCAGGAAGCCCTGAGTTCCAGGCTTACTGCATCTGCCAAAGGCATCCCAAAGGGAGTGCAGAAGGTCCACAACATGGCTGCTTTCACAGCTTTTTCCTTAGGAAGAACCCTAATACCCGGCTGATTTACCTTCCTAGGGTTACTGTTAGGCCTAGGCCTAGGACTTTTAAACCAGGAAGCCCTGTGCTCCAGGCACACTGCAGCTGTTAAAGGCATCCCAAGGGGAGCGCAAAAGTGACACAACTTGGCTGCCTCCACTGCTATTTCCATGAGACCATCCCGAATCATAGGTTGATTTTCCTTCCTAGGCTTAAGGTTTGAGTTAGGCCTAGGGTTAGTGTTCTTTTAACCAGAAAGCCCTGAGTTCCAAGAGCACAGCAGCTGCGAAGGACTACCCAAGAAGAGCGCAGAAGTGCCTCAACATGCCTGCCTCCACAGCTTTTTCTCTGAGGACGTCCCGAAACGAAGGCTGATTTAGAAGCCTCCAGTTTGGGCTAAAGTTGTGGTATTTTACACCAGGAAGCCCTGTGCTCCAAGCACCCTGCAGCTGTGAAAGGCATCCCAAGGGGAGCGCAAAAGTGCCACAACATGGCTGTCTCCACAGCTTTTCCCTTGGGATAATTCCTAAACCCAGGCTGATTTAAATGACCAGTGTTACGGTTAGGGTTAGGGTTACGCCTAGGTGTAGAGCTTTTTAAACCAGCAAGCTCTGAGCTCCAGGCACACGGCAGCTGCGAAAGGCATCCCAAGGGGAGCACAAAAGTGCCAGAAAATGGCTGCCTCCACACGTTTTTATTGGCACCATTGCTAAGCCTAGGCTGAATTACCTGCCTCCAGTCTCAGCTAGGGACATGGTTTTTTAAACCAGGAAGCCCTGAGCTCCAGGCACACGGCAGCTGTGAAAGGCATCCCAAGGGGAGTACAAAAGTGCAACAACATGGCAGCTTTCACAGCTTTTTCCTTGGCACCATCCCTATACCTAGGCTGATTTATCTGCCTAGGCTTAGGGTTAGGGCTCAGCCAAGGGCAAGGATTTTTTTAACCAGGAAGCCCTGAGTTCCAGGCTTAATGCATCTGCCAAAGGCATCCCAAAGGGAGTGCAGAAGTGCCACAACACGGCTGCTTTCACAGCTTTTTCCTTAGGAAGAACCCTAATACCCGGCTGATTTACCTTCCTAGGGTTACTGTTAGGCCTAGGCCTAGGACTTTTAAAACCAGGAAGCCCTGTGCTCCAGGCACACTGCAGCTGTAAAAGGCGTCCCAAGGGGAGCGCAAAAGTGACACAACTTGGCTGCCTCCACTGCTATTTCCATGAGACCATCCCGAATCATAGGCTGATTTTCCTTCCCAGGCTTAAGGTTTGAGTTAGGCCTAGGGTTAGTGTTCTTTTAACCAGAAAGCCCTGAGTTCCAAGAACACAGCAGCTGCGAAGGACTACCCAAGAAGAGCGCAGAAGTGCCTCAACATGCCTGCCTCCACAGCTTTTTCCTTGGGGACGTCCCGAAACGAAGGCTGATTTAGAAGCCTCCAGTTTGGGCTAAAGTTGTGGTTTTTTACACCAGGAAGCCCTGTGCTCTAAGCACACTGCAGCTGTGAAAGGCATCCCAAGGGGAGCGCAAAAGTGCCACAACATGGCTGTCTCCACAGCTTTTCCCTTGGGATAATTCCTAAACCCAAGCTGATTTAAATGACCAGTGTTACGATTCGGGTTAGGGTTACGCCTAGGTGTAGAGCTTTTTAAACCAGCAAGCTCTGAGCTCCAGGCACACGGCAGCTGCGAAAGGCATCCCAAGGGGAGCACAAAAGCGCCAGAAAATGGCTGCCTCCACACGTTTTCATTGGCACCATTGCTAAGCCTAGGCTGAATCACCTGCCTCCAGTCTCAGCTAGGGACATGGTTTTTTAAACCAGGAAGCCCTGAGCTACAGGCACACGGCAGCTGTTTAAGGCATCCGAAGGGGAGTTCAAAAGTGCAACAACATGGCAGCTTTCACAGCTTTTTACTTGGCACCATCCCTATACCTAGGCTGATTTATCTGCCTAGGGTTAGGGTTAGGGCTCAGCCTAGGGCTAGGATTTTTTTAACCAGGAAGCCCTGAGTTCCAGGCTTACTGCATCTGCCAAAGGCATCCCAAAGGGAGCGCAGAAGTGCCACAACATGGCTGCTTTCACAGCTTTTTCCTTAGGAAGAACCCTAATACCCGGCTGATTTACCTTCCTAGGGTCACTGTTAGGCCTAGGCCTAGGACTTTTAAAACCAGGAAGCCCTGTGCTCCAGGCACACTGCAGCTGTTAAAGGCATCCCAAGGGGAGCGCAAAAGTGACACAACTTGGCTGCCTCCACTGCTATTTCCATGAGACCATCCCGAATCATAGGCTGATTTTCCTTCCTAGGCTTAAGGTTTGAGTTAGGCCTAGGGTTAGTGTTCTTTTAACCAGAAAGCCCTGAGTTCCAAGAACACAGCAGCTGCGAAGGACAACCCAGAAGAGCGCAGAAGTGCCTCAACATGCCTGCCTCCACAGCTTTTTCCTTGGGGACGTCCCGAAACGAAGGCTGATTTAGAAGCCTCCAGTTTGGGCTAAAGTTGTGGTTTTTTACACCAGGAAGCCCTGTGCTCCAAGCTCACTGCAGCTGTGAAAGGCATCCCAAGGGGAGCGCAAAAGTGCCACAACATGGCTGTCTCCACAGCTTTTCCCTTGGGATAATTCCTAAACCCAGGCTGATTTAAATGACCAGTGTTACGGTTAGGGTTAGGAATACGCCTAGGTGTAGAGCTTTTTAAACCAGCAAGCTCTGAGCTCCAGGCACACGGCAGCTGCGAAAGGCATCCCAAGGGGAGCACAAAAGTGCCAGAAAATGGCTGCCTCCACACGTTTTTATTGGCATCATTGCTAAGCCTAGGCTGAATTACCTGCCTCCAGTCTCAGCTAGGGACATGGTTTTTTAAACCAGGAAGCCCTGAGCTCCAGGCACACGGCAGCTGTGAAAGGCATCCCAAGGGGAGTACAAAAGTGCAACAACATGGCAGCTTTCACAGCTTTTTCCTTGGCACCATCCCTATACCTAGGCTGATTTATCTGCCTAGGGTTAGGGTTAGGGCTCAGCCTAGGGCTAGGATTTTTTTAAGCAGGAAGCCCTGAGTTCCAGGCTTACTGCATCTGCCAAAGGCATCCCAAAGGGAGCGCAGAAGGTCCACAACATGGCTGCTTTCACAGCTTTTTCCTTAGGAAGAACCCTAATACCCGGCTGATTTACCTTCCTAGGGTTACTGTTAGGCCTAGGCCTAGGACTTTTAAAACCAGGAAGCCCTGTGCTCCAGGCACACTGCAGATGTTAAAGGCATCCCAAGGGGAGCACAAAAGTGACACAACTTGGCTGCCTCCACTGCTATTTCCATGAGACCATCCCGAATCATAGGCTCATTTTCCTTCCTAGGCTTAAGGTTTGAGTTAGGCCTAGGGTTAGTGTTCTTTTAACCAGAAAGCCCTGAGTTCCAAGAGCACAGCAGCTGCGAAGGACTACCCAAGAAGAGCGCAGAAGTGCCTCAACATGCCTGCCTCCACAGCTTTTTCCTTGGGGACGTCCCGAAACGAAGGCTGATTTAGAAGCCTCCAGTTTGGGCTAAAGTTGTGGTATTTTACACCAGGAAGCCCTGTGCTCCAAGCACCCTGCAGCTGTGAAAGGCATCCCAAGGGGAGTACAAAAGTGCAACAACATGGCAGCTTTCACAGCTTTTTCCTTGGCACCATCCCTATACCTAGGCTGATTTATCTGCCTAGGGTTAGGGTTAGGGCTCAGCCAAGGGCTAGGATTTTTTTAACCAGGAAGCCCTGTGCTCCAAGCTCACTGCAGCTGTGAAAGGCATCCCAAGGGTAGCGCAAAAGTGCCACAACATGGCTGTCTCCACAGCATTTCCCTTGGGATAATTCCTAAACCCAGGCTGATTTAAATGACCATTGTTACGGTTAGGGTTAGGAATACGTCTAGGTGTAGAGCTTTTTAAACCAGGAAGCCCTGAGCTCCAGGCACACGGCAGCTGCGAAAGGCATCCCAAAGGGAGTACAAAAGTGCAACAACATGGCAGCTTTCACAGCTTTTTCCTTGGCACCATCCCTATACCTAGTCTGATTTATCTGCCTAGGGTTAGGGTTAGGGCTCAGCCTAGGGCTAGGATTTTTTAACCAGGAAGCCCTGAGTTCCAGGCTTACTGCATCTGCCAAAGGCATCCCAAAGGGAGCGCAGAAGGTCCACAACATGGCTGCTTTCACAGCTTTTTCCTTAGGAAGAACCCTAATACCCAGCTGATTTACCTTCCTAGGGTTACTGTTAGGCCTAGGCCTAGGACTTTAAAACCAGGAAGCCCTGTGCTCCAGGCACACTGCAGCTGTTAAAGGCATCCCAAGGGGAGCGCAAAAGTGACACAACTTGGCTGCCTCCACTGCTATTTCCATGAGACCATCCCGAATCATAGGCTGATTTTCCTTCCTAGGCTTAAGGTTTGAGTTAGGCCTAGGGTTAGTGTTCTTTTAACCAGAAAGCCCTGAGTTCCAAGAACACAGCAGCTGCAAAGGACTACCCAAGAAGAGCGCAGAAGTGCCTCAACATGCCTGCCTCCACAGCTTTTTCCTTGGGGACGTCCCGAAACGAAGGCTGATTTAGAAGCCTCCAGTTTGGGCTAAAGTTGTGGTTTTTTACACCAGGAAGCCCTGTGCTCTAAGCACACTGCAGCTGTGAAAGGCATCCCAAGGGGAGCGCAAAAGTGCCACAACATGGCTGTCTCCACAGCTTTTACCTTGGGATAATTCCTAAACCCAGGCTGATTTAAATGACCAGTGTTACGGTTAGGGTTAGGGTTACGCCTAGGTGTAGAGCTTTTTAAACCAGCAAGCTCTGAGCTCCAGGCACACGGCAGCTGCGAAAGGCATCCCAAGGGGAGCACAAAAGTGCCAGAAAATGGCTGCCTCCACACGTTTTCATTGGCACCATTGCTAAGCCTAGGCTGAATCACCTGCCTCCTGTCTCAGCTAGGGACATGGTTTTTTAAACCAGGAAGCCCTGAGCTCCAGGCACTTGGCAGCTGTGAAAGGCATCCGAAGGGGAGTACAAAAGTGCAACAACATGGCAGCTTTCACAGCTTTTTCCTTGGCACCATCCCTATACCTAGGCTGATTTATCTGCCTAGGGTTAGGGTTAGGGCTCAGCCAAGGGCAAGGCTTTTTTTAACCAGGAAGCCCTGAGTTCCAGGCTTACTGCATCTGCCAAAGGCATCCCAAAGGGAGTGCAGAAGTGCCACAACATGGCAGCTTTCACAGCTTTTTCCTTAGGAAGAACCCTAATACCCGGCTGATTTACCTTCCTAGGGTTACTGTTAGGCCTAGGCCTAGGACTTTTAAAACCAGGAAGCCCTGTGCTCCAGGCACACTGCAGCTGTTAAAGGCATCCCAAGGGGAGCGCAGAAGTGCCACAACATGGCTGCTTTCACACCTTTTTCCTTAGGAAGAACCCTAATACCCGGCTGATTTACCTTCCTAGGGTTACTGTTAGGCCTAGGCCTAGGACTTTTAAAACCAGGAAGCTCTGTGCTCCAGGCACACTGCAGCTGTTAAAGGCATCCCAAGGGGAGCGCAAAAGTGACACAACTTGGCTGCCTCCACTGCTATTTCCATGAGACCATCCCGAATCATAGGCTGATTTTCCTTCCTAGGCTTAAGGTTTGAGTTAGGCCTAGGGTTAGTGTTCTTTTAACCAGAAAGCCCTGAGTTCCAAGAACACAGCAGCTGCGAAGGACTACCCAAGAAGAGCGCAGAAGTGCCTCAACATGCCTGCCTCCACAGCTTTTTCCTTGGGGACGTCCCGAAACGAAGGCTGATTTAGAAGCCTCCAGTTTGGGCTAAAGTTGTGGTTTTTTACACCAGGAAGCCCTGTGCTCCAAGCTCACTGCAGCTGTGAAAGGCATCCCAAGGGGAGCGCAAAAGTGCCACAACATGGCTGTCTCCACAGCTTTTCCCTTGGGATAATTCCTAAACCCAGGCTGATTTAAATGACCAGTGTTACGGTTAGGGTTAGGGTTACGCCTAGGTGTAGAGCTTTTTAAACCAGCAAGCTCTGAGCTCCAGGCACACGGCAGCTGCGAAAGGCATCCCAAGGGGAGCACAAAAGTGCCAGAAAATGGCTGCCTCCACACGTTTTCATTGGCACCATTGCTAAGCCTAGGCTGAATTACCTGCCTCCAGTCTCAGCTAGGGACATGGTTTTTTAAACCAGGAAGCCCTGAGCTCCAGGCACACGGCAGCTGTGAAAGGCATCCCAAGGGGAGTACAAAAGTGCAACAACATGGCAGCTTTCACAGCTTTTTCCTTGGCACCATCCCTATACCTAGGCTGATTTATCTGCCTAGGGTTAGGGTTAGGGCTCAGCCAAGGGCAAGGATTTTTTTAACCAGGAAGCCCTGTGTTCCAGGCTTAATGCATCTGCCAAAGGCATCCCAAAGGGAGTGCAGAAGTGCCACAACACGGCTGCTTTCACAGCTTTTTCCTTAGGAAGAACCCTAATACCCGGCTGATTTACCTTCCTAGGGTTACTGTTAGGCCTAGGCCTAGGACTTTTAAAACCAGGAAGCCCTGTGCTCCAGGCACACTGCAGCTGTAAAAGGCGTCCCAAGGGGAGCGCAAAAGTGACACAACTTGGCTGCCTCCACTGCTATTTCCATGAGACCATCCCGAATCATAGGCTGATTTTCCTTCCCAGGCTTAAGGTTTGAGTTAGGCCTAGGGTTAGTGTTCTTTTAACCAGAAAGCCCTGAGTTCCAAGAACACAGCAGCTGCGAAGGACTACCCAAGAAGAGCGCAGAAGTGCCTCAACATGCCTGCCTCCACAGCTTTTTCCTTGGGGACGTCCCGAAACGAAGGCTGATTTAGAAGCCTCCAGTTTGGGCTAAAGTTGTGGTTTTTTACACCAGGAAGCCCTGTGCTCTAAGCACACTGCAGCTGTGAAAGGCATCCCAAGGGGAGCGCAAAAGTGCCACAACATGGCTGTCTCCACAGCTTTTCCCTTGGGATAATTCCTAAACCCAAGCTGATTTAAATGACCAGTGTTACGATTAGGGTTAGGGTTACGCCTAGGTGTAGAGCTTTTTAAACCAGCAAGCTCTGAGCTCCAGGCACACGGCAGCTGCGAAAGGCATCCCAAGGGGAGCACAAAAGCGCCAGAAAATGGCTGCCTCCACACGTTTTCATTGGCACCATTGCTAAGCCTAGGCTGAATCACCTGCCTCCAGTCTCAGCTAGGGACATGGTTTTTTAAATCAGGAAGCCCTTAGCTCCAGGCACACGGCAGCTGTTTAAGGCATCCGAAGGGGAGTTCAAAAGTGCAACAACATGGCAGCTTTCACAGCTTTTTACTTGGCACCATCCCTATACCTAGGCTGATTTATCTGCCTAGGGTTAGGGTTAGGGCTCAGCCTAGGTCTAGGATTTTTTTAACCAGGAAGCCCTGAGTTCCAGGCTTACTGCATCTGCCAAAGGCATCCCAAAGGGAGCGCAGAAGTGCCACAACATGGCTGCTTTCACAGCTTTTTCCTTAGGAAGAACCCTAATACCCGGCTGATTTACCTTCCTAGGGTCACTGTTAGGCCTAGGCCTAGGACTTTTAAAACCAGGAAGCCCTGTGCTCCAGGCACACTGCAGCTGTTAAAGGCATCCCAAGGGGAGCGCAAAAGTGACACAACTTGGCTGCCTCCACTGCTATTTCCATGAGACCATCCCGAATCATAGGCTGATTTTCCTTCCTAGGCTTAAGGTTTGAGTTAGGCCTAGGGTTAGTGTTCTTTTAACCAGAAAGCCCTGAGTTCCAAGAACACAGCAGCTGCGAAGGACAACCCAGAAGAGCGCAGAAGTGCCTCAACATGCCTGCCTCCACAGCTTTTTCCTTGGGGACGTCCCGAAACGAAGGCTGATTTAGAAGCCTCCAGTTTGGGCTAAAGTTGTGGTTTTTTACACCAGGAAGCCCTGTGCTCCAAGCTCACTGCAGCTGTGAAAGGCATCCCAAGGGGAGCGCAAAAGTGCCACAACATGGCTGTCTCCACAGCTTTTCCCTTGGGATAATTCCTAAACCCAGGCTGATTTAAATGACCAGTGTTACGGTTAGGGTTAGGAATACGCCTAGGTGTAGAGCTTTTTAAACCAGCAAGCTCTGAGCTCCAGGCACACGGCAGCTGCGAAAGGCATCCCAAGGGGAGCACAAAAGTGCCAGAAAATGGCTGCCTCCACACGTTTTTATTGGCATCATTGCTAAGCCTAGGCTGAATTACCTGCCTCCAGTCTCAGCTAGGGACATGGTTTTTTAAACCAGGAAGCCCTGAGCTCCAGGCACACGGCAGCTGTGAAAGGCATCCCAAGGGGAGTACAAAAGTGCAACAACATGGCAGCTTTCACAGCTTTTTCCTTGGCACCATCCCTATACCTAGGCTGATTTATCTGCCTAGGGTTAGGGTTAGGGCTCAGCCTAGGGCTAGGATTTTTCAACCAGGAAGCCCTGAGTTCCAGGCTTACTGCATCTGCCAAAGGCATCCCAAAGGGAGCGCAGAAGGTCCACAACATGGCTGCTTTCACAGCTTTTTCCTTAGGAAGAACCCTAATACCCGGCTGATTTACCTTCCTAGGGTTACTGTTAGGCCTAGGCCTAGGACTTTTAAAACCAGGAAGCCCTGTGCTCCAGGCACACTGCAGCTGTTAAAGGCATCCCAAGGGGAGCGCAAAAGTGACACAACTTGGCTGCCTCCACTGCTATTTCCATGAGACCATCCCGAATCATAGGCTGATTTTCCTTCCTAGGCTTAAGGTTTGAGTTAGGCCTAGGGTTAGTGTTCTTTTAACCAGAAAGCCCTGAGTTCCAAGAGCACAGCAGCTGCGAAGGACTACCCAAGAAGAGCGCAGAAGTGCCTCAACATGCCTGCCTCCACAGCTTTTTCCTTGGGGACGTCCCGAAACGAAGGCTGATTTAGAAGCCTCCAGTTTGGGCTAAAGTTGTGGTATTTTACACCAGGAAGCCCTGTGCTCCAAGCACCCTGCAGCTGTGAAAGGCATCCCAAGGGGAGTACAAAAGTGCAACAACATGGCAGCTTTCACAGCTTTTTCCTTGGCACCATCCCTATACCTAGGCTGATTTATCTGCCTAGGGTTAGGGTTAGGGCTCAGCCAAGGGCTAGGATTTTTTTAACCAGGAAGCCCTGTGCTCCAAGCTCACTGCAGCTGTGAAAGGCATCCCAAGGGTAGCGCAAAAGTGCCACAACATGGCTGTCTCCACAGCTTTTCCCTTGGGATAATTCCTAAACCCAGGCTGATTTAAATGACCATTGTTACGGTTAGGGTTAGGAATACGTCTAGGTGTAGAGCTTTTTAAACCAGGAAGCCCTGAGCTCCAGGCACACGGCAGCTGCGAAAGGCATCCCAAAGGGAGTACAAAAGTGCAACAACATGGCAGCTTTCACAGCTTTTTCCTTGGCTCCATCCCTATACCTAGTCTGATTTATCTGCCTAGGGTTAGGGTTAGGGCTCAGCCTAGGGCTAGGATTTTTTAACCAGGAAGCCCTGAGTTCCAGGCTTACTGCATCTGCCAAAGGCATCCCAAAGGGAGCGCAGAAGGTCCACAACATGGCTGCTTTCACAGCTTTTTCCTTAGGAAGAACCCTAATACCCAGCTGATTTACCTTCCTAGGGTTACTGTTAGGCCTAGGCCTAGGACTTTAAAACCAGGAAGCCCTGTGCTCCAGGCACACTGCAGCTGTTAAAGGCATCCCAAGGGGAGCGCAAAAGTGACACAACTTGGCTGCCTCCACTGCTATTTCCATGAGACCATCCCGAATCATAGGCTGATTTTCCTTCCTAGGCTTAAGGTTTGAGTTAGGCCTAGGGTTAGTGTTCTTTTAACCAGAAAGCCCTGAGTTCCAAGAACACAGCAGCTGCAAAGGACTACCCAAGAAGAGCGCAGAAGTGCCTCAACATGCCTGCCTCCACAGCTTTTTCCTTGGGGACGTCCCGAAACGAAGGCTGATTTAGAAGCCTCCAGTTTGGGCTAAAGTTGTGGTTTTTTACACCAGGAAGCCCTGTGCTCTAAGCACACTGCAGCTGTGAAAGGCATCCCAAGGGGAGCGCAAAAGTGCCACAACATGGCTGTGTCCACAGCTTTTACCTTGGGATAATTCCTAAACCCAGGCTGATTTAAATGACCAGTGTTACGGTTAGGGTTAGGGTTACGCCTAGGTGTAGAGCTTTTTAAACCAGCAAGCTCTGAGCTCCAGGCACACGGCAGCTGCGAAAGGCATCCCAAGGGGAGCACAAAAGTGCCAGAAAATGGCTGCCTCCACACGTTTTCATTGGCACCATTGCTAAGCCTAGGCTGAATCACCTGCCTCCTGTCTCAGCTAGGGACATGGTTTTTTAAACCAGGAAGCCCTGAGCTCCAGGCACTTGGCAGCTGTGAAAGGCATCCGAAGGGGAGTACAAAAGTGCAACAACATGGCAGCTTTCACAGCTTTTTCCTTGGCACCATCCCTATACCTAGGCTGATTTATCTGCCTAGGGTTAGGGTTAGGGCTCAGCCAAGGGCAAGGCTTTTTTTAACCAGGAAGCCCTGAGTTCCAGGCTTACTGCATCTGCCAAAGGCATCCCAAAGGGAGTGCAGAAGTGCCACAACATGGCAGCTTTCACAGCTTTTTCCTTAGGAAGAACCCTAATACCCGGCTGATTTACCTTCCTAGGGTTACTGTTAGGCATAGGCCAAGGACTTTTAGAACCAGGAAGCCCTGTGCTCCAGGCACACTGCAGCTGTTAAAGGCATCCCAAGGGGAGCGCAGAAGTGCCACAACATGGCTGCTTTCACACCTTTTTCCTTAGGAGGAACCCTAATACCCGGCTGATTTACCTTCCTAGGGTTACTGTTAGGCCTAGGCCTAGGACTTTTAAAACCAGGAAGCCCTGTGCTCCAGGCACACTGCAGCTGTTAAAGGCATCCCAAGGGGAGCGCAAAAGTGACACAACTTGGCTGCCTCCACTGCTATTTCCATGAGACCATCCCGAATCATAGGCTGATTTTCCTTCCTAGGCTTAAGGTTTGAGTTAGGCCTAGGGTTAGTGTTCTTTTAACCAGAAAGCCCTGAGTTCCAAGAACACAGCAGCTGCGAAGGACTACCCAAGAAGAGCGCAGAAGTGCCTCAACATGCCTGCCTCCACAGCTTTTTCCTTGGGGACGTCCCGAAACGAAGGCTGATTTAGAAGCCTCCAGTTTGGGCTAAAGTTGTGGTTTTTTACACCAGGAAGCCCTGTGCTCCAAGCTCACTGCAGCTGTGAAAGGCATCCCAAGGGGAGCGCAAAAGTGCCACAACATGGCTGTCTCCACAGCTTTTCCCTTGGGATAATTCCTAAACCCA
The DNA here is from genome assembly GCF_027579445.1 of Ammospiza nelsoni. Classification (NCBI taxonomy): domain Eukaryota; kingdom Metazoa; phylum Chordata; class Aves; order Passeriformes; family Passerellidae; genus Ammospiza; species Ammospiza nelsoni. The sequence goes on along the minus strand of NW_026683189.1, from coordinate 1,883,417 downwards.
GGCTGATTTAAATGGCCAGTGTTACGGTTAGGGTTAGGAATACGCCTAGGTGTAGAGCTTTTTAAACCAGCAAGCTCTGAGCTCCAGGCACACGGCAGCTGCGAAAGGCATCCCAAGGGGAGCACAAAAGTGCCAGAAAATGGCTGCCTCCACACGTTTTTATTGGCACCATTGCTAAGCCTAGGCTGAATTACCTGCCTCCAGTCTCAGCTAGGGACATGGTTTTTTAAACCAGGAAGCCCTGAGCTCCAGGCACACGGCAGCTGTGAAAGGCATCCCAATGGGAGTACAAAAGTGCAACAACATGGCAGCTTTCACAGCTTTTTCCTTGGCACCATCCCTATACCTAGGCTGATTTATCTGCCTAGGGTTAGGGTTAGGGCTCAGCCTAGGGCTAGGATTTTTTTAACCAGGAAGCCCTGAGTTCCATGCTTACTGCATCTGCCAAAGGCATCCCAAGGGGAGCGCAGAACGTCCACAACATGGCTGCTTTCACAGCTTTTTCCTTAGGAAGAACCCTAATACCCGGCTGATTTACCTTCCTAGGGTTACTGTTAGGCCTAGGCCTAGGACTTTTAAAACCAGGAAGCCCTGGGCTCCAGGCACACTGCAGCTGTTAAAGGCATCCCAAGGGGAGCGCAAAAGTGACACAACTTGGCTGCCTCCACTGCTATTTCCATGAGACCATCCCGAATCATAGGCTGATTTTCCTTCCTAGGCTTAAGGTTTGAGTTAGGCCTAGGGTTAGTGTTCTTTTAACCAGAAAGCCCTGAGTTCCAAGAGCACAGCAGCTGCGAAGGACTACCCAAGAAGAGCGCAGAAGTGCCTCAACATGCCTGCCTCCACAGCTTATTCCTTGGGGACGTCCCGAAACGAAGGCTGATTTAGAAGCCTCCAGTTTGGGCTAAAGTTGTGGTATTTTACACCAGGAAGCCCTGTGCTCCAAGCACCCTGCAGCTGTGAAAGGCATCCCAAGGGGAGTACAAAAGTGCAACAACATGGCAGCTTTCACAGCTTTTTCCTTGGCACCATCCCTATACCTAGTCTGATTTATCTGCCTAGGGTTAGGGTTAGGGCTCAGCCAAGGGCTAGGATTTTTTTAACCAGGAAGCCCTGTGCTCCAAGCTCACTGCAGCTGTGAAAGGCATCCCAAGGGGAGCGCAATAGTGCCACAACATGGCTGTCTCCACAGCTTTTCCCTTGGGATAATTCCTAAACCCAGGCTGATTTAAATGACCAGTGTTACGGTTAGGGTTAGGAATACGCCTAGGTGTAGAGCTTTTTAAACCAGGAAGCCCTGAGCTCCAGGCACACGGCAGCTGCGAAAGGCATCCCAAAGGGAGTACAAAAGTGCAACAACATGGCAGCTTTCACAGCTTTTTCCTTGGGGACGTCCCGAAACGAAGGCTGATTTAGAAGCCTCCAGTTTGGGCTAAAGTTGTGGTTTTTTACACCAGGAAGCCCTGTGCTCCAAGCTCACTGCAGCTGTGAAAGGCATCCCAAGGGGAGCGCAAAAGTGCCACAACATGGCTGTCTCCACAGCTTTTCCCTTGGGATAATTCCTAAAACCAGGCTGATTTAAATGACCAGTGTTACGGTTAGGGTTAGGGTTACGCCTAGGTGTAGAGCTTTTTAAACCAGCAAGCTCTGAGCTCCAGGCACACGGCAGCTGTGAAAGGCATCCCAAGGGGAGCACAAAAGTGCCAGAAAATGGCTGCCTCCACACGTTTTCATTGGCACCATTGCTAAGCCTAGGCTGAATCACCTGCATCCAGTCTCAGCTAGGGACATGGTTTTTTAAACCAGGAAGCCCTGAGCTCCAGGCACTTGGCAGCTGTGAAAGGCATCCCAAAGGGAGTACAAAAGTGCAAAAACATGGCAGCTTTCACAGCTTTTTCCTTGGCACCATCCCTATACCTAGGCTGATTTATCTGCCTAGGCTTAGGGTTAGGGCTCAGCCTAGGGCTAGGATTTTTTAACCAGGAAGCCCTGAGTTCCAGGCTTACTGCATCTGCCAAAGGCATCCCAAAGGGAGCGCAGAAGTGCCACAACATGGCTGCTTTCACAGCTTTTTCCTTAGGAAGAACCCTAATACCCGGCTGATTTACCTTCCTAGGGTTACTGTTAGGCTTAGGCCTAGGACTTTTAAAACCATGAAGCCCTGTGCTTCAGGCACACTGCAGCTGTTAAAGGCATCCCAAGGGGAGCGCAAAAGTGACACAACTTGGCTGCCTCCACTGCTATTTCCATGAGACCATCCCGAATCATAGGCTGATTTTCCTTCCTAGGCTTAAGGTTTGAGTTAGGCCTAGGGTTAGTGTTCTTTTAACCAGAAAGCCCTGAGTTCCAAGAGCACAGCAGCTGCGAAGGACTACCCAAGAAGAGCGCAGAAGTGCCTCAACATGCCTGCCTCCACAGCTTTTTCCTTGGGGACGTCCCGAAACGAAGGCTGATTTAGAAGCCTCCAGTTTGGGCTAAAGTTGTGGTATTTTACACCAGGAAGCCCTGTGCTCCAAGCACCCTGCAGCAGTGAAAGGCATCCCAAGGGGAGCGCAAAAGTGCCACAACATGGCTGTCTCCACAGCTTTTCCCTTGGGATAATTCCTAAACCCAGGCTGATTTAAATGACCAGTGTTACGGTTAGGGTTAGGAATACGCCTAGGTGTAGAGCTTTTTAAACCAGCAAGCTCTGAGCTCCAGGCACACGGCAGCTGTGAAAGGCATCCCAAGGGGAGCACAAAAGTGCCAGAAAATGGCTGCCTCCACACGTTTTCATAGGCACCATTGCTAAGCCTAGGCTGAATTACCTGCCTCCAGTCTCAGCTAGGGACATGGTTTTTTAAACTAGGAAGCCCTGAGCTCCTGGCTCACGGCAGCTGTGAAACCTATCCCAAAGGGAGTACAAAAGTGCAACAACATGGCAGCTTTCACAGCTTTTTCCTTGGCACCATCCCTATACCTTGGCTGATTTATCTGCCTAGGGTTAGGGTTAGGGCTCAGCCAAGGGCAAGGATTTTTTAACCAGGAAGCCCTGAGTTCCAGGCTTACTGCATCTGCCAAAGGCATCCCAAAGGGAGCGCAGAAGGTCCACAACATGGCTGCTTTCACAGCTTTTTCCTTAGGAAGAACCCTAATACCCGGCTGATTTACCTTCCTAGGGTTACTGTTAGGCTTAGGCCTAGGACTTTTAAACCAGGAAGCCCTGTGCTCCAGGCACACTGCAGCTGTTAAAGGCATCCCAAGGGGAGCGCAAAAGTGACACAACTTGGCTGCCTCCACTGCTATTTCCATGAGACCATCCCGAATCATAGGCTGATTTTCCTTCCTAGGCTTAAGGTTTGAGTTAGGCCTAGGGTTAGTGTTCTTTTAACCAGAAAGCCCTGAGTTCCAAGAACACAGCAGCTGCGAAGTACTACCCAAGAAGAGTGCAGAAGTGCCTCAACATGCCTGCCTCCACAGCTTTTTCTTTGAGGACGTCCCGAAACGAAGGCTGATTTAGAAGCCTCCAGTTTAGGGTAAAGTTGTGGTTTTTTACACCAGGAAGCCCTGTGCTCTAAGCCCACTGCAGCTGTGAAAGGCATCCCAAGGGGAGCGCAAAAGTGCCACAACATGGCTGTCTCCACAGCTTTTCCCTTGGGATAATTCCTAAACCCAGGCTGATTTAAATGACCAGTGTTACGGTTAGGGTTAGGGTTACGCCTAGGTGTAGAGCTTTTTAAACCAGCAAGCTCTGAGCTCCAGGCACACGGCAGCTGCGAAAGGCATCCCAAGGGGAGCACAAAAGTGCCAGAAAATGGCTGCCTCCACACGTTTTCATTGGCACCATTGCTAAGCCTAGGCTGAATTACCTGCCTCCAGTCTCAGCTAGGGACATGGTTTTTTAAACCAGGAAGCCCTGAGCTCCAGGCACACGGCAGCTGTGAAAGTCATCCCAAAGGGAGTACAAAAGTACAACAACATGGCAGCTTTCACAGCTTTTTCCTTGGCACCATCCCTCTACCTAGGCTGATTTATCTGCCTAGGGTTAGGGTTAGGGCTCAGCCAAGGGCAAGGATTTTTTAACCAGGAAGCCCTGAGTTCCAGGCTTACTGCATCTGCCAAAGGCATCCCAAAGGGAGTGCAGAAGTGCCACAACATGGCTGCTTTCACAGCTTTTTCCTTAGGAAGAACCCTAATACCCGGCTGATTTACCTTCCTAGGGTTACTGTTAGGCCTAGGCCTAGGACTTTTAAAACCAGGAAGCCCTGTGCTCCAGGCACACTGCAGCTGTTAAAGGCATCCCAAGGGTGTCGAAGGAAGGAGACCCAGACATCCGTTGATCATAGGCCCAATTTTATTGATCAGTACGGCGGGTTAAATACAGTTAATAATAAGCTTCATACATATTGCAAAAGTTGAGCTCAGGATTGGTCAGCTTACATATCAGCATCTACGCCTACTTCTACATTCCTATGGTTCTACTTTTGATACTTTCTACATTCTCTCAGGATATATTCAGGAATATCTCTACTCCCTTTCCTCATGTTGCAGCAAGGTCACTGCTGACCTTTCCTTTTAGCTTGCTGACTGCTGGCTTTTCTCTTTCAGCTTAACCAGCGGCATTATTTCAGCGTGGCCTTTGTCAGCTAACCAATTATTAATAAATCTCTCCACATTTCCCCCGTTTTCTTCTTGCGCAAGGAGATTAGTTTGCCATGTTTTTGCTATTGTACGGCTAACCATGTTTTGAATACAGTTAAAGATACAAGGCAAAATAAGCAAAAACAGTAAGATTACACTCAGCAGGCCTATAGCATAGATCACAAGGTTCCTCAGCCACGGTCCAAGTCCTAAGCCTTTAAGCCATTCGTCAATTCCTAAACCGTCTTCTTCCTTAAGTTTGTGAAGTCCCTGTTGCAATTCTTTTATCTTAGAGTGAATGGACACCGAATGATCAGACAGATTCATGCAACACATTCCCTCAAACTCTTCACATCCATGCCCTTGTGCTAAGAGCAAAAAATCTACAGCAGCTCTATTCTGCAAAACAGCATGGTTAACACTTTGCACATCTGCAGTTAACATGTGTAGAATTTGTGATGTCTTGTTCAACTCATCCCTTGCCCAGCATCCTAATTGTTTTGCTAAATTCATAGCTTTATTGGCAGATCCTCCTGGCAAGATAGTTGAAACCACCACCTGTTTGAATGTGCCCCAAAACCGTGGATCTCCTATCTTGCTGCAGTCTAAGTCATGTATGCTGCGTTTTTTCCTGTTTGAATTTTGACTCAGCTGCATTAGCAAGGACACATTAGGATGAAACAGTGACAATTTTCCCAAATAACAGGGTCCACCCTGTGGTTTAGCTGGTATACCATTCCACGCCCTGTCTCCACAAATCAAAAATATTCCTGTGGGTAATTTCATTGGTGCTGTGATATTTGTGCCGTTACATTGATTGTAATGCTGTGGAGAGAATTCACTCACATTCAGGGATGAATCTAGGGTGGCCCATGTTTCTTTAGGTTGGTTTAAATTCTGAGCACCCAAAAGTCTAAAGCTAAACCATCCACCAGCTGTAGTGTTAGACACGCTGGCATTTGTACTTCCAAAAAGATCCAGTTCCTCAGGAGGAGAATGCAAAGAGGTGTTAAGTGATTGGATTAGTAAGCATTGACGATAGCCATCACTCTGACCTGCAGTATACCCTTGTTGCACTGGCAATGTGATGTTTGACATGTTAGACATACATAAGGTTTGGTTGTTTATCAAACTGCAAAATTCTCCAGGAGACCACACCGGAAGTCCCACCAGGCATGTTCGAAATGGGTTAGTGACTCCTCCAAGACTAAGACAAAGTGATGATTGGTTAGTTTGATTAGCAAGTGTCACCCATAAATTTTCCCTTGGTTGACTAAAGTGTGTTATTCCTACTGCTTCACTTGCTACAGCATTGAGCAGTATAACAAGAACAAGCCTCATTTTTCTTTCTGCTTGCTTTGCTTCTCCCTTTCTTCCTTCTGCTTGCGCTGTTTTTCCTTTCTTCGCTGTCTTTTCCCTGGTTTGTTAGATTGTCTATTGTAAGGCTGAGTTAATTTTTGAATATACTGATCTAATTCTAAATCAGCATCCTTGCTCACAGGTATAGCATGAGATAAATTTGAAGGCAAATCAGCTTTACAGCGAGCTGCTATGATGCGTGAGGCTTTAGTAATTTCAAATACTCTAAGGTTTTCCTGCAACTTCCACCTAAGATATGCTATAATCACTTGTTCTGCACTCTCAAAAAGCTGTAATCCTGTCCGTCCTGGCAGGCCAGTACTTTGTTCAAGAGCTCTAACCCAGAAATAATTTCGAATCCACTTTCCAGAACAAGGTTTACACCATAAATAATCTACTGACCTCTGTGAATACCAATAAACCTGATTACAATCTGCACAATGCAAAGCTACCCATGCATAGCATTTATCATTATCCCTTTTGCAAACGTAACAAGGAAGTGAATAGAAGTAAGGACCAGTATGAAATTGTGGTTCTTCAATCCAAAGCAACCAATTCAATGGCGGTGATCGCAAAGCCTCTTCTGCCTTTTTACTGTATGAGGCTAACAGCTCAAGGTCTCTCTTTAACACAAGACGTATCTTATTTCGTAATCGTAGTTCTTGTTCGTTATCCTCCTCAACAACTATATCTTCCCGAGGGTCCCACAACTGTAAAAGTGTTCTAATCATAGAAAATTAATTAGCAATCACTGATACCCTTATTCAAATGAGACCCTTCCCCTTTTGCCTTCTTTTTCTTATCTGTCTTTAATCTTGCTGCTCCTGATTTCACTGGTCCTGCCACTTGCAAACTCAATTTTTGCAACTTGTCAATGCAGCAATCTAATGCTCTATCAGGATCCCCTTTGAAGGGTCCTACAACTGAATGCTGTGTTAAAGGCACTAATTTCCTACACCTTATAGAAACTATACGTGATTTACTTTGAACCTTAATTCTATTCACAATACATTGTAGTTCCCATCGATAATAAGCAAGAATTTTCTGTTCAGGAGACTCATAAAGATTTAAAGCTATATATGCATTTTGCCCTGTTTGACTCCTTAATTCATCTTGCCAACTTTTACCCCACGTGTGCTCTTGTTCACAAGTATGACACCACAAATCCCACAATAGTGATTGTTCTATCCAAAAAGTTCTTTCACAACCCCCACAACGTAGAGCTATCCAGGCAGCACAATGTGGATTGTAACAGTCAAGGCAATGTAGTTTCGCTGGATTCGTTAAATGAAAAGTTGATAATGAGTCAATAAAACCAATCAGCTCCTGGGCTGTCCGATAGTGACGTGTCAGTGCTCTGTCCACCGCTTCCGAGTACCCCTTCAATTGTAACAGTAGTGGCTGTAGGACTAGAAGCAGTTTCTTCCCCAGTCGCTCCCTGTCCTCCTCCGTAAGGCGATCCACCAGAGGCTGCATCAAAGACAGGTTTAGTCCACTTAGCAGGCACCCACAAAGGCCCTGTAGGTGAGGAAACACAAAGATACCCCCGACCCCAATATAATACTTTTGCAGGTTTTTCCCATAATCCTGTACTCGGGTTCTTATACTTAACCCAGACCTCTGTTTCCTTAGTATTTTCCTGACCTGACCTCGGATGATGTTTCATTGCAGGGGGGGTATCATCTTCCCCAAAAATGCATAAATGGTTAATCACATACAAAACCTTAGACAAACATGCCTGTGGATCTGCCAAATCTTGATGTTTTTCAATATACTGCTTAAGGGTACTGTTTGCTCTTTCCACTATTGCCTGTCCAGTAGGAGAGTGTGGAATACCTGTCACGTGCTTAACAGACCACTGATTCAAAAATTTCCGAACCCTAGCACTTACATAAGCTGGACCATTATCGGTTTTGATACTCTTTGGAACTTCCATAACAGCAAAACAACTTAACAGGTGTCTGATAACATGTATAGCCTTTTCTCCTGCTTGAGCCGTAGCCCATATGTAATGACTATATGTATCTATGGTGACGTGCACATGCTTGACTATACCAAATCTAGCTATGTGTGTAACATCCATTTGCCATTTCTCATTTATTTCTAAACCTCGAGGATTAACCCCGATGCCTAGACCTATCCCACCATTATGATAACTACATGTTGGACATGCTCTGACAATGGCCTTGGCTTCTGACAAACTCAGCTCAAAGTGTTTTGCTAAACCTCTTGCATTTTGATGATATCTACTATGTGCTTCTCTGGCCAATGTGTGCTTGTCAATAGGACAAGAATTATCAATGGGTAGGGTAACCAATTTATCTGCACGTTCATTCCCTTCTCCTAAACCTTCAGACCATTTATGACTCCTAATATGAATCACAGAATATGCTGCATTTCTTTCTCGTAAAGCCTTCCTTAACTGTATCAGTAACTCATACAATCGTTTATTATTCACTTCCTTAATTGCTGCTTCCTCTATTCGTTTGGCTACTCCTGCAACATACATAGAGTCTGTGACCACATTTAAAGGCTCCTGTAAGTTGGATACCGCCCATACTACTGCTAACAATTCCAAAGTTTGTAAGCTATCTGCAGGGTCTGCTGTGAGGAGTTGATGCTTCCATTGTCCCTTTTCTTGCCAGGTAACAGCAGCACGCCTTGATTTCTTTCCTGCATCTGTAAAGGCTGTAATAGCTGCTTCTATGGGGCGTTCTTCTCTCAAAGGTCGAGTAATCCAGTTCCATTCTGTCATCCATTGCAAAACTCTAGGCACTAATTTACTAGTCTCTACTTTAGCAGGTGACATTAATAATGCTTCTTGTAAATTCTTTGAATTAATCAAGTACCAGTCCAAGGTTTCTTTTTCCATAGGCAATCTAATAGTAGCAGGTTCTCTACCATCCACTTCAAGAATTCTGAGACGCCCCTTTTTGATTAATGCAGCCAATTGTTCAATTTTTGAAGATATTGTTTTCTTATGCTGTAGTGGTGGTGACAACCATTCCAACACCCGTATCTCCCCCGTTTTCTTTTGCAACTGAGAGAGAGCACCAAGCAAGTGGCAAGGGCTATTCCAGATAGTAAGGTCGATGGGGTGGTCGAGTTGTCGACGAGACACATACCCTTGCTGTACACAGTTACTAATTTGCTGCAAAGCAAGATGATGCTCCTTTGTCAGGTGTACAGGAGTAGTAGGGTCCACGCCTCTCAACAAAGGCCGTAGGGCTTCTAGTAAATGATTTGGTATTCCCACAATAGGCTTCAGCCACTGTAAGTCTCCCAGCAACTTCTGTGCATCATGTAAAGTTTTAATGTCCAATTGTCCTGTATTCAATAATCCATAAAGGGTTATGCTTTGATGCCCATAAGTAATTCCAACCTTTTGCTTTGGTCTATTTTGTAAATCCACAATTAAAAGTGTAACACCAGTAGAACCAAAACCTTTTTCATCCCGTGTTTGTCCAGTAAATGATTGTATTCCTGATGTCATTTGTGACAGTGGTACCAATTGTGCAATGCGTTGTCCTTTTGTAATTTTAATCAGAGGATAAAGGGTGTAAGCCATGATTTGTATTTCCCCAGTAAAGTCTGCATCGATAACACCAGGCAAAACAAATAATCCCAACATAGTTGTAGAGGAACGTCCCAGCAATAATGCTCCACATGTTTGTCCATTTAATATAAGAGGGCCCTTTACTCCAGTGGGTATCCTCTCAGGCCGGTTCGTCCTTAGTGTGACGTCTACTGCTGCTGATAAGTCCAAGCTGAGGCTCCCTGTTGTTGTGGGTTGCAGACAGGAGGTAGCAGTGATGTCACGGCAGCAGCTGGTGTCTCCGATGTCAGGCGGCAACTTGTGTCTGTCCCTCATTGCCATATCGGTAACACTTGATGAATGGTCTCGAGCCTCTTTACGTGACTGCCAGTGAGCCTCTTCGGAGAGGAGCAAGAGCAGCTAACACCTGACTCTGAGTAGACTATGCTTTTGCAACCCTAATCCTAATTCCTTTAAGGCTTCTACTATAAATGCCTGTGAAGCTGTTGGCATTAATGCCATTCACTCTAATGCTTCCTCAATAGCCCAATTTGCCCCTAAAGTAACTAACACTCTTTGGGTTGCTGGATTGCTATTTTGCAAAGCACACTACTTCAATAGGGCCCTGCAACACCAGCCCGATCTATAGCAGTAGCTGCTCTATCGATAAAATTTCCAAATGATTCTTCTCTACCTTGTTTAATGCCCATATAAACCGGTAACCCTCCTGGCTCTTTAACCATGTCAATTGCAGCACGCACTAACCACATAGACTCCCTAAGTTTATCTTCTCCCGATATCATCTGTGCCTCTGTACGTAAAAATGCCTCTAAGCCCATCAGCTCCTTTACTGTTACTCCATGTAATGGGTCATGTGCATTAAACAACAACTGCTGATGCTGAGTGAATATCAACCGAACTATTCCTCTTAAATCATTAGGACATAAAACCTGAGTATTAAAAAGATAATCTAGCATTTGCTTAACAGGTTCACTTTTTACTCCAAACTGACTAACCGTAGAACGCAGCTGAGTTAACAGCTTCCAATCTAAGGGAGTATATTCTGCTATATTATGCGTAAGGTTCCCCTGTGCATCATAGTGTGGTGTGTATGTAACTGGGCATGCAAGACTAGAAGCTATTTCCACCGCCTCACCATCCCCCATTTGCATTACTTCTTTCGCCAAAGCAGCCCAAGCTTCCCTCCTCTGTTTAGCCATCTCCCCCCATGGATCACGGTGTGCCCCTGGGATGGGATCTGGCTCTTTAAGGGTGCTATGCTGCTGGCGCTTCGGTGCAGGCACCGAGTTTTTGCACGGGGAAGGCAGTGAAGCAGAGGCTGGCTCGCGCGGGGGAAGCAGGGGAAGCAGCCCCCCCGCAGGAGCTGACAGTGAAACCGGAGCCGGCTCAGGCTGAGACGGCCCGCGGGGGGCAATCAGCCCCCCCGCTGGAGCTGTAACCGGAGCCGGCTCATTGAGGGGAAGCGGCGGAGGCAAGGCTGACGGCGGAGGCGAAGCTGGCTTGCTCCCACTCCCACCGTCCGACCCGCCCGAAGCCGGTAGCGGAGGCAAAGCTGGCTTGCTCACACCCCCACCATCCGACCCGCCCGAAGCCGGTAGCGGAGGCAAAGCTGGTTTGCTCTTACCCCCACCATCCGACTCGCCCTCCCCCTCAGACAGGAAAGGTGCAGACGGTTCCACTGCGCCTATAGGAAAATCTTCCACACTACTTTCCTGGGGACCCTTAGGCATAAGTATCTTAGTTACAGAAGGTGCCAGGGGATCATCCTCACGACCATACCCTATATTCCTCCTATGAGCTTCTGTTGCCCTTTCTGCTGCCTTTCTCTCAGAGACCTGCTGCAGTAACGTGTTATACACCACCCGCCATAACTTCCCGAATTTCTTAGCTGACTTATCATCGTCCAACACTGTATCCCACAATATTTCCCCAAACTTCTTCCACTCTGCTAGCTCATGAACTGTATGAGGGTTAGAAAAAATACCCTTAGCATGGCCATAGGCTAATAACCCTGGTAACTCCTTTTTTAAATCTATCCCTTTTAACCCACGCCGCTCTAAATAGGCGGTAAATAAATCATATGCCGCTTGCCTATCCATACCTATTAATCAGCGCTGTTGCAGCTCTCCAGGCTCCGGCGGCACGTATTGGCTTAAGCCCACCGTTGTGAACCTTAAGGGTGCTTCAAATTCCGGCACCGTCCCTGCTGCAGGGGGACCCAAACCCAACGTCCCAACCGTGGCGTAATCCCTTTTTCTTTTAATCCGAGAAAAAGGGTAGAGATTCGGTTTTGCCCGCATTCTCCACCATTTGTCGAAGGAAGGAGACCCAGACATCCGTTGATCATCATAGGCCCAATTTTATTGATCAGTACGGCGGGTTAAATACAGTTAATAATAAGCTTCATACATATTGCAAAAGTTGAGCTCAGGATTGGTCAGCTTACATATCAGCATCTACGCCTACATCTACATTACTATGGTTCTACTTTTGATACTTTCTACATTCTCTCAGGATATATTCAGGAATATCTCTACTCCCTTTCCTCATGTTGCAGCAAGGTCACTGCTGACCTTTCCTTTTAGCTTGCTGACTGCTGGCTTTTCTCTTTCAGCTTAATCAGCGGCATTATTTCAGCGTGGCCTTTCTCAGCTAACCAATTATTAATAAATCTCTCCACACAAGGGGAGGGCAAAAGTGACACAACTTGGCTGCCTCCATTGCTATTTCCATGAGACCATCCCGAATCATAGGCTGATTTTCCTTCCCAGGCTTAAGGTTTGAGTTAGGCCTAGGGTTAGTGTTCTTTTAACCAGAAAGCCCTGAGTTCCAAGAACACAGCAGCTGCGAAGGACTACCCAAGAAGACCGCAGAAGTGCCTCAACATGCCTGCCTCCACAGCTTTTTCCTTGGGGACGTCCCGAAACGAAGGCTGATTTAGAAGCCTCCAGTTTGGGCTAAAGTTGTGGTTTTTTACACCAGGAAGCCCTGTGCTCTAAGCACACTGCAGCTGTGAAAGGCATCCCAAGGGGAGCGCAAAAGTGCCACAACATGGCTGTCTCCACAGCTTTTCCCTTGGGATAATTCCTAAACCCAGGCTGATTTAAATGACCAGTGTTACGGTTAGGGTTAGGAATACGCCTAGGTGTAGAGCTTTTTAAACCAGGAAGCCCTGAGCTCCAGGCACACGGCAGCTGCGAAACGCATCCCAAAGGGAGTACAAAAGTGCAACAACATGGCAGCTTTCACAGCTTTTTCCTTGGCACCATCCCTATACATAGACTGATTTATCTGCCTAGGGTTAGGGTTAGGGCTCAGCCTAGGGCTAGGATTTTTTAACCAGGAAGCCCTGAGTTCCAGGCTTACTGCATCTGCCAAAGGCATCCCAAAGGGAGCGCAGAAGTGCCACAACATGGCTGCTTTCACAGCTTTTTCCTTAGGAAGAACCCTAATACCCGGCTGATTTACCTTCCTAGGGTTACTGTTAGGCTTAGGCCTAGGACTTTAAAACCAGGAAGCCCTGTGCTCCAGTCACACTGCAGCTGTTAAAGGCATCCCAAGGGGAGCGCAAAAGTGACACAACTTGTCTGCCTCCACTGCTATTTCCATGAGACCATCCCGAATCATAGGTTGATATTCCTTCCTAGGCTTAAGGTTTGAGTTAGGCCTAGGGTTAGTGTTCTTTTAACCAGAAAGCCCTGAGTTCCAAGAACACAGCAGCTGCGAAGGACTACCCAAGAAGAGCGCAGAAGTGCCTCAACATGCCTGCCTCCACAGCTTTTTCTTTGAGGACGTCCCAAAACGAAGGCTGATTTAGAAGCCTCCAGTTTGGGCTAAAGTTGTGGTTTTTTACACCAGGAAGCCCTGTGCTCTAAGCACACTGCAGCTGTGAAAGGCATCCCAAGGGGAGCGCAAAAGTGCCACAACATGGCTGTCTCCACAGCCTTTCCCTTGGGATAATTCCTAAACCCAGGCTGATTTAAATGACCAGTGTTACGGTTAGGGTTAGGGTTACGCCTAGGTGTAGAGCTTTTTAAACCAGCAAGCTCTGAGCTCCAGGCACACGGCAGCTGCGAAAGGCATCCCAAGGGGAGCACAAAAGTGCCAGAAAATGGCTGCCTCCACACGTTTTCATTGGCACCATTGCTAAGCCTAGGCTGAATCACCTGCCTCCAGTCTCAGCTAGGGACATGGTTTTTTAAACCAGGAAGCCCTGAGCTCCAGGCACACGGCAGCTGTGAAAGGCATCCCAAAGGGAGTACAAAAGTGCAACAACATGGCAGCTTTCACAGCTTTTTCCTTGGCACCATCCCTATACCTAGGCTGATTTATCTGCCTAGGGTTAGGGTTAGGGCTCAGCCTAGGGCTAGGATTTTTTAACCAGGAAGCCCTGAGTTCCAGGCTTACTGCATCTGCCAAAGGCATCCCAAAGGGAGCGCAGAAGTGCCACAACATGGCTGCTTTCACAGCTTTTTCCTTAGGAAGAACCCTAATACCCGGCTGATTTACCTTCCTAGGGTTACTGTTAGGCTTAGGCCTAGGACTTTTAAAACCAGGAAGCCCTGTGCTTCAGGCACACTGCAGCTGTTAAAGGCATCCCAAGGGGAGCGCAAAAGTGACACAACTTGGCTGCCTCCACTGCTATTTCCATGAGACCATCCCGAATCATAGGCTGATTTTCCTTCCTAGGCTTAAGGTTTGAGTTAGGCCTAGGGTTAGTGTTCTTTTAACCAGAAAGCCCTGAGTTCCAAGAACACAGCAGCTGCGAAGGACTACCCAAGAAGAGCGCAGAAGTGCCTCAACATGCCTGCCTCCACAGCTTTTTCCTTGGGGACGTCCCGAAACGAAGGCTGATTTAGAAGCCTCCAGTTTGGGCTAAAGTTGTGGTATTTTACACCAGGAAGCCCTGTGCTCCAAGCACCCTGCAGCTGTGAAAGGCATCCCAAGGGGAGCGCAAAAGTGCCACAACATGGCTGTCTCCACAGCTTTTCCCTTGGGATAATTCCTAAACCCAGGCTGATTTAAATGACCAGTGTTACGGTTAGGGTTAGGAATACGCCTAGGTGTAGAGCTTTTTAAACCTGCAAGCTCTGAGCTCCAGGCACACGGCAGCTGCGAAAGGCATCCCAAGGGGAGCACAAAAGTGCCAGAAAATGGCTGCCTCCACACGTTTTCATTGGCACCATTGCTAAGCCTAGGCTGAATTACCTGCCTCCAGTCTCAGCTAGGGACATGGTTTTTTAAACCAGGAAGCCCTGATCTCCCGGCACACAGCAGCTGTGAAAGGCATCCCAAGGGGAGTACAAAAGTGCAACAACATGGCAGCTTTCACAGCTTTTTCCTTGGCACCATCCCTCTACCTAGGCTGATTTATCTGCCTAGGGTTAGCGTTAGGGCTCAGCCAAGGGCAAGGATTTTTTTAACCAGGAAGCCCTGAGTTCCAGGCTTACTGCATCTGCCAAAGGCATCCCAAAGGGAGCGCAGAAGTGCCACAACATGGCTGCTTTCACAGCTTTTTCCTTAGGAAGAACCCTAATACCCGGCTGATTTACCTTCCTAGGGTTACTGTTAGGCCTAGGCCTAGGACTTTTAAAACCAGGAAGCCCTGTGCTCCAGGCACACTGCAGCTGTTAAAGGCATCCCAAGGGGAGCGCAAAAGTGACACAACTTGGCTGCCTCCACTGCTATTTCCATGAGACCATCCCGAATCATAGGCTGATTTTCCTTCCTAGGCTTAAGGTTTGAGTTAGGCCTAGGGTTAGTGTTCTTTTAACCAGAAAGCCCTGAGTTCCAAGAACACAGCAGCTGCGAAGGACTACCCAAGAAGAGCGCAGAAGTGCCTCAACATGCCTGCCTCCACAGCTTTTTCTTTGAGGACGTCCCGAAACGAAGGCTGATTTAGAAGCCTCCAGTTTGGGCTAAAGTTGTGGTTTTTTACACCAGGAAGCCCTGTGCTCCAAGCACACTGCAGCTGTGAAAGGCATCCCAAGGGGAGCGCAAAAGTGCCACAACATGGCTGTCTCCACAGCTTTTCCCTTGGGATAATTCCTAAACCCAGGCTGATTTAAATGACCAGTGTTACGGTTAGGGTTAGGGTTACGCCTAGGTGTAGAGCTTTTTAAACCAGCAAGCTCTGAGCTCCAGGCACACGGCAGCTGCGAAAGGCATCCCAAGGGGAGCACAAAAGTGCCAGAAAATGGCTGCCTCCACACGTTTTCATTGGCACCATTGCTAAGCCTAGGCTGAATCACCTGCCTCCAGTCTCAGCTAGGGACATGGTTTTTTAAACCAGGAAGCCCTGAGCTCCAGGCACTTGGCAGCTGTGAAAGGCATCCCAAGGGGAGTACAAAAGTGCAACAACATGGCAGCTTTCACAGCTTTTTCCTTGGCACCATCCCTATACCTAGGCTGATTTATCTGCCTAGGGTTAGGGTTAGGGCTTAGCCTAGGGCTAGGATTTTTTTAAGCAGGAAGCCCTGAGTTCCAGGCTTACTGCATCTGCCAAAGGCATCCCAAAGGGAGCGCAGAAGTGCCACAAAATGGCTGCTTTCACAGCTTTTTCCTTAGGAAGAACCCTAATACCCGGCTGATTTACCTTCCTAGGGTTACTGTTAGGCCTAGGCCTAGGACTTTTAAAACCAGGAAGCCCTGTGCTCCAGGCACACTGCAGCTGTTAAAGGCATCCCAAGGGGAGCGCAAAAGTGACACAACTTGGCTGCCTCCACTGCTATTTCCATGAGACCATCCCGAATCATAGGCTGATTTTCCTTCCTAGGCTTAAGGTTTGAGTTAGGCCTAGGGTTAGTGTTCTTTTAACCAGAAAGCCCTGAGTTCCAAGAACACAGCAGCTGCGAAGGACTACCCAAGAAGAGCGCAGAAGTGCCTCAACATGCCTGCCTCCACAGCTTTTTCTTTGAGGACGTCCCGAAACGAAGGCTGATTTAGAAGCCTCCAGTTTGGGCTAAAGTTGTGGTTTTTTACACCAGGAAGCCCTGTGCTCCAAGCACACTGCAGCTGTGAAAGGCATCCCAAGGGGAGCGCAAAAGTGCCACAACATGGCTGTCTCCACAGCTTTTCCCTTGGGATAATTCCTAAACCCAGGCTGATTTAAATGACCAGTGTTACGGTTAGGGTTAGGGTTACGCCTAGGTGTAGAGCTTTTTAAACCAGCAAGCTCTGAGCTCCAGGCACACGGCAGCTGCGAAAGGCATCCCAAGGGGAGCACAAAAGTGCCAGAAAATGGCTGCCTCCACACGTTTTCATTGGCACCATTGCTAAGCCTAGGCTGAATCACCTGCCTCCAGTCTCAGCTAGGGACATGGTTTTTTAAACCAGGAAGCCCTGAGCTCCAGGCACTTGGCAGCTGTGAAAGGCATCCCAAGGGGAGTACAAAAGTGCAACAACATGGCAGCTTTCACAGCTTTTTCCTTGGCACCATCCCTATACCTAGGCTGATTTATCTGCCTAGGGTTAGGGTTAGGGCTTAGCCTAGGGCTAGGATTTTTTTAAGCAGGAAGCCCTGAGTTCCAGGCTTACTGCATCTGCCAAAGGCATCCCAAAGGGAGCGCAGAAGTGCCACAACATGGCTGCTTTCACAGCTTTTTCCTTAGGAAGAACCCTAATACCCGGCTGATTTACCTTCCTAGGGTTACTGTTAGGCCTAGGCCTAGGACTTTTAAAACCAGGAAGCCCTGGGCTCCAGGCACACTGCAGCTGTTAAAGGCATCCCAAGGGGAGCGCAAAAGTGACACAACTTGGCTGCCTCCACTGCTATTTCCATGAGACCATCCCGAATCATAGGCTGATTTTCCTTCCTAGGCTTAAGGTTTGAGTTAGGTCTAGGGTTAGTGTTCTTTTAACCAGAAAGCCCTGAGTTCCAAGAACACAGCAGCTGCGAAGGACTACCCAAGAAGAGCGCAGAAGTGCCTCAACATGCCTGCCTCCACAGCTTTTTCTTTGAGGACGTCCCGAAACGAAAGCTGATTTAGAAGCCTCCAGATTGGGCTAAAGTTGTGGTTTTTTACACCAGGAAGCCCTGTGCTCCAAGCACACTGCAGCTGTGAAAGGCATCCCAAGGGGAGCACAAAAGTGCCACAACATGGCTGTCTCCACAGCTTTTCCCTTGGGATAATTCCTAAACCCAGGCTGATTTAAATGACCAGTGTTACGGTTAGGGTTAGGGTTACGCCTAGGTGTAGAGCTTTTTAAACCAGCAAGCTCTGAGCTCCAGGCACACGGCAGCTGTGAAAGGCATCCCAAGGGGAGCACAAAAGTGCCAGAAAATGGCTGCCTCCACACGTTTTCATTGGCACCATTGCTAAGCCTAGGCTGAATCACCTGCCTCCAGTCTCAGCTAGGGACATGGTTTTTTAAACCAGGAAGCCCTGAGCTCCAGGCACTTGGCAGCTGTGAAAGGCATCCCAAAGGGAGTACAAAAGTGCAACAACATGGCAGCTTTCACAGCTTTTTCCTTGGCACCATCCCTATACCTAGGCTGATTTATCTGCCTAGGGTTAGGGTTAGGGCTCAGCCTAGGGCTAGGATTTTTTAACCAGGAAGCCCTGAGTTCCAGGCTTACTGCATCTGCCAAAGGCATCCCAAAGGGAGCGCAGAAGTGCCACAACATGGCTGCTTTCACAGCTTTTTCCTTAGGAAGAACCCTAATACCCGGCTGATTTACCTTCCTAGGGTTACTGTTAGGCTTAGGCCTAGGACTTTAAAACCAGGAAGCCCTGTGCTCCAGGCACACTGCAGCTGTTAAAGGCATCCCAAGGGGAGCGCAAAAGTGACACAACTTGGCTGCCTCCACTGCTATTTCCATGAGACCATCCCGAATCATAGGTTGATTTTCCTTCCTAGGCTTAAGGTTTGAGTTAGGCCTAGGGTTAGTGTTCTTTTAACCAGAAAGCCCTGAGTTCCAAGAACACAGCAGCTGCGAAGGACTACCCAAGAAGAGCGCAGAAGTGCCTCAACATGCCTGCCTCCACAGCTTTTTCTTTGGGGACGTCCCGAAACGAAGGCTGATTTAGAAGCCTCCAGTTTAGGCTAAAGTTGTGGTTTTTTACACCAGGAAGCCCTGTGCTCTAAGCACACTGCAGATGTGCAAGGCATCCCAATGGGAGCGCAAAAGTGCCACAACATGGCTGTCTCCACAGCTTTTCCCTTGGGATAATTCCTAAACCCAGGCTGATTTAAATGACCAGTGTTACGGTTAGGGTTAGGAATACGCCTAGGTGTAGAGCTTTTTAAACCAGCAAGCTCTGAGCTCCAGGCACACGGCAGCTGCGAAAGGCATCCCAAGGGGAGCACAAAAGTGCCAGAAAATGGCTGCCTCCACACGTTTTTATTGGCACCATTGCTAAGCCTAGGCTGAATTACCTGCCTCCAGTCTCAGCTAGGGACATGGTTTTTTAAACCAGGAAGCCCTGAGCTCCAGGCACACGGCAGCTGTGAAAGGCATCCCAAGGGGAGTACAAAAGTGCAACAACATGGCAGCTTTCACAGCTTTTTCCTTGGCACCATCCCTCTACCTAGGCTGATTTATCTGCCTAGGGTTAGCGTTAGGGCTCAGCCAAGGGCAAGGATTTTTTTAACCAGGAAGCCCTGAGTTCCAGGCTTACTGCATCTGCCAAAGGCATCCCAAAGGGAGTGCAGAAGTGCCACAACATGGCTGCTTTCACAGCTTTTTCCTTAGGAAGAACCCTAATACCCGGCTGATTTACCTTCCTAGGGTTACTGTTAGGCCTAGGCCTAGGACTTTTAAAACCAGGAAGCCCTGTGCTCCAGGCACACTGCAGCTGTTAAAGGCATCCCAAGGGGAGCGCAAAAGTGACACAACTTGGCTGCCTCCACTGCTATTTCCATGAGACCATCCCGAATCATAGGCTGATTTTCCTTCCTAGGCTTAAGGTTTGAGTTAGGCCTAGGGTTAGTGTTCTTTTAACCAGAAAGCCCTGAGTTCCAAGAACACAGCAGCTGCGAAGGACTACCCAAGAAGAGCGCAGAAGTGCCTCAACATGCCTGCCTCCACAGCTTTTTCTTTGAGGACGTCCCGAAACGAAGGCTGATTTAGAAGCCTCCAGTTTGGGCTAAAGTTGTGGTTTTTTACACCAGGAAGCCCTGTGCTCCAAGCACACTGCAGCTGTGAAAGGCATCCCAAGGGGAGCGCAAAAGTGCCACAACATGGCTGTCTCCACAGCTTTTCCCTTGGGATAATTCCTAAACCCAGGCTGATTTAAATGACCAGTGTTACGGTTAGGGTTAGGGTTACGCCTAGGTGTAGAGCTTTTTAAACCAGCAAGCTCTGAGCTCCAGGCACACGGCAGCTGCGAAAGGCATCCCAAGGGGAGCACAAAAGTGCCAGAAAATGGCTGCCTCCACACGTTTTCATTGGCACCATTGCTAAGCCTAGGCTGAATCACCTGCCTCCAGTCTCAGCTAGGGACATGGTTTTTTAAACCAGGAAGCCCTGAGCTCCAGGCACACGGCAGCTGTGAAAGGCATCCCAAGGGGAGTACAAAAGTGCAACAACATGGCAGCTTTCACAGCTTTTTCCTTAGCACCATCCCTATACCTAGGCTGATTTATCTGCCTAGGGTTAGGGTTAGGGCTTAGGCTAGGGCTAGGATTTTTTAAGCAGGAAGCCCTGAGTTCCAGGCTTACTGCATCTGCCAAAGGCATCCCAAAGGGAGCGCAGAAGTGCCACAACATGGCTGCTTTCACAGCTTTTTCCGTAGGAAGAACCCTAATACCCGGCTGATTTACCTTCCTAGGGTTACTGTTAGGCCTAGGCCTAGGACTTTTAAAACCAGGAAGCCCTGAGTTCCAGGCACACTGCATCTGCCAAAGGCATCCCAAAGGGAGCGCAGAAGGTCCACAACATGGCTGCTTTCACAGCTTTTTCCTTAGGAAGAACCCTAATACCCGGCTGATTTACCTTCCTAGGGTTACTGTTAGGCTTAGGCCTAGGACTTTTAAAACTAGGAAGCCCTGTGCTCCAGGCACACTGCAGCTGTTAAAGGCATCCCAAGGGGAGCGCAAAAGTGACACAACTTGGCTGCCTCCACTGCTATTTCCATGAGACCATCCCGAATCATAGGCTGATTTTCCTTCCTAGGCTTAAGGTTTGAGTTAGGCCTAGGGTTAGTGTTCTTTTAACCAGAAAGCCCTGAGTTCCAAGAGCACAGCAGCTGCGAAGGACTACCCAAGAAGAGCGCAGAAGTGCCTCAACATGCCTGCCTCCACAGCTTTTTCCTTGGGGACGTCCCGAAACGAAGGCTGATTTAGAAGCCTCCAGTTTGGGCTAAAGTTGTGGTTTTTTACACCAGGAAGCCCTGTGCTCTAAGCACACTGCAGCTGTGAAAGGCATCCCAAGGCGAGCACAAAAGTGCCACAACATGGCTGTCTCCACAGCTTTTCCCTTGGGATAATTCCTAAACCCAGGCTGATTTAAATGACCAGTGTTACGGTTAGAGTAAGGGTTACGACTAGGTGTAGAGCTTTTTAAACCAGCAAGCTCTGAGCTCCAGGCACACGGCAGCTGCGAAAGGCATCCCAAGGGGAGCACAAAAGTGCCAGAAAATGGCTGCCTCCACACGTTTTCATTGGCACCATTGCTAAGCCTAGGCTGAATCACCTGCCTCCTGTCTCAGCTAGGGACATGGTTTTTTAAACCAGGAAGCCCTGAGCTCCAGGCACACGGCAGCTGTGAAAGGCATCCCAAAGGGAGTACAAAAGTGCAACAACATGGCAGCTTTCACAGCTTTTTCCTTGGCACCATCCCTATACCTAGGCTGATTTATCTGCCTAGGGTTAGCGTTAGGGCTCAGCCAAGGGCAAGGATTTTTTTAACCAGGAAGCCCTGAGTTCCAGGCTTACTGCATCTGCCAAAGGCATCCCAAAGGGAGCGCAGAAGGTCCACAACATGGCTGCTTTCACAGCTTTTTCCTTAGGAAGAACCCTAATACCCGGCTGATTTACCTTCCTAGGGTTACTGTTAGGCTTAGGCCTAGGACTTTTAAAACCAGGAAGCTCTGTGCTCCAGGCACACTGCAGCTGTTAAAGGCATCCCAAGGGGAGTGCAAAAGTGACACAACTTGGCTGCCTCCACTGCTATTTCCATGAGACCATCCCGAATCATAGGCTGATTTTCCTTCCTAGGCTTAAGGTTTGAGTTAGGCCTAGGGTTAGTGTTCTTTTAACCAGAAAGCCCTGAGTTCCAAGAACACAGCAGCTGCGAAGGACTACCCAAGAAGAGCGCAGAAGTGCCTCAACATGCCTGCCTCCACAGCTTTTTCTTTGAGGACGTCCCGAAACGAAGGCTGATTTAGAAGCCTCCAGTTTGGGCTAAAGTTGTGGTTTTTTACACCAGGAAGCCCTGTGCTCCAAGCACACTGCAGCTGTGAAAGGCATCCCAAGGGGAGCGCAAAAGTGCCACAACATGGCTGTCTCCACAGCTTTTCCCTTGGGATAATTCCTAAACCCAGGCTGATTTAAATGACCAGTGTTACGGTTAGGGTTAGGGTTACGCCTAGGTGTAGAGCTTTTTAAACCAGCAAGCTCTGAGCTCCAGGCACACGGCAGCTGCGAAAGGCATCCCAAGGGGAGCACAAAAGTGCCAGAAAATGGCTGCCTCCACACGTTTTTATTGGCACCATTGCTAAGCCTAGGCTGAATTACCTGCCTCCAGTCTCAGCTAGGTACATGGTTTTTTAAACCAGGAAGCCCTGAGCTCCAGGCACTTGGCAGCTGTGAAAGGCATCCCAAGGGGAGTACAAAAGTGCAACAACATGGCAGCTTTCACAGCTTTTTCCTTGGCACCATCCCTATACCTAGGCTGATTTATCTGCCTAGGCTTAGGGTTAGGGATCAGCCTAGGGCAAGGATTTTTTTAACCAGGAAGCCCTGAGTTCCAGGCTTACTGCATCTGCCAAAGGCATCCCAAAGGGAGTGCAGAAGTGCCACAACATGGCTGCTTTCACAGCTTTTTCCTTAGGAATAACCCTAATACCCGGCTGATTTACCTTCCTAGGGTTACTGTTAGGCCTAGGCCTAGGACTTTTAAAACCAGGAAGCCCTGTGCTCCAGGCACACTGCAGCTGTTAAAGGCATCCCAAGGGGAGCGCAGAAGTGCCACAACATGGCTGCTTTCACAGCTTTTTCCTTAGGAGGAACCCTAATACACGGCTGATTTACCTTCCTAGGGTTACTGTTAGACCTAGGCCTAGGACTTTTAAAACCAGGAAGCCCTGAGCTCCAGGCACACGGCAGCTGTGAAAGGCATCCCAAGGGGAGTACAAAAGTGCAACAACATGGCAGCTTTCACAGCTTTTTCCTTGGCACCATCCCTATACCTAGGCTGATTTATCTGCCTAGGGTTAGGGTTAGGGCTCAGCCAAGGGCAAGGATTTTATTAACCAGGAAGCCCTGAGTTCCAGGCTTACTGCATCTGCCAAAGGCATCCCAAAGGGAGCGCAGAAGTGCCACAACATGGCTGCTTTCACAGCTTTTTCCTTAGGAAGAGCCCTAATACCCGGCTGATTTACCTTCCTAGGGTTACTGTTAGGCCTAGGCCTAGGACTTTTAAAACCAGGAAGCCCTGTGCTCCAGGCACACTGCAGCTGTTAAAGGCATCCCAAGGGGAGCGCAAAAGTGACACAACTTGGCTGCCTCCACTGCTATTTCCATGAGACCATCCCGAATCATAGGCTGATTTTCCTTCCTAGGCTTAAGGTTTGAGTTAGGCCTAGGGTTAGTGCTCTTTTAACCAGAAAGCCCTGAGTTCCAAGAGCACAGCAGCTGCGAAGGACTACCCAAGAAGAGCGCAGAAGTGCCTCAACATGCCTGCCTCCACAGCTTTTTCCTTGGGGACGTCCCGAAACGAAGGCTGATTTAGAAGCCTCCAGTTTGGGCTAAAATTGTGGTTTTTTACACCAGGAAGCCCTGTGCTCTAAGCACACTGCAGCTGTGAAAGGCATCCCAAGGGGAGCACAAAAGTGCCACAACATGGCTGTCTCCACAGCTTTTCCCTTGGGATAATTCCTAAACCCAGGCTGATTTAAATGACCAGTGTTACGGTTAGAGTTAGGGTTACGCCTAGGTGTAGAGCTTTTTAAACCAGCAAGCTCTGAGCTCCAGGCACACGGCAGCTGCGAAAGGCATCCCAAGGGGAGCACAAAAGTGCCAGAAAATGGCTGCCTCCACACGTTTTCATTGGCACCATTGCTAAGCCTAGGCTGAATCACCTGCCTCCTGTCTCAGCTAGGGACATGGTTTTTTAAACCAGGAAGCCCTGAGCTCCAGGCACTTGGCAGCTGTGAAAGGCATCTCAAGGGGAGTACAAAAGTGCAACAACATGGCAGCTTTCACAGCTTTTTCCTTGGCACCATCCCTATACCTAGGCTGATTTATCTGCCTAGGGTTAGGGTTAGGGCTCAGCCAAGGGCAAGGATTTTTTTAACCAGGAAGCCCTGAGTTCCAGGCTTACTGCATCTGCCAAAGGCATCCCAAAGGGAGCGCAGAAGTGCCACAACATGGCTGCTTTCACAGCTTTTTCCTTAGGAAGAACCCTAATACCCGGCTGATTTACCTTCCTAGGGTTACTGTTAGGCCTAGGCCTAGGACTTTTAAAACCAGGAAGCCCTGAGCTCCAGGCACACTGCAGCTGTGAAAGGCATCCCAAGGGGAGTACAAAAGTGCAACAACATGGCAGCTTTCACAGCTTTTTCCTTGGCACCATCCCTATACCTAGGCTGATTTATCTGCCTAGGGTTAGGGTTAGGGCTCAGCCAAGGGCAAGGATTTTTTTAACCAGGAAGCCCTGAGTTCCAGGCTTACTGCATCTGCCAAAGGCATCCCAAAGGGAGCGCAGAAGGTCCACAACATGGCTGCTTTCACAGCTTTTTCCTTAGGAAGAGCCCTAATACCCGGCTGATTTACCTTCCTAGGGTTACTGTTAGGCCTATGCCTAGGACTTTTAAAACCAGGAAGCCCTGTGCTCCAGGCACACTGCAGATGTTAAAGGCATCCCAAGGGGAGCGCAAAAGTGACACAACTTGGCTGCCTCCACTGCTATTTCCATGAGACCATCCCGAATCATAGGCTGATTTTCCTTCCTAGGCTTAAGGTTTGAGTTAGGCCTAGGGTTAGTGTTCTTTTAACCAGAAAGCCCTGAGTTCCAAGAACACAGCAGCTGCGAAGGACTACCCAAGAAGAGCGCAGAAGTGCCTCAACATGCCTGCCTCCACAGCTTTTTCCTTGGGGACGTCCCGAAACGAAGGCTGATTTAGAAGCCTCCAGTTTGGGCTAAAGTTGTGGTTTTTTACACCAGGAAGCCCTGTGCTCTAAGCACACTGCAGCTGTGAAAGGCATCCCAAGGGGAGCGCAAAAGTGCCACAACATGGCTGTCTCCACAGCTTTTCCCTTGGGATAATTCCTAAACCCAGGCTGATTTAAATGACCAGTGTTACGGTTAGGGTTAGGAATACGCCTAGGTGTAGAGCTTTTTAAACCAGCAAGCTCTGAGCTCCAGGCACACGGCAGCTGCGAAAGGCATCCCAAGGGGAGCACAAAAGTGCCAGAAAATGGCTGCCTCCACACGTTTTCATTGGCACCATTGCTAAGCCTAGGCTGAATTACCTGCCTCCAGTCTCAGCTAGGGACATGGTTTTTTAAACCAGGAAGCCCTGAGCTCCAGGCACTTGGCAGCTGTGAAAGGCATCCCAAGGGGAGTACAAAAGTGCAACAACATGGCAGCTTTCACAGCTTTTTCCTTGGCACCATCCCTATACCTAGGCTGATTTATCTGCCTAGGGTTAGGGTTAGGGCTTAGCCTAGGGCTAGGATTTTTTTAAGCAGGAAGCCCTGAGTTCCAGGCTTACTGCATCTGCCAAAGGCATCCCAAAGGGAGCGCAGAAGTGCCACAAAATGGCTGCTTTCACAGCTTTTTCCTTAGGAAGAACCCTAATACCCGGCTGATTTACCTTCCTAGGGTTACTGTTAGGCCTAGGCCTAGGACTTTTAAAACCAGGAAGCCCTGTGCTCCAGGCACACTGCAGCTGTTAAAGGCATCCCAAGGGGAGCGCAAAAGTGACACAACTTGGCTGCCTCCACTGCTATTTCCATGAGACCATCCCGAATCATAGGCTGATTTTCCTTCCTAGGCTTAAGGTTTGAGTTAGGCCTAGGGTTAGTGTTCTTTTAACCAGAAAGCCCTGAGTTCCAAGAACACAGCAGCTGCGAAGGACTACCCAAGAAGAGCGCAGAAGTGCCTCAACATGCCTGCCTCCACAGCTTTTTCTTTGAGGACGTCCCGAAACGAAGGCTGATTTAGAAGCCTCCAGTTTGGGCTAAAGTTGTGGTTTTTTACACCAGGAAGCCCTGTGCTCCAAGCACACTGCAGCTGTGAAAGGCATCCCAAGGGGAGCGCAAAAGTGCCACAACATGGCTGTCTCCACAGCTTTTCCCTTGGGATAATTCCTAAACCCAGGCTGATTTAAATGACCAGTGTTACGGTTAGGGTTAGGGTTACGCCTAGGTGTAGAGCTTTTTAAACCAGCAAGCTCTGAGCTCCAGGCACACGGCAGCTGCGAAAGGCATCCCAAGGGGAGCACAAAAGTGCCAGAAAATGGCTGCCTCCACACGTTTTCATTGGCACCATTGCTAAGCCTAGGCTGAATCACCTGCCTCCAGTCTCAGCTAGGGACATGGTTTTTTAAACCAGGAAGCCCTGAGCTCCAGGCACTTGGCAGCTGTGAAAGGCATCCCAAGGGGAGTACAAAAGTGCAACAACATGGCAGCTTTCACAGCTTTTTCCTTGGCACCATCCCTATACCTAGGCTGATTTATCTGCCTAGGGTTAGGGTTAGGGCTTAGCCTAGGGCTAGGATTTTTTTAAGCAGGAAGCCCTGAGTTCCAGGCTTACTGCATCTGCCAAAGGCATCCCAAAGGGAGCGCAGAAGTGCCACAACATGGCTGCTTTCACAGCTTTTTCCTTAGGAAGAACCCTAATACCCGGCTGATTTACCTTCCTAGGGTTACTGTTAGGCCTAGGCCTAGGACTTTTAAAACCAGGAAGCCCTGGGCTCCAGGCACACTGCAGCTGTTAAAGGCATCCCAAGGGGAGCGCAAAAGTGACACAACTTGGCTGCCTCCACTGCTATTTCCATGAGACCATCCCGAATCATAGGCTGATTTTCCTTCCTAGGCTTAAGGTTTGAGTTAGGTCTAGGGTTAGTGTTCTTTTAACCAGAAAGCCCTGAGTTCCAAGAACACAGCAGCTGCGAAGGACTACCCAAGAAGAGCGCAGAAGTGCCTCAACATGCCTGCCTCCACAGCTTTTTCTTTGAGGACGTCCCGAAACGAAAGCTGATTTAGAAGCCTCCAGATTGGGCTAAAGTTGTGGTTTTTTACACCAGGAAGCCCTGTGCTCCAAGCACACTGCAGCTGTGAAAGGCATCCCAAGGGGAGCACAAAAGTGCCACAACATGGCTGTCTCCACAGCTTTTCCCTTGGGATAATTCCTAAACCCAGGCTGATTTAAATGACCAGTGTTACGGTTAGGGTTAGGGTTACGCCTAGGTGTAGAGCTTTTTAAACCAGCAAGCTCTGAGCTCCAGGCACACGGCAGCTGTGAAAGGCATCCCAAGGGGAGCACAAAAGTGCCAGAAAATGGCTGCCTCCACACGTTTTCATTGGCACCATTGCTAAGCCTAGGCTGAATCACCTGCCTCCAGTCTCAGCTAGGGACATGGTTTTTTAAACCAGGAAGCCCTGAGCTCCAGGCACTTGGCAGCTGTGAAAGGCATCCCAAAGGGAGTACAAAAGTGCAACAACATGGCAGCTTTCACAGCTTTTTCCTTGGCACCATCCCTATACCTAGGCTGATTTATCTGCCTAGGGTTAGGGTTAGGGCTCAGCCTAGGGCTAGGATTTTTTAACCAGGAAGCCCTGAGTTCCAGGCTTACTGCATCTGCCAAAGGCATCCCAAAGGGAGCGCAGAAGTGCCACAACATGGCTGCTTTCACAGCTTTTTCCTTAGGAAGAACCCTAATACCCGGCTGATTTACCTTCCTAGGGTTACTGTTAGGCTTAGGCCTAGGACTTTAAAACCAGGAAGCCCTGTGCTCCAGGCACACTGCAGCTGTTAAAGGCATCCCAAGGGGAGCGCAAAAGTGACACAACTTGGCTGCCTCCACTGCTATTTCCATGAGACCATCCCGAATCATAGGTTGATTTTCCTTCCTAGGCTTAAGGTTTGAGTTAGGCCTAGGGTTAGTGTTCTTTTAACCAGAAAGCCCTGAGTTCCAAGAACACAGCAGCTGCGAAGGACTACCCAAGAAGAGCGCAGAAGTGCCTCAACATGCCTGCCTCCACAGCTTTTTCTTTGGGGACGTCCCGAAACGAAGGCTGATTTAGAAGCCTCCAGTTTAGGCTAAAGTTGTGGTTTTTTACACCAGGAAGCCCTGTGCTCTAAGCACACTGCAGATGTGCAAGGCATCCCAATGGGAGCGCAAAAGTGCCACAACATGGCTGTCTCCACAGCTTTTCCCTTGGGATAATTCCTAAACCCAGGCTGATTTAAATGACCAGTGTTACGGTTAGGGTTAGGAATACGCCTAGGTGTAGAGCTTTTTAAACCAGCAAGCTCTGAGCTCCAGGCACACGGCAGCTGCGAAAGGCATCCCAAGGGGAGCACAAAAGTGCCAGAAAATGGCTGCCTCCACACGTTTTTATTGGCACCATTGCTAAGCCTAGGCTGAATTACCTGCCTCCAGTCTCAGCTAGGGACATGGTTTTTTAAACCAGGAAGCCCTGAGCTCCAGGCACACGGCAGCTGTGAAAGGCATCCCAAGGGGAGTACAAAAGTGCAACAACATGGCAGCTTTCACAGCTTTTTCCTTGGCACCATCCCTCTACCTAGGCTGATTTATCTGCCTAGGGTTAGCGTTAGGGCTCAGCCAAGGGCAAGGATTTTTTTAACCAGGAAGCCCTGAGTTCCAGGCTTACTGCATCTGCCAAAGGCATCCCAAAGGGAGTGCAGAAGTGCCACAACATGGCTGCTTTCACAGCTTTTTCCTTAGGAAGAACCCTAATACCCGGCTGATTTACCTTCCTAGGGTTACTGTTAGGCCTAGGCCTAGGACTTTTAAAACCAGGAAGCCCTGTGCTCCAGGCACACTGCAGCTGTTAAAGGCATCCCAAGGGGAGCGCAAAAGTGACACAACTTGGCTGCCTCCACTGCTATTTCCATGAGACCATCCCGAATCATAGGCTGATTTTCCTTCCTAGGCTTAAGGTTTGAGTTAGGCCTAGGGTTAGTGTTCTTTTAACCAGAAAGCCCTGAGTTCCAAGAACACAGCAGCTGCGAAGGACTACCCAAGAAGAGCGCAGAAGTGCCTCAACATGCCTGCCTCCACAGCTTTTTCTTTGAGGACGTCCCGAAACGAAGGCTGATTTAGAAGCCTCCAGTTTGGGCTAAAGTTGTGGTTTTTTACACCAGGAAGCCCTGTGCTCCAAGCACACTGCAGCTGTGAAAGGCATCCCAAGGGGAGCGCAAAAGTGCCACAACATGGCTGTCTCCACAGCTTTTCCCTTGGGATAATTCCTAAACCCAGGCTGATTTAAATGACCAGTGTTACGGTTAGGGTTAGGGTTACGCCTAGGTGTAGAGCTTTTTAAACCAGCAAGCTCTGAGCTCCAGGCACACGGCAGCTGCGAAAGGCATCCCAAGGGGAGCACAAAAGTGCCAGAAAATGGCTGCCTCCACACGTTTTCATTGGCACCATTGCTAAGCCTAGGCTGAATCACCTGCCTCCAGTCTCAGCTAGGGACATGGTTTTTTAAACCAGGAAGCCCTGAGCTCCAGGCACACGGCAGCTGTGAAAGGCATCCCAAGGGGAGTACAAAAGTGCAACAACATGGCAGCTTTCACAGCTTTTTCCTTAGCACCATCCCTATACCTAGGCTGATTTATCTGCCTAGGGTTAGGGTTAGGGCTTAGGCTAGGGCTAGGATTTTTTAAGCAGGAAGCCCTGAGTTCCAGGCTTACTGCATCTGCCAAAGGCATCCCAAAGGGAGCGCAGAAGTGCCACAACATGGCTGCTTTCACAGCTTTTTCCGTAGGAAGAACCCTAATACCCGGCTGATTTACCTTCCTAGGGTTACTGTTAGGCCTAGGCCTAGGACTTTTAAAACCAGGAAGCCCTGAGTTCCAGGCACACTGCATCTGCCAAAGGCATCCCAAAGGGAGCGCAGAAGGTCCACAACATGGCTGCTTTCACAGCTTTTTCCTTAGGAAGAACCCTAATACCCGGCTGATTTACCTTCCTAGGGTTACTGTTAGGCTTAGGCCTAGGACTTTTAAAACTAGGAAGCCCTGTGCTCCAGGCACACTGCAGCTGTTAAAGGCATCCCAAGGGGAGCGCAAAAGTGACACAACTTGGCTGCCTCCACTGCTATTTCCATGAGACCATCCCGAATCATAGGCTGATTTTCCTTCCTAGGCTTAAGGTTTGAGTTAGGCCTAGGGTTAGTGTTCTTTTAACCAGAAAGCCCTGAGTTCCAAGAGCACAGCAGCTGCGAAGGACTACCCAAGAAGAGCGCAGAAGTGCCTCAACATGCCTGCCTCCACAGCTTTTTCCTTGGGGACGTCCCGAAACGAAGGCTGATTTAGAAGCCTCCAGTTTGGGCTAAAGTTGTGGTTTTTTACACCAGGAAGCCCTGTGCTCTAAGCACACTGCAGCTGTGAAAGGCATCCCAAGGCGAGCACAAAAGTGCCACAACATGGCTGTCTCCACAGCTTTTCCCTTGGGATAATTCCTAAACCCAGGCTGATTTAAATGACCAGTGTTACGGTTAGAGTAAGGGTTACGACTAGGTGTAGAGCTTTTTAAACCAGCAAGCTCTGAGCTCCAGGCACACGGCAGCTGCGAAAGGCATCCCAAGGGGAGCACAAAAGTGCCAGAAAATGGCTGCCTCCACACGTTTTCATTGGCACCATTGCTAAGCCTAGGCTGAATCACCTGCCTCCTGTCTCAGCTAGGGACATGGTTTTTTAAACCAGGAAGCCCTGAGCTCCAGGCACACGGCAGCTGTGAAAGGCATCCCAAAGGGAGTACAAAAGTGCAACAACATGGCAGCTTTCACAGCTTTTTCCTTGGCACCATCCCTATACCTAGGCTGATTTATCTGCCTAGGGTTAGCGTTAGGGCTCAGCCAAGGGCAAGGATTTTTTTAACCAGGAAGCCCTGAGTTCCAGGCTTACTGCATCTGCCAAAGGCATCCCAAAGGGAGCGCAGAAGGTCCACAACATGGCTGCTTTCACAGCTTTTTCCTTAGGAAGAACCCTAATACCCGGCTGATTTACCTTCCTAGGGTTACTGTTAGGCTTAGGCCTAGGACTTTTAAAACCAGGAAGCTCTGTGCTCCAGGCACACTGCAGCTGTTAAAGGCATCCCAAGGGGAGTGCAAAAGTGACACAACTTGGCTGCCTCCACTGCTATTTCCATGAGACCATCCCGAATCATAGGCTGATTTTCCTTCCTAGGCTTAAGGTTTGAGTTAGGCCTAGGGTTAGTGTTCTTTTAACCAGAAAGCCCTGAGTTCCAAGAACACAGCAGCTGCGAAGGACTACCCAAGAAGAGCGCAGAAGTGCCTCAACATGCCTGCCTCCACAGCTTTTTCTTTGAGGACGTCCCGAAACGAAGGCTGATTTAGAAGCCTCCAGTTTGGGCTAAAGTTGTGGTTTTTTACACCAGGAAGCCCTGTGCTCCAAGCACACTGCAGCTGTGAAAGGCATCCCAAGGGGAGCGCAAAAGTGCCACAACATGGCTGTCTCCACAGCTTTTCCCTTGGGATAATTCCTAAACCCAGGCTGATTTAAATGACCAGTGTTACGGTTAGGGTTAGGGTTACGCCTAGGTGTAGAGCTTTTTAAACCAGCAAGCTCTGAGCTCCAGGCACACGGCAGCTGCGAAAGGCATCCCAAGGGGAGCACAAAAGTGCCAGAAAATGGCTGCCTCCACACGTTTTCATTGGCACCATTGCTAAGCCTAGGCTGAATTACCTGCCTCCAGTCTCAGCTAGGTACATGGTTTTTTAAACCAGGAAGCCCTGAGCTCCAGGCACTTGGCAGCTGTGAAAGGCATCCCAAGGGGAGTACAAAAGTGCAACAACATGGCAGCTTTCACAGCTTTTTCCTTGGCACCATCCCTATACCTAGGCTGATTTATCTGCCTAGGCTTAGGGTTAGGGATCAGCCTAGGGCAAGGATTTTTTTAACCAGGAAGCCCTGAGTTCCAGGCTTACTGCATCTGCCAAAGGCATCCCAAAGGGAGTGCAGAAGTGCCACAACATGGCTGCTTTCACAGCTTTTTCCTTAGGAATAACCCTAATACCCGGCTGATTTACCTTCCTAGGGTTACTGTTAGGCCTAGGCCTAGGACTTTTAAAACCAGGAAGCCCTGTGCTCCAGGCACACTGCAGCTGTTAAAGGCATCCCAAGGGGAGCGCAGAAGTGCCACAACATGGCTGCTTTCACAGCTTTTTCCTTAGGAGGAACCCTAATACACGGCTGATTTACCTTCCTAGGGTTACTGTTAGACCTAGGCCTAGGACTTTTAAAACCAGGAAGCCCTGAGCTCCAGGCACACGGCAGCTGTGAAAGGCATCCCAAGGGGAGTACAAAAGTGCAACAACATGGCAGCTTTCACAGCTTTTTCCTTGGCACCATCCCTATACCTAGGCTGATTTATCTGCCTAGGGTTAGGGTTAGGGCTCAGCCAAGGGCAAGGATTTTATTAACCAGGAAGCCCTGAGTTCCAGGCTTACTGCATCTGCCAAAGGCATCCCAAAGGGAGCGCAGAAGTGCCACAACATGGCTGCTTTCACAGCTTTTTCCTTAGGAAGAGCCCTAATACCCGGCTGATTTACCTTCCTAGGGTTACTGTTAGGCCTAGGCCTAGGACTTTTAAAACCAGGAAGCCCTGTGCTCCAGGCACACTGCAGCTGTTAAAGGCATCCCAAGGGGAGCGCAAAAGTGACACAACTTGGCTGCCTCCACTGCTATTTCCATGAGACCATCCCGAATCATAGGCTGATTTTCCTTCCTAGGCTTAAGGTTTGAGTTAGGCCTAGGGTTAGTGCTCTTTTAACCAGAAAGCCCTGAGTTCCAAGAGCACAGCAGCTGCGAAGGACTACCCAAGAAGAGCGCAGAAGTGCCTCAACATGCCTGCCTCCACAGCTTTTTCCTTGGGGACGTCCCGAAACGAAGGCTGATTTAGAAGCCTCCAGTTTGGGCTAAAATTGTGGTTTTTTACACCAGGAAGCCCTGTGCTCTAAGCACACTGCAGCTGTGAAAGGCATCCCAAGGGGAGCACAAAAGTGCCACAACATGGCTGTCTCCACAGCTTTTCCCTTGGGATAATTCCTAAACCCAGGCTGATTTAAATGACCAGTGTTACGGTTAGAGTTAGGGTTACGCCTAGGTGTAGAGCTTTTTAAACCAGCAAGCTCTGAGCTCCAGGCACACGGCAGCTGCGAAAGGCATCCCAAGGGGAGCACAAAAGTGCCAGAAAATGGCTGCCTCCACACGTTTTCATTGGCACCATTGCTAAGCCTAGGCTGAATCACCTGCCTCCTGTCTCAGCTAGGGACATGGTTTTTTAAACCAGGAAGCCCTGAGCTCCAGGCACTTGGCAGCTGTGAAAGGCATCTCAAGGGGAGTACAAAAGTGCAACAACATGGCAGCTTTCACAGCTTTTTCCTTGGCACCATCCCTATACCTAGGCTGATTTATCTGCCTAGGGTTAGGGTTAGGGCTCAGCCAAGGGCAAGGATTTTTTTAACCAGGAAGCCCTGAGTTCCAGGCTTACTGCATCTGCCAAAGGCATCCCAAAGGGAGCGCAGAAGTGCCACAACATGGCTGCTTTCACAGCTTTTTCCTTAGGAAGAACCCTAATACCCGGCTGATTTACCTTCCTAGGGTTACTGTTAGGCCTAGGCCTAGGACTTTTAAAACCAGGAAGCCCTGAGCTCCAGGCACACTGCAGCTGTGAAAGGCATCCCAAGGGGAGTACAAAAGTGCAACAACATGGCAGCTTTCACAGCTTTTTCCTTGGCACCATCCCTATACCTAGGCTGATTTATCTGCCTAGGGTTAGGGTTAGGGCTCAGCCAAGGGCAAGGATTTTTTTAACCAGGAAGCCCTGAGTTCCAGGCTTACTGCATCTGCCAAAGGCATCCCAAAGGGAGCGCAGAAGGTCCACAACATGGCTGCTTTCACAGCTTTTTCCTTAGGAAGAGCCCTAATACCCGGCTGATTTACCTTCCTAGGGTTACTGTTAGGCCTATGCCTAGGACTTTTAAAACCAGGAAGCCCTGTGCTCCAGGCACACTGCAGATGTTAAAGGCATCCCAAGGGGAGCGCAAAAGTGACACAACTTGGCTGCCTCCACTGCTATTTCCATGAGACCATCCCGAATCATAGGCTGATTTTCCTTCCTAGGCTTAAGGTTTGAGTTAGGCCTAGGGTTAGTGTTCTTTTAACCAGAAAGCCCTGAGTTCCAAGAACACAGCAGCTGCGAAGGACTACCCAAGAAGAGCGCAGAAGTGCCTCAACATGCCTGCCTCCACAGCTTTTTCCTTGGGGACGTCCCGAAACGAAGGCTGATTTAGAAGCCTCCAGTTTGGGCTAAAGTTGTGGTTTTTTACACCAGGAAGCCCTGTGCTCTAAGCACACTGCAGCTGTGAAAGGCATCCCAAGGGGAGCGCAAAAGTGCCACAACATGGCTGTCTCCACAGCTTTTCCCTTGGGATAATTCCTAAACCCAGGCTGATTTAAATGACCAGTGTTACGGTTAGGGTTAGGAATACGCCTAGGTGTAGAGCTTTTTAAACCAGCAAGCTCTGAGCTCCAGGCACACGGCAGCTGCGAAAGGCATCCCAAGGGGAGCACAAAAGTGCCAGAAAATGGCTGCCTCCACACGTTTTCATTGGCACCATTGCTAAGCCTAGGCTGAATTACCTGCCTCCAGTCTCAGCTAGGGACATGGTTTTTTAAACCAGGAAGCCCTGAGCTCCAGGCACACGGCAGCTGTTTAAGGCATCCCAAGGGGAGTACAAAAGTGCAACAACATGGCAGCTTTCACAGCTTTTTCCTTGGCACCATCCCTATACCTAGGCTGATTTATCTGCCTAGGGTTAGGGTTAGGGCTCAGCCAAGGGCAAGGATTTTTTTAACCAGGAAGCCCTGAGTTCCAGGCTTACTGCATCTGCCAAAGGCATCCCAAAGGGAGTGCAGAAGTGCCACAACATGGCTGCTTTCACAGCTTTTTCCTTAGGAAGAACCCTAATAACCGGCTGATTTACCTTCCTAGGGTTACTGTTAGGCCTAGGCCTAGGACTTTTAAAACCAGGAAGCCCTGTGCTCCAGGCACACTGCAGCTGTTAAAGGCATCCCAAGGGGAGCGCAGAAGTGCCACAACATGGCTGCTTTCACAGCTTTTTCCTTAGGAGGAACCCTAATACCCGGCTGATTTACCTTCCTAGGGTTACTGTTAGGCCTAGGCCTAGGACTTTTAAAACCAGGAAGCCCTGAGCTCCAGGCACACGGCAGCTGTGAAAGGCATCCCAAGGGGAGTACAAAAGTGGAACAACATGGCAGCTTTCACAGCTTTTTCCTTGGCACCATCCCTATACCTAGGCTGATTTATCTGCCTAGGGTTAGGGTTAGGGCTCAGCCAAGGGCAAGGATTTTATTAACCAGGAAGCCCTGAGTTCCAGGCTTACTGCATCTGCCAAAGGCATCCCAAAGGGAGAGCAGAAGTGCCACAACATGGCTGCTTTCACAGCTTTTTCCTTAGGAAGAGCCCTAATACCCGGCTGATTTACCTTCCTAGGGTTACTGTTAGGCCTAGGCCTAGGACTTTTAAAACCAGGAAGCCCTGTGCTCCAGGCACACTGCAGCTGTTAAAGGCATCCCAAGGGGAGCGCAGAAGTGCCACAACATGGCTGCTTTCACAGCTTTTTCCTTAGGAGGAACCCTAATACCCGGCTGATTTACCTTCCTAGGGTTACTGTTAGGCCTAGGCCTAGGACTTTTAAAACCAGGAAGCCCTGAGCTCCAGGCACACGGCAGCTGTGAAAGGCATCCCAAGGGGAGTACAAAAGTGGAACAACATGGCAGCTTTCACAGCTTTTTCCTTGGCACCATCCCTATACCTAGGCTGATTTATCTGCCTAGGGTTAGGGTTAGGGCTCAGCCAAGGGCAAGGATTTTATTAACCAGGAAGCCCTGAGTTCCAGGCTTACTGCATCTGCCAAAGGCATCCCAAAGGGAGCGCAGAAGTGCCACAACATGGCTGCTTTCACAGCTTTTTCCTTAGGAAGAGCCCTAATACCCGGCTGATTTACCTTCCTAGGGTTACTGTTAGGCCTAGGCCTAGGACTTTTAAAACCAGGAAGCCCTGTGCTCCAGGCACACTGCAGCTGTTAAAGGCATCCCAAGGGGAGCGCAGAAGTGCCACAACATGGCTGCTTTCACAGCTTTTTCCTTAGGAGGAACCCTAATACCCGGCTGATTTACCTTCCTAGGGTTACTGTGAGGCCTAGGCCTAGGACTTTTAAAACCAGGAAGCCCTGTGCTCCAGGCACACTGCAGCTGTTAAAGGCATCCCAAGGGGAGCGCAATAGTGACACAACTTGGCTGCCTCAACTGCTATTTCCATGAGACCATCCCGAATCATAGGCTGATTTTCCTTCCTAGGCTTAAGGTTTGAGTTAGGCCTAGGGTTAGTGTTCTTTTAACCAGAAAGCCCTGAGTTCCAAGAGCACAGCAGCTGCGAAGGACTACTCAAGAAGAGCGCAGAAGTGCCTCAACATGCCTGCCTCCAGAGCTTTTTCCTTGGGGACGTGCCGAAACGAAGGCTGATTTAGAAGCCTCCAGTTTGGGATAAAGTTGTGGTTTTTTACATCAGGAAGCCCTGTGCTCTAAGCACACCGCAGCTGTGAAAGGCATCCCAAGGGGAGCAGAAAAGTGCCAGAAAATGGCTGCCTCCACACGTTTTCATTGGCACCATTGCTAAGCCTAGGCTGAATCACCTGCCTCCTGTCTCAGCTAGGGACATGGTTTTTTAAACCAGGAAGCCCTGAGCTCCAGGCACTTGGCAGCTGTGAAAGGCATCTCAAGGGGAGTACAAAAGTGCAACAACATGGCAGCTTTCACAGCTTTTTCCTTGGCACCATCCCTATACCTAGGCTGATTTATCTGCCTAGGGTTAGGGTTAGGGCTCAGCCAAGGGCAAGGATTTTTTTAACCAGGAAGCCCTGAGTTCCAGGCTTACTGCATCTGCCAAAGGCATCCCAAAGGGAGCGCAGAAGGTCCACAACATGGCTGCTTTCACAGCTTTTTCCTTAGGAAGAACCCTAATACCCGGCTGATTTACCTTCCTAGGGTTACTGTTAGGCCTAGGCCTAGGACTTTTAAAACCAGGAAGCCCTGTGCTCCAGGCACACTGCAGCTGTTAAAGGCATCCCAAGGGGAGCGCAAAAGTGACAGAACTTGGCTGCCTCCACTGCTATTTCCATGAGACCATCCCGAATCATAGGCTGATTTTCCTTCCTAGGCTTAAGGTTTGAGTTAGGCCTAGGGTTAGTGTTCTTTTAACCAGAAAGCCCTGAGTTCCAAGAACACAGCAGCTGCGAAGGACTACCCAAGAAGAGCGCAGAAGTGCCTCAACATGCCTGCCTCCACAGCTTTTTCTTTGGGGACATCCCGAAACGAAGGCTGATTTAGAAGCCTCCAGTTTGGGCTAAAGTTGTGGTTTTTTACACCAGGAAGCCCTGTGCTCTAAGCACACTGCAGCTGTGAAAGCCATCCCAAGGGGAGCGCAAAAGTGCCACAACTTGGCTGTCTCCACAGCTTTTCCCTTGGGATAATTCCTAAACCCAGGCTGATTTAAATGACCAGTGTTACGGTTAGTGTTAGGGTTACGCCTAGGTGTAGAGCTTTTTAAACCAGCAAGCTCTGAGCTCCAGGCACACGGCAGCTGCGAAAGGCATCCCAAGGGGCGTACAAAAGTGCAACAACATGGCAGCTTTCACAGCTTTTTCCTTGGCACCATCCCTATACCTAGGCTGATTTATCTGCCTAGGGTTAGGGTTAGGGCTCAGCCAAGGGCAAGGATTTTTTTAACCAGGAAGCCCTGAGTTCCAGGCTTACTGCATCTGCCAAAGGCATCCCAAAGGGAGTGCAGAAGTGCCACAACATGGCTGCTTTCACAGCTTTTTCCTTAGGAAGAACCCTAATACCCGGCTGATTTACCTTCCTAGGGTTACTGTTAGGCCTAGGCCTAGGACTTTTAAAACCAGGAAGCCCTGTGCTCCAGGCACACTGCAGCTGTTAAAGGCATCCCAAGGGGAGCGCAGAAGTGCCACAACATGGCTGCTTTCACAGCTTTTTCCTTAGGAGGAACCCTAATACCCGGCTGATTTACCTTCCTAGGGTTACTGTTAGGCCTAGGCCTAGGACTTTTAAAACCAGGAAGCCCTGAGCTCCAGGCACACGGCAGCTGTGAAGGGCATTCCAAGGGGAGTACAAAAGTGGAACAACATGGCAGCTTTCACAGCTTTTTCCTTGGCACCATCCCTATACCTAGGCTGATTTATCTGCCTAGGCTTAGGGTTAGGGCTCAGCCAAGGGCAAGGATTTTTTTAACCAGGAAGCCCTGAGTTCCAGGCTTACTGCATCTGCCAAAGGCATCCCAAAGGGAGCGCAGAAGTGCCACAACATGGCTGCTTTCACAGCTTTTTCCTTAGGAAGAGCCCTAATACCCGGCTGATTTACCTTCCTAGGGTTACTGTTAGGCCTAGGCCTAGGACTTTTAAAACCAGGAAGCCCTGTGCTCCAGGCACACTGCAGCTGTTAAAGGCATCCCAAGGGGAGCGCAAAAGTGACACAACTTGGCTGCCTCCACTGCTATTTCCATGAGACCATCCCGAATCATAGGCTGATTTTCCTTCCTAGGCTTAAGGTTTGAGTTAGGCCTAGGGTTAGTGTTCTTTTAACCAGAAAGCCCTGAGTTCCAAGAGCACAGCAGCTGCGAAGGACTACCCAAGAAGAGCGCAGAAGTGCCTCAACATGCCTGCCTCCACAGCTTTTTCCTTGGGGACGTCCCGAAACGAAGGCTGATTTAGAAGCCTCCAGTTTGGGCTAAAGTTGTGGTTTTTTACACCAGGAAGCCCTGTGCTCCAAGCACACTGCAGCTGTGAAAGGCATCCCAAGGGGAGCGCAAAAGTGCCACAACATGGCTGTCTCCACAGCTTTTCCCTTGGGATAATTCCTAAACCCAGGCTGATTTAAATGACCAGTGTTACGGTTAGGGTTAGGGTTATGCCTAGGTGTAGAGCTTTTTAAACCAGCAAGCTCTGAGCTCCAGGCACACGGCAGCTGCGAAAGGCATCCCAAGGGGAGCACAAAAGTGCCAGAAAATGGCTGCCTGCACACGTTTTTATTGGCACCATTGCTAAGCCTAGGCTGAATTACCTGCCTCCAGTCTCAGCTAGGGACATGGTTTTTTAAACCAGGAAGCCCTGAGCTCCAGGCACACGGCAGCTGTTTAAGGCATCCCAAGGGGAGTACAAAAGTGCAACAACATGGCAGCTTTCACAGCTTTTTCCTTGGCACCATCCCTATACCTAGGCTGATTTATCTGCCTAGGGTTAGGGTTAGGGCTCAGCCAAGGGCAAGGATTTTATTAACCAGGAAGCCCTGAGTTCCAGGCTTACTGCATCTGCCAAAGGCATCCCAAAGGGAGCGCAGAAGTGCCACAACATGGCTGCTTTCACAGCTTTTTCCTTAGGAAGAGCCCTAATACCCGGCTGATTTACCTTCCTAGGGTTACTGTTAGGCCTAGGCCTAGGACTTTTAAAACCAGGAAGCCCTGTGCTCCAGGCACACTGCAGCTGTTAAAGGCATCCCAAGGGGAGCGCAAAAGTGACACAACTTGGCTGCCTCCACTGCTATTTCCATGAGACCATCCCGAATCATAGGCTGATTTTCCTTCCTAGGCTTAAGGTTTGAGTTAGGCCTAGGGTTAGTGCTCTTTTAACCAGAAAGCCCTGAGTTCCAAGAGCACAGCAGCTGCGAAGGACTACCCAAGAAGAGCGCAGAAGTGCCTCAACATGCCTGCCTCCACAGCTTTTTCCTTGGGGACGTCCCGAAACGAAGGCTGATTTAGAAGCCTCCAGTTTGGGCTAAAATTGTGGTTTTTTACACCAGGAAGCCCTGTGCTCTAAGCACACTGCAGCTGTGAAAGGCATCCCAAGGGGAGCACAAAAGTGCCACAACATGGCTGTCTCCACAGCTTTTCCCTTGGGATAATTCCTAAACCCAGGCTGATTTAAATGACCAGTGTTACGGTTAGAGTTAGGGTTACGCCTAGGTGTAGAGCTTTTTAAACCAGCAAGCTCTGAGCTCCAGGCACACGGCAGCTGCGAAAGGCATCCCAAGGGGAGCACAAAAGTGCCAGAAAATGGCTGCCTCCACACGTTTTCATTGGCACCATTGCTAAGCCTAGGCTGAATCACCTGCCTCCTGTCTCAGCTAGGGACATGGTTTTTTAAACCAGGAAGCCCTGAGCTCCAGGCACTTGGCAGCTGTGAAAGGCATCTCAAGGGGAGTACAAAAGTGCAACAACATGGCAGCTTTCACAGCTTTTTCCTTGGCACCATCCCTATACCTAGGCTGATTTATCTGCCTAGGGTTAGGGTTAGGGCTCAGCCAAGGGCAAGGATTTTTTTAACCAGGAAGCCCTGAGTTCCAGGCTTACTGCATCTGCCAAAGGCATCCCAAAGGGAGCGCAGAAGTGCCACAACATGGCTGCTTTCACAGCTTTTTCCTTAGGAAGAACCCTAATACCCGGCTGATTTACCTTCCTAGGGTTACTGTTAGGCCTAGGCCTAGGACTTTTAAAACCAGGAAGCCCTGAGCTCCAGGCACACTGCAGCTGTGAAAGGCATCCCAAGGGGAGTACAAAAGTGCAACAACATGGCAGCTTTCACAGCTTTTTCCTTGGCACCATCCCTATACCTAGGCTGATTTATCTGCCTAGGGTTAGGGTTAGGGCTCAGCCAAGGGCAAGGATTTTTTTAACCAGGAAGCCCTGAGTTCCAGGCTTACTGCATCTGCCAAAGGCATCCCAAAGGGAGCGCAGAAGGTCCACAACATGGCTGCTTTCACAGCTTTTTCCTTAGGAAGAGCCCTAATACCCGGCTGATTTACCTTCCTAGGGTTACTGTTAGGCCTATGCCTAGGACTTTTAAAACCAGGAAGCCCTGTGCTCCAGGCACACTGCAGATGTTAAAGGCATCCCAAGGGGAGCGCAAAAGTGACACAACTTGGCTGCCTCCACTGCTATTTCCATGAGACCATCCCGAATCATAGGCTGATTTTCCTTCCTAGGCTTAAGGTTTGAGTTAGGCCTAGGGTTAGTGTTCTTTTAACCAGAAAGCCCTGAGTTCCAAGAACACAGCAGCTGCGAAGGACTACCCAAGAAGAGCGCAGAAGTGCCTCAACATGCCTGCCTCCACAGCTTTTTCCTTGGGGACGTCCCGAAACGAAGGCTGATTTAGAAGCCTCCAGTTTGGGCTAAAGTTGTGGTTTTTTACACCAGGAAGCCCTGTGCTCTAAGCACACTGCAGCTGTGAAAGGCATCCCAAGGGGAGCGCAAAAGTGCCACAACATGGCTGTCTCCACAGCTTTTCCCTTGGGATAATTCCTAAACCCAGGCTGATTTAAATGACCAGTGTTACGGTTAGGGTTAGGAATACGCCTAGGTGTAGAGCTTTTTAAACCAGCAAGCTCTGAGCTCCAGGCACACGGCAGCTGCGAAAGGCATCCCAAGGGGAGCACAAAAGTGCCAGAAAATGGCTGCCTCCACACGTTTTCATTGGCACCATTGCTAAGCCTAGGCTGAATTACCTGCCTCCAGTCTCAGCTAGGGACATGGTTTTTTAAACCAGGAAGCCCTGAGCTCCAGGCACACGGCAGCTGTTTAAGGCATCCCAAGGGGAGTACAAAAGTGCAACAACATGGCAGCTTTCACAGCTTTTTCCTTGGCACCATCCCTATACCTAGGCTGATTTATCTGCCTAGGGTTAGGGTTAGGGCTCAGCCAAGGGCAAGGATTTTTTTAACCAGGAAGCCCTGAGTTCCAGGCTTACTGCATCTGCCAAAGGCATCCCAAAGGGAGTGCAGAAGTGCCACAACATGGCTGCTTTCACAGCTTTTTCCTTAGGAAGAACCCTAATAACCGGCTGATTTACCTTCCTAGGGTTACTGTTAGGCCTAGGCCTAGGACATTTAAAACCAGGAAGCCCTGTGCTCCAGGCACACTGCAGCTGTTAAAGGCATCCCAAGGGGAGCGCAGAAGTGCCACAACATGGCTGCTTTCACAGCTTTTTCCTTAGGAGGAACCCTAATACCCGGCTGATTTACCTTCCTAGGGTTACTGTTAGGCCTAGGCCTAGGACTTTTAAAACCAGGAAGCCCTGAGCTCCAGGCACACGGCAGCTGTGAAAGGCATCCCAAGGGGAGTACAAAAGTGGAACAACATGGCAGCTTTCACAGCTTTTTCCTTGGCACCATCCCTATACCTAGGCTGATTTATCTGCCTAGGGTTAGGGTTAGGGCTCAGCCAAGGGCAAGGATTTTATTAACCAGGAAGCCCTGAGTTCCAGGCTTACTGCATCTGCCAAAGGCATCCCAAAGGGAGAGCAGAAGTGCCACAACATGGCTGCTTTCACAGCTTTTTCCTTAGGAAGAGCCCTAATACCCGGCTGATTTACCTTCCTAGGGTTACTGTTAGGCCTAGGCCTAGGACTTTTAAAACCAGGAAGCCCTGTGCTCCAGGCACACTGCAGCTGTTAAAGGCATCCCAAGGGGAGCGCAGAAGTGCCACAACATGGCTGCTTTCACAGCTTTTTCCTTAGGAGGAACCCTAATACCCGGCTGATTTACCTTCCTAGGGTTACTGTTAGGCCTAGGCCTAGGACTTTTAAAACCAGGAAGCCCTGAGCTCCAGGCACACGGCAGCTGTGAAAGGCATCCCAAGGGGAGTACAAAAGTGGAACAACATGGCAGCTTTCACAGCTTTTTCCTTGGCACCATCCCTATACCTAGGCTGATTTATCTGCCTAGGGTTAGGGTTAGGGCTCAGCCAAGGGCAAGGATTTTATTAACCAGGAAGCCCTGAGTTCCAGGCTTACTGCATCTGCCAAAGGCATCCCAAAGGGAGCGCAGAAGGTCCACAACATGGCTGCTTTCACAGCTTTTTCCTTAGGAAGAACCCTAATACCCGGCTGATTTACCTTCCTAGGGTTACTGTTAGGCTTAGGCCTAGGACTTTTAAAACCAGGAAGCCCTGTGCTCCAGGCACACTGCAGCTGTTAAAGGCATCCCAAGGGGAGCGCAATAGTGACACAACTTGGCTGCCTCAACTGCTATTTCCATGAGACCATCCCGAATCATAGGCTGATTTTCCTTCCTAGGCTTAAGGTTTGAGTTAGGCCTAGGGTTAGTGTTCTTTTAACCAGAAAGCCCTGAGTTCCAAGAGCACAGCAGCTGCGAAGGACTACCCAAGAAGAGCGCAGAAGTGCCTCAACATGCCTGCCTCCACAGCTTTTTCTTTGGGGACGTCCCGAAACGAAGGCTGATTTAGATGCCTCCAGTTTGGGCTAAGGTTGTGGTTTTTTACACCAGGAAGCCCTGTGCTCCAAGCACACTGCAGCTGTGAAAGGCATCCCAAGGGGAGCGCAAAAGTGCCACAACATGGCTGTCTCCACAGCTTTTCCCTTGGGATAATTCCTAAACCCAGGCTGATTTAAATGACCAGTGTTACGGTTAGGGTTAGGGTTATGCCTAGGTGTAGAGCTTTTTAAACCAGCAAGCTCTGAGCTCCAGGCACACGGCAGCTGCGAAAGGCATCCCAAGGGGAGCACAAAAGTGCCAGAAAATGGCTGCCTCCACACGTTTTTATTGGCACCATTGCTAAGCCTAGGCTGAATTACCTGCCTCCAGTCTCAGCTAGGGACATGGTTTTTTAAACCAGGAAGCCCTGAGCTCCAGGCACTTGGCAGCTGTTTAAGGCATCCCAAGGGGAGTACAAAAGTGCAACAAGATGGCAGCTTTCACAGCTTTTTCCTTGGCACCATCCCTATACCTAGGCTGATTTATCTGCCTAGGGTTAGGGTTAGGGCTCAGCCAAGGGCAAGGATTTTTTTAACCAGGAAGCCCTGAGTTCCAGGCTTACTGTATCTGCCAAAGGCATCCCAAAGGGTGTACAGAAGTGCCACAACATGGCTGCTTTCACAGCTTTTTCCTTCGGAAGAACCCTAATACC
Organism: Ammospiza nelsoni; assembly: GCF_027579445.1. Lineage (NCBI taxonomy): Eukaryota > Metazoa > Chordata > Aves > Passeriformes > Passerellidae > Ammospiza > Ammospiza nelsoni. The sequence goes on along the minus strand of NW_026683189.1, from coordinate 1,839,488 downwards.
CGGCTGATTTACCTTCCTAGGGTTACTGTTAGGCCTAGGCCTAGGACTTTTAAAACCAGGAAGCCCTGTGCTCCAGGCACACTGCAGCTGTTAAAGGCATCCCAAGGGGAGCGCAGAAGTGCCACAACATGGCTGCTTTCACAGCTTTTTCCTTAGGAGGAACCCTAATACCCGGCTGATTTACCTTCCTAGGGTTACTGTGAGGCCTAGGCCTAGGACTTTTAAAACCAGGAAGCCCTGTGCTCCAGGCACACTGCAGCTGTTAAAGGCATCCCAAGGGGAGCGCAATAGTGACACAACTTGGCTGCCTCAACTGCTATTTCCATGAGACCATCCCGAATCATAGGCTGATTTTCCTTCCTAGGCTTAAGGTTTGAGTTAGGCCTAGGGTTAGTGTTCTTTTAACCAGAAAGCCCTGAGTTCCAAGAGCACAGCAGCTGCGAAGGACTACTCAAGAAGAGCGCAGAAGTGCCTCAACATGCCTGCCTCCAGAGCTTTTTCCTTGGGGACGTGCCGAAACGAAGGCTGATTTAGAAGCCTCCAGTTTGGGATAAAGTTGTGGTTTTTTACATCAGGAAGCCCTGTGCTCTAAGCACACCGCAGCTGTGAAAGGCATCCCAAGGGGAGCAGAAAAGTGCCAGAAAATGGCTGCCTCCACACGTTTTCATTGGCACCATTGCTAAGCCTAGGCTGAATCACCTGCCTCCAGTCTCAGCTAGGGACATGGTTTTTTAAACCAGGAAGCCCTGAGCTCCAGGCACTTGGCAGCTGTGAAAGGCATCTCAAGGGGAGTACAAAAGTGCAACAACATGGCAGCTTTCACAGCTTTTTCCTTGGCACCATCCCTATACCTAGGCTGATTTATCTGCCTAGGGTTAGGGTTAGGGCTCAGCCAAGGGCAAGGATTTTTTTAACCAGGAAGCCCTGAGTTCCAGGCTTACTGCATCTGCCAAAGGCATCCCAAAGGGAGCGCAGAAGGTCCACAACATGGCTGCTTTCACAGCTTTTTCCTTAGGAAGAACCCTAATACCCGGCTGATTTACCTTCCTAGGGTTACTGTTAGGCCTAGGCCTAGGACTTTTAAAACCAGGAAGCCCTGTGCTCCAGGCACACTGCAGCTGTTAAAGGCATCCCAAGGGGAGCGCAAAAGTGACAGAACTTGGCTGCCTCCACTGCTATTTCCATGAGACCATCCCGAATCATAGGCTGATTTTCCTTCCTAGGCTTAAGGTTTGAGTTAGGCCTAGGGTTAGTGTTCTTTTAACCAGAAAGCCCTGAGTTCCAAGAACACAGCAGCTGCGAAGGACTACCCAAGAAGAGCGCAGAAGTGCCTCAACATGCCTGCCTCCACAGCTTTTTCTTTGGGGACATCCCGAAACGAAGGCTGATTTAGAAGCCTCCAGTTTGGGCTAAAGTTGTGGTTTTTTACACCAGGAAGCCCTGTGCTCTAAGCACACTGCAGCTGTGAAAGGCATCCCAAGGGGAGCGCAAAAGTGCCACAACTTGGCTGTCTCCACAGCTTTTCCCTTGGGATAATTCCTAAACCCAGGCTGATTTAAATGACCAGTGTTACGGTTAGTGTTAGGGTTACGCCTAGGTGTAGAGCTTTTTAAACCAGCAAGCTCTGAGCTCCAGGCACACGGCAGCTGCGAAAGGCATCCCAAGGGGCGTACAAAAGTGCAACAACATGGCAGCTTTCACAGCTTTTTCCTTGGCACCATCCCTATACCTAGGCTGATTTATCTGCCTAGGGTTAGGGTTAGGGCTCAGCCAAGGGCAAGGATTTTTTTAACCAGGAAGCCCTGAGTTCCAGGCTTACTGCATCTGCCAAAGGCATCCCAAAGGGAGTGCAGAAGTGCCACAACATGGCTGCTTTCACAGCTTTTTCCTTAGGAAGAACCCTAATACCCGGCTGATTTACCTTCCTAGGGTTACTGTTAGGCCTAGGCCTAGGACTTTTAAAACCAGGAAGCCCTGTGCTCCAGGCACACTGCAGCTGTTAAAGGCATCCCAAGGGGAGCGCAGAAGTGCCACAACATGGCTGCTTTCACAGCTTTTTCCTTAGGAGGAACCCTAATACCCGGCTGATTTACCTTCCTAGGGTTACTGTTAGGCCTAGGCCTAGGACTTTTAAAACCAGGAAGCCCTGAGCTCCAGGCACACGGCAGCTGTGAAGGGCATTCCAAGGGGAGTACAAAAGTGGAACAACATGGCAGCTTTCACAGCTTTTTCCTTGGCACCATCCCTATACCTAGGCTGATTTATCTGCCTAGGCTTAGGGTTAGGGCTCAGCCAAGGGCAAGGATTTTTTTAACCAGGAAGCCCTGAGTTCCAGGCTTACTGCATCTGCCAAAGGCATCCCAAAGGGAGCGCAGAAGTGCCACAACATGGCTGCTTTCACAGCTTTTTCCTTAGGAAGAGCCCTAATACCCGGCTGATTTACCTTCCTAGGGTTACTGTTAGGCCTAGGCCTAGGACTTTTAAAACCAGGAAGCCCTGTGCTCCAGGCACACTGCAGCTGTTAAAGGCATCCCAAGGGGAGCGCAAAAGTGACACAACTTGGCTGCCTCCACTGCTATTTCCATGAGACCATCCCGAATCATAGGCTGATTTTCCTTCCTAGGCTTAAGGTTTGAGTTAGGCCTAGGGTTAGTGTTCTTTTAACCAGAAAGCCCTGAGTTCCAAGAGCACAGCAGCTGCGAAGGACTACCCAAGAAGAGCGCAGAAGTGCCTCAACATGCCTGCCTCCACAGCTTTTTCCTTGGGGACGTCCCGAAACGAAGGCTGATTTAGAAGCCTCCAGTTTGGGCTAAAGTTGTGGTTTTTTACACCAGGAAGCCCTGTGCTCCAAGCACACTGCAGCTGTGAAAGGCATCCCAAGGGGAGCGCAAAAGTGCCACAACATGGCTGTCTCCACAGCTTTTCCCTTGGGATAATTCCTAAACCCAGGCTGATTTAAATGACCAGTGTTACGGTTAGGGTTAGGGTTATGCCTAGGTGTAGAGCTTTTTAAACCAGCAAGCTCTGAGCTCCAGGCACACGGCAGCTGCGAAAGGCATCCCAAGGGGAGCACAAAAGTGCCAGAAAATGGCTGCCTGCACACGTTTTTATTGGCACCATTGCTAAGCCTAGGCTGAATTACCTGCCTCCAGTCTCAGCTAGGGACATGGTTTTTTAAACCAGGAAGCCCTGAGCTCCAGGCACACGGCAGCTGTTTAAGGCATCCCAAGGGGAGTACAAAAGTGCAACAACATGGCAGCTTTCACAGCTTTTTCCTTGGCACCATCCCTATACCTAGGCTGATTTATCTGCCTAGGGTTAGGGTTAGGGCTCAGCCAAGGGCAAGGATTTTTTTAACCAGGAAGCCCTGAGTTCCAGGCTTACTGTATCTGCCAAAGGCATCCCAAAGGGTGTACAGAAGTGCCACAACATGGCTGCTTTCACAGCTTTTTCCTTCGGAAGAACCCTAATACCCGGCTGATTTACCTTCCTAGGGTTACTGTTAGGCCTAGGCCTAGGACTTTTAAAACCAGGAAGCCCTGTGCTCCAGGCACACTGCAGCTGTTAAAGGCATCCCAAGGGGAGCGCAGAAGTGCCACAACATGGCTGCTTTCACAGCTTTTTCCTTAGGAGGAACCCTAATACCCGGCTGATTTACCTTCCTAGGGTTACTGTTAGGCCTAGGCCTAGGACTTTTAAAACCAGGAAGCCCTGTGCTCCAGGCACACTTCAGCTGTTAAAGGCATCCCAAGGGGAGCGCAATAGTGACACAACTTGGCTGCCTCAACTGCTATTTCCATGAGACCATCCCGAATCATAGGCTGATTTTCCTTCCTAGGCTTAAGGTTTGAGTTAGGCCTAGGGTTAGTGTTCTTTTAACCAGAAAGCCCTGAGTTCCAAGAGCACAGCAGCTGCGAAGGACTACCCAAGAAGAGCGCAGAAGTGCCTCAACATGCCTGCCTCCACAGCTTTTTCCTTGGGGACGTCCCGAAACGAAGGCTGATTTAGAAGCCTCCAGTTTGGGCTAAAGTTGTGGTTTTTTACACCAGGAAGCCCTGTGCTCCAAGCACACTGCAGCTGTGAAAGGCATCCCAAGGGGAGCACAAAAGTGCCACAACATGGCTGTCTCCACAGCTTTTCCCTTGGGATAATTCCTAAACCCAGGCTGATTTAAATGACCAGTGTTACGGTTAGAGTTAGGGTTACGACTAGGTGTCGAGCTTTTTAAACCAGCAAGCTCTGAGCTCCAGGCACACGGCAGCTGCGAAAGGCATCCCAAGGGGAGCACAAAAGTGCCAGAAAATGGCTGCCTCCACACGTTTTCATTGGCACCATTGCTAAGCCTAGGCTGAATCACCTGCCTCCTGTCTCAGCTAGGGACATGGTTTTTTAAACCAGGAAGCCCTGAGCTCCAGGCACTTGGCAGCTGTGAAAGGCATCTCAAGGGGAGTACAAAAGTGCAACAACATGGCAGCTTTCACAGCTTTTTCCTTGGCACCATCCCTATACCTAGGCTGATTTATCTGCCTAGGGTTAGGGTTAGGGCTCAGCCAAGGGCAAGGATTTTTTTAACCAGGAAGCCCTGAGTTCCAGGCTTACTGCATCTGCCAAAGGCATCCCAAAGGGAGCGCAGAAGTGCCACAACATGGCTGCTTTCACAGCTTTTTCCTTAGGAAGAACCCTAATACCCGGCTGATTTACCTTCCTAGGGTTACTGTTAGGCTTAGGCCTAGGACTTTTAAAACCAGGAAGCTCTGTGCTCCAGGCACACTGCAGCTGTTAAAGGCATCCCAAGGGGAGCGCAAAAGTGACACAACTTGGCTGCCTCCACTACTATTTCCATGAGACCATCCCAAATCATAGGCTGATTTTCCTTCCTAGGCTTAAGGTTTGAGTTAGGCCTAGGGTTAGTGTTCTTTTAACCAGAAAGCCCTGAGTTCCAAGAACACAGCAGCTGCGAAGTACTACCCAAGAAGTGCACAGAAGTGCCTCAACATGCCTGCCTCCACAGCTTTTTCTTTGAGGACGTCCCGAAACGAAGGCTGATTTAGAAGCCTCCAGTTTGGGCTAAAGTTGTGGTTTTTTACACCAGGAAGCCCTGTGCTCCAAGCACACTGCAGCTGTGAAAGGCATCCCAAGGGGAGCGCAAAAGTGCCACAACATGGCTGTCTCCACAGCTTTTCCCTTGGGATAATTCCTAAACCCAGGCTGATTTAAATGACCAGTGTTACGGTTAGGGTTAGGGTTACGCCTAGGTGTAGAGCTTTTTAAACCAGCAAGCTCTGAGATCCAGGCACACGGCAGCTGCGAAAGGCATCCCAAGGGGAGCACAAAAGTGCCAGAAAATGGCTGCCTCCACACGTTTTTATTGGCACCATTGCTAAGCCTAGGCTGAATTACCTGCCTCCAGTCTCAGCTAGGGACATGGTTTTTTAAACCAGGAAGCCCTGAGCTCCAGGCACACGGCAGCTGTTTAAGGCATCCCAAGGGGAGTACAAAAGTGCAACAACATGGCAGCTTTCACAGCTTTTTCCTTGGCACCATCCCTATACCTAGGCTGATTTATCTGCCTAGGCTTAGGGTTAGGGCTCAGCCAAGGGCAAGGATTTTTTTAACCAGGAAGCCCTGAGTTCCAGGCTTACTGCATCTGCCAAAGGCATCCCAAAGGGAGTGCAGAAGTGCCACAACATGGCTGCTTTCACAGCTTTTTCCTTAGGAAGAACCCTAATACCCGGCTGATTTACCTTCCTAGGGTTACTGTTAGGCCTAGGCCTAGGACTTTTAAAACCAGGAAGCCCTGTGCTCCAGGCACACTGCAGCTGTTAAAGGCATCCCAAGGGGAGCGCAAAAGTGACACAACTTGGCTGCCTCCACTGCTATTTCCATGAGACCATCCCGAATCATAGGCTGATTTTCCTTCCTAGGCTTAAGGTTTGAGTTAGGCCTAGGGTTAGTGTTCTTTTAACCAGAAAGCCCTGAGTTCCAAGAGCACAGCAGCTGCGAAGGACTACCCAAGAAGAGCGCAGAAGTGCCTCAACATGCCTGCCTCCACAGCTTTTTCCTTGGGGACGTCCCGAAACGAAGGCTGATTTAGAAGCCTCCAGTTTGGGCTAAAGTTGTGGTTTTTTACACCAGGAAGCCCTGTGCTCCAAGCTCACTGCAGCTGTGAAAGGCATCCCAAGGGGAGCGCAAAAGTGCCACAACATGGCTGTCTCCACAGCTTTTTCCCTGGGATAATTCCTAAACCCAGGCTGATTTAAATGACCAGTGTTACGGTTAGGGTTAGGAATACGCCTAGGTGTAGAGCTTTTTAAACCAGCAAGCTCTGAGCTCCAGGCACACGGCAGCTGTGAAAGGCATCCCAAGGGGAGTACAAAAGTGCAACAACATGGCAGCTTTCACAGCTTTTTCCTTGGCACCATCCCTATACCTAGGCTGATTTATCTGCCTAGGGTTAGGGTTAGGGCTCAGCCAAGGGCAAGGATTTTATTAACCAGGAAGCCCTGAGTTCCAGGCTTACTGCATCTGCCAAAGGCATCCCAAAGGGAGCGCAGAAGGTCCACAACATGGCTGCTTTCACAGCTTTTTCCTTAGGAAGAGCCCTAATACCCGGCTGATTTACCTTCCTAGGGTTACTGTTAGGCCTATGCCTAGGACTTTTAAAACCAGGAAGCCCTGTGCTCCAGGCACACTGCAGCTGTTAAAGGCATCCCAAGGGGAGCGCAAAAGTGACACAACTTGGCTGCCTCCACTGCTATTTCCATGAGACCATCCCGAATCATAGGCTGATTTTCCTTCCTAGGCTTAAGGTTTGAGTTAGGCCTAGGGTTAGTGTTCTTTTAACCAGAAAGCCCTGAGTTCCAAGAACACAGCAGCTGCGAAGGACTACCCAAGAAGAGCGCAGAAGTGCCTCAACATGCCTGCCTCCACAGCTTTTTCCTTGGGGACGTCCCGAAACGAAGGCTGATTTAGAAGCCTCCAGTTTGGGCTAAAGTTGTGGTTTTTTACACCAGGAAGCCCTGTGCTCTAAGCACACTGCAGCTGTGAAAGGCATCCCAAGGGGAGCGCAAAAGTGCCACAACATGGCTGTCTCCACAGCTTTTCCCTTGGGATAATTCCTAAACCCAGGCTGATTTAAATGACCAGTGTTACGGTTAGGGTTAGGAATACGCCTAGGTGTAGAGCTTTTTAAACCAGCAAGCTCTGAGCTCCAGGCACACGGCAGCTGCGAAAGGCATCCCAAGGGGAGCACAAAAGTGCCAGAAAATGGCTGCCTCCACACGTTTTCATTGGCACCATTGCTAAGCCTAGGCTGAATTACCTGCCTCCAGTCTCAGCTAGGGACATGGTTTTTTAAACCAGGAAGCCCTGAGCTCCAGGCACACGGCAGCTGTTTAAGGCATCCCAAGGGGAGTACAAAAGTGCAACAACATGGCAGCTTTCACAGCTTTTTCCTTGGCACCATCCCTATACCTAGGCTGATTTATCTGCCTAGGGTTAGGGTTAGGGCTCAGCCAAGGGCAAGGATTTTTTTAACCAGGAAGCCCTGAGTTCCAGGCTTACTGCATCTGCCAAAGGCATCCCAAAGGGAGTGCAGAAGTGCCACAACATGGCTGCTTTCACAGCTTTTTCCTTAGGAAGAACCCTAATAACCGGCTGATTTACCTTCCTAGGGTTACTGTTAGGCCTAGGCCTAGGACTTTTAAAACCAGGAAGCCCTGTGCTCCAGGCACACTGCAGCTGTTAAAGGCATCCCAAGGGGAGCGCAGAAGTGCCACAACATGGCTGCTTTCACAGCTTTTTCCTTAGGAGGAACCCTAATACCCGGCTGATTTACCTTCCTAGGGTTACTGTTAGGCCTAGGCCTAGGACTTTTAAAACCAGGAAGCCCTGAGCTCCAGGCACACGGCAGCTGTGAAAGGCATCCCAAGGGGAGTACAAAAGTGGAACAACATGGCAGCTTTCACAGCTTTTTCCTTGGCACCATCCCTATACCTAGGCTGATTTATCTGCCTAGGGTTAGGGTTAGGGCTCAGCCAAGGGCAAGGATTTTATTAACCAGGAAGCCCTGAGTTCCAGGCTTACTGCATCTGCCAAAGGCATCCCAAAGGGAGAGCAGAAGTGCCACAACATGGCTGCTTTCACAGCTTTTTCCTTAGGAAGAGCCCTAATACCCGGCTGATTTACCTTCCTAGGGTTACTGTTAGGCCTAGGCCTAGGACTTTTAAAACCAGGAAGCCCTGTGCTCCAGGCACACTGCAGCTGTTAAAGGCATCCCAAGGGGAGCGCAGAAGTGCCACAACATGGCTGCTTTCACAGCTTTTTCCTTAGGAGGAACCCTAATACCCGGCTGATTTACCTTCCTAGGGTTACTGTTAGGCCTAGGCCTAGGACTTTTAAAACCAGGAAGCCCTGAGCTCCAGGCACACGGCAGCTGTGAAAGGCATCCCAAGGGGAGTACAAAAGTGGAACAACATGGCAGCTTTCACAGCTTTTTCCTTGGCACCATCCCTATACCTAGGCTGATTTATCTGCCTAGGGTTAGGGTTAGGGCTCAGCCAAGGGCAAGGATTTTATTAACCAGGAAGCCCTGAGTTCCAGGCTTACTGCATCTGCCAAAGGCATCCCAAAGGGAGCGCAGAAGTGCCACAACATGGCTGCTTTCACAGCTTTTTCCTTAGGAAGAGCCCTAATACCCGGCTGATTTACCTTCCTAGGGTTACTGTTAGGCCTAGGCCTAGGACTTTTAAAACCAGGAAGCCCTGTGCTCCAGGCACACTGCAGCTGTTAAAGGCATCCCAAGGGGAGCGCAGAAGTGCCACAACATGGCTGCTTTCACAGCTTTTTCCTTAGGAGGAACCCTAATACCCGGCTGATTTACCTTCCTAGGGTTACTGTTAGGCCTAGGCCTAGGACTTTTAAAACCAGGAAGCCCTGTGCTCCAGGCACACTGCAGCTGTTAAAGGCATCCCAAGGGGAGCGCAATAGTGACACAACTTGGCTGCCTCAACTGCTATTTCCATGAGACCATCCCGAATCATAGGCTGATTTTCCTTCCTAGGCTTAAGGTTTGAGTTAGGCCTAGGGTTAGTGTTCTTTTAACCAGAAAGCCCTGAGTTCCAAGAGCACAGCAGCTGCGAAGGACTACCCAAGAAGAGCGCAGAAGTGCCTCAACATGCCTGCCTCCACAGCTTTTTCTTTGGGGACGTCCCGAAACGAAGGCTGATTTAGATGCCTCCAGTTTGGGCTAAGGTTGTGGTTTTTTACACCAGGAAGCCCTGTGCTCCAAGCACACTGCAGCTGTGAAAGGCATCCCAAGGGGAGCGCAAAAGTGCCACAACATGGCTGTCTCCACAGCTTTTCCCTTGGGATAATTCCTAAACCCAGGCTGATTTAAATGACCAGTGTTACGGTTAGGGTTAGGGTTATGCCTAGGTGTAGAGCTTTTTAAACCAGCAAGCTCTGAGCTCCAGGCACACGGCAGCTGCGAAAGGCATCCCAAGGGGAGCACAAAAGTGCCAGAAAATGGCTGCCTCCACACGTTTTTATTGGCACCATTGCTAAGCCTAGGCTGAATTACCTGCCTCCAGTCTCAGCTAGGGACATGGTTTTTTAAACCAGGAAGCCCTGAGCTCCAGGCACTTGGCAGCTGTTTAAGGCATCCCAAGGGGAGTACAAAAGTGCAACAAGATGGCAGCTTTCACAGCTTTTTCCTTGGCACCATCCCTATACCTAGGCTGATTTATCTGCCTAGGGTTAGGGTTAGGGCTCAGCCAAGGGCAAGGATTTTTTTAACCAGGAAGCCCTGAGTTCCAGGCTTACTGTATCTGCCAAAGGCATCCCAAAGGGTGTGCAGAAGTGCCACAACATGGCTGCTTTCACAGCTTTTTCCTTCGGAAGAACCCTAATACCCGGCTGATTTACCTTCCTAGGGTTACTGTTAGGCCTAGGCCTAGGACTTTTAAAACCAGGAAGCCCTGTGCTCCAGGCACACTGCAGCTGTTAAAGGCATCCCAAGGGGAGCGCAGAAGTGCCACAACATGGCTGCTTTCACAGCTTTTTCCTTAGGAGGAACCCTAATACCCGGCTGATTTACCTTCCTAGGGTTACTGTGAGGCCTAGGCCTAGGACTTTTAAAACCAGGAAGCCCTGTGCTCCAGGCACACTGCAGCTGTTAAAGGCATCCCAAGGGGAGCGCAATAGTGACACAACTTGGCTGCCTCAACTGCTATTTCCATGAGACCATCCCGAATCATAGGCTGATTTTCCTTCCTAGGCTTAAGGTTTGAGTTAGGCCTAGGGTTAGTGTTCTTTTAACCAGAAAGCCCTGAGTTCCAAGAGCACAGCAGCTGCGAAGGACTACTCAAGAAGAGCGCAGAAGTGCCTCAACATGCCTGCCTCCAGAGCTTTTTCCTTGGGGACGTGCCGAAACGAAGGCTGATTTAGAAGCCTCCAGTTTGGGATAAAGTTGTGGTTTTTTACATCAGGAAGCCCTGTGCTCTAAGCACACCGCAGCTGTGAAAGGCATCCCAAGGGGAGCAGAAAAGTGCCAGAAAATGGCTGCCTCCACACGTTTTCATTGGCACCATTGCTAAGCCTAGGCTGAATCACCTGCCTCCTGTCTCAGCTAGGGACATGGTTTTTTAAACCAGGAAGCCCTGAGCTCCAGGCACTTGGCAGCTGTGAAAGGCATCTCAAGGGGAGTACAAAAGTGCAACAACATGGCAGCTTTCACAGCTTTTTCCTTGGCACCATCCCTATACCTAGGCTGATTTATCTGCCTAGGGTTAGGGTTAGGGCTCAGCCAAGGGCAAGGATTTTTTTAACCAGGAAGCCCTGAGTTCCAGGCTTACTGCATCTGCCAAAGGCATCCCAAAGGGAGCGCAGAAGGTCCACAACATGGCTGCTTTCACAGCTTTTTCCTTAGGAAGAACCCTAATACCCGGCTGATTTACCTTCCTAGGGTTACTGTTAGGCCTAGGCCTAGGACTTTTAAAACCAGGAAGCCCTGTGCTCCAGGCACACTGCAGCTGTTAAAGGCATCCCAAGGGGAGCGCAAAAGTGACAGAACTTGGCTGCCTCCACTGCTATTTCCATGAGACCATCCCGAATCATAGGCTGATTTTCCTTCCTAGGCTTAAGGTTTGAGTTAGGCCTAGGGTTAGTGTTCTTTTAACCAGAAAGCCCTGAGTTCCAAGAACACAGCAGCTGCGAAGGACTACCCAAGAAGAGCGCAGAAGTGCCTCAACATGCCTGCCTCCACAGCTTTTTCTTTGGGGACATCCCGAAACGAAGGCTGATTTAGAAGCCTCCAGTTTGGGCTAAAGTTGTGGTTTTTTACACCAGGAAGCCCTGTGCTCTAAGCACACTGCAGCTGTGAAAGGCATCCCAAGGGGAGCGCAAAAGTGCCACAACTTGGCTGTCTCCACAGCTTTTCCCTTGGGATAATTCCTAAACCCAGGCTGATTTAAATGACCAGTGTTACGGTTAGTGTTAGGGTTACGCCTAGGTGTAGAGCTTTTTAAACCAGCAAGCTCTGAGCTCCAGGCACACGGCAGCTGCGAAAGGCATCCCAAGGGGCGTACAAAAGTGCAACAACATGGCAGCTTTCACAGCTTTTTCCTTGGCACCATCCCTATACCTAGGCTGATTTATCTGCCTAGGGTTAGGGTTAGGGCTCAGCCAAGGGCAAGGATTTTTTTAACCAGGAAGCCCTGAGTTCCAGGCTTACTGCATCTGCCAAAGGCATCCCAAAGGGAGTGCAGAAGTGCCACAACATGGCTGCTTTCACAGCTTTTTCCTTAGGAAGAACCCTAATACCCGGCTGATTTACCTTCCTAGGGTTACTGTTAGGCCTAGGCCTAGGACTTTTAAAACCAGGAAGCCCTGTGCTCCAGGCACACTGCAGCTGTTAAAGGCATCCCAAGGGGAGCGCAGAAGTGCCACAACATGGCTGCTTTCACAGCTTTTTCCTTAGGAGGAACCCTAATACCCGGCTGATTTACCTTCCTAGGGTTACTGTTAGGCCTAGGCCTAGGACTTTTAAAACCAGGAAGCCCTGAGCTCCAGGCACACGGCAGCTGTGAAGGGCATTCCAAGGGGAGTACAAAAGTGGAACAACATGGCAGCTTTCACAGCTTTTTCCTTGGCACCATCCCTATACCTAGGCTGATTTATCTGCCTAGGCTTAGGGTTAGGGCTCAGCCAAGGGCAAGGATTTTTTTAACCAGGAAGCCCTGAGTTCCAGGCTTACTGCATCTGCCAAAGGCATCCCAAAGGGAGCGCAGAAGTGCCACAACATGGCTGCTTTCACAGCTTTTTCCTTAGGAAGAGCCCTAATACCCGGCTGATTTACCTTCCTAGGGTTACTGTTAGGCCTAGGCCTAGGACTTTTAAAACCAGGAAGCCCTGTGCTCCAGGCACACTGCAGCTGTTAAAGGCATCCCAAGGGGAGCGCAAAAGTGACACAACTTGGCTGCCTCCACTGCTATTTCCATGAGACCATCCCGAATCATAGGCTGATTTTCCTTCCTAGGCTTAAGGTTTGAGTTAGGCCTAGGGTTAGTGTTCTTTTAACCAGAAAGCCCTGAGTTCCAAGAGCACAGCAGCTGCGAAGGACTACCCAAGAAGAGCGCAGAAGTGCCTCAACATGCCTGCCTCCACAGCTTTTTCCTTGGGGACGTCCCGAAACGAAGGCTGATTTAGAAGCCTCCAGTTTGGGCTAAAGTTGTGGTTTTTTACACCAGGAAGCCCTGTGCTCCAAGCACACTGCAGCTGTGAAAGGCATCCCAAGGGGAGCGCAAAAGTGCCACAACATGGCTGTCTCCACAGCTTTTCCCTTGGGATAATTCCTAAACCCAGGCTGATTTAAATGACCAGTGTTACGGTTAGGGTTAGGGTTATGCCTAGGTGTAGAGCTTTTTAAACCAGCAAGCTCTGAGCTCCAGGCACACGGCAGCTGCGAAAGGCATCCCAAGGGGAGCACAAAAGTGCCAGAAAATGGCTGCCTGCACACGTTTTTATTGGCACCATTGCTAAGCCTAGGCTGAATTACCTGCCTCCAGTCTCAGCTAGGGACATGGTTTTTTAAACCAGGAAGCCCTGAGCTCCAGGCACACGGCAGCTGTTTAAGGCATCCCAAGGGGAGTACAAAAGTGCAACAACATGGCAGCTTTCACAGCTTTTTCCTTGGCACCATCCCTATACCTAGGCTGATTTATCTGCCTAGGGTTAGGGTTAGGGCTCAGCCAAGGGCAAGGATTTTTTTAACCAGGAAGCCCTGAGTTCCAGGCTTACTGTATCTGCCAAAGGCATCCCAAAGGGTGTACAGAAGTGCCACAACATGGCTGCTTTCACAGCTTTTTCCTTCGGAAGAACCCTAATACCCGGCTGATTTACCTTCCTAGGGTTACTGTTAGGCCTAGGCCTAGGACTTTTAAAACCAGGAAGCCCTGTGCTCCAGGCACACTGCAGCTGTTAAAGGCATCCCAAGGGGAGCGCAGAAGTGCCACAACATGGCTGCTTTCACAGCTTTTTCCTTAGGAGGAACCCTAATACCCGGCTGATTTACCTTCCTAGGGTTACTGTTAGGCCTAGGCCTAGGACTTTTAAAACCAGGAAGCCCTGTGCTCCAGGCACACTTCAGCTGTTAAAGGCATCCCAAGGGGAGCGCAATAGTGACACAACTTGGCTGCCTCAACTGCTATTTCCATGAGACCATCCCGAATCATAGGCTGATTTTCCTTCCTAGGCTTAAGGTTTGAGTTAGGCCTAGGGTTAGTGTTCTTTTAACCAGAAAGCCCTGAGTTCCAAGAGCACAGCAGCTGCGAAGGACTACCCAAGAAGAGCGCAGAAGTGCCTCAACATGCCTGCCTCCACAGCTTTTTCCTTGGGGACGTCCCGAAACGAAGGCTGATTTAGAAGCCTCCAGTTTGGGCTAAAGTTGTGGTTTTTTACACCAGGAAGCCCTGTGCTCTAAGCACACTGCAGCTGTGAAAGGCATCCCAAGGGGAGCACAAAAGTGCCACAACATGGCTGTCTCCACAGCTTTTCCCTTGGGATAATTCCTAAACCCAGGCTGATTTAAATGACCAGTGTTACGGTTAGAGTTAGGGTTACGACTAGGTGTCGAGCTTTTTAAACCAGCAAGCTCTGAGCTCCAGGCACACGGCAGCTGCGAAAGGCATCCCAAGGGGAGCACAAAAGTGCCAGAAAATGGCTGCCTCCACACGTTTTCATTGGCACCATTGCTAAGCCTAGGCTGAATCACCTGCCTCCTGTCTCAGCTAGGGACATGGTTTTTTAAACCAGGAAGCCCTGAGCTCCAGGCACTTGGCAGCTGTGAAAGGCATCTCAAGGGGAGTACAAAAGTGCAACAACATGGCAGCTTTCACAGCTTTTTCCTTGGCACCATCCCTATACCTAGGCTGATTTATCTGCCTAGGGTTAGGGTTAGGGCTCAGCCAAGGGCAAGGATTTTTTTAACCAGGAAGCCCTGAGTTCCAGGCTTACTGCATCTGCCAAAGGCATCCCAAAGGGAGCGCAGAAGTGCCACAACATGGCTGCTTTCACAGCTTTTTCCTTAGGAAGAACCCTAATACCCGGCTGATTTACCTTCCTAGGGTTACTGTTAGGCTTAGGCCTAGGACTTTTAAAACCAGGAAGCTCTGTGCTCCAGGCACACTGCAGCTGTTAAAGGCATCCCAAGGGGAGCGCAAAAGTGACACAACTTGGCTGCCTCCACTACTATTTCCATGAGACCATCCCAAATCATAGGCTGATTTTCCTTCCTAGGCTTAAGGTTTGAGTTAGGCCTAGGGTTAGTGTTCTTTTAACCAGAAAGCCCTGAGTTCCAAGAACACAGCAGCTGCGAAGTACTACCCAAGAAGTGCACAGAAGTGCCTCAACATGCCTGCCTCCACAGCTTTTTCTTTGAGGACGTCCCGAAACGAAGGCTGATTTAGAAGCCTCCAGTTTGGGCTAAAGTTGTGGTTTTTTACACCAGGAAGCCCTGTGCTCCAAGCACACTGCAGCTGTGAAAGGCATCCCAAGGGGAGCGCAAAAGTGCCACAACATGGCTGTCTCCACAGCTTTTCCCTTGGGATAATTCCTAAACCCAGGCTGATTTAAATGACCAGTGTTACGGTTAGGGTTAGGGTTACGCCTAGGTGTAGAGCTTTTTAAACCAGCAAGCTCTGAGCTCCAGGCACACGGCAGCTGCGAAAGGCATCCCAAGGGGAGCACAAAAGTGCCAGAAAATGGCTGCCTCCACACGTTTTTATTGGCACCATTGCTAAGCCTAGGCTGAATTACCTGCCTCCAGTCTCAGCTAGGGACATGGTTTTTTAAACCAGGAAGCCCTGAGCTCCAGGCACACGGCAGCTGTTTAAGGCATCCCAAGGGGAGTACAAAAGTGCAACAACATGGCAGCTTTCACAGCTTTTTCCTTGGCACCATCCCTATACCTAGGCTGATTTATCTGCCTAGGCTTAGGGTTAGGGCTCAGCCAAGGGCAAGGATTTTTTTAACCAGGAAGCCCTGAGTTCCAGGCTTACTGCATCTGCCAAAGGCATCCCAAAGGGAGTGCAGAAGTGCCACAACATGGCTGCTTTCACAGCTTTTTCCTTAGGAAGAACCCTAATACCCGGCTGATTTACCTTCCTAGGGTTACTGTTAGGCCTAGGCCTAGGACTTTTAAAACCAGGAAGCCCTGTGCTCCAGGCACACTGCAGCTGTTAAAGGCATCCCAAGGGGAGCGCAAAAGTGACACAACTTGGCTGCCTCCACTGCTATTTCCATGAGACCATCCCGAATCATAGGCTGATTTTCCTTCCTAGGCTTAAGGTTTGAGTTAGGCCTAGGGTTAGTGTTCTTTTAACCAGAAAGCCCTGAGTTCCAAGAGCACAGCAGCTGCGAAGGACTACCCAAGAAGAGCGCAGAAGTGCCTCAACATGCCTGCCTCCACAGCTTTTTCCTTGGGGACGTCCCGAAACGAAGGCTGATTTAGAAGCCTCCAGTTTGGGCTAAAGTTGTGGTTTTTTACACCAGGAAGCCCTGTGCTCCAAGCTCACTGCAGCTGTGAAAGGCATCCCAAGGGGAGCGCAAAAGTGCCACAACATGGCTGTCTCCACAGCTTTTTCCCTGGGATAATTCCTAAACCCAGGCTGATTTAAATGACCAGTGTTACGGTTAGGGTTAGGAATACGCCTAGGTGTAGAGCTTTTTAAACCAGCAAGCTCTGAGCTCCAGGCACACGGCAGCTGTGAAAGGCATCCCAAGGGGAGTACAAAAGTGCAACAACATGGCAGCTTTCACAGCTTTTTCCTTGGCACCATCCCTATACCTAGGCTGATTTATCTGCCTAGGGTTAGGGTTAGGGCTCAGCCAAGGGCAAGGATTTTATTAACCAGGAAGCCCTGAGTTCCAGGCTTACTGCATCTGCCAAAGGCATCCCAAAGGGAGTGCAGAAGTGCCACAACATGGCTGCTTTCACAGCTTTTTCCTTAGGAAGAGCCCTAATACCCGGCTGATTTACCTTCCTAGGGTTACTGTTAGGCCTAGGCCTAGGACTTTTAAAACCAGGAAGCCCTGTGCTCCAGGCACACTGCAGCTGTTAAAGGCATCCCAAGGGGAGCGCAAAAGTGACACAACTTGGCTGCCTCCACTGCTATTTCCATGAGACCATCCCGAATCATAGGCTGATTTTCCTTCCTAGGCTTAAGGTTTGAGTTAGGCCTAGGGTTAGTGTTCTTTTAACCAGAAAGCCCTGAGTTCCAAGAGCACAGCAGCTGCGAAGGACTACCCAAGAAGAGCGCAGAAGTGCCTCAACATGCCTGCCTGCACAGCTTTTTCCTTGGGGACGTCCCGAAACGAAGGCTGATTTAGATGCCTCCAGTTTGGGCTAAAGTTGTGGTTTTTTACACCAGGAAGCCCTGTGCTCCAAGCACACTGCAGCTGTGAAAGGCATCCCAAGGGGAGCGCAAAAGTGCCACAACATGGCTGTCTCCACAGCTTTTCCCTTGGGATAATTCCTAAACCCAGGCTGATTTAAATGACCAGTGTTACGGTTAGGGTTAGGGTTACGACTAGGTGTAGAGCTTTTTAAACCAGCAAGCTCTGAGCTCCAGGCACACGGCAGCTGCGAAAGGCATCCCAAGGGGAGCACAAAAGTGCCAGAAAATTGCTGCCTCCACACGTTTTCATTGGCACCATTGCTAAGCCTAGGCTGAATTACCTGCCTCCAGTCTCAGCTAGGGACATGGTTTTTTAAACCAGGAAGCCCTGAGCTCCAGGCACTTGGCAGCTGTTTAAGGCATCCCAAGGGGAGTACAAAAGTGCAACAACATGGCAGCTTTCACAGCTTTTTCCTTGGCACCATCCCTATACCTAGGCTGATTTATCTGCCTAGGGTTAGGGTTAGGGCTCAGCCAAGGGCAAGGATTTTTTTAACCAGGAAGCCCTGAGTTCCAGGCTTACTGTATCTGCCAAAGCCATCCCAACGGGAGTGCAGAAGTGCCACAACATGGCTGCTTTCACAGCTTTTTCCTTAGGAAGAACCCTAATACCCGGCTGATTTACCTTCCTAGGGTTACTGTTAGGCCTAGGCCTAGGACTTTTAAAACCAGGAAGCCCTGTGCTCCAGGCACACTGCAGCTGTTAAAGGCATCCCAAGGGGAGCGCAGAAGTGCCACAACATGGCTGCTTTCACAGCTTTTTCCATATGAGGAACCCTAATACCCGGCTGATTTACCTTCCTAGGGTTACTGTTAGGCCTAGGCCTAGGACTTTTAAAACCAGGAAGCCCTGTGCTCCAGGCACACTGCAGCTGTTAAAGGCATCCCAAGGGGAGCGCAATAGTGACACAACTTGGCTGCCTCAACTGCTATTTCCATAAGACCATCCCGAATCATAGGCTGATTTTCCTTCCTAGGCTTAAGGTTTGAGTTAGGCCTAGGGTTAGTGTTCTTTTAACCAGAAAGCCCTGAGTTCCAAGAGCACAGCAGCTGCGAAGGACTACCCAAGAAGAGCGCAGAAGTGCCTCAACATGCCTGCCTCCACAGCTTTTTCCTTGGGGACGTCCCGAAACGAAGGCTGATTTAGAAGCCTCCAGTTTGGGCTAAAGTTGTGGTTTTTTACACCAGGAAGCCCTGTGCTCCAAGCTCACTGCAGCTGTGAAAGGCATCCCAAGGGGAGCGCAAAAGTGCCACAACATGGCTGTCTCCACAGCTTTTCCCTTGGGATAATTCCTAAACCCAGGCTGATTTAAATGACCAGTGTTACGGTTAGAGTTAGGGTTACGACTAGGTGTAGAGCTTTTTAAACCAGCAAGCTCTGAGCTCCAGGCACACGGCAGCTGCGAAAGGCATCCCAAGGGGAGCACAAAAGTGCCAGAAAATGGCTGCCTCCACACGTTTTCATTGGCACCATTGCTAAGCCTAGGCTGAATCACCTGCCTCTTGTCTCAGCTAGGGACATGGTTTTTTAAACCAGGAAGCCCTGAGCTCCAGGCACTTGGCAGCTGTGAAAGGCATCTCAAGGGGAGTACAAAAGTGCAACAACATGGCAGCTTTCACAGCTTTTTCCTTGGCACCATCCCTATACCTAGGCTGATTTATCTGCCTAGGGTTAGGGTTAGGGCTCAGCCAAGGGCAAGGATTTTTTTAACCAGGAAGCCCTGAGTTCCAGGCTTACTGCATCTGCCAAAGGCGTCCCAAAGGGAGCGCAGAAGGTCCACAACATGGCTGCTTTCACAGCTTTTTCCTTAGGAAGAGCCCTAATACCCGGCTGATTTACCTTCCTAGGGTTACTGTTAGGCTTAGGCCTAGGACTTTTAAAACCAGGAAGCTCTGTGCTCCAGGCACACTGCAGCTGTTAAAGGCATCCCAAGGGGAGCGCAAAAGTGACACAACTTGGCTGCCTCCACTGCTATTTCCATGAGACCATCCCGAATCATAGGCTGATTTTCCTTCCTAGGCTTAAGGTTTGAGTTAGGCCTAGGGTTAGTGTTCTTTTAACCAGAAAGCCCTGAGTTCCAAGAACACAGCAGCTGCGAAGTACTCCCCAAGAAGAGCACAGAAGTGCCTCAACATGCCTGCCTCCACAGCTTTTTCTTTGAGGACGTCCCGAAACGAAGGCTGATTTAGAAGCCTCCAGTTTGGGCTAAAGTTGTGGTATTTTACACCAGGAAGCCCTGGCTCCAAGCACACTGCAGCTGTGAAAGGCATCCCAAGGGGAGCGCAAAAGTGCCACAACATGGCTGTCTCCACAGCTTTTCCCTTGGGATAATTCCTAAACCCAGGCTGATTTAAATGACCAGTGTTACGGTTAGGGTTAGGGTTACGCCTAGGTGTAGAGCTTTTTAAACCAGCAAGCTCTGAGCTCCAGGCACACGGCAGCTGCGAAAGGCATCCCAAGGGGAGCACAAAAGTGCCAGAAAATGGCTGCCTCCACACGTTTTTATTGGCACCATTGCTAAGCCTAGGCTGAATTACCTGCCTCCAGTCTCAGCTAGGGACATGGTTTTTTAAACCAGGAAGCCCTGAGCTCCAGGCACACGGCAGCTGTGAAAGGCATCCCAAGGGGAGTACAAAAGTGCAACAACATGGCAGCTTTCACAGCTTTTTCCTTGGCACCATCCCTATACCTAGGCTGATTTATCTGCCTAGGCTTAGGGTTAGGGCTCAGCCAAGGGCAAGGATTTTTTTAACCAGGAAGCCCTGAGTTCCAGGCTTACTGCATCTGCCAAAGGCATCCCAAAGGGAGCGCAGAAGTGCCACAACATGGCTGCTTTCACAGCTTTTTCCTTAGGAAGAGCCCTAATACCCGGCTGATTTACCTTCCTAGGGTTACTGTTAGGCCTAGGCCTAGGACTTTTAAAACCAGGAAGCCCTGTGCTCCAGGCACACTGCAGCTGTTAAAGGCATCCCAAGGGGAGCGCAAAAGTGACACAACTTGGCTGCCTCCACTGCTATTTCCATGAGACCATCCCGAATCATAGGCTGATTTTCCTTCCTAGGCTTAAGGTTTGAGTTAGGCCTAGGGTTAGTGTTCTTTTAACCAGAAAGCCCTGAGTTCCAAGAGCACAGCAGCTGCGAAGGACTACCCAAGAAGAGCGCAGAAGTGCCTCAACATGCCTGCCTCCACAGCTTTTTCCTTGGGGACGTCCCGAAACGAAGGCTGATTTAGAAGCCTCCAGTTTGGGCTAAAGTTGTGGTTATTTACACCAGGAAGCCCTGTGCTCCAAGCACACTGCAGCTGTGAAAGGCATCCCAAGGGGAGCGCAAAAGTGCCACAACATGGCTGTCTCCACAGCTTTTCCCTTGGGATAATTCCTAAACCCAGGCTGATTTAAATGACCAGTGTTACGGTTAGGGTTAGGGTTATGCCTAGGTGTAGAGCTTTTTAAACCAGCAAGCTCTGAGCTCCAGGCACACGGCAGCTGCGAAAGGCATCCCAAGGGGAGCACAAAAGTGCCAGAAAATGGCTGCCTCCACACGTTTTTATTGGCACCATTGCTAAGCCTAGGCTGAATTACCTGCCTCCAGTCTCAGCTAGGGACATGGTTTTTTAAACCAGGAAGCCCTGAGCTCCAGGCACACGGCAGCTGTTTAAGGCATCCCAAGGGGAGTACAAAAGTGCAACAACATGGCAGCTTTCACAGCTTTTTCCTTGGCACCATCCCTATACCTAGGCTGATTTATCTGCCTAGGGTTAGGGTTAGGGCTCAGCCAAGGGCAAGGATTTTTTTAACCAGGAAGCCCTGAGTTCCAGGCTTACTGTATCTGCCAAAGGCATCCCAAGGGGAGCGCAGAAGTGCCACAACATGGCTGCTTTCACAGCTTTTTCCTTAGGAGGAACCCTAATACCCGGCTGATTTACCTTCCTAGGGTTACTGTTAGGCCTAGGTCTAGGACTTTTAAAACCAGGAAGCCCTGTGCTCCAGGCACACTGCAGCTGTTAAAGGCATCCCAAGGGGAGCGCAATAGTGACACAACTTGGCTGCCTCAACTGCTATTTCCATGAGACCATCCCGAATCATAGGCTGATTTTCCTTCCTAGGCTTAAGGTTTGAGTTAGGCCTAGGGTTAGTGTTCTTTTAACCAGAAAGCCCTGAGTTCCAAGAGCACTGCAGCTGCGAAGGACTACCCAAGAAGAGCGCAGAAGTGCCTCAACATGCCTGCCTGCACAGCTTTTTCCTTGGGGACGTCCCGAAACGAAGGCTGATTTAGATGCCTCCAGTTTGGGCTAAAGTTGTGGTTTTTTACACCAGGAAGCCCTGTGCTCCAAGCACACTGCAGCTGTGAAAGGCATCCCAAGGGGAGCGCAAAAGTGCCACAACATGGCTGTCTCCACAGCTTTTCCCTTGGGATAATTCCTAAACCCAGGCTGATTTAAATGACCAGTGTTACGGTTAGGGTTAGGGTTACGACTAGGTGTAGAGCTTTTTAAACCAGCAAGCTCTGAGCTCCAGGCACACGGCAGCTGCGAAAGGCATCCCAAGGGGAGCACAAAAGTGCCAGAAAATGGCTGCCTCCACACGTTTTCATTGGCACCATTGCTAAGCCTAGGCTGAATTACCTGCCTCCAGTCTCAGCTAGGGACATGGTTTTTTAAACCAGGAAGCCCTGAGCTCCAGGCACTTGGCAGCTGTTTAAGGCATCCCAAGGGGAGTACAAAAGTGCAACAACATGGCAGCTTTCACAGCTTTTTCCTTGGCACCATCCCTATACCTAGGCTGATTTATCTGCCTAGGGTTAGGGTTAGGGCTCAGCCAAGGGCAAGGATTTTTTAACCAGAAAGCCCTGAGTTCCAGGCTTACTGTATCTGCCAAAGCCATCCCAACGGGAGTGCAGAAGTGCCACAACATGGCTGCTTTCACAGCTTTTTCCTTAGGAAGAACCCTAATACCCGGCTGATTTACCTTCCTAGGGTTACTGTTAGGCCTAGGCCTAGGACTTTTAAAACCAGGAAGCCCTGTGCTCCAGGCACACTGCAGCTGTTAAAGGCATCCCAAGGGGAGCGCAGAAGTGCCACAACATGGCTGCTTTCACAGCTTTTTCCATATGAGGAACCCTAATACCCGGCTGATTTACCTTCCTAGGGTTACTGTTAGGCCTAGGCCTAGGACTTTTAAAACCAGGAAGCCCTGTGCTCCAGGCACACTGCAGCTGTTAAAGGCATCCCAAGGGGAGCGCAATAGTGACACAACTTGGCTGCCTCAACTGCTATTTCCATGAGACCATCCCGAATCATAGGCTGATTTTCCTTCCTAGGCTTAAGGTTTGAGTTAGGCCTAGGGTTAGTGTTCTTTTAACCAGAAAGCCCTGAGTTCCAAGAGCACAGCAGCTGCGAAGGACTACCCAAGAAGAGCGCAGAAGTGCCTCCACATGCCTGCCTCCACAGCTTTTTCCTTGGGGACGTCCCGAAACGAAGGCTGATTTAGAAGCCTCCAGTTTGGGCTAAAGTTGTGGTTTTTTACACCAGGAAGCCCTGTGCTCTAAGCACACTGCAGCTGTGAAAGGCATCCCAAGGGGAGCACAAAAGTGCCACAACATGGCTGTCTCCACAGCTTTTCCCTTGGGATAATTCCTAAACCCAGGCTGATTTAAATGACCAGTGTTACGGTTAGAGTTAGGGTTACGACTAGGTGTAGAGCTTTTTAAACCAGCAAGCTCTGAGCTCCAGGCACACGGCAGCTGCGAAAGGCATCCCAAGGGGAGCACAAAAGTGCCAGAAAATGGCTGCCTCCACACGTTTTCATTGGCACCATTGCTAAGCCTAGGCTGAATCACCTGCCTCTTGTCTCAGCTAGGGACATGGTTTTTTAAACCAGGAAGCCCTGAGCTCCAGGCACTTGGCAGCTGTGAAAGGCATCTCAAGGGGAGTACAAAAGTGCAACAACATGGCAGCTTTCACAGCTTTTTCCTTGGCACCATCCCTATACCTAGGCTGATTTATCTGCCTAGGGTTAGGGTTAGGGCTCAGCCAAGGGCTAGGATTTTTTTAAGCAGGAAGCCCTGAGTTCCAGGCTTACTGCATCTGCCAAAGGCGTCCCAAAGGGAGCTCAGAAGGTCCACAACATGGCTGCTTTCACAGCTTTTTCCTTAGGAAGAACCCTAATACCCGGCTGATTTACCTTCCTAGGGTTACTGTTAGGCTTAGGCCTAGGACTTTTAAAACCAGGAAGCTCTGTGCTCCAGGCACACTGCAGCTGTTAAAGGCATCCCAAGGGGAGCGCAAAAGTGACACAACTTGGCTGCCTCCACTGCTATTTCCATGAGACCATCCCGAATCTTAGGCTGATTTTCCTTCCTAGGCTTAAGGTTTGAGTTAGGCCTAGGGTTAGTGTTCTTTTAACCAGAAAGCCCTGAGTTCCAAGAACACAGCAGCTGCGAAGTACTCCCCAAGAAGAGCACAGAAGTTCCTCAACATGCCTGCCTCCACAGCTTTTTCTTTGAGGACGTCCCGAAACGAAGGCTGATTTAGAAGCCTCCAGTTTGGGCTAAAGTTGTGGTATTTTACACCAGGAAGCCCTGGCTCCAAGCACACTGCAGCTGTGAAAGGCATCCCAAGGGGAGCACAAAAGTGCCACAACATGGCTGTCTCCACAGCTTTTCCCTTGGGATAATTCCTAAACCCAGGCTGATTTAAATGACCAGTGTTATGGTTAGGGTTAGGGTTACGCCTAGGTGTAGAGCTTTTTAAACCAGCAAGCTCTGAGCTCCAGGCACACGGCAGCTGCGAAAGGCATCCCAAGGGGAGCACAAAAGTGCCAGAAAATGGCTGCCTCCACACGTTTTTATTGGCACCATTGCTAAGCCTAGGCTGAATTACCTGCCTCCAGTCTCAGCTAGGGACATGGTTTTTTAAACCAGGAAGCCCTGAGCTCCAGGCACTTGGCAGCTGTTTAAGGCATCCCAAGGGGAGTACAAAAGTACAACAACATGGCAGCTTTCACAGCTTTTTCCTTGGCACCATCCCTATACCTAGGCTGATTTATCTGCCTAGGCTTAGGGTTAGGGCTCAGCCAAGGGCAAGGATTTTTTTAACCAGGAAGCCCTGAGTTCCAGGCTTACTGCATCTGCCAAAGGCATCCCAAAGGGAGCGCAGAAGTGCCACAACATGGCTGCTTTCACAGCTTTTTCCTTAGGAAGAGCCCTAATACCCGGCTGATTTACCTTCCTAGGGTTACTGTTAGGCCTAGGCCTAGGACTTTTAAAACCAGGAAGCCCTGTGCTCCAGGCACACTGCAGCTGTTAAAGGCATCCCAAGGGGAGCGCAAAAGTGACACAACTTGGCTGCCTCCACTGCTATTTCCATGAGACCATCCCGAATCATAGGCTGATTTTCCTTCCTAGGCTTAAGGTTTGAGTTAGGCCTAGGGTTAGTGTTCTTTTAACCAGAAAGCCCTGAGTTCCAAGAGCACAGCAGCTGCGAAGGACTACCCAAGAAGAGCGCAGAAGTGCCTCAACATGCCTGCCTCCACAGCTTTTTCCTTGGGGACGTCCCGAAACGAAGGCTGATTTAGAAGCCTCCAGTTTGGGCTAAAGTTGTGGTTATTTACACCAGGAAGCCCTGTGCTCCAAGCACACTGCAGCTGTGAAAGGCATCCCAAGGGGAGCGCAAAAGTGCCACAACATGGCTGTCTCCACAGCTTTTCCCTTGGGATAATTCCTAAACCCAGGCTGATTTAAATGACCAGTGTTACGGTTAGGGTTAGGGTTACGCCTAGGTGTAGAGCTTTTTAAACCAGCAAGCTCTGAGCTCCAGGCACACGGCAGCTGCGAAAGGCATCCCAAGGGGAGCACAAAAGTGCCAGAAAATGGCTGCCTCCACACGTTTTTATTGGCACCATTGCTAAGCCTAGGCTGAATTACCTGCCTCCAGTCTCAGCTAGGGACATGGTTTTTTAAACCAGGAAGCCCTGAGCTCCAGGCACACGGCAGCTGTTTAAGGCATCCCAAGGGGAGTACAAAAGTGCAACAACATGGCAGCTTTCACAGCTTTTTCCTTGGCACCATCCCTATACCTAGGCTGATTTATCTGCCTAGGGTTAGGGTTAGGGCTCAGCCAAGGGCTAGGATTTTTTTAAGCAGGAAGCCCTGAGTTCCAGGCTTACTGCATCTGCCAAAGGCGTCCCAAAGGGAGCTCAGAAGGTCCACAACATGGCTGCTTTCACAGCTTTTTCCTTAGGAAGAACCCTAATACCCGGCTGATTTACCTTCCTAGGGTTACTGTTAGGCTTAGGCCTAGGACTTTTAAAACCAGGAAGCTCTGTGCTCCAGGCACACTGCAGCTGTTAAAGGCATCCCAAGGGGAGCGCAAAAGTGACACAACTTGGCTGCCTCCACTGCTATTTCCATGAGACCATCCCGAATCTTAGGCTGATTTTCCTTCCTAGGCTTAAGGTTTGAGTTAGGCCTAGGGTTAGTGTTCTTTTAACCAGAAAGCCCTGAGTTCCAAGAACACAGCAGCTGCGAAGGACTCCCCAAGAAGAGCACAGAAGTTCCTCAACATGCCTGCCTCCACAGCTTTTTCTTTGAGGACGTCCCGAAACGAAGGCTGATTTAGAAGCCTCCAGTTTGGGCTAAAGTTGTGGTATTTTACACCAGGAAGCCCTGGCTCCAAGCACACTGCAGCTGTGAAAGGCATCCCAAGGGGAGCACAAAAGTGCCACAACATGGCTGTCTCCACAGCTTTTCCCTTGGGATAATTCCTAAACCCAGGCTGATTTAAATGACCAGTGTTATGGTTAGGGTTAGGGTTACGCCTAGGTGTAGAGCTTTTTAAACCAGCAAGCTCTGAGCTCCAGGCACACGGCAGCTGCGAAAGGCATCCCAAGGGGAGCACAAAAGTGCCAGAAAATGGCTGCCTCCACACGTTTTTATTGGCACCATTGCTAAGCCTAGGCTGAATTACCTGCCTCCAGTCTCAGCTAGGGACATGGTTTTTTAAACCAGGAAGCCCTGAGCTCCAGGCACTTGGCAGCTGTTTAAGGCATCCCAAGGGGAGTACAAAAGTACAACAACATGGCAGCTTTCACAGCTTTTTCCTTGGCACCATCCCTATACCTAGGCTGATTTATCTGCCTAGGCTTAGGGTTAGGGCTCAGCCAAGGGCAAGGATTTTTTTAACCAGGAAGCCCTGAGTTCCAGGCTTACTGCATCTGCCAAAGGCATCCCAAAGGGAGCGCAGAAGTGCCACAACATGGCTGCTTTCACAGCTTTTTCCTTAGGAAGAGCCCTAATACCCGGCTGATTTACCTTCCTAGGGTTACTGTTAGGCCTAGGCCTAGGACTTTTAAAACCAGGAAGCCCTGTGCTCCAGGCACACTGCAGCTGTTAAAGGCATCCCAAGGGGAGCGCAAAAGTGACACAACTTGGCTGCCTCCACTGCTATTTCCATGAGACCATCCCGAATCATAGGCTGATTTTCCTTCCTAGGCTTAAGGTTTGAGTTAGGCCTAGGGTTAGTGTTCTTTTAACCAGAAAGCCCTGAGTTCCAAGAGCACAGCAGCTGCGAAGGACTACCCAAGAAGAGCGCAGAAGTGCCTCAACATGCCTGCCTCCACAGCTTTTTCCTTGGGGACGTCCCGAAACGAAGGCTGATTTAGATGCCTCCAGTTTGGGCTAAAGTTGTGGTTTTTTACACCAGGAAGCCCTGTGCTCCAAGCACACTGCAGCTGTGAAAGGCATCCCAAGGGGAGCGCAAAAGTGCCACAACATGGCTGTCTCCACAGCTTTTCCCTTGGGATAATTCCTAAACCCAGGCTGATTTAAATGACCAGTGTTACGGTTAGGGTTAGGGTTACGACTAGGTGTAGAGCTTTTTAAACCAGCAAGCTCTGAGCTCCAGGCACACGGCAGCTGCGAAAGGCATCCCAAGGGGAGCACAAAAGTGCCAGAAAATTGCTGCCTCCACACGTTTTCATTGGCACCATTGCTAAGCCTAGGCTGAATTACCTGCCTCCAGTCTCAGCTAGGGACATGGTTTTTTAAACCAGGAAGCCCTGAGCTCCAGGCACTTGGCAGCTGTTTAAGGCATCCCAAGGGGAGTACAAAAGTGCAACAACATGGCACCTTTCACAGCTTTTTCCTTGGCACGATCCCTATACCTAGGCTGATTTATCTGCCTAGGGTTAGGGTTAGGGCTCAGCCAAGGGCAAGGATTTTTTTAACCAGGAAGCCCTGAGTTCCAGGCTTACTGTATCTGCCAAAGCCATCCCAACGGGAGTGCAGAAGTGCCACAACATGGCTGCTTTCACAGCTTTTTCCTTAGGAAGAGCCCTAATACCCGGCTGATTTACCTTCCTAGGGTTACTGTTAGGCCTAGGCCTAGGACTTTTAAAACCAGGAAGCCCTGTGCTCCAGGCACACTGCAGCTGTTAAAGGCATCCCAAGGGGAGCGCAGAAGTGCCACAACATGGCTGCTTTCACAGCTTTTTCCATATGAGGAACCCTAATACCCGGCTGATTTACCTTCCTAGGGTTACTGTTAGGCCTAGGCCTAGGACTTTTAAAACCAGGAAGCCCTGTGCTCCAGGCACACTGCAGCTGTTAAAGGCATCCCAAGGGGAGCGCAATAGTGACACAACTTGGCTGCCTCAACTGCTATTTCCATGAGACCATCCCGAATCATAGGCTGATTTTCCTTCCTAGGCTTAAGGTTTGAGTTAGGCCTAGGGTTAGTGTTCTTTTAACCAGAAAGCCCTGAGTTCCAAGAGCACAGCAGCTGCGAAGGACTACCCAAGAAGAGCGCAGAAGTGCCTCAACATGCCTGCCTCCACAGCTTTTTCCTTGGGGACGTCCCGAAACGAAGGCTGATTTAGAAGCCTCCAGTTTGGGCTAAAGTTGTGGTTTTTTACACCAGGAAGCCCTGTGCTCTAAGCACACTGCAGCTGTGAAAGGCATCCCAAGGGGAGCACAAAAGTGCCACAACATGGCTGTCTCCACAGCTTTTCCCTTGGGATAATTCCTAAACCCAGGCTGATTTAAATGACCAGTGTTACGGTTAGAGTTAGGGTTACGACTAGGTGTAGAGCTTTTTAAACCAGCAAGCTCTGAGCTCCAGGCACACGGCAGCTGCGAAAGGCATCCCAAGGGGAGCACAAAAGTGCCAGAAAATGGCTGCCTCCACACGTTTTCATTGGCACCATTGCTAAGCCTAGGCTGAATCACCTGCCTCTTGTCTCAGCTAGGGACATGGTTTTTTAAACCAGGAAGCCCTGAGCTCCAGGCACTTGGCAGCTGTGAAAGGCATCTCAAGGGGAGTACAAAAGTGCAACAACATGGCAGCTTTCACAGCTTTTTCCTTGGCACCATCCCTATACCTAGGCTGATTTATCTGCCTAGGGTTAGGGTTAGGGCTCAGCCAAGGGCTAGGATTTTTTTAAGCAGGAAGCCCTGAGTTCCAGGCTTACTGCATCTGCCAAAGGCGTCCCAAAGGGAGCGCAGAAGGTCCACAACATGGCTGCTTTCACAGCTTTTTCCTTAGGAAGAACCCTAATACCCGGCTGATTTACCTTCCTAGGGTTACTGTTAGGCTTAGGCCTAGGACTTTTAAAACCAGGAAGCTCTGTGCTCCAGGCACACTGCAGCTGTTAAAGGCATCCCAAGGGGAGCGCAAAAGTGACACAACTTGGCTGCCTCCACTGCTATTTCCATGAGACCATCCCGAATCATAGGCTGATTTTCCTTCCTAGGCTTAAGGTTTGAGTTAGGCCTAGGGTTAGTGTTCTTTTAACCAGAAAGCCCTGAGTTCCAAGAACACAGCAGCTGCGAAGTACTCCCCAAGAAGAGCACAGAAGTGCCTCAACATGCCTGCCTCCACAGCTTTTTCTTTGAGGACGTCCCGAAACGAAGGCTGATTTAGAAGCCTCCAGTTTGGGCTAAAGTTGTGGTATTTTACACCAGGAAGCCCTGGCTCCAAGCACACTGCAGCTGTGAAAGGCATCCCAAGGGGAGCGCAAAAGTGCCACAACATGGCTGTCTCCACAGCTTTTCCCTTGGGATAATTCCTAAACCCAGGCTGATTTAAATGACCAGTGTTACGGTTAGGGTTAGGGTTAGGCCTAGGTGTAGAGCTTTTTAAACCAGCAAGCTCTGAGCTCCAGGCACACGGCAGCTGCGAAAGGCATCCCAAGGGGAGCACAAAAGTGCCAGAAAATGGCTGCCTCCACACGTTTTTATTGGCACCATTGCTAAGCCTAGGCTGAATTACCTGCCTCCAGTCTCAGCTAGGGACATGGTTTTTTAAACCAGGAAGCCCTGAGCTCCAGGCACTTGGCAGCTGTTTAAGGCATCCCAAGGGGAGTACAAAAGTGCAACAACATGGCAGCTTTCACAGCTTTTTCCTTGGCACCATCCCTATACCTAGGCTGATTTATCTGCCTAGGGTTAGGGTTAGGGCTCAGCCAAGGGCAAGGATTTTTTTAACCAGGAAGCCCTGAGTTCCAGGCTTACTGCATCTGCCAAAGGCATCCCAAAGGGAGCGCAGAAGTGCCACAACATGGCTGCTTTCACAGCTTTTTCCTTAGGAAGAACCCTAATACCCGGCTGATTTACCTTCCTAGGGTTACTGTTAGGCCTAGGCCTAGGACTTTTAAAACCAGGAAGCCCTGTGCTCCAGGCACACTGCAGCTGTTAAAGGCATCCCAAGGGGAGCGCAATAGTGACACAACTTGGCTGCCTCAACTGCTATTTCCATGAGACCATCCCGAATCATAGGCTGATTTTCCTTCCTAGGCTTAAGGTTTGAGTTAGGCCTAGGGTTAGTGTTCTTTTAACCAGAAAGCCCTGAGTTCCAAGAGCACAGCAGCTGCGAAGGACTACCCAAGAAGAGCGCAGAAGTGCCTCAACATGCCTGCCTCCACAGCTTTTTCCTTGGGGACGTCCCGAAACAAAGGCTGATTTAGAAGCCTCCAGTTTGGGCTAAAGTTGTGGTTTTTTACACCAGGAAGCCCTGTGCTCTAAGCACACTGCAGCTGTGAAAGGCATCCCAAGGGGAGCACAAAAGTGCCACAACATGGCTGTCTCCACAGCTTTTCCCTTGGGATAATTCCTAAACCCAGGCTGATTTAAATGACCAGTGTTACGGTTAGAGTTAGGGTTACGACTAGGTGTAGAGCTTTTTAAACCAGCAAGCTCTGAGCTCCAGGCACACGGCAGCTGCGAAAGGCATCCCAAGGGGAGCACAAAAGTGCCAGAAAATGGCTGCCTCCACACGTTTTCATTGGCACCATTGCTAAGCCTAGGCTGAATCACCTGCCTCTTGTCTCAGCTAGGGACATGGTTTTTTAAACCAGGAAGCCCTGAGCTCCAGGCACTTGGCAGCTGTGAAAGGCATCTCAAGGGGAGTACAAAAGTGCAACAACATGGCAGCTTTCACAGCTTTTTCCTTGGCACCATCCCTATACCTAGGCTGATTTATCTGCCTAGGGTTAGGGTTAGGGCTCAGCCAAGGGCTAGGATTTTTTTAAGCAGGAAGCCCTGAGTTCCAGGCTTACTGCATCTGCCAAAGGCGTCCCAAAGGGAGCGCAGAAGGTCCACAACATGGCTGCTTTCACAGCTTTTTCCTTAGGAAGAACCCTAATACCCGGCTGATTTACCTTCCTAGGGTTACTGTTAGGCTTAGGCCTAGGACTTTTAAAACCAGGAAGCTCTGTGCTCCAGGCACACTGCAGCTGTTAAAGGCATCCCAAGGGGAGCGCAAAAGTGACACAACTTGGCTGCCTCCACTGCTATTTCCATGAGACCATCCCGAATCATAGGCTGATTTTCCTTCCTAGGCTTAAGGTTTGAGTTAGGCCTAGGGTTAGTGTTCTTTTAACCAGAAAGCCCTGAGTTCCAAGAACACAGCAGCTGCGAAGTACTCCCCAAGAAGAGCACAGAAGTGCCTCAACATGCCTGCCTCCACAGCTTTTTCTTTGAGGACGTCCCGAAACGAAGGCTGATTTAGAAGCCTCCAGTTTGGGCTAAAGTTGTGGTATTTTACACCAGGAAGCCCTGGCTCCAAGCACACTGCAGCTGTGAAAGGCATCCCAAGGGGAGCGCAAAAGTGCCACAACATGGCTGTCTCCACAGCTTTTCCCTTGGGATAATTCCTAAACCCAGGCTGATTTAAATGACCAGTGTTACGGTTAGGGTTAGGGTTACGCCTAGGTGTAGAGCTTTTTAAACCAGCAAGCTCTGAGCTCCAGGCACACGGCAGCTGCGAAAGGCATCCCAAGGGGAGCACAAAAGTGCCAGAAAATGGCTGCCTCCACACGTTTATATTGGCACCATTGCTAAGCCTAGGCTGAATTACCTGCCTCCAGTCTCAGCTAGGGACATGGTTTTTTAAACCAGGAAGCCCTGAGCTCCAGGCACTTGGCAGCTGTTTAAGGCATCCCAAGGGGAGTACAAAAGTGCAACAACATGGCAGCT
This sequence comes from Ammospiza nelsoni, assembly GCF_027579445.1. Taxonomy (NCBI): domain Eukaryota; kingdom Metazoa; phylum Chordata; class Aves; order Passeriformes; family Passerellidae; genus Ammospiza; species Ammospiza nelsoni. Next base: position 1,808,067 of record NW_026683189.1, on the reverse strand, counting down.
TTCACAGCTTTTTCCTTGGCACCATCCCTATACCTAGGCTGATTTATCTGCCTAGGGTTAGGGTTAGGGCTCAGCCAAGGGCAAGGATTTTTTTAACCAGGAAGCCCTGAGTTCCAGGCTTACTGCATCTGCCAAAGGCATCCCAAAGGGAGCGCAGAAGTGCCACAACATGGCTGCTTACACAGCTTTTTCCTTAGGAAGAGCCCTAATACCCGGCTGATTTACCTTCCTAGGGTTACTGTTAGGCCTAGGCCTAGGACTTTTAAAACCAGGAAGCCCTGTGCTCCAGGCACACTGCAGCTGTTAAAGGCATCCCAAGGGGAGCGCAATAGTGACACAACTTGGCTGCCTCAACTGCTATTTCCATGAGACCATCCCGAATCATAGGCTGATTTTCCTTCCTAGGCTTAAGGTTTGAGTTAGGCCTAGGGTTAGTGTTCTTTTAACCAGAAAGCCCTGAGTTCCAAGAGCACAGCAGCTGCGAAGGACTACCCAAGAAGAGCGCAGAAGTGCCTCAACATGCCTGCCTCCACAGCTTTTTCCTTGGGGACGTCCCGAAACGAAGGCTGATTTAGAAGCCTCCAGTTTGGGCTAAAGTTGTGGTTTTTTACACCAGGAAGCCCTGTGCTCTAAGCACACTGCAGCTGTGAAAGGCATCCCAAGGGGAGCACAAAAGTGCCACAACATGGCTGTCTCCACAGCTTTTCCCTTGGGATAATTCCTAAACCCAGGCTGATTTAAATGACCAGTGTTACGGTTAGAGTTAGGGTTACGACTAGGTGTAGAGCTTTTTAAACCAGCAAGCTCTGAGCTCCAGGCACACGGCAGCTGCGAAAGGCATCCCAAGGGGAGCACAAAAGTGCCAGAAAATGGCTGCCTCCACACGTTTTCATTGGCACCATTGCTAAGCCTAGGCTGAATCACCTGCCTCTTGTCTCAGCTAGGGACATGGTTTTTTAAACCAGGAAGCCCTGAGCTCCAGGCACTTGGCAGCTGTGAAAGGCATCTCAAGGGGAGTACAAAAGTGCAACAACATGGCAGCTTTCACAGCTTTTTCCTTGGCACCATCCCTATACCTAGGCTGATTTATCTGCCTAGGGTTAGGGTTAGGGCTCAGCCAAGGGCTAGGATTTTTTTAAGCAGGAAGCCCTGAGTTCCAGGCTTACTGCATCTGCCAAAGGCGTCCCAAAGGGAGCGCAGAAGGTCCACAACATGGCTGCTTTCACAGCTTTTTCCTTAGGAAGAACCCTAATACCCGGCTGATTTACCTTCCTAGGGTTACTGTTAGGCTTAGGCCTAGGACTTTTAAAACCAGGAAGCTCTGTGCTCCAGGCACACTGCAGCTGTTAAAGGCATCCCAAGGGGAGCGCAAAAGTGACACAACTTGGCTGCCTCCACTGCTATTTCCATGAGACCATCCCGAATCATAGGCTGATTTTCCTTCCTAGGCTTAAGGTTTGAGTTAGGCCTAGGGTTAGTGTTCTTTTAACCAGAAAGCCCTGAGTTCCAAGAACACAGCAGCTGCGAAGTACTCCCCAAGAAGAGCACAGAAGTGCCTCAACATGCCTGCCTCCACAGCTTTTTCTTTGAGGACGTCCCGAAACGAAGGCTGATTTAGAAGCCTCCAGTTTGGGCTAAAGTTGTGGTATTTTACACCAGGAAGCCCTGGCTCCAAGCACACTGCAGCTGTGAAAGGCATCCCAAGGGGAGCACAAAAGTGCCACAACATGGCTGTCTCCACAGCTTTTCCCTTGGGATAATTCCTAAACCCAGGCTGATTTAAATGACCAGTGTTACGGTTAGGGTTAGGGTTACGCCTAGGTGTAGAGCTTTTTAAACCAGCAAGCTCTGAGCTCCAGGCACACGGCAGCTGCGAAAGGCATCCCAAGGGGAGCACAAAAGTGCCAGAAAATGGCTGCCTCCACACGTTTTTATTGGCACCATTGCTAAGCCTAGGCTGAATTACCTGCCTCCAGTCTCAGCTAGGGACATGGTTTTTTAAACCAGGAAGCCCTGAGCTCCAGACACACGGCAGCTGTTTAAGGCATCCCAAGGGGAGTACAAAAGTGCAACAACATGGCAGCTTTCACAGCTTTTTCCTTGGCACCATCCCTATACCTAGGCTGATTTATCTGCCTAGGCTTAGGGTTAGGGCTCAGCCAAGGGCAAGGATTTTTTTAACCAGGAAGCCCTGAGTTCCAGGCTTACTGCATCTGCCAAAGGCATCCCAAAGGGAGCGCAGAAGTGCCACAACATGGCTGCTTTCACAGCTTTTTCCTTAGGAAGAGCCCTAATACCCGGCTGATTTACCTTCCTAGGGTTACTGTTAGGCCTAGGCCTAGGACTTTTAAAACCAGGAAGCCCTGTGCTCCAGGCACACTGCAGCTGTTAAAGGCATCCCAAGGGGAGCGCAAAAGTGACACAACTTGGCTGCCTCCACTGCTATTTCCATGAGACCATCCCGAATCATAGGCTGATTTTCCTTCCTAGGCTTAAGGTTTGAGTTAGGCCTAGGGTTAGTGTTCTTTTAACCAGAAAGCCCTGAGTTCCAAGAACACAGCAGCTGCGAAGGACTACCCAAGAAGAGCGCAGAAGTGCCTCAACATGCCTGCCTCCACAGCTTTTTCCTTGGGGACGTCCCGAAACGAAGGCTGATTTAGAAGCCTCCAGTTTGGGCTAAAGTTGTGGTTATTTACACCAGGAAGCCCTGTGCTCCAAGCACACTGCAGCTGTGAAAGGCATCCCAAGGGGAGCGCAAAAGTGCCACAACATGGCTGTCTCCACAGCTTTTCCCTTGGGATAATTCCTAAACCCAGGCTGATTTAAATGACCAGTGTTACGGTTAGGGTTAGGGTTATGCCTAGGTGTAGAGCTTTTTAAACCAGCAAGCTCTGAGCTCCAGGCACACGGCAGCTGCGAAAGGCATCCCAAGGGGAGCACAAAAGTGCCAGAAAATGGCTGCCTCCACACGTTTTTATTGGCACCATTGCTAAGCCTAGGCTGAATTACCTGCCTCCAGTCTCAGCTAGGGACATGGTTTTTTAAACCAGGAAGCCCTGAGCTCCAGGCACTTGGCAGCTGTTTAAGGCATCCCAAGGGGAGTACAAAAGTGCAACAACATGGCAGCTTTCACAGCTTTTTCCTTGGCACCATCCCTATACCTAGGCTGATTTATCTGCCTAGGGTTAGGGTTAGGGCTCAGCCAAGGGCAAGGATTTTTTTAACCAGGAAGCCCTGAGTTCCAGGCTTACTGTATCTGCCAAAGGCATCCCAACGGGAGTGCAGAAGTGCCACAACATGGCTGCTTTCACAGCTTTTTCCTTAGGAAGAGCCCTAATACCCGGCTGATTTACCTTCCTAGGGTTACTGTTAGGCCTAGGCCTAGGACTTTTAAAACCAGGAAGCCCTGTGCTCCAGGCACACTGCAGCTGTTAAAGGCATCCCAAGGGGAGCGCAGAAGTGCCACAACATGGCTGCTTTCACAGCTTTTTCCTTAGGAGGAACCCTAATACCCGGCTGATTTACCTTCCTAGGGTTACTGTTAGGCCTAGGTCTAGGACTTTTAAAACCAGGAAGCCCTGTGCTCCAGGCACACTGCAGCTGTTAAAGGCATCCCAAGGGGAGCGCAATAGTGACACAACTTGGCTGCCTCAACTGCTATTTCCATGAGACCATCCCGAATCATAGGCTGATTTTCCTTCCTAGGCTTAAGGTTTGAGTTAGGCCTAGGGTTAGTGTTCTTTTAACCAGAAAGCCCTGAGTTCCAAGAGCACAGCAGCTGCGAAGGACTACCCAAGAAGAGCGCAGAAGTGCCTCAACATGCCTGCCTCCACAGCTTTTTCCTTGGGGACGTCCCGAAACGAAGGCTGATTTAGATGCCTCCAGTTTGGGCTAAAGTTGTGGTTTTTTACACCAGGAAGCCCTGTGCTCCAAGCACACTGCAGCTGTGAAAGGCATCCCAAGGGGAGCGCAAAAGTGCCACAACATGGCTGTCTCCACAGCTTTTCCCTTGGGATAATTCCTAAACCCAGGCTGATTTAAATGACCAGTGTTACGGTTAGGGTTAGGGTTACGACTAGGTGTAGAGCTTTTTAAACCAGCAAGCTCTGAGCTCCAGGCACACGGCAGCTGCGAAAGGCATCCCAAGGGGAGCACAAAAGTGCCAGAAAATTGCTGCCTCCACACGTTTTCATTGGCACCATTGCTAAGCCTAGGCTGAATTACCTGCCTCCAGTCTCAGCTAGGGACATGGTTTTTTAAACCAGGAAGCCCTGAGCTCCAGGCACTTGGCAGCTGTTTAAGGCATCCCAAGGGGAGTACAAAAGTGCAACAACATGGCAGCTTTCACAGCTTTTTCCTTGGCACCATCCCTATACCTAGGCTGATTTATCTGCCTAGGGTTAGGGTTAGGGCTCAGCCAAGGGCAAGGATTTTTTTAACCAGGAAGCCCTGAGTTCCAGGCTTACTGCATCTGCCAAAGGCATCCCAAAGGGAGCGCAGAAGGTCCACAACATGGCTGCTTTCACAGCTTTTTCCTTAGGAAGAACCCTAATACCCGGCTGATTTACCTTCCTAGGGTTACTGTTAGGCTTAGGCCTAGGACTTTTAAAACCAGGAAGCTCTGTGCTCCAGGCACACTGCAGCTGTTAAAGGCATCCCAAGGGGAGCGCAAAAGTGACACAACTTGGCTGCCTCCACTGCTATTTCCATGAGACCATCCCGAATCATAGGCTGATTTTCCTTCCTAGGCTTAAGGTTTGAGTTAGGCCTAGGGTTAGTGTTCTTTTAACCAGAAAGCCCTGAGTTCCAAGAACACAGCAGCTGCGAAGTACTCCCCAAGAAGAGCACAGAAGTGCCTCAACATGCCTGCCTCCACAGCTTTTTCTTTGAGGACGTCCCGAAACGAAGGCTGATTTAGAAGCCTCCAGTTTGGGCTAAAGTTGTGGTATTTTACACCAGGAAGCCCTGGCTCCAAGCACACTGCAGCTGTGAAAGGCATCCCAAGGGGAGCGCAAAAGTGCCACAACATGGCTGTCTCCACAGCTTTTCCCTTGGGATAATTCCTAAACCCAGGCTGATTTAAATGACCAGTGTTACGGTTAGGGTTAGGGTTACGCCTAGGTGTAGAGCTTTTTAAACCAGCAAGCTCTGAGCTCCAGGCACACGGCAGCTGCGAAAGGCATCCCAAGGGGAGCACAAAAGTGCCAGAAAATGGCTGCCTCCACACGTTTTTATTGGCACCATTGCTAAGCCTAGGCTGAATTACCTGCCTCCAGTCTCAGCTAGGGACATGGTTTTTTAAACCAGGAAGCCCTGAGCTCCAGGCACTTGGCAGCTGTTTAAGGCATCCCAAGGGGAGTACAAAAGTGCAACAACATGGCAGCTTTCACAGCTTTTTCCTTGGCACCATCCCTATACCTAGGCTGATTTATCTGCCTAGGCTTAGGGTTAGGGCTCAGCCAAGGGCAAGGATTTTTTTAACCAGGAAGCCCTGAGTTCCAGGCTTACTGCATCTGCCAAAGGCATCCCAAAGGGAGCGCAGAAGTGCCACAACATGGCTGCTTTCACAGCTTTTTCCTTAGGAAGAACCCTAATACCCGGCTGATTTACCTTCCTAGGGTTACTGTTAGGCTTAGGCCTAGGACTTTTAAAACCAGGAAGCCCTGTGCTCCAGGCACACTGCAGCTGTTAAAGGCATCCCAAGGGGAGCGCAAAAGTGACACAACTTGGCTGCCTCCACTGCTATTTCCATGAGAGCATCCCGAATCATAGGCTGATTTTCCTTCCTAGGCTTAAGGTTTGAGTTAGGCCTAGGGTTAGTGTTCTTTTAACCAGAAAGCCCTGAGTTCCAAGAACACAGCAGCTGCGAAGGACTACCCAAGAAGAGCGCAGAAGTGCCTCAACATGCCTGCCTCCACAGCTTTTTCCTTGGGGACGTCCCGAAACGAAGGCTGATTTAGAAGCCTCCAGTTTGGGCTAAAGTTGTGGTTTTTTACACCAGGAAGCCCTGTGCTCTAAGCACACTGCAGCTGTGAAAGGCATCCCAAGGGGAGCACAAAAGTGCCACAACATGGCTGTCTCCACAGCTTTTCCCATGGGATAATTCCTAAACCCAGGCTGATTTAAATGACCAGTGTTACGGTTAGAGTTAGGGTTACGACTAGGTGTAGAGCTTTTTAAACCAGCAAGCTCTGAGCTCCAGGCACACGGCAGCTGCGAAAGGCATCCCAAGGGGAGCACAAAAGTGCCAGAAAATGGCTGCCTCCACACGTTTTCATTGGCACCATTGCTAAGCCTAGGCTGAATCACCTGCCTCCTGTCTCAGCTAGGGACATGGTTTTTTAAACCAGGAAGCCCTGAGCTCCAGGCACACGGCAGCTGTGAAACGCATCCCAAGGGGAGTACAAAAGTGCAACAACATGGCAGCTTTCACAGCTTTTTCCTTGGCACCATCTCTACACCTAGGCTGATTTATCTGCCTAGGGTTAGGGTTAGGGCTCAGCCAAGGGCAAGGATTTTTTTAACCATGAAGCCCTGAGTTCCAGGCTTACTGTATCTGCCAAAGGCATCCCAAAGGGAGTGCAGAAGTGCCACAACATGGCTGCTTTCACAGCTTTTTCCTTAGGAAGAACCCTAATACCCGGCTGATTTACCTTCCTAGGGTTACTGTTAGGCCTAGGCCTAGGACTTTTAAAACAAGGAAGCCCTGTACTCCAGGCACACTGCAGCTGTTAAAGGCATCCCAAGGGGAGCGCAGAAGTGCCACAACATGGCTGCTTTCACAGCTTTTTCCTTAGGAGGAACCCTAATACCCGGCTGATTTACCTTCCTAGGGTTACTGTTAGGCCTAGGCCTAGGACTTTTAAAACCAGGAAGCCCTGTGCTCCAGGCACACTGCAGCTGTTAAAGGAATCCCAAGGGGAGCGCAATAGTGACACAACTTGGCTGCCTCAACTGCTATTTCCATGAGACCATCCCGAATCATAGGCTGATTTTCCTTCCTAGGCTTAAGGTTTGAGTTAGGCCTAGGGTTAGTGTTCTTTTAACCAGAAAGCCCTGAGTTCCAAGAACACAGCAGCTGCGAAGTACTACCCAAGAAGAGCACAGAAGTGCCTCAACATGCCTGCCTCCACAGCTTTTTCTTTGAGGACGTCCCGAAACGAAGGCTGATTTAGAAGCCTCCAGTTTGGGCTAAAGTTGTGGTTTTTTACACCAGGAAGCCCTGTGCTCCAAGCACACTGCTGCTGTGAAAGGCATCCCAAGGGGAGCGCAAAAGTGCCACAACATGGCTGTCTCCACAGCTTTTCCCTTGGGATAATTCCTAAACCCAGGCTGATTTAAATGACCAGTGTTACGGTTAGGGTTAGGGTTACGCCTAGGTGTAGAGCTTTTTAAACCAGCAAGCTCTGAGCTCCAGGCACACGGCAGCTGCGAAAGGCATCCCAAGGGGAGCACAAAAGTGCCAGAAAATGGCTGCCTCCACACGTTTTCGTTGGCACCATTGCTAAGCCTAGGCTGAATTACCTGCCTCCAGTCTCAGCTAGGGACATGGTTTTTTAAACCAGGAAGCCCTGAGCTCCAGGCACACGGCAGCTGTTTAAGGCATCCCAAGGGGAGTACAAAAGTGCAACAACATGGCAGCTTTCACAGCTTTTTCCTTGGCACCATCCCTATACCTAGGCTGATTTATCTGCCTAGGGTTAGGGTTAGGGCTCAGCCAAGGGCAAGGATTTTTTTAACCAGGAAGCCCTGAGTTCCAGGCTTACTGCATCTGCCAAAGGCATCCCAAAGGGAGCGCAGAAGTGCCACAACATGGCTGCTTTCACAGCTTTTTCCTTAGGAAGAACCCTAATACCCGGCTGATTTACCTTCCTAGGGTTACTGTTAGGCCTAGGCCTAGGACTTTTAAAACCAGGAAGCCCTGTGCTCCAGGCACACTGCAGCTGTTAAAGGCATCCCAAGGGGAGCGCAAAAGTGACACAACTTGGCTGCCTCCACTGCTATTTCCATGAGACCATCCCGAATCATAGGGTGATTTTCCTTCCTAGGCTTAAGGTTTGAGTTAGGCCTAGGGTTAGTGTTCTTTTAACCAGAAAGCCCTGAGTTCCAAGAGCACAGCAGCTGCGAAGGACTACCCAAGAAGAGCGCAGAAGTGCCTCAACATGCCTGCCTCCACAGCTTTTTCCTTGGGGACATCCCGAAACGAAGGCTGATTTAGAAGCCTCCAGTTTGGGCTAAAGTTGTGGTTTTTTACACCAGGAAGCCCTGTGCTCTAAGCACACTGCAGCTGTGAAAGGCATCCCAAGGGGAGCACAAAAGTGCCACAACATGGCTGTCTCCACAGCTTTTCCCTTGGGATAATTCCTAAACCCAGGCTGATTTAAATGACCGGTGTTACGGTTAGAGTTAGGGTTACGACTAGGTGTAGAGCTTTTTAAACCAGCAAGCTCTGAGCTCCAGGCACACGGCAGCTGCGAAAGGCATCCCAAGGGGAGCACAAAAGTGCCAGAAAATGGCTGCCTCCACACGTTTTTATTGGCACCATTGCTAAGCCTAGGCTGAATTACCTGCCTCCAGTCTCAGCTAGGGACATGGTTTTTTAAACCAGGAAGCCCTGAGCTCCAGGCACACGGCAGCTGTGAAAGGCATCTCAAGGGGAGTACAAAAGTGCAACAACATGGCAGCTTTCACAGCTTTTTCCTTGGCACCATCCCTATACCTAGGCTGATTTATCTGCCTAGGGTTAGGGTTAGGGCTCAGCCAAGGGCAAGGATTTTTTTAACCAGGAAGCCCTGAGTTCCAGGCTTACTGCATCTGCCAAAGGCATCCCAAAGGGAGCGCAGAAGGTCCACAACATGGCTGCTTTCATAGCTTTTTCCTTAGGAAGAACCCTAATACCCGGCTGATTTACCTTCCTAGGGTTACTGTTAGGCCTATGCCTAGGACTTTTAAAACCAGGAAGCCCTGTGCTCCAGGCACACTGCAGCTGTTAAAGGCATCCCAAGGGGAGTACAAAAGTGCAACAACATGGCAGCTTTCACAGCTTTTTCCTTGGCACCATCCCTATACCTAGGCTGATTTATCTGCCTAGGGTTAGGGTTAGGGCTCAGCCAAGGGCAAGGATTTTTTAACCAGGAAGCCCTGAGTTCCAGGCTTACTGCATCTGCCAAAGGCATCCCAAAGGGAGCGCAGAAGTGCCACAACATGCCTGCTTTCACAGCTTTTTCCTTAGGAAGAACCCTAATACCCGGCTGATTTACCTTCCTAGGGTTACTGTTAGGCTTAGGCCTAGGACTTTTAAAACCAGGAAGCCCTGTGCTCCGGGCACACTGCAGCTGTTAAAGGCATCCCAAGGGGAGCGCAGAAGTGCCACAACATGGCTGCTTTCACAGCTTTTTCCTTAGGAGGAACCCTAATACCCGGCTGATTTACCTTCCTAGGGTTACTGTTAGGCCTAGGCCTAGGACTTTTAAAACCAGGAAGCCCTGTGCTCCAGGCACACTGCAGCTGTTAAAGGCATCCCAAGGGGAGCGCAATAGTGACACAACTTGGCTGCCTCAACTGCTATTTCCATGAGACCATCCCGAATCATAGGCTGATTTTCCTTCCTAGGCTTAAGGTTTGAGTTAGGCCTAGGGTTAGTGTTCTTTTAACCAGAAAGCCCTGAGTTCCAAGAGCACGGCAGCTGCGAAGGACTACCCAAGAAGAGCGCAGAAGTGCCTCAACATGCCTGCCTCCACAGCTTTTTCCTTGGGGACATCCCGAAACGAAGGCTGATTTAGAAGCCTCCAGTTTGGGCTAAAGTTGTGGTTTTTTACACCAGGAAGCCCTGTGCTCCAAGCTCACTGCAGCTGTGAAAGGCATCCCAAGGGGAGCGCAAAAGTGCCACAACATGGCTGTCTCCACAGCTTTTCCCTTGGGATAATTCCTAAACCCAGGCTGATTTAAATGACCAGTGTTACGGTTAGGGTTAGGAATACGCCTAGGTGTAGAGCTTTTTAAACCAGCAAGCTCTGAGCTCCAGGCACACGGCAGCTGCGAAAGGCATCCCAAGGGGAGCACAAAAGTGCCAGAAAATGGCTGCCTCCGCACGTTTTTATTGGCACCATTGCTAAGCCTAGGCTGAATTACCTGCCTCCTGTCTCAGCTAGGGACATGGTTTTTTAAACCAGGAAGCCCTGAGCTCCAGGCACACGCCAGCTGTGAAAGGCATCCCAAGGGGAGTACAAAAGTGCAACAACATGGCAGCTTTCACAGCTTTTTCCTTGGCACCATCCCTATACCTAGGCTGATTTATCTGCCTAGGGTTAGGGTTAGGGCTCAGCCAAGGGCAAGGATTTTTTTAACCAGGAAGCCCTGAGTTCCAGGCTTACTGCATCTGCCAAAGGCATCCCAAAGGGAGCGCAGAAGTGCCACAACATGGCTGCTTTCACAGCTTTTTCCTTAGGAAGAACCCTAATACCCGGCTGATTTACCTTCCTAGGGTTACTGTTAGGCTTAGGCCTAGGACTTTTAAAACCAGGAAGCCCTGTGCTCCAGGCACACTGCAGCTGTTAAAGGCATCCCAAGGGGAGCGCAAAAGTGACACAACTTGGCTGCCTCCACTGCTATTTCCATGAGACCATCCCGAATCATAGGCTGATTTTCCTTCCTAGGCTTAAGGTTTGAGTTAGGCCTAGGGTTAGTGTTCTTTTAACCAGAAAGCCCTGAGTTCCAAGAACACAGCAGCTGCGAAGGACTACCCAAGAAGAGCGCAGAAGTGCCTCAACATGCCTGCCTCCACAGCTTTTTCTTTGACGACGTCCCGAAACGAAGGCTGATTTAGAAGCCTCCAGTTTGGGCTAAAGTTGTGGTTTTTTACACCAGGAAGCCCTGTGCTCCAAGCACACTGCAGCTGTGAAAGGCATCCCAAGGGGAGCGCAAAAGTGCCACAACATGGCTGTCTCCACAGCTTTTCCCTTGGGATAATTCCTAAACCCAGGCTGATTTAAATGACCAGTGTTACGGTTAGGGTTAGGGTTACGCCTAGGTGTAGAGCTTTTTAAACCAGCAAGCTCTGAGCTCCAGGCACACGGCAGCTGCGAAAGGCATCCCAAGGGGAGCACAAAAGTGCCAGAAAATGGCTGCCTCCACACGTTTTTATTGGCACCATTGCTAAGCCTAGGCTGAATTACCTGCCTCCAGTCTCAGCTAGGGACATGGTTTTTTAAACCAGGAAGCCCTGAGCTCCAGGCACTTGGCAGCTGTGAAAGGCATCCCAAGGGGAGTACAAAAGTGCAACAACATGGCAGCTTTCACAGCTTTTTCCTTGGCACCATCCCTATACCTAGGCTGATTTATCTGCCTAGGGTTAGGGTTAGGGCTCAGCCAAGGGCAAGGATTTTTTTAACCAGGAAGCCCTGAGTTCCAGGCTTACTGCATCTGCCAAAGGCATCCCAAAGGGAGTGCAGAAGTGCCACAACATGGCTGCTTTCACAGCTTTTTCCTTAGGAAGAACCCTAATACCCGGCTGATTTACCTTCCTAGGGTTACTGTTAGGCCTAGGCCTAGGACTTTTAAAACCAGGAAGCCCTGTGCTCCAGGCACACTGCAGCTGTTAAAGGCATCCCAAGGGGAGCGCAGAAGTGCCACAACATGGCTGCTTTCACAGCTTTTTCCTTAGGAAGAACCCTAATACCTGGCTGATTTACCTTCCTAGGGTTACTGTTAGGCTTAGGCCTAGGACTTTTAAAACCAGGAAGCCCTGTGCTCCAGGCACACTGCAGCTGTGAAAGGCATCCCAAGGGGAGCGCAAAAGTGACACAACTTGGCTGCCTCCACTGCTATTTCCATGAGACCATCCCGAATCATAGGCTGATTTTCCTTCCTAGGCTTAAGGTTTGAGTTAGGCCTAGGGTTAGTGTTCTTTTAACCAGAAAGCCCTGAGTTCCAAGAGCACAGCAGCTGCGAAGGACTACCCAAGAAGAGCGCAGAAGTGCCTCAACATGCCTGCCTCCACAGCTTTTTCCTTGGGGACATCCCGAAACAAAGGCTGATTTAGAAGCCTCCAGTTTGGGCTAAAGTTGTGGTTTTTTACACCAGGAAGCCCTGTGCTCTAAGCACACTGCAGCTGTGAAAGGCATCCCAAGGGGAGCACAAAAGTGCCACAACATGGCTGTCTCCACAGCTTTTCCCTTGGGATAATTCCTAAACCCAGGCTGATTTAAATGACCAGTGTTACGGTTAGGGTTAGGGTTACGCCTAGGTGTAGAGCTTTTTAAACCAGCAAGCTCTGAGCTCCAGGCACACGGCAGCTGCGAAAGGCATCCCAAGGGGAGCACAAAAGTGCCAGAAAATGGCTGCCTCCACAAGTTTTCGTTGGCACCATTGCTAAGCCTAGGCTGAATTACCTGCCTCCAGTCTCAGCTAGGGACATGGTTTTTTAAACCAGGAAGCCCTGAGCTCCAGGCACTTGGCAGCTGTGAAAGGCATCCCAAGGGGAGTACAAAAGTGCAACAACATGGCAGCTTTCACAGCTTTTTCCTTGGCACCATCCCTATACCTAGGCAGATTTATCTGCCTAGGGTTAGGGTTAGGGCTCAGCCAAGGGCAAGGATTTTTTTAACCAGGAAGCCCTGAGTTCCAGGCTTACTGCATCTGCCAAAGGCATCCCAAAGGGAGCGCAGAAGTGCCACAACATGGCTGCTTTCACAGCTTTCGCCTTAGGAAGAACCCTAATACCCGGCTGATTTACCTTCCTAGGGTTACTGTTAGGCCTAGGCCTAGGACTTTTAAAACCAGGAAGCCCTGTGCTCCAGGCACACTGCAGCTGTTAAAGGCATCCCAAGGGGAGCGCAGAAGGTCCACAACATGGCTGCTTTCACACCTTTTTCCTTAGGAGGAACCCTAATACCCGGCTGATTTACCTTCCTAGGGTTACTGTTAGGCTTAGGCCTAGGACTTTTAAAACCAGGAAGCCCTGTGCTCCAGGCACACTGCAGCTGTTAAAGGCATCCCAAGGGGAGCGCAAAAGTGACACAACTTGGCTGCCTCCACTGCTATTTCCATGAGACCATCCCGAATCATAGGCTGATTTTCCTTCCTAGGCTTAAGGTTTGAGTTAGGCCTAGGGTTAGTGTTCTTTTAACCAGAAAGCCCTGAGTTCCAAGAACACAGCAGCTGCGAAGGACTACCCAAGAAGAGCGCAGAAGTGCCTCAACATGCCTGCCTCCACAGCTTTTTCCTTGGGGACGTCCCGAAACGAAGGCTGATTTAGAAGCCTCCAGTTTGGGCTAAAGTTGTGGTTATTTACACCAGGAAGCCCTGTGCTCCAAGCACACTGCAGCTGTGAAAGGCATCCCAAGGGGAGCGCAAAAGTGCCACAACATGGCTGTCTCCACAGCTTTTCCCTTGGGATAATTCCTAAACCCAGGCTGATTTAAATGACCAGTGTTACGGTTAGGGTTAGGGTTACGCCTAGGTGTAGAGCTTTTTAAACCAGCAAGCTCTGAGCTCCAGGCACACGGCAGCTGCGAAAGGCATCCCAAGGGGAGCACAAAAGTGCCAGAAAATGGCTGCCTCCACACGTTTTTATTGGCACCATTGCTAAGCCTAGGCTGAATTACCTGCCTCCAGTCTCAGCTAGGGACATGGTTTTTTAATCCAGGAAGCCCTGAGCTCCAGGCTCTTGGCAGCTGTTTAAGGCATCCCAAGGGGAGTACAAAAGTGCAACAACATGGCAGCTTTCACAGCTTTTTCCTTGGCACGATCCCTATACCTAGGCTGATTTATCTGCCTAGGGTTAGGGTTAGGGCTCAGCCAAGGGCAAGGATTTTTTTAACCAGGAAGCCCTGAGTTCCAGGCTTACTGTATCTGCCAAAGGCATCCCAACGGGAGTGCAGAAGTGCCACAACATGGCTGCTTTCACAGCTTTTTCCTTAGGAAGAACCCTAATACCCGGCTGATTTACCTTCCTAGGGTTACTGTTAGGCCTAGGCCTAGGACTTTTAAAACCAGGAAGCCCTGTGCTCCAGGCACACTGCAGCTGTTAAAGGCATCCAAAGGGGAGCGCAGAAGTGCCACAACATGGCTGCTTTCACAGCTTTTTCCTTAGGAGGAACCCTAATACCCGGCTGATTTACCTTCCTAGGGTTACTGTTAGGCCTAGGCCTAGGACTTTTAAAACCAGGAAGCCCTGTGCTCCAGGCACACTGCAGCTGTTAAAGGCATCCCAAGGGGAGCGCAATAGTGACACAACTTGGCTGCCTCCACTGCTATTTCCATGAGACCATCCCGAATCATAGGCTGATTTTCCTTCCTAGGCTTAAGGTTTGAGTTAGGCCTAGGGTTAGTGTTCTTTTAACCAGAAAGCCCTGAGTTCCAAGAGCACAGCAGCTGCGAAGGACTACCCAAGAAGAGCGCAGAAGTGCCTCAACATGCCTGCCTCCACAGCTTTTTCCTTGGGGACGTCCCGAAACGAAGGCTGATTTAGAAGCCTCCAGTTTGGGCTAAAGTTGTGGTTTTTTACACCAGGAAGCCCTGTGCTCTAAGCACACTGCAGCTGTGAAAGGCATCCCAAGGGGAGCACAAAAGTGCCACAACATGGCTGTCTCCACAGCTTTTCCCTTGGGATAATTCCTAAACCCAGGCTGATTTAAATGACCAGCGTTACGGTTAGAGTTAGGGTTACGACTAGGTGTAGAGCTTTTTAAACCAGCAAGCTCTGAGCTCCAGGCACACGGCAGCTGCGAAAGGCATCCCAAGGGGAGCACAAAAGTGCCAGAAAATGGCTGCCTCCACACGTTTTCATTGGCACCATTGCTAAGCCTAGGCTGAATCACCTGCCTCCTGTCTCAGCTAGGGACATGGTTTTTTAAACCAGGAAGCCCTGAGCTCCAGGCACTTGGCAGCTGTGAAAGGCATCTCAAGGGGAGTACAAAAGTGCAACAACATGGCAGCTTTCACAGCTTTTTCCTTGGCACCATCCCTATACCTAGGCTGATTTATCTGCCTAGGGTTAGGGTTAGGGCTCAGCCAAGGGCAAGGATTTTTTTAACCAGGAAGCCCTGAGTTCCAGGCTTACTGCATCTGCCAAAGGCATCCCAAAGGGAGCGCAGAAGTGCCACAACATGGCTGCTTTCACAGCTTTTTCCTTAGGAAGAACCCTAATACCCGGCTGATTTACCTTCCTAGGGTTACTGTTAGGCTTAGGCCTAGGACTTTTAAAACCAGGAAGCCCTGTGCTCCAGGCACACTGCAGCTGTTAAAGGCATCCCAAGGGGAGCGCAAAAGTGACACAACTTGGCTGCCTCCACTGCTATTTCCATGAGACCATCCCGAATCATAGGCTGATTTTCCTTCCTAGGCTTAAGGTTTGAGTTAGGCCTAGGGTTAGTGTTCTTTTAACCAGAAAGCCCTGAGTTCCAAGAACACAGCAGCTGCGAAGCACTACCCAAGAAGAGCGCAGAAGTGCCTCAACATGCCTGCCTCCACAGCTTTTTCTTTCAGGACGTCCCGAAACGAAGGCTGATTTAGAAGCCTCCAGTTTGGGCTAAAGTTGTGGTTTTTTACACCAGGAAGCCCTGTGCTCCAAGCACACTGCAGCTGTGAAAGGCATTCCAAGGGGAGCGCAAAAGTGCCACAACATGGCTGTCTCCACAGCTTTTCCCTTGGGATAATTCCTAAACCCAGGCTGATTTAAATGACCAGTGTTACGGTTAGGGTTAGGAATACGCCTAGGTGTAGAGCTTTTTAAACCAGCAAGCTCTGAGCTCCAGGCACACGGCAGCTGCGAAAGGCATCCCAAGGGGAGCACAAAAGTGCCAGAAAATGGCTGCCTCCACACGTTTTCATTGGCACCATTGCTAAGCCTAGGCTGAATTACCTGCCTCCAGTCTCAGCTAGGGACATGGTTTTTTAAACCAGGAAGCCCTGAGCTCCAGGCACACGGCAGCTGTTTAAGGCATCCCAAGGGGAGTACAAAAGTGCAACAACATGGCAGCTTTCACAGCTTTTTCCTTGGCACCATCCCTATACCTAGGCTGATTTATCTGCCTAGGGTTAGGGTTAGGGCTCAGCCAAGGGCAAGGATTTTTTTAACCAGGAAGCCCTGAGTTCCAGGCTTACTGCATCTGCCAAAGGCATCCCAAAGGGAGTGCAGAAGTGCCACAACATGGCTGCTTTCACAGCTTTTTCCTTAGGAAGAACCCTAATACCCGGCTGATTTACCTTCCTAGGGTTACTGTTAGGCTTAGGCCTAGGACTTTTAAAACCAGGAAGCTCTGTGCTCCAGGCACACTGCAGCTGTTAAAGGCATCCCAAGGGGAGCGCAAAAGTGACACAACTTGGCTGCCTCCACTGCTATTTCCATGAGACCATCCCGAATCATAGGCTGATTTTCCTTCCTAGGCTTAAGGTTTGAGTTAGGCCTAGGGTTAGTGTTCTTTTAACCAGAAAGCCCTGAGTTCCAAGAACACAGCAGCTGCGAAGTACTACCCAAGAAGAGCACAGAAGTGCCTCAACATGCCTGCCTCCACAGCTTTTTCTTTGAGGACGTCCCGAAACGAAGGCTGATTTAGAAGCCTCCAGTTTGGGCTAAAGTTGTGGTTTTTTACACCAGGAAGCCCTGTGCTCCAAGCACACTGCTGCTGTGAAAGGCATCCCAAGGGGAGCGCAAAAGTGCCACAACATGGCTGTCTCCACAGCTTTTCCCTTGGGATAATTCCTAAACCCAGGCTGATTTAAATGACCAGTGTTACGGTTAGGGTTAGGGTTACGCCTAGGTGTAGAGCTTTTTAAACCAGCAAGCTCTGAGCTCCAGGCACACGGCAGCTGCGAAAGGCATCCCAAGGGGAGCACAAAAGTGCCAGAAAATGGCTGCCTCCACACGTTTTCGTTGGCACCATTGCTAAGCCTAGGCTGAATTACCTGCCTCCAGTCTCAGCTAGGGACATGGTTTTTTAAACCAGGAAGCCCTGAGCTCCAGGCACACGGCAGCTGTTTAAGGCATCCCAAGGGGAGTACAAAAGTGCAACAACATGGCAGCTTTCACAGCTTTTTCCTTGGCACCATCCCTATACCTAGGCTGATTTATCTGCCTAGGGTTAGGGTTAGGGCTCAGCCAAGGGCAAGGATTTTTTTAACCAGGAAGCCCTGAGTTCCAGGCTTACTGCATCTGCCAAAGGCATCCCAAAGGGAGCGCAGAAGGTCCACAACATGGCTGCTTTCACAGCTTTTTCCTTAGGAAGAACCCTAATACCCGGCTGATTTACCTTCCTAGGGTTACTGTTAGGCCTAGGCCTAGGACTTTTAAAACCAGGAAGCCCTGTGCTCCAGGCACACTGCAGCTGTTAAAGGCATCCCAAGGGGAGCGCAAAAGTGACACAACTTGGCTGCCTCCACTGCTATTTCCATGAGACCATCCCGAATCATAGGGTGATTTTCCTTCCTAGGCTTAAGGTTTGAGTTAGGCCTAGGGTTAGTGTTCTTTTAACCAGAAAGCCCTGAGTTCCAAGAGCACAGCAGCTGCGAAGGACTACCCAAGAAGAGCGCAGAAGTGCCTCAACATGCCTGCCTCCACAGCTTTTTCCTTGGGGACGTCCCGAAACGAAGGCTGATTTAGAAGCCTCCAGTTTGGGCTAAAGTTGTGGTTTTTTACACCAGGAAGCCCTGTGCTCTAAGCACACTGCAGCTGTGAAAGGCATCCCAAGGGGAGCACAAAAGTTCCACAACATGGCTGTCTCCACAGCTTTTCCCTTGGGATAATTCCTAAACCCAGGCTGATTTAAATGACCGGTGTTACGGTTAGAGTTAGGGTTACGACTAGGTGTAGAGCTTTTTAAACCAGCCAGCTCTGAGCTCCAGGCACACGGCAGCTGCGAAAGGCATCCCAAGGGGAGCACAAAAGTGCCAGAAAATGGCTGCCTCCACACGTTTTTATTGGCACCATTGCTAAGCCTAGGCTGAATTACCTGCCTCCAGTCTCAGCTAGGGACATGGTTTTTTAAACCAGGAAGCCCTGAGCTCCAGGCACACGGCAGCTGTGAAAGGCATCTCAAGGGGAGTACAAAAGTGCAACAACATGGCAGCTTTCACAGCTTTTTCCTTGGCACCATCCCTATACCTAGGCTGATTTATCTGCCTAGGGTTAGGGTTAGGGCTCAGCCAAGGGCAAGGATTTTTTTAACCAGGAAGCCCTGAGTTCCAGGCTTACTGCATCTGCCAAAGGCATCCCAAAGGGAGCGCAGAAGGTCCACAACATGGCTGCTTTCATAGCTTTTTCCTTAGGAAGAACCCTAATACCCGGCTGATTTACCTTCCTAGGGTTACTGTTAGGCCTATGCCTAGGACTTTTAAAACCAGGAAGCCCTGTGCTCCAGGCACACTGCAGCTGTTAAAGGCATCCCAAGGGGAGTACAAAAGTGCAACAACATGGCAGCTTTCACAGCTTTTTCCTTGGCACCATCCCTATACCTAGGCAGATTTATCTGCCTAGGGTTAGCGTTAGGGCTCAGCCAAGGGCAAGGATTTTTTAACCAGGAAGCCCTGAGTTCCAGGCTTACTGCATCTGCCAAAGGCATCCCAAAGGGAGCGCAGAAGTGCCACAACATGGCTGCTTTCACAGCTTTTTCCTTAGGAAGAACCCTAATACCCGGCTGATTTACCTTCCTAGGGTTACTGTTAGGCTTAGGCCTAGGACTTTTAAAACCAGGAAGCCCTGTGCTCCGGGCACAATGCAGCTGTTAAAGGCATCCCAAGGGGAGCGCAAAAGTGACACAACTTGGCTGCCTCCACTGCTATTTCCATGAGACCATCCCGAATCATAGGCTGATTTTCCTTCCTAGGCTTAAGGTTTGAGTTAGGCCTAGGGTTAGTGTTCTTTTAACCAGAAAGCCCTGAGTTCCAAGAACACAGCAGCTGCGAAGGACTACCCAAGAAGAGCACAGAAGTGCCTCAACATGCCTGCCTCCACAGCTTTTTCCTTGGGGACGTCCCGAAACGACGGCTGATTTAGAAGCCTCCAGTTTGGGCTAAAGTTGTGGTTTTTTACACCAGGAAGCCCTGTGCTCCAAGCACACTGCAGCTGTGAAAGGCATCCCAAGGGGAGCGCAAAAGTGCCACAACATGGCTGTCTCCACAGCTTTTCCCTTGGGATAATTCCTAAACCCAGGCTGATTTAAATGACCAGTGTTACGGTTAGGGTTAGGGTTATGCCTAGGTGTAGAGCTTTTTAAACCAGCAAGCTCTGAGCTCCAGGCACACGGCAGCTGCGAAAGGCATCCCAAGGGGAACACAAAAGTGCCAGAAAATGGCTGCCTCCACACGTTTTTATTGGCACCATTGCTAAGCCTAGGCTGAATTACCTGCCTCCAGTCTCAGCTAGGGACATGGTTTTTTAAACCAGGAAGCCCTGAGCTCCAGGCACACGGCAGCTGTTTAAGGCATCCCAAGGGGAGTACAAAAGTGCAACAACATGGCAGCTTTCACAGCTTTTTCCTTGGCACCATCCCTATACCTAGGCTGATTTATCTGCCTAGGGTTAGGGTTAGGGCTCAGCCAAGGGCAAGGATTTTTTTAACCAGGAAGCCCTGAGTTCCAGGCTTACTGTATCTGCCAAAGGCATCCCAAAGGGAGTGCAGAAGTGCCACAACATGGCTGCTTTCACAGCTTTTTCCTTAGGAAGAACCCTAATACCCGGCTGATTTACCTTCCTAGGGTTACTGTTAGGCCTAGGCCTAGGACTTTTAAAACCAGGAAACCCTGTGCTCCAGGCACACTGCAGCTGTTAAAGGCATCCCAAGGGGAGCGCAGAAGTGCCACAACATGGCTGCTTTCACAGCTTTTTCCTTAGGAGGAACCCTAATACCCGGCTGATTTACCTTCCTAGGGTTACTGTTAGGCCTAGGCCTAGGACTTTTAAAACCAGGAAGCCCTGTGCTCCAGGCACACTGCAGCTGTTAAAGGCATCCCAAGGGGAGCGCAATAGTGACACAACTTGGCTGCCTCAACTGCTATTTCCATGAGACCATCCCGAATCATAGGCTGATTTTCCTTCCTAGGCTTAAGGTTTGAGTTAGGCCTAGGGTTAGTGTTCTTTTAACCAGAAAGCCCTGAGTTCCAAGAGCACGGCAGCTGCGAAGGACTACCCAAGAAGAGCGCAGAAGTGCCTCAACATGCCTGCCTCCACAGCTTTTTCCTTGGGGACATCCCGAAACGAAGGCTGATTTAGAAGCCTCCAGTTTGGGCTAAAGTTGTGGTTTTTTACACCAGGAAGCCCTGTGCTCCAAGCTCACTGCAGCTGTGAAAGGCATCCCAAGGGGAGCGCAAAAGTGCCACAACATGGCTGTCTCCACAGCTTTTCCCTTGGGATAATTCCTAAACCCAGGCTGATTTAAATGACCAGTGTTACGGTTAGGGTTAGGAATACGCCTAGGTGTAGAGCTTTTTAAACCAGCAAGCTCTGAGCTCCAGGCACACGGCAGCTGCGAAAGGCATCCCAAGGGGAGCACAAAAGTGCCAGAAAATGGCTGCCTCCGCACGTTTTTATTGGCACCATTGCTAAGCCTAGGCTGAATTACCTGCCTCCTGTCTCAGCTAGGGACATGGTTTTTTAAACCAGGAAGCCCTGAGCTCCAGGCACACGCCAGCTGTGAAAGGCATCCCAAGGGGAGTACAAAAGTGCAACAACATGGCAGCTTTCACAGCTTTTTCCTTGGCACCATCCCTATACCTAGGCTGATTTATCTGCCTAGGGTTAGGGTTAGGGCTCAGCCAAGGGCAAGGATTTTTTTAACCAGGAAGCCCTGAGTTCCAGGCTTACTGCATCTGCCAAAGGCATCCCAAAGGGAGCGCAGAAGTGGCACAACATGGCTGCTTTCACAGCTTTTTCCTTAGGAAGAACCCTAATACCCGGCTGATTTACCTTCCTAGGGTTACTGTTAGGCTTAGGCCTAGGACTTTTAAAACCAGGAAGCCCTGTGCTCCAGGCACACTGCAGCTGTTAAAGGCATCCCAAGGGGAGCGCAAAAGTGACACAACTTGGCTGCCTCCACTGCTATTTCCATGAGACCATCCCGAATCATAGGCTGATTTTCCTTCCTAGGCTTAAGGTTTGAGTTAGGCCTAGGGTTAGTGTTCTTTTAACCAGAAAGCCCTGAGTTCCAAGAACACAGCAGCTGCGAAGCACTACCCAAGAAGAGCGCAGAAGTGCCTCAACATGCCTGCCTCCACAGCTTTTTCTTTGACGACGTCCCGAAACGAAGGCTGATTTAGAAGCCTCCAGTTTGGGCTAAAGTTGTGGTTTTTTACACCAGGAAGCCCTGTGCTCCAAGCACACTGCAGCTGTGAAAGGCATCCCAAGGGGAGCGCAAAAGTGCCACAACATGGCTGTCTCCACAGCTTTTCCCTTGGGATAATTCCTAAACCCAGGCTGATTTAAATGACCAGTGTTACGGTTAGGGTTAGGGTTACGCCTAGGTGTAGAGCTTTTTAAACCAGCAAGCTCTGAGCTCCAGGCACACGGCAGCTGCGAAAGGCATCCCAAGGGGAGCACAAAAGTGCCAGAAAATGGCTGCCTCCACACGTTTTTATTGGCACCATTGCTAAGCCTAGGCTGAATTACCTGCCTCCAGTCTCAGCTAGGGACATGGTTTTTTAAACCAGGAAGCCCTGAGCTCCAGGCACTTGGCAGCTGTGAAAGGCATCCCAAGGGGAGTACAAAAGTGCAACAACATGGCAGCTTTCACAGCTTTTTCCTTGGCACCATCCCTATAGCTAGGCTGATTTATCTGCCTAGGGTTAGGGTTAGGGCTCAGCCAAGGGCAAGGATTTTTTTAACCAGGAAGCCCTGAGTTCCAGGCTTACTGCATCTGCCAAAGGCATCCCAAAGGGAGTGCAGAAGTGCCACAACATGGCTGCTTTCACAGCTTTTTCCTTAGGAAGAACCCTAATACCCGGCTGATTTACCTTCCTAGGGTTACTGTTAGGCCTAGGCCTAGGACTTTTAAAACCAGGAAGCCCTGTGCTCCAGGCACACTGCAGCTGTTAAAGGCATCCCAAGGGGAGCGCAGAAGTGCCACAACATGGCTGCTTTCACAGCTTTTTCCTTAGGAAGAACCCTAATACCTGGCTGATTTACCTTCCTAGGGTTACTGTTAGGCTTAGGCCTAGGACTTTTAAAACCAGGAAGCCCTGTGCTCCAGGCACACTGCAGCTGTGAAAGGCATCCCAAGGGGAGCGCAAAAGTGACACAACTTGGCTGCCTCCACTGCTATTTCCATGAGACCATCCCGAATCATAGGCTGATTTTCCTTCCTAGGCTTAAGGTTTGAGTTAGGCCTAGGGTTAGTGTTCTTTTAACCAGAAAGCCCTGAGTTCCAAGAGCACAGCAGCTGCGAAGGACTACCCAAGAAGAGCACAGAAGTGCCTCAACATGCCTGCCTCCACAGCTTTTTCCTTGGGGACATCCCGAAACGAAGGCTGATTTAGAAGCCTCCAGTTTGGGCTAAAGTTGTGGTTTTTTACACCAGGAAGCCCTGTGCTCTAAGCACACTGCAGCTGTGAAAGGCATCCCAAGGGGAGCACAAAAGTGCCACAACATGGCTGTCTCCACAGCTTTTCCCTTGGGATAATTCCTAAACCCAGGCTGATTTAAATGACCAGTGTTACGGTTAGGGTTAGGGTTACGCCTAGGTGTAGAGCTTTTTAAACCAGCAAGCTCTGAGCTCCAGGCACACGGCAGCTGCGAAAGGCATCCCAAGGGGAGCACAAAAGTGCCAGAAAATGGCTGCCTCCACAAGTTTTCGTTGGCACCATTGCTAAGCCTAGGCTGAATTACCTGCCTCCAGTCTCAGCTAGGGACATGGTTTTTTAAACCAGGAAGCCCTGAGCTCCAGGCACTTGGCAGCTGTGAAAGGCATCCCAAGGGGAGTACAAAAGTGCAACAACATGGCAGCTTTCACAGCTTTTTCCTTGGCACCATCCCTATACCTAGGCAGATTTATCTGCCTAGGGTTAGGGTTAGGGCTCAGCCAAGGGCAAGGATTTTTTTAACCAGGAAGCCCTGAGTTCCAGGCTTACTGCATCTGCCAAAGGCATCCCAAAGGGAGCGCAGAAGTGCCACAACATGGCTGCTTTCACAGCTTTCTCCTTAGGAAGAACCCTAATACCCGGCTGATTTACCTTCCTAGGGTTACTGTTAGGCCTAGGCCTAGGACTTTTAAAACCAGGAAGCCCTGTGCTCCAGGCACACTGCAGCTGTTAAAGGCATCCCAAGGGGAGCGCAGAAGGTCCACAACATGGCTGCTTTCACACCTTTTTCCTTAGGAGGAACCCTAATACCCGGCTGATTTACCTTCCTAGGGTTACTGTTAGGCTTAGGCCTAGCACTTTTAAAACCAGGAAGCCCTGTGCTCCAGGCACACTGCAGCTGTTAAAGGCATCCCAAGGGGAGCGCAAAAGTGACACAACTTGGCTGCCTCCACTGCTATTTCCATGAGACCATCCCGAATCATAGGCTGATTTTCCTTCCTAGGCTTAAGGTTTGAGTTAGGCCTAGGGTTAGTGTTCTTTTAACCAGAAAGCCCTGAGTTCCAAGAACACAGCAGCTGCGAAGGACTACCCAAGAAGAGCGCAGAAGTGCCTCAACATGCCTGCCTCCACAGCTTTTTCCTTGGGGACGTCCCGAAACGAAGGCTGATTTAGAAGCCTCCAGTTTGGGCTAAAGTTGTGGTTATTTACACCAGGAAGCCCTGTGCTCCAAGCACACTGCAGCTGTGAAAGGCATCCCAAGGGGAGCGCAAAAGTGCCACAACATGGCTGTCTCCACAGCTTTTCCCTTGGGATAATTCCTAAACCCAGGCTGATTTAAATGACCAGTGTTACGGTTAGGGTTAGGGTTATGCCTAGGTGTAGAGCTTTTTAAACCAGCAAGCTCTGAGCTCCAGGCACACGGCAGCTGCGAAAGGCATCCCAAGGGGAGCACAAAAGTGCCAGAAAATGGCTGCCTCCACACGTTTTTATTGGCACCATTGCTAAGCCTAGGCTGAATTACCTGCCTCCAGTCTCAGCTAGGGACATGGTTTTTTAATCCAGGAAGCCCTGAGCTCCAGGCACTTGGCAGCTGTTTAAGGCATCCCAAGGGGAGTACAAAAGTGCAACAACATGGCAGCTTTCACAGCTTTTTCCTTGGCACGATCCCTATACCTAGGCTGATTTATCTGCCTAGGGTTAGGGTTAGGGCTCAGCCAAGGGCAAGGATTTTTTTAACCAGGAAGCCCTGAGTTCCAGGCTTACTGTATCTGCCAAAGGCATCCCAACGGGAGTGCAGAAGTGCCACAACATGGCTGCTTTCACAGCTTTTTCCTTAGGAGGAACCCTAATACCCGGCTGATTTACCTTCCTAGGGTTACTGTTAGGCCTAGGCCTAGGACTTTTAAAACCAGGAAGCCCTGTGCTCCAGGCACACTGCAGCTGTTAAAGGCATCCCAAGGGGAGCGCAATAGTGACACAACTTGGCTGCCTCCACTGCTATTTCCATGAGACCATCCCGAATCATAGGGTGATTTTCCTTCCTAGGCTTAAGGTTTGAGTTAGGCCTAGGGTTAGTGTTCTTTTAACCAGAAAGCCCTGAGTTCCAAGAGCACAGCAGCTGCGAAGGACTACCCAAGAAGAGCGCAGAAGTGCCTCAACATGCCTGCCTCCACAGCTTTTTCCTTGGGGACGTCCCGAAACGAAGGCTGATTTAGAAGCCTCCAGTTTGGGCTAAAGTTGTGGTTTTTTACACCAGGAAGCCCTGTGCTCTAAGCACACTGCAGCTGTGAAAGGCATCCCAAGGGGAGCACAAAAGTGCCACAACATGGCTGTCTCCACAGCTTTTCCCTTGGGATAATTCCTAAACCCAGGCTGATTTAAATGACCAGCGTTACGGTTAGAGTTAGGGTTACGACTAGGTGTAGAGCTTTTTAAACCAGCAAGCTCTGAGCTCCAGGCACACGGCAGCTGCGAAAGGCATCCCAAGGGGAGCACAAAAGTGCCAGAAAATGGCTGCCTCCACACGTTTTCATTGGCACCATTGCTAAGCCTAGGCTGAATCACCTGCCTCCTGTCTCAGCTAGGGACATGGTTTTTTAAACCAGGAAGCCCTGAGCTCCAGGCACTTGGCAGCTGTGAAAGGCATCTCAAGGGGAGTACAAAAGTGCAACAACATGGCAGCTTTCACAGCTTTTTCCTTGGCACCATCCCTATACCTAGGCTGATTTATCTGCCTAGGGTTAGGGTTAGGGCTCAGCCAAGGGCAAGGATTTTTTTAACCAGGAAGCCCTGAGTTCCAGGCTTACTGCATCTGCCAAAGGCATCCCAAAGGGAGCGCAGAAGTGCCACAACATGGCTGCTTTCACAGCTTTTTCCTTAGGAAGAACCCTAATACCCGGCTGATTTACCTTCCTAGGGTTACTGTTAGGCTTAGGCCTAGGACTTTTAAAACCAGGAAGCCCTGTGCTCCAGGCACACTGCAGCTGTTAAAGGCATCCCAAGGGGAGCGCAAAAGTGACACAACTTGGCTGCCTCCACTGCTATTTCCATGAGACCATCCCGAATCATAGGCTGATTTTCCTTCCTAGGCTTAAGGTTTGAGTTAGGCCTAGGGTTAGTGTTCTTTTAACCAGAAAGCCCTGAGTTCCAAGAACACAGCAGCTGCGAAGCACTACCCAAGAAGAGCGCAGAAGTGCCTCAACATGCCTGCCTCCACAGCTTTTTCTTTGAGGACGTCCCGAAACGAAGGCTGATTTAGAAGCCTCCAGTTTGGGCTAAAGTTGTGGTTTTTTACACCAGGAAGCCCTGTGCTCCAAGCACACTGCAGCTGTGAAAGGCATTCCAAGGGGAGCGCAAAAGTGCCACAACATGGCTGTCTCCACAGCTTTTCCCTTGGGATAATTCCTAAACCCAGGCTGATTTAAATGACCAGTGTTACGGTTAGGGTTAGGGTTACGCCTAGGTGTAGAGCTTTTTAAACCAGCAAGCTCTGAGCTCCAGGCACACGGCAGCTGCGAAAGGCATCCCAAGGGGAGCACAAAAGTGCCAGAAAATGGCTGCCTCCACACGTTTTCATTGGCACCATTGCTAAGCCTAGGCTGAATTACCTGCCTCCAGTCTCAGCTAGGGACATGGTTTTTTAAACCAGGAAGCCCTGAGCTCCAGGCACACGGCAGCTGTTTAAGGCATCCCAAGGGGAGTACAAAAGTGCAACAACATGGCAGCTTTCACAGCTTTTTCCTTGGCACCATCCCTATACCTAGGCTGATTTATCTGCCTAGGGTTAGGGTTAGGGCTCAGCCAAGGGCAAGGATTTTTTTAACCAGGAAGCCCTGAGTTCCAGGCTTACTGCATCTGCCAAAGGCATCCCAAAGGGAGCGCAGAAGGTCCACAACATGGCTGCTTTCACAGCTTTTTCCTTAGGAAGAACCCTAATACCCGGCTGATTTACCTTCCTAGGGTTACTGTTAGGCTTAGGCCTAGGACTTTTAAAACCAGGAAGCCCTGTGCTCCAGGCACACTGCAGCTGTTAAAGGCATCCCAAGGGGAGCGCAAAAGTGACACAACTTGGCTGCCTCCACTGCTATTTCCATGAGACCATCCCGAATCATAGGCTGATTTTCCTTCCTAGGCTTAAGGTTTGAGTTAGGCCTAGGGTTAGTGTTCTTTTAACCAGAAAGCCCTGAGTTCCAAGAACACAGCAGCTGCGAAGGACTACCCAAGAAGAGCGCAGAAGTGCCTCAACATGCCTGCCTCCACAGCTTTTTCCTTGGGGACGTCCCGAAACGAAGGCTGATTTAGAAGCCTCCAGTTTGGGCTAAAGTTGTGGTTATTTACACCAGGAAGCCCTGTGCTCCAAGCACACTGCAGCTGTGAAAGGCATCCCAAGGGGAGCGCAAAAGTGCCACAACATGGCTGTCTCCACAGCTTTTCCCTTGGGATAATTCCTAAACCCAGGCTGATTTAAATGACCAGTGTTACGGTTAGGGTTAGGGTTACGCCTAGGTGTAGAGCTTTTTAAACCAGCAAGCTCTGAGCTCCAGGCACACGGCAGCTGCGAAAGGCATCCCAAGGGGAGCACAAAAGTGCCAGAAAATGGCTGCCTCCACACGTTTTCATTGGCACCATTGCTAAGCCTAGGCTGAATTACCTGCCTCCAGTCTCAGCTAGGGACATGGTTTTTTAAACCAGGAAGCCCTGAGCTCCAGGCACACGGCAGCTGTTTAAGGCATCCCAAGGGGAGTACAAAAGTGCAACAACATGGCAGCTTTCACAGCTTTTTCCTTGGCACCATCCCTATACCTAGGCTGATTTATCTGCCTAGGGTTAGGGTTTGGGCTCAGCCAAGGGCAAGGATTTTTTTAACCAGGAAGCCCTGTGCTCCAGGCACACTGCAGCTGTTAAAGGCATCCCAAGGGGAGCGCAGAAGTGCCACAACATGGCTGCTTTCACAGCTTTTTCCTTAGGAGGAACCCTAATACCCGGCTGATTTACCTTCCTAGGGTTACTGTTAGGCCTAGGCCTAGGACTTTTAAAACCAGGAAGCACTGTGCTCCAGGCACACTGCAGCTGTTAAAGGCATCCCAAGGGGAGCGCAGAAGTCCCACAACATGGCTGCTTTCACAGCTTTTTCCTTAGGAAGAACCCTAATACCCGGCTGATTTACCTTCCTAGGGGTACTGTTAGGCTTAGGCCTAGGACTTTTAAAACCAGGAAGCCCTGTGCTCCAGGCACACTGCAGCTGTTAAAGGCATCCCAAGTGGAGCGCAAAAGTGACACAACTTGGCTGCCTCCACTGCTATTTCCATGAGACCATCCCGAATCATAGGCTGATTTTCCTTCCTAGGCTTAAGGTTTGAGTTAGGCCTAGGGTTAGTGTTCTTTTAACCAGAAAGCCCTGAGTTCCAAGAACACAGCAGCTGCGAAGGACTACCCAAGAAGAGCGCAGAAGTGCCTCAACATGCCTGCCTCCACAGCTTTTTCCTTGGGGACATCTCGAAACGAAGGCTGATTTAGAAGCCTCCAGTTTGGGCTAAAGTTGTGGTTTTTTACACCAGGAAGCCCTGTGCTCCAAGCTCACTGCAGCTGTGAAAGGCATCCCAAGGGGAGCGCAAAAGTGCCACAACATGGCTGTCTCCACAGCTTTTCCCTTGGGATAATTCCTAAACCCAGGCTGATTTAAATGACCAGTGTTACGGTTAGGGTTAGGGTTATGCCTAGGTGTAGAGCTTTTTAAACCAGCAAGCTCTGAGCTCCAGGCACACGGCAGCTCTAAAAGGCATCCCAAGGGGAGGACAAAAGTGCCAGAAAATGGCTGCCTCCACACGTTTTTATTGGCACCATTGCTAAGCCTAGGCTGAATTACCTGCCTCCAGTCTCAGCTAGGGACATGGTTTTTTAAACCAGGAAGCCCTGAGCTCCAGGCACACGGCAGCTGTGAAAGGCATCCCAAAGGGAGTACAAAAGTGCAACAACATGGCAGCTTTCACAGCTTTTTCCTTGGCACCATCCCTATACCTAGGCTGATTTATCTGCCTAGGGTTAGGGTTAGGGCTCAGCCAAGGGCAAGGATTTTTTTAACCAGGAAGCCCTGAGTTCCAGGCTTACTGCATCTGCCAAAGGCATCCCAAAGGGAGCGCAGAAGTGCCACAACATGGCTGCTTTCACAGCTTTTTCCTTAGGAAGAACCCTAATACCCGGCTGATTTACCTTCCTAGGGTTACTGTTAGGCTTAGGCCTAGGACTTTTAAAACCAGGAAGCCCTGTGCTCCAGGCACACTGCAGCTGTTAAAGGCATCCCAAGGGGAGCGCAAAAGTGACACAACTTGGCTGCCTCCACTGCTATTTCCATGAGACCATCCCGAATCATAGGCTGATTTTCCTTCCTAGGCTTAAGGTTTGAGTTAGGCCTAGGGTTAGTGTTCTTTTAACCAGAAAGCCCTGAGTTCCAAGAGCACAGCAGCTGCGAAGGACTACCCAAGAAGAGCGCAGAAGTGCCTCAACATGCCTGCCTCCACAGCTTTTTCCTTGGGGACGTCCCGAAACGAAGGCTGATTTAGAAGCCTCCAGTTTGGGCTAAAGTTGTGGTTTTTTACACCAGGAAGCCCTGTGCTCCAAGCACACTGCAGCTGTGAAAGGCATCCCAAGGGGAGCGCAAAAGTGCCACAACATGGCTGTCTCCACAGCTTTTCCCTTGGGATAATTCCTAAACCCAGGCTGATTTAAATGACCAGTGTTACGGTTAGGGTTAGGGTTACGCCTAGGTGTAGAGCTTTTTAAACCAGCAAGCTCTGAGCTCCAGGCACACGGCAGCTGCGAAAGGCATCCCAAGGGGAGCACAAAAGTGCCAGAAAATGGCTGCCTCCACACGTTTTCATTGGCACCATTGCTAAGCCTAGGCTGAATTACCTGCCTCCAGTCTCAGCTAGGGACATGGTTTTTTAAACCAGGAAGCCCTGAGCTCCAGGCACACGGCAGCTGTTTAAGGCATCCCAAGGGGAGTACAAAAGTGCAACAACATGGCAGCTTTCACAGCTTTTTCCTTGGCACCATCCCTATACCTAGGCTGATTTATCTGCCTAGGGTTAGGGTTTGGGCTCAGCCTAGGGCTAGGATTTTTTTAACCAGGAAGCCCTGTGCTCCAGGCACACTGCAGCTGTTAAAGGCATCCCAAGGGGAGCGCAGAAGTGCCACAACATGGCTGCTTTCACAGCTTTTTCCTTAGGAGGAACCCTAATACCCGGCTGATTTACCTTCCTAGGGTTACTGTTAGGCCTAGGCCTAGGACTTTTAAAACCAGGAAGCCCTGTGCTCCAGGCACACTGCAGCTGTTAAAGGCATCCCAAGGGGAGCGCAAAAGTGACACAACTTGGCTGCCTCAACTGCTATTTCCATGAGACCATCCCGAATCATAGGCTGATTTTCCTTCCTAGGCTTAAGGTTTGAGTTAGGCCTAGGGTTAGTGTTCTTTTAACCAGAAAGCCCTGAGTTCCAAGAGCACAGCAGCTGCGAAGGACTACCCAAGAAGAGCGCAGAAGTGCCTCAACATGCCTGCCTCCACAGCTTTTTCCTTGGGGACGTCCCGAAACGAAGGCTGATTTAGAAGCCTCCAGTTTGGGCTAAAGTTGTGGTTTTTTACACCAGGAAGCCCTGTGCTCCAAGCTCACTGCAGCTGTGAAAGGCATCCCAAGGGGAGCGCAAAAGTGCCACAACATGGCTGTCTCCACAGCTTTTCCCTTGGGATAATTCCTAAACCCAGGCTGATTTAAATGACCAGTGTTACGGTTAGGGTTAGGAATAAGCCTAGGTGTAGAGCTTTTTAAACCAGCAAGCTCTGAGCTCCAGGCACACGGCAGCTGTGAAAGGCATCCCAAGGGGAGCACAAAAGTGCCAGAAAATGGCTGCCTCCACACGTTTTTATTGGCACCATTGCTAAGCCTAGGCTTAATTACCTGCCTCCAGTCTCAGCTAGGGACATGGTTTTTAAAACCGGGAAGCCCTGAGCTCCAGGCACTTTGCAGCTGTGAAAGGCATCCCAAGGGGAGTACAAAAGTGCAACAACATGGCAGCTTTCACAGCTTTTTCCTTGGCACCATCCCTATACCTAGGCTGATTTATCTGCCTAGGGTTAGGGTTAGGGCTCAGCCTAGGGCTAGGATTTTTTTAAGCAGGAAGCCCTGAGTTCCAGGCTTACTGCATCTGCCAAAGGCATCCCAAAGGGAGTGCAGAAGTGCCACAACATGGCTGCTTTCACAGCTTTTTCCTTAGGAAGAACCCTAATACCCGGCTGATTTACCTTCCGAGGGTAACTGTTAGGCCTAGGCCTAGGACTTTTAAAACCAGGAAGCCCTGTGCTCCAAGCACACTGCAGCTGTTAAAGGCATCCAAAGAGGAGCGCAGAAGTGCCACAACATGGCTGCTTTCACAGCTTTTTCCTTAGGAGGAACCCTAATACCCGGCTGATTTACCTTCCTAGGGTTACTGTTAGGCCTAGGCCTAGGACTTTTAAAACCAGGAAGCCCTGTGCTCCAGGCACACTGCAGCTGTTAAAGGCATCCCAAGGGGAGCGCAGAAGTGACACAACTTGGCTGCCTCCACTGCTATTTCCATGAGACCATCCCGAATCATAGGCTGATTTTCCTTCCTAGGCTTAAGGTTTGAGTTAGGCCTAGGGTTAGTGTTCTTTTAACCAGAAAGCCCTGAGTTCCAAGAGCACAGCAGCTGCGAAGGACTACCCAAGAAGAGCGCAGAAGTGCCTCAACATGCCTGCCTCCACAGCTTTTTCCTTGGGGACGTCCCGAAACGAAGGCTGATTTAGAAGCCTCCAGTTTGGGCTAAAGTTGTGGTTTTTTACACCAGGAAGCCCTGTGCTCCAAGCACACTGCAGCTGTGAAAGGCATCCCAAGGGGAGCGCAAAAGTGCCACAACATGGCTGTCTCCACAGCTTTTCCCTTGGGATAATTCCTAAACCCAGGCTGATTTAAATGACCAGTGTTACGGTTAGGGTTAGGGTTATGCCTAGGTGTAGAGCTTTTTAAACCAGCAAGCTCTGAGCTCCAGGCACACGGCAGCTGCGAAAGGCATCCCAAGGGGAGCACAAAAGTGCCAGAAAATGGCTGCCTCCACACGTTTTTATTGGCACCATTGCTAAGCCTAGGCTGAATTACCTGCCTCCAGTCTCAGCTAGGGACATGGTTTTTTAAACCAGGAAGCCCTGAGCTCCAGGCACACGGCAGCTGTTTAAGGCATCCCAAGGGGAGTACAAAAGTGCAACAACATGGCAGCTTTCACAGCTTTTTCCTTGGCACCATCCCTATACCTAGGCTGATTTATCTGCCTAGGGTTAGGGTTAGGGCTCAGCCAAGGGCAAGGATTTTTTTAACCAGGAAGCCCTGAGTTCCTGGCTTACTGTATCTGCCAAAGGCATCCCAAAGGGAGTGCAGAAGTGCCACAACATGGCTGCTTTCACAGCTTTTTCCTTAGGAAGAACCCTAATACCGGGCTGATTTACCTTCCTAGGGTTACTGTTAGGCCTAGGCCTAGGACTTTTAAAACCAGGAAGCCCTGTGCTCCAGGCACACTGCAGCTGTTAAAGGCATCCCAAGGGGAGCGCAGAAGTGCCACAACATGGCTGCTTTCACAGCTTTTTCCTTAGGAGGAACCCTAATACCCGGCTGATTTACCTTCCTAGGGTTACTGTTAGGCCTAGGCCTAGGACTTTTAAAACCAGGAAGCCCTGTGCTCCAGGCACACTGCAGCTGTTAAAGGCATCCCAAGGGGAGCGCAATAGTGACACAACTTGGCTGCCTCAACTGCTATTTCCATGAGACCATCCCGAATCATAGGCTGATTTTCCTTCCTAGGCTTAAGGTTTGAGTTAGGCCTAGGGTTAGTGTTCTTTTAACCAGAAAGCCCTGAGTTCCAAGAACACAGCAGCTGCAAAGGACTACCCAAGAAGAGCGCAGAAGTGCCTCAACATGCCTGCCTCCACAGCTTTTTCCTTGGGGACATCCCGAAACGAAGGCTGATTTAGAAGCCTCCAGTTTAAGCTAAAGTTGTGGTTTTTTACACCAGGAAGCCCTGTGCTCCAAGCTCACTGCACCTGTGAAAGGCATCCCAAGGGGAGCGCAAAAGTGCCACAACATGGCTGTCTCCACAGCTTTTCCCTTGGGATAATTCCTAAACCCAGGCTGATTTAAATGACCAGTGTTACGGTTAGGGTTAGGGTTACGCCTAGGTGTAGAGCTTTTTAAACCAGCAAGCTCTGAGCTCCAGGCACACGGCAGCTGCGAAAGGCATCCCAAGGGGAGCACAAAAGTGCCAGAAAATGGCTGCCTCCACACGTTTTTATTGGCACCATTGCTAAGCCTAGGCTGAATTACCTGCCTCCTGTCTCAGCTAGGGACATGGTTTTTTCAACCAGGAAGCCCTGAGCTCCAGGCACACGGCAGCTGTGAAAGGCATCCCAAGGGGAGTACAAAAGTGCAACAACATGGCAGCTTTCACAGCTTTTTCCTTGGCACCATCCCTATACCTAGGCTGATTTATCTGCCTAGGGTTAGGGTTAGGGCTCAGCCAAGGGCAAAGATTTTTTTAACCAGGAAGCCCTGAGTTCCAGGCTTACTGCATCTGCCAAAGGCATCCCAAAGGGAGCGCAGAAGTGCCACAACATGGCTGCTTTCACAGCTTTTTCCTTAGGAAGAACCCTAATACCCGGCTGATTTACCTTCCTAGGGTTACTGTTAGGCTTAGGCCTAGGACTTTTAAAACCAGGAAGCCCTGTGCTCCAGGCACACTGCAGCTGTTAAAGGCATCCCAAGGGGAGCGCAAAAGTGACACAACTTGGCTGCCTCCACTGCTATTTCCATGAGACCATCCCGAATCATAGGCTGATTTTCCTTCCTAGGCTTAAGGTTTGAGTTAGGCCTAGGGTTAGTGTTCTTTTAACCAGAAAGCCCTGAGTTCCAAGAACACAGCAGCTGCGAAAGACTACCCAAGAAGAGCGCAGAAGTGCCTCAACATGCCTGCCTCCACAGCTTTTTCCTTGGGGACGTCCCGAAACAAAGGCTGATTTAGAAGCCTCCAGTTTGGGCTAAAGTTGTGGTTTTTTACACCAGGAAGCCCTGTGCTCCAAGCTCACTGCAGCTGTGAAAGGCATCCCAAGGGGAGCGCAAAAGTGCCACAACATGGCTGTCTCCACAGCTTTTCCCTTGGGATAATTCCTAAACCCAGGCTGATTTAAATGACCAGTGTTACGGTTAGGGTTAGGGTTATGCCTAGGTGTAGAGCTTTTTAAACCAGCAAGCTCTGAGCTCCAGGCACACGGCAGCTGCGAAAGGCATCCCAAGGGGAGCACAAAAGTGCCAGAAAATGGCTGCCTCCACACGTTTTCATTGGCACCATTGCTAAGCCTAGGCTGAATTACCTGCCTCCAGTCTCAGCTAGGGACATGGTTTTTTAAACCAGGAAGCCCTGAGCTCCAGGCACTTGGCAGCTGTGAAAGGCATCCCAAGGGGAGTACAAAAGTGCAACAACATGGCAGCTTTCACAGCTTTTTCCTTGGCACCATCCCTATACCTAGGCTGATTTACCTGCCTAGGGTTAGGGTTAGGGCTCAGCCTAGGGCTAGGATTTTTTTAAGCAGGAAGCCCTGAGTTCCAGGCTTACTGCATCTGCCAAAGGCATCCCAAAGGGAGTGCAGAAGTGCCACAACATGGCTGCTTTCACAGCTTTTTCCTTAGGAAGAACCCTAATACCCGGCTGATTTACCTTCCTAGGGTTACTGTTAGGCCTAGGCCTAGGACTTTTAAAACCAGGAAGCCCTGTGCTCCAGGCACACTGCAGCTGTTAAAGGCATCCCAAGGGGAGCGCAGAAGTGCCACAACATGGCTGCTTTCACACCTTTTTCTTTAGGAGGAACCCTAATACCCGGCTGATTTACCTTCCTAGGGTTACTGTTAGGCCTAGGCCTAGGACTTTTAAAACCAGGAAGCCCTGTGCTCCAGGCACACTGCAGCTGTTAAAGGCATCCCAAGGGGAGCGCAAAAGTGACACAACTTGGCTGCCTCCACTGCTATTTCCATGAGACCATCCCGAATCATAGGCTGATTTTCCTTCCTAGGCTTAAGGTTTGAGTTAGGCCTAGGGTTAGTGTTCTTTTAACCAGAAAGCCCTGAGTTCCAAGAACACAGCAGCTGCGAAGGACTACCCAAGAAGAGCGCAGAAGTGCCTCAACATGCCTGCCTCCACAGCTTTTTCCTTGGGGACGTCCCGAAACGAAGGCTGATTTAGAAGCCTCCAGTTTGGGCTAAAGTTGTGGTTTTTTACACCAGGAAGCCCTGTGCTCCAAGCTCACTGCAGCTGTGAAAGGCATCCCAAGGGGAGCGCAAAAGTGCCACAACATGGCTGTCTCCACAGCTTTTCCCTTGGGATAATTCCTAAACCCAGGCTGATTTAAATGACCAGTGTTACGGTTAGGGTTAGGGTTACGCCTAGGTGTAGAGCTTTTTAAACCAGCAAGCTCTGAGCTCCAGGCACACGGCAGCTGTGAAAGGCATCCCAAGGGGAGCACAAAAGTGCCAGAAAATGGCTGCCTCCACACATTTTCATTGGCACCATTGCTAAGCCTAGGCTGAATTACCTGCCTCCTGTCTCAGCTAGGGACATGGATTTTTAAACCAGGAAGCCCTGAGCTCCAGGCACACGGCAGCTGTGAAAGGCATCCCAAAGGGAGTACAAAAGTACAACAACATGGCAGCTTTCACAGCTTTTTCCTTGGCACCATCCCTATACCTAGGCTGATTTATCTGCCTAGGGTTAGGGTTAGGACTCAGCCTAGGGCTAGGATTTTTTTAACCAGGAAGCCCTGAGTTCCAGGCTTACTGCATCTGCCAAAGGCATCCCAAAGGGAGCGCAGAAGTGCCACAACATGGCTGCTTTCACAGCTTTTTCCTTAGGAAGAACCCTAATACCCGGCTGATTTACCTTCCTAGGGTTACTATTAGGCTTAGGCCTAGGACTTTTAAAACCAGGAAGCCCTGTGCTCCAGGCACACTGCAGCTGTTAAAGGCATCCCAAGGGGAGCGCAAAAGTGACACAACTTGGCTGCCTCCACTGCTATTTCCATGAGACCATCCCGAATCATAGGCTGATTTTCCTTCCTAGGCTTAAGGTTTGAGTTAGGCCTAGGGTTAGTGTTCTTTTAACCAGAAAGCCCTGAGTTCCAAGAACACAGCAGCTGCGAAAGACTACCCAAGAAGAGCGCAGAAGTGCCTCAACATGCCTGCCTCCACAGCTTTTTCCTTGGGGACGTCCCGAAACAAAGGCTGATTTAGAAGCCTCCAGTTTGGGCTAAAGTTGTGGTTTTTTACACCAGGAAGCCCTGTGCTCCAAGCTCACTGCAGCTGTGAAAGGCATCCCAAGGGGAGCGCAAAAGTGCCACAACATGGCTGTCTCCACAGCTTTTCCCTTGGGATAATTCCTAAACCCAGGCTGATTTAAATGACCAGTGTTACGGTTAGGGTTAGGGTTATGCCTAGGTGTAGAGCTTTTTAAACCAGCAAGCTCTGAGCTCCAGGCACACGGCAGCTGCGAAAGGCATCCCAAGGGGAGCACAAAAGTGCCAGAAAATGGCTGCCTCCACACGTTTTCATTGGCACCATTGCTAAGCCTAGGCTGAATTACCTGCCTCCAGTCTCAGCTAGGGACATGGTTTTTTAAACCAGGAAGCCCTGAGCTCCAGGCACTTGGCAGCTGTGAAAGGCATCCCAAGGGGAGTACAAAAGTGCAACAACATGGCAGCTTTCACAGCTTTTTCCTTGGCACCATCCCTATACCTAGGCTGATTTACCTGCCTAGGGTTAGGGTTAGGGCTCAGCCTAGGGCTAGGATTTTTTTAAGCAGGAAGCCCTGAGTTCCAGGCTTACTGCATCTGCCAAAGGCATCCCAAAGGGAGTGCAGAAGTGCCACAACATGGCTGCTTTCACAGCTTTTTCCTTAGGAAGAACCCTAATACCCGGCTGATTTACCTTCCTAGGGT
Organism: Ammospiza nelsoni; assembly: GCF_027579445.1. Classification (NCBI taxonomy): domain Eukaryota; kingdom Metazoa; phylum Chordata; class Aves; order Passeriformes; family Passerellidae; genus Ammospiza; species Ammospiza nelsoni. Next base: position 1,771,523 of record NW_026683189.1, on the reverse strand, counting down.
TACTGTTAGGCCTAGGCCTAGGACTTTTAAAACCAGGAAGCCCTGTGCTCCAGGCACACTGCAGCTGTTAAAGGCATCCCAAGGGGAGCGCAGAAGTGCCACAACATGGCTGCTTTCACACCTTTTTCTTTAGGAGGAACCCTAATACCCGGCTGATTTACCTTCCTAGGGTTACTGTTAGGCCTAGGCCTAGGACTTTTAAAACCAGGAAGCCCTGTGCTCCAGGCACACTGCAGCTGTTAAAGGCATCCCAAGGGGAGCGCAAAAGTGACACAACTTGGCTGCCTCCACTGCTATTTCCATGAGACCATCCCGAATCATAGGCTGATTTTCCTTCCTAGGCTTAAGGTTTGAGTTAGGCCTAGGGTTAGTGTTCTTTTAACCAGAAAGCCCTGAGTTCCAAGAACACAGCAGCTGCGAAGGACTACCCAAGAAGAGCGCAGAAGTGCCTCAACATGCCTGCCTCCACAGCTTTTTCCTTGGGGACGTCCCGAAACAAAGGCTGATTTAGAAGCCTCCAGTTTGGGCTAAAGTTGTGGTTTTTTACACCAGGAAGCCCTGTGCTCCAAGCTCACTGCAGCTGTGAAAGGCATCCCAAGGGGAGCGCAAAAGTGCCACAACATGGCTGTCTCCACAGCTTTTCCCTTGGGATAATTCCTAAACCCAGGCTGATTTAAATGACCAGTGTTACGGTTAGGGTTAGGGTTACGCCTAGGTGTAGAGCTTTTTAAACCAGCAAGCTCTGAGCTCCAGGCACACGGCAGCTGTGAAAGGCATCCCAAGGGGAGCACAAAAGTGCCAGAAAATGGCTGCCTCCACACATTTTCATTGGCACCATTGCTAAGCCTAGGCTGAATTACCTGCCTCCTGTCTCAGCTAGGGACATGGATTTTTAAACCAGGAAGCCCTGAGCTCCAGGCACACGGCAGCTGTGAAAGGCATCCCAAAGGGAGTACAAAAGTACAACAACATGGCAGCTTTCACAGCTTTTTCCTTGGCACCATCCCTATACCTAGGCTGATTTATCTGCCTAGGGTTAGGGTTAGGACTCAGCCTAGGGCTAGGATTTTTTAACCAGGAAGCCCTGAGTTCCAGGCTTACTGCATCTGCCAAAGGCATCCCAAAGGGAGCGCAGAAGTGCCACAACATGGCTGCTTTCACAGCTTTTTCCTTAGGAAGAACCCTAATACCCGGCTGATTTACCTTCCTAGGGTTACTGTTCGGCTTAGGCCTAGGACTTTTAAACCAGGAAGCCCTGTGCTCCAGGCACACTGCAGCTGTTAAAGGCATCCCAAGGGGAGCGCAAAAGTGACACAACTTGGCTGCCTCCACTGCTATTTCCATGAGACCATCCCGAATCATAGGCTGATTTTCCTTCCTAGGCTTAAGGTTTGAGTTAGGCCTAGGGTTAGTGTTCTTTTAACCAGAAAGCCCTGAGTTCCAAGAACACAGCAGCTGCGAAGGACTACCCAAGAAGAGCGCAGAAGTGCCTCAACATGCCTGCCTCCACAGCTTTCTCCTTGGGGACGTCCCGAAACGAAGGCTGATTTAGAAGCCTCCAGTTTGGGCTAAAGTTGTGGTTTTTTACACCAGGAAGCCCTGTGCTCCAAGCACACTGCAGCTGTGAAAGGCATCCCAAGGGGAGCGCAAAAGTGCCACAACATGGCTGTCTCCACAGCTTTTCCCTTGGGATAATTCCTAAACCCAGGCTGATTTCAATGACCAGTGTTACGGTTAGGGTTAGGGTTATGCCTAGGTGTAGAGCTTTTAAAACAGCAACCTCTGAGCTCCAGGCACACGGCAGATGCGAAAGGCATCCCAAGGGGAGCACAAAAGTGCCAGAAAATGGCTGTCTCCACAGCTTTTCCCTTGGGATAATTCCTAAACCCAGGCTGATTTAAATGACCAGTGTTACGGTTAGGGTTAGGGTTACGCCTAGGTGTAGAGCTTTTTAAACCAGCAAGCTCTGAGCTCCAGGCACACGGCAGCTGCGAAAGGCATCCCAAGGGGAGCACAAAAGTGCCAGAAAATGGCTGCCTCCACACGTTTTCATTGGCACCATTGCTAAGCCTAGGCTGAATTACCTGCCTCCAGTCTCAGCTAGGGACATGGTTTTTTAAACCAGGAAGCCCTGAGCTCCAGGCACACGGCAGCTGTGAAAGGCATCCCAAGGGGAGTACAAAAGTGCAACAACATGGCAGCTTTCACAGCTTTTTCCTTGGCACCATCCCTATACCTAGGCTGATTTATCTGCCTAGGGTTAGGGTTAGGGCTCAGCCAAGGGCAAGGATTTTTTTAACCAGGAAGCCCTGAGTTCCAGGCTTACTGCATCTGCCAAAGGCATCCCAAAGGGAGTGCAGAAGTGCCACAACATGGCTGCTTTCACAGCTTTTTCCTTAGGAAGAACCCTAATACCCGGCTGATTTACCTTCCTAGGGTTACTGTTAGGCCTAGGCCTAGGACATTTAAAACCAGGAAGCCCTGTGCTCCAGGCACACTGCAGCTGTTAAAGGCATCCCAAGGGGAGCGCAGAAGTGCCACAACATGGCTGCTTTCACACCTTTTTCCTTAGGAGGAACCCTAATACCCGGCTGATTTACCTTCCTAGGGTTACTGTTAGGCCTAGGCCTAGGACTTTTAAAACCAGGAAGCCCTGTGCTCCAGGCACACTGCAGCTGGTAAAGGCATCCCAAGGGGAGCGCAGAAGTGACACAACTTGGCTGCCTCCACTGCTATTTCCATGAGACCATCCCGAATCATAGGCTGATTTTCCTTCCTAGGCTTAAGGTTTGAGTTAGGCCTAGGGTTAGTGTTCTTTTAACCAGAAAGCCCTGAGTTCCAAGAACACAGCAGCTGCGAAGGACTACCCAAGAAGAGCGCAGAAGTGCCTCAACATGCCTGCCTCCACAGCTTTCTCCTTGGGGACGTCCCGAAACGAAGGCTGATTTAGAAGCCTCCAGTTTGGGCTAAAGTTGTGGTTTTTTACACCAGGAAGCCCTGTGCTCCAAGCTCACTGCAGCTGTGAAAGGCATCCCAAGGGGAGCGCAAAAGTGCCACAACATGGCTGTCTCCACAGCTTTTCCCTTGGGATAATTCCTAAACCCAGGCTGATTTAAATGACCAGTGTTACGGTTAGGGTTAGGGTTACGCCTAGGTGTAGAGCTTTTTAAACCAGCAAGCTCTGAGCTCCAGGCTCACGGCAGCTGTGAAAGGCATCCCAAGGGGAGCACAAAAGTGCCAGAAAATGGCTGCCTCCACACATTTTCATTGGCACCATTGCTAAGCCTAGGCTGAATTACCTGCCTCCTGTCTCAGCTAGGGACATGGATTTTTAAACCAGGAAGCCCTGAGCTCCAGGCACTTGGCAGCTGTGAAAGGCATCCCAAAGGGAGTACAAAAGTGCAACAACATGGCAACTTTCACAGCTTTTTCCTTGGCACCATCCCTATACCTAGGCTGATTTATCTGCCTAGGGTTAGGGTTAGGACTCAGCCTAGGGCTAGGATTTTTTAACCAGGAAGCCCTGAGTTCCAGGCTTACTGCATCTGCCAAAGGCATCCCAAAGGGAGCGCAGAAGTGCCACAACATGGCTGCTTTCACAGCTTTTTCCTTAGGAAGAACCCTAATACCCGGCTGATTTACCTTCCTAGGGTTACTGTTCGGCTTAGGCCTAGGACTTTTAAACCAGGAAGCCCTGTGCTCCAGGCACACTGCAGCTGTTAAAGGCATCCCAAGGGGAGCGCAAAAGTGACACAACTTGGCTGCCTCCACTGCTATTTCCATGAGACCATCCCGAATCATAGGCTGATTTTCCTTCCTAGGCTTAAGGTTTGAGTTAGGCCTAGGGTTAGTGTTCTTTTAACCAGAAAGCCCTGAGTTCCAAGAACACAGCAGCTGCAAAGTACTACCCAAGAAGAGCGCAGAAGTGCCTCAACATGCCTGCCTCCACAGCTTTTTCTTTGAGGACGTCCCGAAACGAAGGCTGATTCAGAAGCCTCCAGTTTAGGCTAAAGTTGTGGTTTTTTACACCAGGAAGCCCTGTGCTCTAAGCACACTGCAGCTGTGAAAGGCATCCCAAGGGGAGCGCAGAAGTGCCACAACATGGCTGCTTTCACACCTTTTTCCTTAGGAGGAACCCTAATACCCGGCTGATTTACCTTCCTAGGGTTACTGTTAGGCCTAGGCCTAGGACTTTTAAAACCAGGAAGCCCTGTGCTCCAGGCACACTGCAGCTGTTAAAGGCATCCCAAGGGGAGCGCAAAAGTGACACAACTTGGCTGCCTCCACTGCTATTTCCATGAGACCATCCCGAATCATAGGCTGATTTTCCTTCCTAGGCTTAAGGTTTGAGTTAGGCCTAGGGTTAGTGTTCTTTTAACCAGAAAGCCCTGAGTTCCAAGAACACAGCAGCTGCGAAGGACTACCCAAGAAGAGCGCAGAAGTGCCTCAACATGCCTGCCTCCACAGCTTTCTCCTTGGGGACGTCCCGAAACGAAGGCTGATTTAGAAGCCTCCAGTTTGGGCTAAAGTTGTGGTTTTTTACACCAGGAAGCCCTGTGCTCCAAGCTCACTGCAGCTGTGAAAGGCATCCCAAGGGGAGCGCAAAAGTGCCACAACATGGCTGTCTCCACAGCTTTTCCCTTGGGATAATTCCTAAACCCAGGCTGATTTAAATGACCAGTGTTACGGTTAGGGTTAGGGTTACGCCTAGGTGTAGAGCTTTTTAAATCAGCAAGCTCTGAGCTCCAGGCACACGGCAGCTGTGAAAGGCATCCCAAGGGGAGCACAAAAGTGCCAGACAATGGCTGCCTCCACACGTTTTCATTGGCACCATTGCTAAGCCTAGGCTGGATTACCTGCCTCCAGTCTCAGCTAGGGACATGGTTTTTTAAACCAGGAAGCCCTGAGCTCCAGGCACTTGGCAGCTGTGAAAGGCATCCCAAGGGGAGTACAAAAGTGCAACAACATGGCAGCTTTCACAGCTTTTTCCTTGGCACCATCCCTATACCTAGGCTGATTTATATGCCTAGGGTTAGGGTTAGGGCTCAGCCAACGGCAAGGATTTTTTTAACCCGGAAGCCCTGAGTTCCAGGCTTACTGCATCTGCCAAAGGCATCCCAAAGGGAGCGCAGAAGTGCCACAACATGGCTGCTTTCACAGCTTTTTCCTTAGGAAGAACCCTAATACCCGGCTGATTTACCTTCCGAGGGTTACTGTTAGGCCTAGGCCTAGGACTTTTAAAACCAGGAAGCCCTGTGCTCCAGGCACACTGCAGCTGTTAAAGGCATCCCAAGGGGAGCGCAGAAGTGCCACAACATGGCTGCTTTCACAGCTTTTTCCTTAGGAGGAACCCTAATACCCGGCTGATTTACCTTCCTAGGGTTACTGTTAGGCCTAGGCCTAGGACTTTTAAAACCAGGAAGCCCTGTGCTCCAGGCACACTGCAGCTGTTAAAGGCATCCCAAGGGGAGCGCCAAAGTGACACAACTTGGCTGCCTCCACTGCTATTTCCATGAGACCATCCCGAATCATAGGATGATTTTCCTTCCTAGGCTTAAGGTTTGAGTTAGGCCTAGGGTTAGTGTTCTTTTAACCAGAAAGCCCTGAGTTCCAAGAACACAGCAGCTGCGAAGGACTACCCAAGAAGAGCGCAGAAGTGCCTCAACATGCCTGCCTCCACAGCTTTTTCCTTGGGGACGTCCCGAAACGAAGGCTGATTTAGAAGCCTCCAGTTTGGGCTAAAGTTGTGGTTTTTTACACCAGGAAGCCCTGTGCTCCAAGCTCACTGCAGCTGTGAAAGGCATCCCAAGGGGAGCGCAAAAGTGCCACAACATGGCTGTCTCCACAGCTTTTCCCTTGGGATAATTCCTAAACCCAGGCTGATTTAAATGACCAGTGTTACGGTTAGGGTTAGGAATACGCCTAGGTGTAGAGCTTTTTAAACCAGCAAGCTCTGAGCTCCAGGCACACGGCAGCTGTGAAAGGCATCCCAAGGGGAGCACAAAAGTGCCAGAAAATGGCTGCCTCCACACGTTTTTATTGGCACCATTGCTAAGCCTAGGCTGAATTACCTGCCTCCAGTCTCAGCTAGGGACATGGTTTTTTAAACCAGGAAGCCCTGAGCTCCAGGCACTTGGCAGCTGTGAAAGGCATCCCAAGGGGAGTACAAAAGTGCAACAACATGGCAGCTTTCACAGCTTTTTCCTTGGCACCATCCCTATACCTAGGCTGATTTATCTGCCTAGGGTTAGGGTTAGGGCTCAGCCTAGGGCAAGGATTTTTTTAAGCAGGAAGCCCTGAGTTCCAGGCTTACTGCATCTGCCAAAGGCATCCCAAAGGGAGTGCAGAAGTGCCACAACATGGCTGCTTTCACAGCTTTTTCCTTAGGAAGAACCCTAATACCCGGCTGATTTACCTTCCTAGGGTTACTGTTAGGCCTAGGCCTAGGGCTTTTAAAACCAGGAAGCCCTGTGCTCCAGGCACACTGCAGCTGTTAAAGGCATCCCAAGGGGAGCGCAGAAGTGCCACAACATGGCTGCTTTCACAGCTTTTTCCTTAGGAGGAACCCTAATACCCGGCTGATTTACCTTCCTAGGGTTACTGTTAGGCCTAGGCCTAGGACTTTTAAAACCAGGAAGCCCTGTGCTCCAGGCACACTGCAGCTGTTAAAGGCATCCCAAGGGGAGCGCAAAAGTGACACAACTTGGCTGCCTCCACTGCTATTTCCATGAGACCATCCCGAATCATAGGATGATTTTCCTTCCTAGGCTTAAGGTTTGAGTTAGGCCTAGGGTTAGTGTTCTTTTAACCAGAAAGCCCTGAGTTCCAAGAACACAGCAGCTGCGAAGGACTACCCAAGAAGAGCGCAGAAGTGCCTCAACATGCCTGCCTCCACAGCTTTTTCCTTGGGGACGTCCCGAAACGAAGGCTGATTTAGAGGCCTCCAGTTTGGGCTAAAGTTGTGGGTTTTTACACCAGGAAGCCCTGTGCTCCAAGCTCACTGCAGCTGTGAAAGGCATCCCAAGGGGAGCGCAAAAGTGCCACAACATGGCTGTCTCCACAGCTTTTCCCTTGGGATAATTCCTAAACCCAGGCTGATTTAAATGACCAGTGTTACGGTTATGGTAAGGAATACGCCTAGGTGTAGAGCTTTTTAAACCAGCAAGCTCTGAGCTCCAGGCACACGGCAGCTGCGAAAGGCATCCCAAGGGGAGCACAAAAGTGCCAGAAAATGGCTGCCTCCACACGTTTTCATTGGCACCATTGCTAAGCCTAGGCTGAATTACCTGCCTCCATTCTCAGCTAGGGACATGGTTTTTTAAACCAGGAAGCCCTGAGCTCCAGGCACTTGGCAGCTGTGAAAGTCATCCCAAGGGGAGTACAAAAGTGCAACAACATGGCAGCTTTCACAGCTTTTTCCTTGGCACCATCCCTATACCTAGGCTGATTTATCTGCCTATGGTTAGGGTTAGGGCTCAGCCTAGGGCAAGGATTTTTTTAACCAGGAAGCCCTGAGTTCCAGGCTTACTGCATCTGCCAAAGGCATCCCAAAGGGAGCGCAGAAGTGCCACAACATGGCTGCTTTCACAGCTTTTTCCTTAGGAAGAACCCTAATACCCGGCTGATTTACCTTCCTAGGGTTACTGTTAGGCCTAGGCCTAGGACTTTTAAAACCAGGAAGCCCTGTGCTCCAGGCACACTGCAGCTGTTAAAGGCATCCCAAGGGGAGCGCAAAAGTGACACAACTTGGCTGCCTCCACTGCTATTTCCATGAGACCATCCCGAATCATAGGCTGATTTTCCTTCCTAGGCTTAAGGTTTGAGTTAGGCCTAGGGTTAGTGTTCTTTTAACCAGAAAGCCCTGAGTTCCAAGAACAGAGGAGCTGCGAAGTACTACCCAAGAAGAGCGCAGAAGTGCCTCAACATGCCTGCCTCCACAGCTTTTTCCTTGGGGACGTCCCGAAACGAAGGCTGATTTAGAAGCCTCCAGTTTGGGCTAAAGTTGTGGTTTTTTACACCAGGAAGCCCTGTGCTCCAAGCTCACTGCAGCTGTGAAAGGCATCCCAAGGGGAGCGCAAAAGTGCCACAACATGGCTGTCTCCACAGCTTTTCCCTTGGGATAATTCCTAAACCCAGGCTGATTTAAATGACCAGTGTTACGGTTAGGGTTAGGAATACGCCTAGGTGTAGAGCTTTTTAAACCAGCAAGCTCTCAGCTCCAGGCACACGGCAGCTGTGAAAGGCATCCCAAGGGGAGCGCAAAAGTGACACAACTTGGCTGCCTCCACACGTTTTCATTGGCACCATTGCTAAGCCTCGGCTGAATTACCTGCCTCCAGTCTCAGCTAGGGACATGGTTTTTTAAACCAGGAAGCCCTGAGCTCCAGGCACTTGGCAGCTGTGAAAGGCATCCCAAGGGGAGTACAAAAGTGCAACAACATGGCAGCTTTCACAGCTTTTTCCTTGGCACCATCCCTATACCTAGGCTGATTTATCTGCCTAGGGTTAGGGTTAGGGCTCAGCCAACGGCAAGGATTTTTTTAACCAGGAAGCCCTGAGTTCCAGGCTTACTGCATCTGCCAAAGGCATCCCAAAGGGAGTGCAGAAGTGCCACAACATGGCTGCTTTCACAGCTTTTTCCTTAGGAAGAACCCTAATACCCGGCTGATTTACCTTCCGAGGGTTACTGTTAGGCCTAGGCCTAGGACTTTTAAAACCAGGAAGCCCTGTGCTCCAGGCACACTGCAGCTGTTAAAGGCATCCCAAGGGGAGCGCAGAAGTGCCACAACATGGCTGCTTTCACAGCTTTTTCCTTAGGAGGAACCCTAATACCCGGCTGATTTACCTTCCTAGGGTTACTGTTAGGCCTAGGCCTAGGACTTTTAAAACCAGGAAGCCCTGTGCTCCAGGCACACTGCAGCTGTTAAAGGCATCCCAAGGGGAGCGCAAAAGTGACACAACTTGGCTGCCTCCACTGCTATTTCCATGAGACCATCCCGAATCATAGGATGATTTTCCTTCCTAGGCTTAAGGTTTGAGTTAGGCCTAGGGTTAGTGTTCTTTTAACCAGAAAGCCCTGAGTTCCAAGAACACAGCAGCTGCGAAGGACTACCCAAGAAGAGCGCAGAAGTGCCTCAATATGCCTGCCTCCACAGCTTTTTCCTTGGGGACGTCCCGAAACGAAGGCTGATTTAGAGGCCTCCAGTTTGGGCTAAAGTTGTGGGTTTTTACACCAGGAAGCCCTGTGCTCCAAGCTCACTGCAGCTGTGAAAGGCATCCCAAGGGGAGCGCAAAAGTGCCACAACATGGCTGTCTCCACAGCTTTTCCCTTGGGATAATTCCTAAACCCAGGCTGATTTAAATGACCAGTGTTACGGTTATGGTTAGGAATACGCCTAGGTGTAGAGCTTTTTAAACCAGCAAGCTCTGAGCTCCAGGCACACGGCAGCTGCGAAAGGCATCCCAAGGGGAGCACAAAAGTGCCAGAAAATGGCTGCCTCCACACGTTTTCATTGGCACCATTGCTAAGCCTAGGCTGAATTACCTGCCTCCATTCTCAGCTAGGGACATGGTTTTTTAAACCAGGAAGCCCTGAGCTCCAGGCACTTGGCAGCTGTGAAAGGCATCCCAAGGGGAGTACAAAAGTGCAACAACATGGCAGCTTTCACAGCTTTTTCCTTGGCACCATCCCTATACCTAGGCTGATTTATCTGCCTAAGGTTAGGGTTAGGGCTCAGCCTAGGGCAAGGATTTTTTTAACCAGGAAGCCCTGAGTTCCAGGCTTACTGCATCTGCCAAAGGCATCCCAAAGGGAGCGCAGAAGTGCCACAACATGGCTGCTTTCACAGCTTTTTCCTTAGGAAGAACCCTAATACCCGGCTGATTTACCTTCCTAGGGGTACTGTTAGGCTTAGGCCTAGGACTTTTAAAACCAGGAAGCCCTGTGCTCCAGGCACACTGCAGCTGTTGAAGGCATCCCAAGGGGAGCGCAAAAGTGACACAACTTGGCTGCCTCCACTGCTATTTCCATGAGACCATCCCGAATCATAGGCTGATTTTCCTTCCTAGGCTTAAGGTTTGAGTTAGGCCTAGGGTTAGTGTTCTTTTAACCAGAAAGCCCTGAGTTCCAAGAACACAGCAGCTGCGAAGGACTACCCAAGAAGAGCGCAGAAGTGCCTCAACATGCCTGCCTCCACAGCTTTTTCCTTGGGGACGTCCCGAAACGAAGGCTGATTTAGAAGCCTCCAGTTTGGGCTAAAGTTGTGGTTTTTTACACCAGGAAGCCCTGTGCTCCAAGCTCACTGCAGCTGTGAAAGGCATCCCAAGGGGAGCGCAAAAGTGCCACAACATGGCTGTCTCCACAGCTTTTCCCTTGGGATAATTCCTAAACCCAGGCTGATTTAAATGACCAGTGTTACGGTTAGGGTTAGGAATACGCCTAGGTGTAGAGCTTTTTAAACCAGCAAGCTCTCAGCTCCAGGCACACGGCAGCTGTGAAAGGCATCCCAAGGGGAGCACAAAAGTGCCAGAAAATGGCTGCCTCCACACGTTTTTATTGGCACCATTGCTAAGCCTAGGCTGAATTACCTGCCTCCATTCTCAGCTAGGGACATGGTTTTTTAAACCAGGAAGCCCTGAGCTCCAGGCACTTGGCAGCTGTGAAAGGCATCCCAAGGGGAGTACAAAAGTGCAACAACATGGCAGCTTTCACAGCTTTTTCCTTGGCACCATCCCTATACCTAGGCTGATTTATCTGCCTAAGGTTAGGGTTAGGGCTCAGCCTAGGGCTAGGATTTTTTTAACCAGGAAGCCCTGAGTTCCAGGCTTACTGCATCTGCCAAAGGCATCCCAAAGGGAGCGCAGAAGTGCCACAACATGGCTGCTTTCACAGCTTTTTCCTTAGGAGGAACCCTAATACCCGGCTGATTTACCTTCCTAGGGTTACTGTTAGGCCTAGGCCTAGGACTTTTAAAACCAGGAAGCCCTGTGCTCCAGGCACACTGCAGCTGTTAAAGGCATCCCAAGGGGAGCGCAAAAGTGACACAACTTGGCTGCCTCCACTGCTATTTCCATGAGACCATCCCGAATCATAGGCTGATTTTCCTTCCTAGGCTTAAGGTTTGAGTTAGGCCTAGGGTTAGTGTTCTTTTAACCAGAAAGCCCTGAGTTCCAAGAACACAGCAGCTGCGAAGGACTACCCAAGAAGAGCGCAGAAGTGCCTCAACATGCCTGCCTCCACAGCTTTTTCCTTGGGGACGTCCCGAAACGAAGGCTGATTTAGAAGCCTCCAGTTTGGGCTAAAGTTGTGGTTTTTTACACCAGGAAGCCCTGTGCCCCAAGCTCACTGCAGCTGTGAAAGGCATCCCAAGGGGAGCGCAAAAGTGCCACAACATGGCTGTCTCCACAGCTTTTCCCTTGGGATAATTCCTAAACCCAGGCTGATTTAAATGACCAGTGTTACGGTTAGGGTTAGGGTTACGCCTAGGTGTAGAGCTTTTTAAACCAGCAAGCTCTGAGCTCCAGGCACACGGCAGCTGTGAAATGCATCCCAAGGGGAGCACAAAAGTGCCAGAAAATGGCTGCCTCCACACGTTTTCATTGGCACCATTGCTAAGCCTAGGCTGAGTTACCTGCCTCCAGTCTCAGCTAGGGACATGGATTTTTAAACCAGGAAGCCCTGAGCTCTAGGCACACGGCAGCTGTGAAAGGCACCCCAAAGGGAGTACAAAAGTGCAACAACATGGCAGCTTTCACAGCTTTTTCCTTGGCACCATCCCTATACCTAGGCTGATTTATCTGCCTAGGGTTAGGGTTAGGACTCAGCCTAGGGCTAGGATTTTTTAACCAGGAAGCCCTGAGTTCCAGGCTTACTGCATCTGCCAAAGGCATCCCAAAGGGAGCGCAGAAGTGCCACAACATGGCTGCGTTCACAGCTTTTTCCTTAGGAAGAACCCTAATACCTGGCTGATTTACCTTCCTAGGGTTACTGTTAGGCCTAGGCCTAGGACTTTTAAAACCAGGAAGCCCTGTGCTCCAGGCACACTGCAGCTGTTAAAGGCATCCCAAGGGGAGCGCAGCAGTGCCACAACATGGCTGCTTTCACAGCTTTTTCCTTAGGAGGAACCCTAATACCCGGCTGATTTACCTTCCTAGGGTTACTGTTAGGCCTAGGCCTAGGACTTTTAAAACCAGGAAGCCCTGTGCTCCAGGCACACTGCAGCTGTTAAAGGCATCCCAAGGGGAGCGCAAAAGTGACACAACTTGGCTGCCTCCACTGCTATTTCCATGAGACCATCCCGAATCATAGGCTGATTTTCCTTCCTAGGCTTAAGGTTTGAGTTAGGCCTAGGGTTAGTGTTCTTTTAACCAGAAAGCCCTGAGTTCCAAGAACACAGCAGCTGCGAAGGACTACCCAAGAAGAGCGCAGAAGTGCCTCAACATGCCTGCCTCCACAGCTTTTTCCTTGGGGACGTCCCGAAACGAAGGCTGATTTAGAGGCCTCCAGTTTGGGCTAAAGTTGTGGTTTTTACACCAGGAAGCCCTGTGCTCCAAGCTCACTGCAGCTGTGAAAGGCATCCCAAGGGGAGCGTAAAAGTGCCACAACATGGCTGTCTCCACAGCTTTTCCCTTGGGATAATTCCTAAACCCAGGCTGATTTAAATGACCAGTGTTACGGTTAGGGTTAGGAATACGCCTAGGTGTAGAGCTTTTTAAACCAGCAAGCTCTGAGCTCCAGGCACACGGCAGCTGTGAAAGGCATCCCAAGCGGAGCGCAAAAGTGACACAACTTGGCTGCCTCCACTGCTATTTCCATGAGACCATCCCCAATCATAGGCTTATTTTCCTTCCTAGGCTCAAGGTTTGAGTTAGGCCTAGGGTTAGTGTTCTTTAACCAGAAAGCCCTGAGTTCCAAGAACACAGCAGCTGCGAAGTACTACCCAAGAAGAGCGCAGAAGTGCCTCAACATGCCTGCCTCCACAGCTTTTTCTTTGAGGACGTCCCGAAACGAAGGCTGATTTAGAAGCCTCCAGTTTGGGCTAAAGTTGTGGTTTTTTACACCAGGAAGCCCTGTGCTCCAAGCACACTGCAGCTGTGAAAGGCATCCCAAGGGGAGCGCAAAAGTGCCTCAACATGCCTGCCTCCACAGCTTTTCCCTTGGGATAATTCCTAAACCCAGGCTGATTTAAATGACCAGTGTTACGGTTAGGGTTAGGGTTACGCCTAGGTATAGAGCTTTTTAAACCAGCAAGCTCTGAGCTCCAGGCACACGGCAGCTGCGAAAGGCATCCCAAGGGGAGCACAAAAGTGCCAGAAAATGGCTGCCTCCACACGTTTTCATTGGCACCATTGCTAAGCCTAGGCTGAATTACCTGCCTCCAGTCTCAGCTAGGGACATGGTTTTTTAAACCAGGAAGCCCTGAGCTCCAGGCACTTGGCAGCTGTGAAAGGCATCCCAAGGGGAGTACAGAAGTGCAACAACATGGCAGCTTTCACAGCTTTTTCCTTGGCACCATCCCTATACCTAGGCTGATTTATCTGCCTAGGGTTAGGGTTAGGGCTCAGCCAAGGGCATGGATTTTTTTAACCAGGAAGCCCTGAGTTCCAGGCTTACTGCATCTGCCAAAGGCATCCCAAAGGGAGTGCAGAAGTGCCACAACATGGCTGCTTTCACAGCTTTTTCCTTAGGAAGAACCCTAATACCCGGCTGATTTACCTTCCTAGTGTTACTGTTAGGCCTAGGCCTAGGACTTTTAAAACCAGGAAGCCCTGTGCTCCAGGCACACTGCAGCTGTTAAAGGCATCCCAAGGGGAGCGCAAAAGTGACACAACTTGGCTGCCTCCACTGCTATTTCCATGAGACCATCCCGAATCATAGGCTGATTTTCCTTCCTAGGCTTAAGGTTTGAGTTAGGCCTAGGGTTAGTGTTCTTTTAACCAGAAAGCCCTGAGTTCCAAGAACAGAGCAGCTGCGAAGGACTACCCAAGAAGAGCGCAGAAGTGCCTCAACATGCCTGCCTCCACAGCTTTTTCCTTGGGGACGTCCCGAAACGAAGGCTGATTTAGAGGCCTCCAGTTTGGGCTAAAATTGTGGTTTTTACACCAGGAAGCCCTGTGCTCCAAGCTCACTGCAGCTGTGAAAGGCATCCCAAGGGGAGTGCAAAAGTGCCACAACATGGCTGTCTCCACAGCTTTTCCCTTGGGATAATTCCTAAACCCAGGCTGATTTAAATGACCAGTGTTACGGTTAGGGTTAGGAATACGCCTAGGTGTAGAGCTTTTTAAACCAGCAAGCTCTGAGCTCCAGGCACACGGCAGCTGTGAAAGGCATCCCAAGGGGAGCACAAAAGTGCCAGAAAATGGCTGCCTCCACACGTTTTCATTGGCACCATTGCTAAGCCTAGGCTGAATTACCTGCCTCCAGTCTCAGCTAGGGACATGGTTTTTTAAACCAGGAAGCCCTGAGCTCCAGGCACTTGGCAGCTGTGAAAGGCATCCCAAGGGGAGTACAAAAGTGCAACAACATGGCAGCTTTCACAGCTTTTTCCTTGGCACCATCCCTATACCTAGGCTGATTTATCTGCCTAGGGTTAGGGTTAGGGCTCAGCCAAGGGCTAGGATTTTTTTAACCAGGAAGCCCTGAGTTCCAGGCTTACTGCATCTGCCAAAGGCATCCCAAAGGGAGTGCAGAAGTGCCACAACATGGCTGCTTTCACAGCTTTTTCCTTAGGAAGAACCCTAATACCCGGCTGATTTACCTTCCTGGGGTTACTGTTAGGCTTAGGCCTAGGACTTTTAAAACCAGGAAGCCCTGTGCTCCAGGCACACTGCAGCTGTTAAAGGCATCCCAAGGGGAGCGCAGAAGTGACACAACTTGGCTGCCTCCACTGCTATTTCCATGAGACCATCCCGAATCATAGGCTGATTTTCCTTCCTAGGATTAAGGTTTGAGTTAGGCCTAGGGTTAGTGTTCTTTTAACCAGAAAGCCCTGAGTTCCAAGAGCACAGCAGCTGCGAAGGACTACCCAAGAAGAGCGCAGAAGTGCCTCAACATGCCTGCCTCCACAGCTTTTTCCTTGGGGACGTCCCGAAACGAAGGCTGATTTAGAAGCCTCCAGTTTGGGCTAAAGTTGTGGTTTTTTACACCAGGAAGCCCTGTGCTCCAGGCACACGGCAGCTGCGAAAGGCATCCCAAGGGGAGCACAAAAGTGCCAGAAAATGGCTGCCTCCACAGCTTTTCCCTTGGGATAATTCCTAAACCCAGGCTGATTTAAATGACCAGTGTTACGGTTAGGGTTAGGGTTACGCCTAGGTGTAGAGCTTTTTAAACCAGCAAGCTCTGAGCTCCAGGCACACGGCAGATGCGAAAGGCATCCCAAGGGGAGCACAAAAGTGCCAGAAAATGGCTGCCTCCACACGTTTTTATTGGCACCATTGCTAAGCCTAGGCTGAATTACCTGCCTCCAGTCTCAGCTAGGGACATGGTTTTTTAAACCAGGAAGCCCTGAGCTCCAGGCACTTGGCAGCTGTGAAAGGCATCCCAAGGGGAGTACAAAAGTGCAACAACATGGCAGCTTTCACAGCTTTTTCCTTGGCACCATCCCTATACCTAGGCTGATTTATCTGCCTAGGGTTAGGGTTAGGGCTCAGCCAAGGGCAAGGATTTTTTTAACCAGGAAGCCCTGAGTTCCAGGCTTACTGCATCTGCCAAAGGCATCCCAAAGGGAGCGCAGAAGTGCCACAACATGGCTGCTTTCACAGCTTTTTCCTTAGGAAGAACCCTAATACCCGGCTGATTTACCTTCCTAGGGTTACTGTTAGGCTTAGGCCTAGGACTTTTAAAACCAGGAAGCCCTGTGCTCCAGGCACACTGCAGCTGTTAAAGGCATCCCAAGGGGAGCGCAAAAGTGACACAACTTGGCTGCCTCCACTGTTATTTCCATGAGACCATCCCGAATCATAGGCTGATTTTCCTTCCTAGGCTTAAGGTTTGAGTTAGGCCTAGGGTTAGTGTTCTTTTAACCAGAAAGCCCTGAGTTCCAAGAACACAGCAGCTGCGAAGGACTACCCAAGAAGAGCACAGAAGTGCCTCAACATGCCTGCCTCCACAGCTTTTTCCTTGGGGACGTCCCGAAACGAAGGCTGATTTAGAAGCCTCCAGGTTGGGCTAAAGTTGTGGTTTTTTAAACCAGGAAGCCCTGTGCTCCAAGCACACTGCAGCTGTGAAAGGCATCCCAAGGGGAGCGCAAAAGTGCCACAACATGGCTGTCTCCACAGCTTTTCCCTTGGGATAATTCCTAAACCCAGGCTGATTTAAATGACCAGTGTTAAGGTTAGGGTTAGGGTTATGCCTAGGTGTAGAGCTTTTTAAACCAGCAAGCTCTGAGCTCCAGGCACACGGCAGCTGCGAAAGGCATCCCAAGGGGAGCACAAAAGTGCCAGAAAATGGCTGCCTCCACACGTTTTCATTGGCACCATTGCTAAGCCTAGGCTGAATCACCTGCCTCCTGTCTCAGCTAGGGACATGGTTTTTTAAACCAGGAAGCCCTGAGCTCCAGGCACTTGGCAGCTGTGAAAGGCATCCCAAGGGGAGTACAAAAGTGCAACAACATGGCAGCTTTCACAGCTTTTTCCTTGGCACCATCCCTATACCTAGGCTGATTTATCTGCCTAGGGTTAGGGTTAGGGCTCAGCCAAGGGCAAGGATTTTTTTAACCAGGAAGCCCTGAGTTCCAGGCTTACTGCATCTGCCAAAGGCATCCCAAAGGGAGCGCAGAAGTGCCACAACATGGCTGCTTTCACAGCTTTTTCCTTAGGAAGAACCCTAATACCCGGCTGATTTACCTTCCTAGGGTTACTGTTAGGCTTAGGCCTAGGACTTTTAAAACCAGGAAGCCCTGTGCTCCAGGCACACTGCAGCTGTTAAAGGCATCCCAAGGGGAGCGCAAAAGTGACACAACTTGGCTGCCTCCACTGCTATTTCCATGAGACCATCCTGAATCATAGGCTGATTTTCCTTCCTAGGCTTAAGGTTTGAGTTAGGCCTAGGGTTAGTGTTCTTTTAACCAGAAAGCCCTGAGTTCCAAGAACACAGCAGCTGCGAAGGACTACCCAAGAAGAGCGCAGAAGTGCCTCAACATGCCTGCCTCCACAGCTTTTTCCTTGGGGACGTCCCGAAACGAAGGCTGATTTAGAAGCCTCCAGGTTGGGCTAAAGTTGTGGTTTTTTACACCAGGAAGCCCTGTGCTCCAAGCACACTGCAGCTGTGAAAGGCATCCCAAGGGGAGCGCAAAAGTGCCACAACATGGCTGTCTCCACAGCTTTTCCCTTGGGATAATTCCTAAACCCAGGCTGATTTAAATGACCAGTGTTATGGTTAGGGTTAGGGTTATGCCTAGGTGTAGAGCTTTTTAAACCAGCAAGCTCTGAGCTCCAGGCACACGGCAGCTGCGAAAGGCATCCCAAGGGGAGCACAAAAGTGCCAGAAAATGGCTGCCTCCACACGTTTTCATTGGCACCATTGCTAAGACTAGGCTGAATCACCTGCCTCCTGTCTCAGCTAGGGACATGGTTTTTTAAACCAGGAAGCCCTGTGCTCCAGGCACACGGCAGCTGCGAAAGGCATCCCAAGGGGAGCACAAAAGTGCCAGAAAATGGCTGCCTCCACACGTTTTTATTGACACCATTGCTAAGCCTAGGCTGAATTACCTGCCTCCAGTCTCAGCTAGGGACATGGTTTTTTAAACCAGGAAGCCCTGAGCTCCAGGCACACGGCAGCTGTGAAAGGCATCCCAAGGGGAGTACAAAAGTGCAACAACATGGCAGCTTTCACAGCTTTTTCCTTGGCACCATCCCTATACCTAGGCTGATTTATCTGCCTAGGGTTAGGGTTAGGGCTCAGCCAAGGGCAAGGATTTTTTTAACCAGGAAGCCCTGAGTTCCAGGCTTACTGCATCTGCCAAAGGCATCCCAAAGGGAGCGCAGAAGTGCCACAACATGGCTGCTTTCACAGCTTTTTCCTTAGGAAGAACCCTAATACCCGGCTGATTTACCTTCCTAGGGTTACTGTTAGGCTTAGGCCTAGGACTTTTAAAACCAGGAAGCCCTGTGCTCCAGGCACACTGCAGCTGTTAAAGGCATCCCAAGGGGAGCGCAAAAGTGACACAACTTGGCTGCCTCCACTGCTATTTCCATGAGACCATCCCGAATCATAGGCTGATTTTCCTTCCTAGGCTTAAGGTTTGAGTTAGGCCTAGGGTTAGTGTTCTTTTAACCAGAAAGCCCTGAGTTCCAAGAACAGAGCAGCTGCGAAGGACTACCCAAGAAGAGCGCAGAAGTGCCTCAACATGCCTGCCTCCACAGCTTTTTCCTTGGGGACGTCCCGAAACGAAGGCTGATTTAGAAGCCTCCAGTTTGGGCTAAAGTTGTGGTTTTTTACACCAGGAAGCCCTGTGCTCCAAGCTCACTGCAGCTGTGAAAGGCATCCCAAGGGGAGCGCAAAAGTGCCACAACATGGCTGTCTCCACAGCTTTTCCCTTGGGATAATTCCTAAACCCAGGCTGATTTAAATGACCAGTGTTACGGTTAGGGTTAGGAATACGCCTAGGTGTAGAGCTTTTTAAACCAGCAAGCTCTGAGCTCCAGGCACACAGCAGCTGCGAAAGGCATCCCAAGGGGAGCACAAAAGTGCCAGAAAATGGCTGCTTCCACACGTTTTTATTGGCACCATTGCTAAGCCTAGGCTGAATTACCTGCCTCCAGTCTCAGCTAGGGACATGGTTTTTTAAACCAGGAAGCCCTGAGCTCCAGGCACACGGCAGCTGTGAAAGGCATCCCAAGGGGAGTACAAAAGTGCAACAACATGGCAGCTTTCACAGCTTTTTCCTTGGCACCATCCCTATACCTAGGCTGATTTATCTGCCTAGGGTTAGGGTTAGGGCTCAGCCAAGGGCAAGGATTTTTTTAACCAGGAAGCCCTGAGTTCCAGGCTTACTGCATCTGCCAAAGGCATCCCAAAGGGAGCGCAGAAGTGCCACAACATGGCTGCTTTCACAGCTTTTTCCTTAGGAAGAACCCTAATACCCGGCTGATTTACCTTCCTAGGGTTACTGTTAGGCTTAGGCCTAGGACTTTTAAAACCAGGAAGCCCTGTGCTCCAGGCACACTGCAGCTGTTAAAGGCATCCCAAGGGGAGCGCAAAAGTGACACAACTTGGCTGCCTCCACTGCTATTTCCATGAGACCATCCCGAATCATAGGCTGATTTTCCTTCCTAGGCTTAAGGTTTGAGTTAGGCCTAGGGTTAGTGTTCTTTTAACCAGAAAGCCCTGAGTTCCAAGAACACAGCAGCTGCGAAGGACTACCCAAGAAGAGCGCAGAAGTGCCTCAACATGCCTGCCTCCACAGCTTTTTCCTTGGGGACGTCCCGAAACGAAGGCTGATTTAGAAGCCTCCAGTTTGGGCTAAAGTTGTGGTTTTTTACACCAGGAAGCCCTGTGCTCCAAGCTCACTGCAGCTGTGAAAGGCATCCCAAGGGGAGCGCAAAAGTGCCACAACATGGCTGTCTCCACAGCTTTTCCCTTGGGATAATTCCTAAACCCAGGCTGATTTAAATGACCAGTGTTACGGTTAGGGTTAGGAATAGGCCTAGGTGTAGAGCTTTTTAAACCAGCAAGCTCTGAGCTCCAGGCACACGGCAGCTGCGAAAGGCATCCCAAGGGGAGCACAAAAGTGCCAGAAAATGGCTGCCTCCACACGTTTTTATTGGCACCATTGCTAAGCCTAGGCTGAATTACCTGCCTCCAGTCTCAGCTAGGGACATGGTTTTTTAAACCAGGAAGCCCTGAGCTCCAGGCACACGGCAGCTGTGAAAGGCATCCCAAGGGGAGTACAAAAGTGCAACAACATGGCAGCTTTCACAGCTTTTTCCTTGGCACCATCCCTATACCTAGGCTGATTTATCTGCCTAGGGTTAGGGTTAGGGCTCAGCCAAGGGCAAGGATTTTTTTAACCAGGAAGCCCTGAGTTCCAGGCTTACTGCATCTGCCAAAGGCATCCCAAAGGGAGCGCAGAAGTGCCACAACATGGCTGCTTTCACAGCTTTTTCCTTAGGAAGAACCCTAATACCCGGCTGATTTACCTTCCTAGGGTTACTGTTAGGCTTAGGCCTAGGACTTTTAAAACCAGGAAGCCCTGTGCTCCAGGCACACTGCAGCTGTTAAAGGCATCCCAAGGGGAGCGCAAAAGTGACACAACTTGGCTGCCTCCACTGCTATTTCCATGAGACCATCCCGAATCATAGGCTGATTTTCCTTCCTAGGCTTAAGGTTTGAGTTAGGCCTAGGGTTAGTGTTCTTTTAACCAGAAAGCCCTGAGTTCCAAGAACACAGCAGCTGCGAAGGACTACCCAAGAAGAGCGCAGAAGTGCCTCAACATGCCTGCCTCCACAGCTTTTTCCTTGGGGACATCCCGAAACGAAGGCTGATTTAGAAGCCTCCAGTTTGGGCTAAAGTTGTGGTTTTTTACACCAGGAAGCCCTGTGCTCCAAGCTCACTGCAGCTGTGAAAGGCATCCCAAGGGGAGCGCAAAAGTGCCACAACATGGCTGTCTCCACAGCTTTTCCCTTGGGATAATTCCTAAACCCAGGCTGATTTAAATGACCAGTGTTATGGTTAGGGTTAGGGTTACGCCTAGGTATAGAGCTTTTTAAACCAGCAAGCTCTGAGCTCCAGGCACACGGCAGCTGCGAAAGGCATCCCAAGGGGAGCACAAAAGTGCCAGAAAATGGCTGCCTCCACACGTTTTCATTGGCACCATTGCTAAGCCTAGGCTGAATTACCTGCCTCCAGTCTCAGCTAGGGACATGGATTTTTAAACCAGGAAGCCCTGAGCTCCAGGCACTTGGCAGCTGTGAAAGGCATCCCAAGGGGAGTACAAAAGTGCAACAACATGGCAGCTTTCACAGCTTTTTCCTTGGCACCATCCCTATACCTAGGCTGATTTATCTGCCTAGGGTTAGGGTTAGGGCTCAGCCTAGGGCTAGGATTTTTTAAGCAGGAAGCCCTGAGTTCCAGGCTTACTGCATCTGTTAAAGGCATCCCAAAGGGAGCGCAGAAGTGCCACAACATGGCTGCTTTCACAGCTTTTTCCTTAGGAAGAACCCTAATACCCGGCTGATTTACCTTCCTAGG
Source organism: Ammospiza nelsoni (assembly GCF_027579445.1). Classification (NCBI taxonomy): domain Eukaryota; kingdom Metazoa; phylum Chordata; class Aves; order Passeriformes; family Passerellidae; genus Ammospiza; species Ammospiza nelsoni. The sequence goes on along the minus strand of NW_026683189.1, from coordinate 1,750,336 downwards.
GTTACTGTTCGGCTTAGGCCTAGGACTTTTAAACCAGGATGCCCTGTGCTCCAGGCACACTGCAGCTGTTAAAGGCATCCCAAGGGGAGCGCAAAAGTGACACAACTTCGCTGCCTCCACTGCTATTTCCATGAGACCATCCCGAATCATAGGCTGATTTTCCTTCCTAGGCTTAAGGTTTGAGTTAGGCCTAGGGTTAGTGTTCTTTTAACCAGAAAGCCCTGAGTTCCAAGAACACAGCAGCTGCGAAGTACTACCCAAGAAGAGCGCAGAAGTGCCTCAACATGCCCGACTCCACAGCTTTTTCTTTGAGGACGTCCCGAAACGAAGGCTGATTTGGAAGCCTCCAGTTTAGGCTAAAGTTGTGGTTTTTTACACCAGGAAGCCCTGTGCTCTAAGCACACTGCAGCTGTGAAAGGCATCCCAAGGGGAGCGCAAAAGTGCCACAACATGGCTGTCTCCACAGCTTTTCCCTTGGGATAATTCCTAAACCCAGGCTGATTTAAATGACCAGTGTTACTGTTAGGGTTAGGGTTACGCCCAGGTGTAGAGCTTTTTAAACCAGCAAGCTCTGAGCTCCAGGCACACGGCAGCTGTGAAAGGCATCCCAAGGGGAGCACAAAAGTGCCAGAAAATGGCTGCCTCCACACGTTTTCATTGGCACCATTGCTAAGCCTAGGCTGAATTACCTGCCTCCAGTCTCAGCTAGGGACATGGTTTTTTAAACCAGGAAGCCCTGAGCTCCAGGCACTTGGCAGCTGTGAAAGGCATCCCAAGGGGAGTACAAAAGTGCAACAACATGGCAGCTTTCACAGCTTTTTCCTTGGCACCATCCCTATACCTAGGCTGATTTATCTGCCTAGGGTTAGGGTTAGGGCTCAGCCAAGGGCAAGGATTTTTTTAACCAGGAAGCCCTGAGTTCCAGGCTTACTGCATCTGCCAAAGGCATCCCAAAGGGAGCGCAGAAGTGCCACAACATGGCTGCTTTCACAGCTTTTTCCTTAGGAAGAACCCTAATACCCGGCTGATTTACCTTCCTAGGGTTACTGTTAGGCTTAGGCCTAGGACTTTTAGAACCAGGAAACCCTGTGCTCCAGGCACACTGCAGCTGTTAAAGGCATCCCAAGGGGAGCGCAAAAGTGACACAACTTGGCTGCCTCCACTGCTATTTCCATGAGACCATCCCGAATCATAGGCTGATTTTCCTTCCTAGGCTTAAGGTTTGAGTTAGGCCTCGGGTTAGTGTTCTTTTAACCAGAAAGCCCTGAGTTCCAAGAACAGAGCAGCTGCGAAGGACTACCCAAGAAGAGCGCAGAAGTGCCTCAACATGCCTGCCTCCACAGCTTTTTCCTTGGGGACGTCCCGAAACGAAGGCTGATTTAGAAGCCTCCAGTTTGGGCTAAAGTTGTGGTTTTTTACACCAGGAAGCCCTGTGCTCCAAGCACACTGCAGCTGTGAAAGGCATCCCAAGGGGAGCGCAAAAGTGCCACAACATGGCTGTCTCCACAGCTTTTCCCTTGGGATAATTCCTAAACCCAGGCTGATTTAAATGACCAGTGTTACGGTTAGGGTTAGGGTTATGCCTAGGTGTAGAGCTTTTTAAACCAGCAAGCCCTGTGCTCTAAGCACACTGCAGCTGTGAAAGGCATCCCAAGGCGTGCGAAAAAGTTCCACAACATGGCTGTCTCCACAGCTTTTCCCTTCGGGATAATTCCTAAACCCAGGCTGATTTAAATGACCAGTGTTACGGTTAGGGTTAGGGTTACGCCTAGGTATAGAGCTTTTTAAACCAGCAAGCTCTGAGCTCCAGGCACACGGCAGCTGCGAAAGGCATCCCAAGGGGAGCACAAAAGTGCCAGAAAATGGCTGCCTCCACACGTTTTCATTGGCACCATTGCTAAGCCTAGGCTGGATTACCTGCCTCCAGTCTCAGCTAGGGACATGGTTTTTTAAACCAGGAAGCCCTGAGCTCCAGGCACTTGGCAGCTGTGAAAGGCATCCCAAGGGGAGTACAAAAGTGCAGCAACATGGCAGCTTTCACAGCTTTTTCCTTGGCACCATCCCTATACCTAGGCTGATTTATCTGCCTAGGGTTAGGGTTAGGGCTCAGCCAAGGGCAAGGATTTTTTTAACCAGGAAGCCCTGAGTTCCAGGCTTACTGCATCTGCCAAAGGCATCCCAAAGGGAGCGCAGAAGTGCCACAACATGGCTGCTTTCACAGCTTTTTCCTTAGGAAGAACCCTAATACCCGGCTGATTTACCTTCCTAGGGTTACTGTTAGGCTTAGGCCTAGGACTTTTAAAACCAGGAAGCCCTGTGCTCCAGGCACACTGCAGCTGTTAAAGGCATCCCAAGGGGAGCGCAAAAGTGACACAACTTGGCTGCCTCCACTGCTATTTCCATGAGACCATCCCGAATCATAGGCTGATTTTCCTTCCTAGGCTTAAGGTTTGAGTTAGGCCTAGGGTTAGTGTTCTTTTAACCAGAAAGCCCTGAGTTCCAAGAACACAGCAGCTGCGAAGGACTAAACAAGAAGAGCACAGAAGTGCCTCAACATGCCTGCCTCCACAGCTTTTTCCTTGGGGACGTCCCGAAACGAAGGCTGATTTAGAAGCCTCCAGGTTGGGCTAAAGTTGTGGTTTTTTACACCAGGAGGCCCTGTGCTCCAAGCTCACTGCAGCTGTGAAAGGCATCCCAAGGGGAGCGCAAAAGTGCCACAACATGGCTGTCTCCACAGCTTTTCCCTTGGGATAATTCCTAAACCCAGGCTGATTTAAATGACCAGTGTTACGGTTAGGGTTAGGAATACGCCTAGGTGTAGAGCTTTTTAAACCAGCAAGCTCTGAGCTCCAGGCACACGGCAGCTGCGAAAGGCATCCCAAGGGGAGCACAAAAGTGCCAGAAAATGGCTGCCTCCACACGTTTTCATTGGCACCATTGCTAAGCCTAGGCTGGATTACCTGCCTCCAGTCTCAGCTAGGGACATGGTTTTTTAAACCAGGAAGCCCTGAGCTCCAGGCACTTGGCAGCTGTGAAAGGCATCCCAAGGGGAGTACAAAAGTGCAGCAACATGGCAGCTTTCACAGCTTTTTCCTTGGCACCATCCCTATACCTAGGCTGATTTATCTGCCTAGGGTTAGGGTTAGGGCTCAGCCAAGGGCAAGGATTTTTTTAACCAGGAAGCCCTGAGTTCCAGGCTTACTGCATCTGCCAAAGGCATCCCAAAGGGAGCGCAGAAGTGCCACAACATGGCTGCTTTCACAGCTTTTTCCTTAGGAAGAACCCTAATACCCGGCTGATTTACCTTCCTAGGGTTACTGTTAGGCTTAGGCCTAGGACTTTTAAAACCAGGAAGCCCTGTGCTCCAGGCACACTGCAGCTGTTAAAGGCATCCCAAGGGGAGCGCAAAAGTGACACAACTTGGCTGCCTCCACTGCTATTTCCATGAGACCATCCCGAATCATAGGCTGATTTTCCTTCCTAGGCTTAAGGTTTGAGTTAGGCCTAGGGTTAGTGTTCTTTTAACCAGAAAGCCCTGAGTTCCAAGAACACAGCAGCTGCGAAGGACTACCCAAGAAGAGCGCAGAAGTGCCTCAACATGCCTGCCTCCACAGCTTTTTCTTTGAGGACGTCCCGAAACGAAGGCTGATTTAGAAGCCTCCAGTTTGGGCTAAAGTTGTGGTTTTTTACACCAGGAAGCCCTGTGCTCTAAGCACACTGCAGCTGTGAAAGGCATCCCAAGGGGAGCGCAAAAGTGCCACAACATGGCTGTCTCCACAGCTTTTCCTTTGGGATAATTCCTAAACCCAGGCTGATTTAAATGACCAGTGTTACGGTTAGGGTTAGGGTTATGCCTAGGTGTAGAGCTTTTTAAACCAGCAAGCTCTGAGCTCCAGGCACACGGCAGCTGCGAAAGGCATCCCAAGGGGAGCACAAAAGTGCCAGAAAATGGCTGCCTCCACACGTTTTCATTGGCACCATTGCTAAGCCTAGGCTGAATTACCTGCCTCCAGTCTCAGCTAGGGACATGGTTTTTTAAACCAGGAAGCCCTGAGCTCCAGGCACACGGCAGCTGTGAAAGGCATCCCAAGGGGAGTACAAAAGTGCAACAACATGGCAGCTTTCACAGCTTTTTCCTTGGCACCATCCCTATACCTAGGCTGATTTATCTGCCTAGGGTTAGGGTTAGGGCCCAGCCAAGGGGAAGGATTTTTTTAACCAGGAAGCCCTGAGTTCCAGGCTTACTGCATCTGCCAAAGGCATCCCAAAGGGAGTTAAGAAGTGCCACAACATGGCTGCTTTCACAGCTTTTTCCTTAGGAAGAACCCTAATACCCGGCTGATTTACCTTCCTAGGGTTACTGTTAGGCCTAGGCCTAGGACTTTTAAAACCAGGAAGCCCTGTGCTCCAGGCACACTGCAGCTGTTAAAGGCATCCCAAGGGGAGCGCAAAAGTGACACAACTTGGCTGCCTCCACTGCTATTTCCATGAGACCATCCCGAATCATAGGCTGATTTTCCTTCCTAGGGTTAAGGTTTGAGTTAGGCCTAGGGTTAGTGTTCTTTTAACCAGAAAGCCCTGAGTTCCAAGAACACAGCAGCTGCGAAGGACTACCCAAGAAGAGCGCAGAAGTGCCTCAACATGCCTGCCTCCACAGCTTTTTCCTTGGGGACGTCCCGAAACGAAGGCTGATTTAGAAGCCTCCAGTTTGGGCTAAAGTTGTGGTTTTTTAAACCAGGAAGCCCTGTGCTCCAAGCTCACTGCAGCTGTGAAAGTCATCCCAAGGGGAGCACAAAAGTGCCACAACATGGCTGTCTCCACAGCTTTTCCCTTGGGATAATTCCTAAACCCAGGCTGATTTAAATGACCAGTGTTACGGTTAGGGTTAGGGTTATGCCTAGGTGTAGAGCTTTTTAAACCAGCAAGCTCTGAGCTCCAGGCACACGGCAGCTGCGAAAGGCATCCCAAGGGGAGCACAAAAGTGCCAGAAAATGGCTGCCTCCACACGTTTTCATTGGCACCATTGCTAAGCCTAGGCTGAATTACCTGCCTCCAGTCTCAGCTAGGGACATGGTTTTTTAAACCAGGAAGCCCTGAGCTCCAGGCACTTGGAAGCTGTGAAAGGCATCCCAAGGGGAGTACAAAAGTGCAACAACATGGCAGCTTTCACAGCTTTTTCCTTGGCACCATCCCTATACCTAGGCTGATTTATCTGCCTAGGGTTAGGGTTAGGGCTCAGCCTAGGGCTAGGATTTTTTTAAGCAGGAAGCCCTGAGTTCCAGGCTTACTGCATCTGCCAAAGGCATCCCAAAGGGAGCGCAGAAGGTCCACAACATGGCTGCTTTCACAGCTTTTTCCTTAGGAAGAACCCTAATACCCGGCTGATTTACCTTCCTAGGGTTACTGTTAGGCTTAGGCCTAGGACTTTTAAAACCAGGAAGCCCTGTGCTCCAGGCACACTGCAGCTGTGAAAGGCATCCCAAGGGGAGCGCAAAAGTGACACAACTTGGCTGCCTCCACTGCTATTTCCATGAGAGCATCCCGAATCATAGGCTGATTTTCCTTCCTAGGCTTAAGGTTTGAGTTAGGCCTAGGGTTAGTGTTCTTTTAACCAGAAAGCCCTGAGTTCCAAGAACACAGCAGCTGCGAAGGACTACCCAAGAAGAGCGCAGAAGTGCCTCAACATGCCTGCCTCCACAGCTTTTTCTTTGAGGACGTCCCGAAACGAAGGCTGATTTAGAAGCCTCCAGTTTGGGCTAAAGTTGTGGTTTTTTTACACCAGGAAGCCCTGTGCTCTAAGCACACTGCAGCTGTGAAAGGCATCCCAAGGGGAGCGCAAAAGTGCCACAACATGGCTGTCTCCACAGCTTTTCCCTTGGGATAATTCCTAAACCCAGGCTGATTTAAATGACCAGTGTTACGGTTAGGGTTAGGGTTACGCCTAGGTGTAGAGCTTTTTAAACCAGCAAGCTCTGAGCTCCAGGCACACGGCAGCTGCGAAAGGCATCCCAAGGGGAGCACAAAAGTGCCAGAAAATGGCTGCCTCCACACGTTTTCATTGGCACCATTGCTAAGCCTAGGCTGAATCACCTGCCTCCTGTCTCAGCTAGGGACATGGTTTTTTAAACCAGGAAGCCCTGAGCTCCAGGCACTTGCAGCTGTGAAAGGCATCCCAAGGGGAGTACAAAAGTGCAACAACATGGCAGCTTTCACAGCTTTTTCCTTGGCACCATCCCTATACCTAGGCTGATTTATCTGCCTAGGGTTAGGGTTAGGGCTCAGCCAAGGGCAAGGATTTTTTTAACCAGGAAGCCCTGAGTTCCAGGCTTACTGCATCTGCCAAAGGCATCCCAAAGGGAGGGCAGAAGTGCCACAACATGGCTGCTTTCACAGCTTTTTCCTTAGGAAGAACCCTAATACCCGGCTGATTTACCTTCCTAGGGTTACTGTTAGGCCTAGGCCTAGGACTTTTAAAACCAGGAAGCCCTGTGCTCCAAGCACACTGCAGCTGTGAAAGGCATCCCACGGGGAGCGCAAAAGTGCCACAACATGGCTGTCTCCACAGCTTTTCCCTTGGGATAATTCCTAAACCCAGGCTGATTTAAATGACCAGTGTTACGCTTACGGTTAGGGTAACGCCTAGGTGTAGAGCTTTTTAAACCAGCAAGCTCTGAGCTCCAGGCACACGGTAGCTGCGAAAGGCATCCCAAGGGGAGCGCAAAAGTGCCACAACATGGCTGTCTGCACAGCTTTTCCCTTGGGATAATTCCTAAACCCAGGCTGATTTAAATGACCAGTGTTACGGTTAGGGTTAGGGTTATGCCTAGGTGTAGAGCTTTTTAAACCAGCAAGCTCTGAGCTCCAGGCACACGGCAGCTGCGAAAGGCATCCCAAGGGGAGCACAAAAGTGCCAGAAAATGGCTGCCTCCACACGTTTTCATTGGCACCATTGCTAAGCCTAGGCTGTATTACCTGCCTCCATTCTCAGCTAGGGACATGGTTTTTTAAACCAGGAAGCCCTGAGCTCCAGGCACTTGGCAGCTGTGAAAGGCATCCCAAGGGGAGTACAAAAGTGCAACAACATGGCAGCTTTCACAGCTTTTTCCTTGGCACCATCCCTATACCTAGGCTGATTTATCTGCCTAGGGTTAGGGTTAGGGCTCAGCCTAGGGCTAGGATATTTTTAACCAGGAAGCCCTGAGTTCCAGGCTTACTGCATCTGCCAAAGGCATCCCAAAGGGAGCGCAGAAGGTCCACAACATGGCTGCTTTCACAGCTTTTTCCTTAGGAAGAACCCTAATACCCGGCTGATTTACCTTCCTAGGGTTACTGTTAGGCTTAGGCCTAGGACTTTTAAAACCAGAAAGCCCTGTGCTCCAGGCACACTGCAGCTGTTAAAGGCATCCCAAGGGGAGCGCAAAAGTGACAGAACTTGGCTGCCTCCACTGCTATTTCCATGAGACCATCCCGAATCATAGGCTGATTTTCCTTCCTAGGCTTAAGGTTTGAGTTAGGCCTAGGGTTAGTGTTCTTTTAACCAGAAAGCCCTGAGTTCCAAGAACAGAGCAGCTGCGAAGGACTACCCAAGAAGAGCGCAGAAGTGCCTCAACATGCCTGCCTCCACAGCTTTTTCCTTGGGGACGTCCCGAAACGAAGGCTGATTTAGAAGCCTCCAGTTTTGGCTAAAGTTGTGGTTTTTTACACCAGGAAGCCCTGTGCTCCAAGCACACTGCAGCTGTGAAAGGCATCCCAAGGGGAGCGCAAAAGTGCCACAACATGGCTGTCTCCACAGCTTTTCCCTTGGGATAATTCCTAAACCCAGGCTGATTTAAATGACCAGTGTTACGGTTAGGGTTAGGGTTACGCCTAGGTGTAGAGCTTTTTAAACCAGCAAGCTCTGAGCTCCAGGCACACGGCAGCTGCGAAAGGCATCCCAAGGGGAGCACAAAAGTGCCAGAAAATGGCTGCCTCCACACGTTTTCATTGGTACCATTGCTAAGCCTAGGCTGAATCACCTGCCTCCAGTCTCAGCTAGGGACATGGTTTTTTAAACCAGGAAGCCCTGAGCTCCAGGCACTTGGCAGCTGTTTAAGGCATCCCAAGGGGAGTACAAAAGTGCAACAACATGGCAGCTTTCACAGCTTTTTCCTTGGCACCATCCCTATACCTAGGCTGATTTATCTGCCTAGGGTTAGGGTTAGGGCTCAGCCAAGGGCAAGGACTTTTTTAAGCAGGAAGCCCTGAGTTCCAGGCTTACTGCATCTGCCAAAGGCATCCCAAAGGGAGCGAAGAAGTGCCACAACATGGCTGCTTTCACAGCTTTTTCCTTAGGAAGAACCCTAATACCCGGCTGATTTACCTTCCTAGGGTTACTGTTAGGCCTAGGCCTAGGACTTTTAAAACCAGGAAGCCCTGTGCTCCAGGCACACTGCAGCTGTTAAAGGCATCCCAAGGGGAGCGCAAAAGTGCCACAACATGGCTGTCTCCACAGCTTTTCCCTTGGGATAATTCCTAAACCCAGGCTGATTTAAATGACCAGTGTTACGGTTAGGGTTAGTTTTACGCCTAGGTGTAGAGCTTTTTAAACCAGCAAGCTCTGAGCTCCAGGCACACGGCAGCTGCGAAAGGCATCCCAAGGGGAGCACAAAAGTGCCAGAAAATGGCTGCCTCCACACGTTTTCATTGGTACCATTGCTAAGCCTAGGCTGAATCACCTGCCTCCAGTCTCAGCTAGGGACATGGTTTTTTAAACCAGGAAGCCCTGAGCTCCAGGCACTTGGCAGCTGTTTAAGGCATCCCAAGGGGAGTACAAAAGTGCAACAACATGGCAGCTTTCACAGCTTTTTCCTTGGCACCATCCCTATACCTAGGCTGATTTATCTGCCTAGGGTTAGGGTTAGGGCTCAGCCAAGGGCAAGGATTTTTTTAAGCAGGAAGCCCTGAGTTCCAGGCTTACTGCATCTGCCAAAGGCATCCCAAAGGGAGCGAAGAAGTGCCACAACATGGCTGCTTTCACAGCTTTTTCCTTAGGAAGAACCCTAATACCCGACTGATTTACCTTCCTAGGGTTACTGTTAGGCTTAGGCCTAGGACTTTTAAAACCAGGAAGCCCTGTGCTCCAGGCACACTGCAGCTGTTAAAGGCATCCCAAGGGGAGCGCAAAAGTGCCACAACATGGCTGTCTCCACAGCTTTTCCCTTGGGATAATTCCTAAACCCAGGCTGATTTAAATGACCAGTGTTACGGTTAGGGTTAGGGTTACGCCTAGGTGTAGAGCTTTTTAAACCAGCAAGCTCTGAGCTCCAGGCACACGGCAGCTGCGAAAGGCATCCCAAGGGGAGCGCAAAAGTGCCACAACATGGCTGTCTCCACAGCTTTTCCCTTGGGATAATTCCTAAACCCAGGCTGATTTAAATGACCAGTGTTACGGTTAGGGTTAGGGTTACGCCTAGGTGTAGAGCTTTTAAAACCAGCAAGCTCTGAGCTCCAGGCACACGGCAGCTGCGAAAGGCATCCCAAGGGGAGCACAAAAGTGCCAGAAAATGGCTGCCTCCACACGTTTTCATTGGCACCATTGCTAAGCCTAGGCTGGATTACATGCCTCCAGTCTCAGCTAGGGACATGGTTTTTTAAACCAGGAAGCCCTGAGCTCCAGGCACACGGCAGCTGTTTAAGGCATCCCAAGGGGAGTACAAAAGTGCAACAACATGGCAGCTTTCACAGCTTTTTCCTTGGCACCATCCCTATACCTAGGCTGATTTATCTGCCTAGGGTTAGGGTTAGGGCTCAGCCAAGGGCAAGGATTTTTTTAACCAGGAAGCCCTGAGTTCCAGGCTTACTGCATCTCCCAAAGGCATCCCAAAGGGAGCGCAGAAGTGCCACAACATGGCTGCTTTCACAGCTTTTTCCTTAGGAAGAACCCTAATACCCGGCTGATTTACCTTCCTAGGGTTACTGTTAGGCCTAGGCCTAGGACTTTTAAAACCAGGAAGCCCTGTGCTCCAGGCACACTGCAGCTGTTAAAGGCATCCCAAGGGGAGCGCAAAAGTGACACAACTTGGCTGCCTCCACTGCTATTTCCATGAGACCATCCCGAATCATAGGTTGATTTTCCTTCCTAGGCTTAAGGTTTGAGTTAGGCCTAGGGTTAGTGTTCTTTTAACCAGAAAGCCCTGAGTTCCAAGAACACAGCAGCTGCGAAGGACTACCCAAGAAGAGCGCAGAAGTGCCTCAACATGCCTGCCTCCACAGCTTTTTCTTTGAGGACCTCCCGAAACGAAGGCTGATTTAGAAGCCTCCAGTTTGGGCTAAAGTTGTGGTTTTTTACACCAGGAAGCCCTGTGCTCTAAGCACACTGCAGCTGTGAAAGGCATCCCAAGGGGAGCGCAAAAGTGCCACAACATGGCTGTCTCCTCAGCTTTTCCCTTGGGATAATTCCTAAACCCAGGCTGATTTCAATGACCAGTGTTACGGTTAGGGTTAGGGTTACGCCTAGGTGTAGAGCTTTTTAAACCAGCAAGCTCTGAGCTCCAGGCACACGGCAGCTGCGAAAGGCATCCCAAGGGGAGCGCAAAAGTGCCACAACATGGCTGTCTGCACAGCTTTTCCCTTGGGATAATTCCTAAACCCAGGCTGATTTAAATGACCAGTGTTACGGTTAGGGTTAGGGTTACGCCTAGGTGTAGAGCTTTTTAAACCAGCAAGCTCTGAGCTCCAGGCACACGGCAGCTGCGAAAGGCATCCCAAGGGGAGCACAAAAGTGCCAGAAAATGGCTGCCTCCACACGTTTTCATTGGCACCATTGCTAAGCCTAGGCTGGATTACCTGCCTCCAGTCTCAGCTAGGGACATGGTTTTTTAAACCAGGAAGCCCTGAGCTCCAGGCACACGGCAGCTGTTTAAGGCATCCCAAGGGGAGTACAAAAGTGCAACAACATGGCAGCTTTCACAGCTTTTTCCTTGGCACCATCCCTATACCTAGGCTGATTTATCTGCCTAGGGTTAGGGTTAGGGCTCCGCCAAGGGCAAGGATTTTTTTAACCAGGAAGCCCTGAGTTCCAGGCTTACTGCATCTGCCAAAGGCATCCCAAAGGGAGTGCAGAAGTGCCACAACATGGCTGCTTTCACAGCTTTTTCCTTAGGAAGAACCCTAATACCCGGCTGATTTACCTTCCTAGGGTTACTGTTAGGCTTAGGCCTAGGACTTTTAAAACCAGGAAGCCCTGTGCTCCAGGCACACTGCAGCTGTTAAAGGCATCCCAAGGGGAGCGCAAAAGTGACACAACTTGGCTGCCTCCACTGCTATTTCCATGAGACCATCCCGAATCATAGGCTGATTTTCCTTCCTAGGCTTAAGGTTTGAGTTAGGCCTAGGGTTAGTGTTCTTTTAACCAGAAAGCCCTGAGTTCCAAGAACAGAGCAGCTGCGAAGGACTACCCAAGAAGAGCGCAGAAGTGCCTCAACATGCCTGCCTCCACAGCTTTTTCCTTGGGGACGTCCCGAAACGAAGGCTGATTTAGAAGCCTCCAATTTTGGCTAAAGTTGTGGTTTTTTACACCAGGAAGCCCTGTGCTCCAAGCACACTGCAGCTGTGAAAGGCATCCCAAGGGGAGCGCAAAAGTGCCACAACATGGCTGTCTCCACAGCTTTTCCCTTGGGATAATTCCTAAACCCAGGCTGATTTAAATGACCAGTGTTACGGTTAGGGTTAGGGTTACGCCTAGGTGTAGAGCTTTTTAAACCAGCAAGCTCTGAGCTCCAGGCACACGGCAGCTGCGAAAGGCATCCCAAGGGGAGCACAAAAGTGCCAGAAAATGGCTGCCTCCACACGTTTTCATTGGCACCATTGCTAAGCCTAGGCTGGATTACATGCCTCCAGTCTCAGCTAGGGACATGGTTTTTTAAACCAGGAAGCCCTGAGCTCCAGGCACACGGCAGCTGTTTAAGGCATCCCAAGGGGAGTACAAAAGTGCAACAACATGGCAGCTTTCACAGCTTTTTCCTTGGCACCATCCCTATACCTAGGCTGATTTATCTGCCTAGGGTTAGGGTTAGGGCTCAGCCAAGGGCAAGGATTTTTTTAAGCAGGAAGCCCTGAGTTCCAGGCTTACTGCATCTGCCAAAGGCATCCCAAAGGGAGCGCAGAAGTGCCACAACATGGCTGCTTTCACAGCTTTTTCCTTAGGAAGAACCCTAATACCCGGCTGATTTACCTTCCTAGGGTTACTGTTAGGCCTAGGCCTAGGACTTTTAAAACCAGGAAGCCCTGTGCTCCAGGCACACTGCAGCTGTTAAAGGCATCCCAAGGGGAGCGCAAAAGTGACACAACTTGGCTGCCTCCACTGCTATTTCCATGAGACCATCCCGAATCATAGGATGATTTTCCTTCCTAGGCTTAAGGTTTGAGTTAGGCCTAGGGTTAGTGTTCTTTTAACCAGAAAGCCCTGAGTTCCAAGAACACAGCAGCTGCGAAGGACTACCCAAGAAGAGCGCAGAAGTGCCTCAACATGCCTGCCTCCACAGCTTTTTCTTTGAGGACCTCCCGAAACGAAGGCTGATTTAGAAGCCTCCAGTTTGGGCTAAAGTTGTGGTTTTTTACACCAGGAAGCCCTGTGCTCCAAGCACACTGCAGCTGCGAAAGGCATCCCAAGGGGAGCGCAAAAGTGCCACAACATGGCTGTCTCCACAGCTTTTCCCTTGGGATAATTCCTAAACCCAGGCTGATTTAAATGACCAGTGTTACGGTTAGGGTTAGGGTTACGCCTAGGTGTAGAGCTTTTTAATCCAGCAAGCTCTGAGCTCCAGGCACACGGCAGCTGCGAAAGGCATCCCAAGGGGAGCACAAAAGTGCCAGAAAATGGCTGCCTCCACACGTTTTTATTGGCACCATTGCTAAGCCTAGGCTGAATTACCTGCCTCCAGTCTCAGCTAGGGACATGGTTTTTTAAACCAGGAATCCCTGAGCTCCAGGCACTTGGCAGCTGTGAAAGGCATCCCAAGGGGAGTACAAAAGTGCAACAACATGGCAGCTTTCACAGCTTTTTCCTTGGCACCATCCCTATACCTAGTCTGATTTATCTGCCTAGGGTTAGGGTTAGGGCTCAGCCTAGGGCTAGGATATTTTCAACCAGGAAGCCCTGAGTTCCAGGCTTACTGCATCTGCCAAAGGCATCCCAAAGGGAGCGCAGAAGGTCCACAACATGCCTGCTTTCACAGCTTTTTCCTTAGGAAGAACCCTAATACCCGGCTGATTTACCTTCCTAGGGTTACTGTTAGGCCTAGGCCTAGGACTTTTAAAACCAGGAAGCCCTGTGCTCCAGGCACACTGCAGCTGTTAAAGGCATCCCAAGGGGAGCGCAAAAGTGACACAACTTGGCTGCCTCCACTGCATTTCCCTTGGGATAATTCCTAAACCCAGGCTGATTTAAATGACCAGTGTTACGGTTAGGGTTAGGGTTACGCCTAGGTGTAGAGCTTTTTAAACCAGCAAGCTCTGAGCTCCAGGCACACGGCAGCTGCGAAAGGCATCCCAAGGGGAGCGCAAAAGTGCCACAACATGGCTGTCTCCACAGCTTTTCCCTTGGGATAATTCCTAAACCCAGGCTGATTTAAATGACCAGTGTTACGGTTAGGGTTAGGGTTACGCCTAGGTGTAGAGCTTTTTAAACCAGCAAGCTCTGAGCTCCAGGCACACGGCAGCTGCGAAAGGCATCCCAAGGGGAGCACAAAAGTGCCAGAAAATGGCTGCCTCCACACGTTTTCATTGGCACCATTGCTAAGCCTAGGCTGGATTACATGCCTCCAGTCTCAGCTAGGGACATGGTTTTTTAAACCAGGAAGCCCTGAGCTCCAGGCACACGGCAGCTGTTTAAGGCATCCCAAGGGGAGTACAAAAGTGCAACAACATGGCAGCTTTCACAGCTTTTTCCTTGGCACCATCCCTATACCTAGGCTGATTTATCTGCCTAGGGTTAGGGTTAGGGCTCAGCCAAGGGCAAGGATTTTTTTAAGCAGGAAGCCCTGAGTTCCAGGCTTACTGCATCTGCCAAAGGCATCCCAAAGGGAGCGCAGAAGTGCCACAACATGGCTGCTTTCACAGCTTTTTCCTTAGGAAGAACCCTAATACCCGGCTGATTTACCTTCCTAGGGTTACTGTTAGGCCTAGGCCTAGGACTTTTAAAACCAGGAAGCCCTGTGCTCCAGGCACACTGCAGCTGTTAAAGGCATCCCAAGGGGAGCGCAAAAGTGACACAACTTGGCTGCCTCCACTGCTATTTCCATGAGACCATCCCGAATCATAGGCTGATTTTCCTTCCTAGGCTTAAGGTTTGAGTTAGGCCTAGGGTTAGTGTTCTTTTAACCAGAAAGCCCTGAGTTCCAAGAACAGAGCAGCTGCGAAGGACTACCCAAGAAGAGCGCAGAAGTGCCTCAACATGCCTGCCTCCACAGCTTTTTCTTTGAGGACCTCCCGAAACGAAGGCTGATTTAGAAGCCTCCAGTTTGGGCTAAAGTTGTGGTTATTTACACCAGGAAGCCCTGTGCTCTAAGCACACTGCAGCTGTGAAAGGCATCCCAAGGGGAGCGCAAAAGTGCCACAACATGGCTGTCTCCACAGCTTTTCCCTTGGGATAATTCCTAAACCCAGGCTGATTTAAATGACCAGTGTTACGGTTAGGGTTAGGGTTACGCCTAGGTGTAGAGCTTTTTAAACCAGCAAGCTCTGAGCTCCAGGCACACGGCAGCTGCGAAAGGCATCCCAAGGGGAGCGCAAAAGTGCCACAACATGGCTGTCTGCACAGCTTTTCCCTTGGGATAATTCCTAAACCCAGGCTGATTTAAATGACCAGTGTTACGGTTAGGGTTAGGGTTACGCCTAGGTGTAGAGCTTTTTAAACCAGCAAGCTCTGAGCTCCAGGCACACGGCAGCTGCGAAAGGCATCCCAAGGGGAGCACAAAAGTGCCAGAAAATGGCTGCCTCCACACGTTTTCATTGGCACCATTGCTAAGCCTAGGCTGGATTACCTGCCTCCAGCCTCAGCTAGGGACATGGTTTTTTAAACCAGGAAGCCCTGAGCTCCAGGCACACGGCAGCTGTTTAAGGCATCCCAAGGGGAGTACAAAAGTGCAACAACATGGCAGCTTTCACAGCTTTTTCCTTGGCACCATCCCTATACCTAGGCTGATTTATCTGCCTAGGGTTAGGGTTAGGGCTCAGCCAAGGGCAAGGATTTTTTTAAGCAGGAAGCCCTGAGTTCCAGGCTTACTGCATCTGCCAAAGGCATCCCAAAGGGAGTGCAGAAGTGCCACAACATGGCTGCTTTCACAGCTTTTTCCTTAGGAAGAACCCTAATACCCGGCTGATTTACCTTCCTAGGGTTACTGTTAGGCCTAGGCCTAGGACTTTTAAAACCAGGAAGCCCTGTGCTCCAGGCACACTGCAGCTGTTAAAGGCATCCCAAGGGGAGCGCAAAAGTGACACAACTTGGCTGCCTCCACTGCTATTTCCATGAGACCATCCCGAATCATAGGCTGATTTTCCTTCCTAGGCTTAAGGTTTGAGTTAGGCCTAGGGTTAGTGTTCTTTTAACCAGAAAGCCCTGAGTTCCAAGAACACAGCAGCTGCGAAGGACTACCCAAGAAGAGCGCAGAAGTGCCTCAACATGCCTGCCTCCACAGCTTTTTCTTTGAGGACGTCCCGAAACGAAGGCTAATTTAGAAGCCTCCAGTTTGGGCTAAAGTTGTGGTTTTTTACACCAGGAAGCCCTGTGCTCCAAGCACACTGCAGCTGTGAAAGGCATCCCAAGGGGAGCGCAAAAGTGCCACAACATGGCTGTCTCCACAGCTTTTCCCTTGGGATAATTCCTAAACCCAGGCTGATTTAAATGACCAGTGTTACGGTTAGGGTTAGGGTTACGCCTAGGTGTAGAGCTTTTTAAACCAGCAAGCTCTGAGCTCCAGGCACACGGCAGCTGCGAAAGGCATCCCAAGGGGAGCACAAAAGTGCCAGAAAATGGCTGCCTCCACACGTTTTCATTGGCACCATTGCTAAGCCTAGGCTGAATTACCTGCCTCCAGTCACAGCTAGGGACATGGTTTTTTAAACCAGGAATCCCTGAGCTCCAGGCACTTGGCAGCTGTTTAAGGCATCCCAAGGGGAGTACAAAAGTGCAACAACATGGCAGCTTTCACAGCTTTTTCCTTGGCACCATCCCTATACCTAGGCTGATTTATCTGCCTAGGGTTAGGGTTAGGGCTCAGCCTAGGGCTAGGATTTTTTTAACCAGGAAGCCCTGAGTTCCAGGCTTACTGCATCTGCCAAAGGCATCCCAAAGGGAGCGCAGAAGTGCCACAACATGGCTGCTTTCACAGCTTTTTCCTTAGGAAGAACCCTAATACCCGGCTGATTTACCTTCCTAGGGTTACTGTTAGGCTTAGGCCTAGGACTTTTAAAACCAGGAAGCCCTGTGCTCCAGGCACACTGCAGCTGTTAAAGGCATCCCAAGGGGAGCGCAAAAGTGACACAACTTGGCTGCCTCCACTGCTATTTCCATGAGACCATCCCGAATCATAGGCTGATTTTCCTTCCTAGGCTTAAGGTTTGAGTTAGGCCTAGGGTTAGTGTTCTTTTAACCAGAAAGCCCTGAGTTCCAAGAACAGAGCAGCTGCGAAGGACTACCCAAGAAGAGCGCAGAAGTGCCTCAACATGCCTGCCTCCACAGCTTTTTCCTTGGGGACGTCCCGAAACGAAGGCTGATTTAGAAGCCTCCAATTTTGGCTAAAGTTGTGGTTTTTTACACCAGGAAGCCCTGTGCTCCAAGCACACTGCAGCTGTGAAAGGCATCCCAAGGGGAGCGCAAAAGTGCCACAACATGGCTGTCTCCACAGCTTTTCCCTTGGGATAATTCCTAAACCCAGGCTGATTTAAATGACCAGTGTTACGGTTAGGGTTAGGGTTACGCCTAGGTGTAGAGCTTTTTAATCCAGCAAGCTCTGAGCTCCAGGCACACGGCAGCTGCGAAAGGCATCCCAAGGGGAGCACAAAAGTGCCAGAAAATGGCTGCCTCCACACGTTTTCATTGGTACCATTGCTAAGCCTAGGCTGAATCACCTGCCTCCAGTCTCAGCTAGGGACATGGTTTTTTAAACCAGGAAGCCCTGAGCTCCAGGCACACGGCAGCTGTTTAAGGCATCCCAAGGGGAGTACAAAAGTGCAACAACATGGCAGCTTTCACAGCTTTTTCCTTGGCACCATCCCTATACCTAGGCTGATTTATCTGCCTAGGGTTAGGGTTAGGGCTCAGCCAAGGGCAAGGATTTTTTTAACCAGGAAGCCCTGAGTTCCAGGCTTACTGCATCTGCCAAAGGCATCCCAAAGGGAGCGAAGAAGTGCCACAACATGGCTGCTTTCACAGCTTTTTCCTTAGGAAGAACCCTAATACCCGGCTGATTTACCTTCCTAGGGTTACTGTTAGGCTTAGGCCTAGGACTTTTAAAACCAGGAAGCCCTGTGCTCCAGGCACACTGCAGCTGTTAAAGGCATCCCAAGGGGAGCGCAAAAGTGACACAACTTGGCTGCCTCCACTGCTTTTCCCTTGGGATAATTCCTAAACCCAGGCTGATTTAAATGACCAGTGTTACGGTTAGGGTTAGGGTTACGCCTAGGTGTAGAGCTTTTTAAACCAGCAAGCTCTGAGCTCCAGGCACACGGCAGCTGCAAAAGGCATCCCAAGGGGAGCACAAAAGTGCCAGAAAATGGCTGCCTCCACACGTTTTCATTGGCACCATTGCTAAGCCTAGGCTGAATTACCTGCCTCCATTCTCAGCTAGGGACATGGTTTTTTAAACCAGGAAGCCCTGAGCTCCAGGCACTTGGCAGCTGTTTAAGGCATCCCAAGGGGAGTACAAAAGTGCAACAACATGGCAGCTTTCACAGCTTTTTCCTTGGCACCATCCCTATACCTAGGCTGATTTATCTGCCTAGGGTTAGGGTTAGGGCTCAGCCTAGGGCTAGGATTTTTTTAACCAGGAAGTCCTGAGTTCCAGGCTTACTGCATCTGCCAAAGGCATCTCAAAGGGAGTGCAGAAGTGCCACAACATGGCTGCTTTCACAGCTTTTTCCTTAGGAAGAACCCTAATACCCGGCTGATTTACCTTCCTAGGGTTACTGTTAGGCTTAGGCCTAGGACTTTTAAAACCAGGAAGCCCTGTGCTCCAGGCACACTGCAGCTGTTAAAGGCATCCCAAGGGGAGCGCAAAAGTGACACAACTTGGCTGCCTCCACTGCTATTTCCATGAGACCATCCCGAATCATAGGCTGATTTTCCTTCCTAGGCTTAAGGTTTGAGTTAGGCCTAGGGTTAGTGTTCTTTTAACCAGAAAGCCCTGAGTTCCAAGAACAGAGCAGCTGCGAAGGACTACCCAAGAAGAGCGCAGAAGTGCCTCAACATGCCTGCCTCCACAGCTTTTTCCTTGGGGACGTCCCGAAACGAAGGCTGATTTAGAAGCCTCCAATTTTGGCTAAAGTTGTGGTTTTTTACACCAGGAAGCCCTGTGCTCCAAGCACACTGCAGCTGTGAAAGGCATCCCAAGGGGAGCGCAAAAGTGCCACAACATGGCTGTCTGCACAGCTTTTCCCTTGGGATAATTCCTAAACCCAGGCTGATTTAAATGACCAGTGTTACGGTTAGGGTTAGGGTTACGCCTAGGTGTAGAGCTTTTTAAACCAGCAAGCTCTGAGCTCCAGGCACACGGCAGCTGCGAAAGGCATCCCAAGGGGAGCACAAAAGTGCCAGAAAATGGCTGCCTCCACACGTTTTCATTGGCACCATTGCTAAGCCTAGGCTGGATTACATGCCTCCAGTCTCAGCTAGGGACATGGTTTTTTAAACCAGGAAGCCCTGAGCTCCAGGCACACGGCAGCTGTTTAAGGCATCCCAAGGGGAGTACAAAAGTGCAACAACATGGCAGCTTTCACAGCTTTTTCCTTGGCACCATCCCTATACCTAGGCTGATTTATCTGCCTAGGGTTAGGGTTAGGGCTCAGCCAAGGGCAAGGATTTTTTTAAGCAGGAAGCCCTGAGTTCCAGGCTTACTGCATCTGCCAAAGGCATCCCAAAGGGAGCGCAGAAGTGCCACAACATGGCTGCTTTCACAGCTTTTTCCTTAGGAAGAACCCTAATACCCGGCTGATTTACCTTCCTAGGGTTACTGTTAGGCCTAGGCCTAGGACTTTTAAAACCAGGAAGCCCTGTGCTCCAGGCACACTGCAGCTGTTAAAGGCATCCCAAGGGGAGCGCAAAAGTGACACAACTTGGCTGCCTCCACTGCTATTTCCATGAGACCATCCCGAATCATAGGATGATTTTCCTTCCTAGGCTTAAGGTTTGAGTTAGGCCTAGGGTTAGTGTTCTTTTAACCAGAAAGCCCTGAGTTCCAAGAACACAGCAGCTGCGAAGGACTACCCAAGAAGAGCGCAGAAGTGCCTCAACATGCCTGCCTCCACAGCTTTTTCTTTGAGGACCTCCCGAAACGAAGGCTGATTTAGAAGCCTCCAGTTTGGGCTAAAGTTGTGGTTTTTTACACCAGGAAGCCCTGTGCTCCAAGCACACTGCAGCTGCGAAAGGCATCCCAAGGGGAGCGCAAAAGTGCCACAACATGGCTGTCTCCACAGCTTTTCCCTTGGGATAATTCCTAAACCCAGGCTGATTTAAATGACCAGTGTTACGGTTAGGGTTAGGGTTACGCCTAGGTGTAGAGCTTTTTAAACCAGCAAGCTCTGAGCTCCAGGCACACGGCAGCTGCGAAAGGCATCCCAAGGGGAGCACAAAAGTGCCAGAAAATGGCTGCCTCCACACGTTTTCATTGGCACCATTGCTAAGCCTAGGCTGAATTACCTGCCTCCAGTCTCAGCTAGGGACATGGTTTTTAAACCAGGAAGCCCTGAGCTCCAGGCACTTGGCAGCTGTTTAAGGCATCCCAAGGGGAGTACAAAAGTGCAACAACATGGCAGCTTTCACAGCTTTTTCCTTGGCTCCATCCCTATACCTAGGCTGATTTATCTGCCTAGGGTTAGGGTTAGGGCTCCGCCAAGGGCTAGGATTTTTTTAACCAGGAAGCCCTGAGTTCCAGGCTTACTGCATCTGCCAAAGGCATCCCAAAGGGAGCGCAGAAGTGCCACAACATGGCTGCTTTCACAGCTTTTTCCTTAGGAAGAACCCTAATACCCGGCTGATTTACCTTCCTAGGGTTACTGTTAGGCCTAGGCCTAGGACTTTTAAAACCAGGAAGCCCTGTGCTCCAGGCACACTGCAGCTGTGAAAGGCATCCCAAGGGGAGCGCAAAAGTGACACAACTTGGCTGCCTCCACTGCTATTTCCATGAGACCATCCCGAATCATAGGCTGATTTTCCTTCCTAGGCTTAAGGTTTGAGTTAGGCCTAGGGTTAGTGTTCTTTTAACCAGAAAGCCCTGAGTTCCAAGAACAGAGGAGCTGCGAAGGACTACCCAAGAAGAGCGCAGAAGTGCCTCAACATGCCTGCCTCCACAGCTTTTTCTTTGAGGACCTCCCGAAACGAAGGCTGATTTAGAAGCCTCCAGTTTGGGCTAAAGTTGTGGTTTTTTACACCAGGAAGCCCTGTGCTCTAAGCACACTGCAGCTGTGAAAGGCATCCCAAGGGGAGCACAAAAGTGCCACAACATGGCTGTCTCCACAGCTTTTCCCTTGGGATAATTCCTAAACCCAGGCTGATTTAAATGACCAGTGTTACGGTTAGGGTTAGGGTTACGCCTAGGTGTAGAGCTTTTTAAACCAGCAAGCTCTGAGCTCCAGGCACACGGCAGCTGCGAAAGGCATCCCAAGGGGAGCACAAAAGTGCCAGAAAATGGCTGCCTCCACACGTTTTCATTGGCACCATTGCTAAGCCTAGGCTGTATTACCTGCCTCCATTTTCAGCTAGGGACATGGTTTTTTAAACCAGGAAGCCCTGAGCTCCAGGCACTTGGCAGCTGTGAAAGGCATCCCAAGGGGAGTACAAAAGTGCAACAACATGGCAGCTTTCACAGCTTTTTCCTTGGCACCATCCCTATACCTAGGCTGATTTATCTGCCTAGGGTTAGGGTTAGGGCTCAGCCTAGGGCTAGGATTTTTTTAACCAGGAAGCCCTGAGTTCCAGGCTTACTGCATCTGCCAAAGGCATCCCAAAGGGAGCGCAGAAGGTCCACAACATGCCTGCTTTCACAGCTTTTTCCTTAGGAAGAACCCTAATACCCGGCTGATTTACCTTCCTAGGGTTACTGTTAGGCTTAGGCCTAGGACTTTTAAAACCAGGAAGCCCTGTGCTCCAGGAACACTGCAGCTGTTAAAGGCATCCCAAGGGGAGCGCAAAAGTGACACAACTTGGCTGCCTCCACTGCTTTTCCCTTGGGATAATTCCTAAACCCAGGCTGATTTATATGACCAGTGTTACGGTTAGGGTTAGGGTTACGCCTAGGTGTAGAGCTTTTTAAACCAGCAAGCTCTGAGCTCCAGGCACACGGCAGCTGCAAAAGGCATCCCAAGGGGAGCACAAAAGTGCCAGAAAATGGCTGCCTCCACACGTTTTCATTGGCACCATTGCTAAGCCTAGGCTGAATTACCTGCCTCCATTCTCAGCTAGGGACATGGTTTTTTAAACCAGGAAGCCCTGAGCTCCAGGCACTTGGCAGCTGTTTAAGGCATCCCAAGGGGAGTACAAAAGTGCAACAACATGGCAGCTTTCACAGCTTTTTCCTTGGCACCATCCCTATACCTAGGCTGATTTATCTGCCTAGGGTTAGGGTTAGGGCTCAGCCTAGGGCTAGGATTTTTTTAACCAGGAAGCCCTGAGTTCCAGGCTTACTGCATCTGCCAAAGGCATCCCAAAGGGAGTGCAGAAGTGCCACAACATGGCTGCTTTCACAGCTTTTTCCTTAGGAAGAACCCTAATACCCGGCTGATTTACCTTCCTAGGGTTACTGTTAGGCTTAGGCCTAGGACTTTTAAAACCAGGAAGCCCTGTGCTCCAGGCACACTGCAGCTGTTAAAGGCATCCCAAGGGGAGCGCAAAAGTGACACAACTTGGCTGCCTCCACTGCTATTTCCATGAGACCATCCCCAATCATAGGCTGATTTTCCTTCCTAGGCTTAAGGTTTGAGTTAGGCCTAGGGTTAGTGTTCTTTTAACCAGAAAGCCCTGAGTTCCAAGAACAGAGCAGCTGCGAAGGACTACCCAAGAAGAGCGCAGAAGTGCCTCAACATGCCTGCCTCCACAGCTTTTTCCTTGGGGACGTCCCGAAACGAAGGCTGATTTAGAAGCCTCCAATTTTGGCTAAAGTTGTGGTTTTTTACACCAGGAAGCCCTGTGCTCCAAGCACACTGCAGCTGTGAAAGGCATCCCAAGGGGAGCGCAAAAGTGCCACAACATGGCTGTCTCCACAGCTTTTCCCTTGGGATAATTCCTAAACCCAGGCTGATTTAAATGACCAGTGTTACGGTTAGGGTTAGGGTTACGCCTAGGTGTAGAGCTTTTTAAACCAGCAAGCTCTGAGCTCCAGGCACACGGCAGCTGCGAAAGGCATCCCAAGGGGAGCACAAAAGTGCCAGAAAATGGCTGCCTCCACACGTTTTCATTGGCACCATTGCTAAGCCTAGGCTGGATTACATGCCTCCAGTCTCAGCTAGGGACATGGTTTTTTAAACCAGGAAGCCCTGAGCTCCAGGCACACGGCAGCTGTTTAAGGCATCCCAAGGGGAGTACAAAAGTGCAACAACATGGCAGCTTTCACAGCTTTTTCCTTGGCACCATCCCTATACCTAGGCTGATTTATCTGCCTAGGGTTAGGGTTAGGGCTCAGCCAAGGGCAAGGATTTTTTTAAGCAGGAAGCCCTGAGTTCCAGGCTTACTGCATCTGCCAAAGGCATCCCAAAGGGAGCGCAGAAGTGCCACAACATGGCTGCTTTCACAGCTTTTTCCTTAGGAAGAACCCTAATACCCGGCTGATTTACCTTCCTAGGGTTACTGTTAGGCCTAGGCCTAGGACTTTTAAAACCAGGAAGCCCTGTGCTCCAGGCACACTGCAGCTGTGAAAGGCATCCCAAGGGGAGCGCAAAAGTGACACAACTTGGCTGCCTCCACTGCTATTTCCATGAGACCATCCCGAATCATAGGTTGATTTTCCTTCCTAGGCTTAAGGTTTGAGTTAGGCCTAGGGTTAGTGTTCTTTTAACCAGAAAGCCCTGAGTTCCAAGAACAGAGCAGCTGCGAAGGACTACCCAAGAAGAGCGCAGAAGTGCCTCAACATGCCTGCCTCCACAGCTTTTTCTTTGAGGACCTCCCGAAACGAAGGCTGATTTAGAAGCCTCCAGTTTGGGCTAAAGTTGTGGTTTTTTACACCGGGAAGCCCTGTGCTCCAAGCACACTGCAGCTGCGAAAGGCATCCCAAGGGGAGCGCAAAAGTGCCACAACATGGCTGTCTCCACAGCTTTTCCCTTGGGATAATTCCTAAACCCAGGCTGATTTAAATGACCAGTGTTACGGTTAGGGTTAGGGTTACGCCTAGGTGTAGAGCTTTTTAAACCAGCAAGCTCTGAGCTCCAGGCACACGGCAGCTGCGAAAGGCATCCCAAGGGGAGCACAAAAGTGCCAGAAAATGGCTGCCTCCACACGTTTTCATTGGCACCATTGCTAAGCCTAGGCTGAATTACCTGCCTCCAGTCTCAGCTAGGGACATGGTCTTTTAAACCAAGAAGCCCTGAGCTCCAGGCACTTGGCAGCTGTTTAAGGCATCCCAAGGGGAGTACAAAAGTGCAACAACATGGCAGCTTTCACAGCTTTTTCCTTGGCACCATCCCTATACCTAGGCTGATTTATCTGCCTAGGGTTAGGGTTAGGGCTCAGCCAAGGGCAAGGATTTTTTTAACCAGGAAGCCCTGAGTTCCAGGCTTACTGCATCTGCCAAAGGCATCCCAAAGGGAGCGAAGAAGTGCCACAACATGGCTGCTTTCACAGCTTTTTCCTTAGGAAGAACCCTAATACCCGGCTGATTTACCTTCCTAGGGTTACTGTTAGGCTTAGGCCTAGGACTTTTAAAACCAGGAAGCCCTGTGCTCCAGGCACACTGCAGCTGTTAAAGGCATCCCAAGGGGAGCGCAAAAGTGACACAACTTGGCTGCCTCCACTGCTTTTCCCTTGGGATAATTCCTAAACCCAGGCTGATTTAAATGACCAGTGTTACGGTTAGGGTTAGGGTTACGCCTAGGTGTAGAGCTTTTTAAACCAGCAAGCTCTGAGCTCCAGGCACACGGCAGCTGCAAAAGGCATCCCAAGGGGAGCACAAAAGTGCCAGAAAATGGCTGCCTCCACACGTTTTCATTGGCACCATTGCTAAGCCTAGGCTGAATTACCTGCCTCCATTCTCAGCTAGGGACATGGTTTTTTAAACCAGGAAGCCCTGAGCTCCAGGCACTTGGCAGCTGTTTAAGGCATCCCAAGGGGAGTACAAAAGTGCAACAACATGGCAGCTTTCACAGCTTTTTCCTTGGCACCATCCCTATACCTAGGCTGATTTATCTGCCTAGGGTTAGGGTTAGGGCTCAGCCTAGGGCTAGGATTTTTTTAACCAGGAAGCCCTGAGTTCCAGGCTTACTGCATCTGCCAAAGGCATCCCAAAGGGAGTGCAGAAGTGCCACAACATGGCTGCTTTCACAGCTTTTTCCTTAGGAAGAACCCTAATACCCGGCTGATTTACCTTCCTAGGGTTACTGTTAGGCTTAGGCCTAGGACTTTTAAAACCAGGAAGCCCTGTGCTCCAGGCACACTGCAGCTGTTAAAGGCATCCCAAGGGGAGCGCAAAAGTGACACAACTTGGCTGCCTCCACTGCTATTTCCATGAGACCATCCCGAATCATAGGCTGATTTTCCTTCCTAGGCTTAAGGTTTGAGTTAGGCCTAGGGTTAGTGTTCTTTTAACCAGAAAGCCCTGAGTTCCAAGAACAGAGCAGCTGCGAAGGACTACCCAAGAAGAGCGCAGAAGTGCCTCAACATGCCTGCCTCCACAGCTTTTTCCTTGGGGACGTCCCGAAACGAAGGCTGATTTAGAAGCCTCCAATTTTGGCTAAAGTTGTGGTTTTTTACACCAGGAAGCCCTGTGCTCCAAGCACACTGCAGCTGTGAAAGGCATCCCAAGGGGAGCGCAAAAGTGCCACAACATGGCTGTCTCCACAGCTTTTCCCTTGGGATAATTCCTAAACCCAGGCTGATTTAAATGACCAGTGTTACGGTTAGGGTTAGGGTTACGCCTAGGTGTAGAGCTTTTTAAACCAGCAAGCTCTGAGCTCCAGGCACACGGCAGCTGCGAAAGGCATCCCAAGGGGAGCACAAAAGTGCCAGAAAATGGCTGCCTCCACACGTTTTCATTGGCACCATTGCTAAGCCTAGGCTGGATTACATGCCTCCAGTCTCAGCTAGGGACATGGTTTTTTAAACCAGGAAGCCCTGAGCTCCAGGCACACGGCAGCTGTTTAAGGCATCCCAAGGGGAGTACAAAAGTGCAACAACATGGCAGCTTTCACAGCTTTTTCCTTGGCACCATCCCTATACCTAGGCTGATTTATCTGCCTAGGGTTAGGGTTAGGGCTCAGCCAAGGGCAAGGATTTTTTTAAGCAGGAAGCCCTGAGTTCCAGGCTTACTGCATCTGCCAAAGGCATCCCAAAGGGAGCGCAGAAGTGCCACAACATGGCTGCTTTCACAGCTTTTTCCTTAGGAAGAACCCTAATACCCGGCTGATTTACCTTCCTAGGGTTACTGTTAGGCCTAGGCCTAGGACTTTTAAAACCAGGAAGCCCTGTGCTCCAGGCACACTGCAGCTGTTAAAGGCATCCCAAGGGGAGCGCAAAAGTGACACAACTTGGCTGCCTCCACTGCTATTTCCATGAGACCATCCCGAATCATAGGATGATTTTCCTTCCTAGGCTTAAGGTTTGAGTTAGGCCTAGGGTTAGTGTTCTTTTAACCAGAAAGCCCTGAGTTCCAAGAACACAGCAGCTGCGAAGGACTACCCAAGAAGAGCGCAGAAGTGCCTCAACATGCCTGCCTCCACAGCTTTTTCTTTGAGGACCTCCCGAAACGAAGGCTGATTTAGAAGCCTCCAGTTTGGGCTAAAGTTGTGGTTTTTTACACCAGGAAGCCCTGTGCTCCAAGCACACTGCAGCTGCGAAAGGCATCCCAAGGGGAGCGCAAAAGTGCCACAACATGGCTGTCTCCACAGCTTTTCCCTTGGGATAATTCCTAAACCCAGGCTGATTTAAATGACCAGTGTTACGGTTAGGGTTAGGGTTACGCCTAGGTGTAGAGCTTTTTAAACCAGCAAGCTCTGAGCTCCAGGCACACGGCAGCTGCGAAAGGCATCCCAAGGGGAGCACAAAAGTGCCAGAAAATGGCTGCCTCCACACGTTTTCATTGGCACCATTGCTAAGCCTAGGCTGAATTACCTGCCTCCAGTCTCAGCTAGGGACATGGTTTTTTAAACCAGGAAGCCCTGAGCTCCAGGCACTTGGCAGCTGTTTAAGGCATCCCAAGGGGAGTACAAAAGTGCAACAACATGGCAGCTTTCACAGCTTTTTCCTTGGCACCATCCCTATACCTAGGCTGATTTATCTGCCTAGGGTTAGGGTTAGGGCTCCGCCAAGGGCTAGGATTTTTTTAAGCAGGAAGCCCTGAGTTCCAGGCTTACTGCATCTGCCAAAGGCATCCCAAAGGGAGCGCAGAAGTGCCACAACATGGCTGCTTTCACAGCTTTTTCCTTAGGAAGAACCCTAATACCCGGCTGATTTACCTTCCTAGGGTTACTGTTAGGCCTAGGCCTAGGACTTTTAAAACCAGGAAGCCCTGTGCTCCAGGCACACTGCAGCTGTGAAAGGCATCCCAAGGGGAGCGCAAAAGTGACACAACTTGGCTGCCTCCACTGCTATTTCCATGAGACCATCCCGAATCATAGGCTGATTTTCCTTCCTAGGCTTAAGGTTTGAGTTAGGCCTAGGGTTAGTGTTCTTTTAACCAGAAAGCCCTGAGTTCCAAGAACAGAGGAGCTGCGAAGGACTACCCAAGAAGAGCGCAGAAGTGCCTCAACATGCCTGCCTCCACAGCTTTTTCTTTGAGGACCTCCCGAAACGAAGGCTGATTTAGAAGCCTCCAGTTTGGGCTAAAGTTGTGGTTTTTTACACCAGGAAGCCCTGTGCTCTAAGCACACTGCAGCTGTGAAAGGCATCCCAAGGGGAGCACAAAAGTGCCACAACATGGCTGTCTCCACAGCTTTTCCCTTGGGATAATTCCTAAACCCAGGCTGATTTAAATGACCAGTGTTACGGTTAGGGTTAGGGTTACGCCTAGGTGTAGAGCTTTTTAAACCAGCAAGCTCTGAGCTCCAGGCACACGGCAGCTGCGAAAGGCATCCCAAGGGGAGCACAAAAGTGCCAGAAAATGGCTGCCTCCACACGTTTTCATTGGCACCATTGCTAAGCCTAGGCTGTATTACCTGCCTCCATTCTCAGCTAGGGACATGGTATTTTAAACCAGGAAGCCCTGAGCTCCAGGCACTTGGCAGCTGTGAAAGGCATCCCAAGGGGAGTACAAAAGTGCAACAACATGGCAGCTTTCACAGCTTTTTCCTTGGCACCATCCCTATACCTAGGCTGATTTATCTGCCTAGGGTTAGGGTTAGGGCTCAGCCTAGGGCTAGGATTTTTTTAAGCAGGAAGCCCTGAGTTCCAGGCTTACTGCATCTGCCAAAGGCATCCCAAAGGGAGCGCAGAAGGTCCACAACATGGCTGCTTTCACAGCTTTTTCCTTAGGAAGAACCCTAATACCGGGCTGATTTACCTTCCTAGGGTTACTGTTAGGCTTAGGCCTAGGACTTTTAAAACCAGGAAGCCCTGTGCTCCAGGCACACTGCAGCTGTTAAAGGCATCCCAAGGGGAGCGCAAAAGTGACACAACTTGGCTGCCTCCACTGCTTTTCCCTTGGGATAATTCCTAAACCCAGGCTGATTTAAATGACCAGTGTTACGGTTAGGGTTAGGGTTACGCCTAGGTGTAGAGCTTTTTAAACCAGCAAGCTCTGAGCTCCAGGCACACGGCAGCTGCGAAAGGCATCCCAAGGGGAGCACAAAAGTGCCAGAAAATGGCTGCCTCCACACGTTTTCATTGGCACCATTGCTAAGCCTAGGCTGGATTACATGCCTCCAGTCTCAGCTAGGGACATGGTTTTTTAAACCAGGAAGCCCTGAGCTCCAGGCACACGGCAGCTGTTTAAGGCATCCCAAGGGGAGTACAAAAGTGCAACAACATGGCAGCTTTCACAGCTTTTTCCTTGGCACCATCCCTATACCTAGGCTGATTTATCTGCCTAGGGTTAGGGTTAGGGCTCAGCCAAGGGCAAGGATTTTTTTAAGCAGGAAGCCCTGAGTTCCAGGCTTACTGCATCTGCCAAAGGCATCCCAAAGGGAGCGCAGAAGTGCCACAACATGGCTGCTTTCACAGCTTTTTCCTTAGGAAGAACCCTAATACCCGGCTGATTTACCTTCCGAGGGTTACTGTTAGGCCTAGGCCTAGGACTTTTAAAACCAGGAAGCCCTGTGCTCCAGGCACACTGCAGCTGTTAAAGGCATCCCAAGGGGAGCGCAAAAGTGACACAACTTGGCTGCCTCCACTGCTATTTCCATGAGACCATCCCGAATCATAGGTTGATTTTCCTTCCTAGGCTTAAGGTTTGAGTTAGGCCTAGGGTTAGTGTTCTTTTAACCAGAAAGCCCTGAGTTCCAAGAACACAGCAGCTGCGAAGGACTACCCAAGAAGAGCGCAGAAGTGCCTCAACATGCCTGCCTCCACAGCTTTTTCTTTGAGGACCTCCCGAAACGAAGGCTGATTTAGAAGCCTCCAGTTTGGGCTAAAGTTGTGGTTTTTTACACCAGGAAGCCCTGTGCTCCAAGCACACTGCAGCTGCGAAAGGCATCCCAAGGGGAGCGCAAAAGTGCCACAACATGGCTGTCTCCACAGCTTTTCCCTTGGGATAATTCCTAAACCCAGGCTGATTTAAATGACCAGTGTTACGGTTAGGGTTAGGGTTACGCCTAGGTGTAGAGCTTTTTAAACCAGCAAGCTCTGAGCTCCAGGCACACGGCAGCTGCGAAAGGCATCCCAAGGGGAGCACAAAAGTGCCAGAAAATGGCTGCCTCCACACGTTTTCATTGGCACCATTGCCAAGCCTAGGCTGAATCACCTGCCTCCAGTCTCAGCTAGGGACATGGTTTTTTAAACCAGGAAGCCCTGAGCTCCAGGCACACGGCAGCTGTTTAAGGCATCCCAAGGGGAGTACAAAAGTGCAACAACATGGCAGCTTTCACAGCTTTTTCCTTGGCACCATCCCTATACCTAGGCTGATTTATCTGCCTAGGGTTAGGGTTAGGGCTCAGCCAACGGCAAGGATTTTTTTAAGCAGGAAGCCCTGAGTTCCAGGCTTACTGCATCTGCCAAAGGCATCCCAAAGGGAGCGCAGAAGTGCCACAACATGGCTGCTTTCACAGCTTTTTCCTTAGGAAGAACCCTAATACCCGGCTGATTTACCTTCCTAGGGTTACTGTTAGGCCTAGGCCTAGGACTTTTAAAACCAGGAAGCCCTGTGCTCCAGGCACACTGCAGCTGTTAAAGGCATCCCAAGGGGAGCGCAAAAGTGACACAACTTGGCTGCCTCCACTGCTATTTCCATGAGACCATCCCGAATCATAGGCTGATTTTCCTTCCTAGGCTTAAGGTTTGAGTTAGGCCTAGGGTTAGTGTTCTTTTAACCAGAAAGCCCTGAGTTCCAAGAACACAGCAGCTGCGAAGGACTACCCAAGAAGAGCGCAGAAGTGCCTCAACATGCCTGCCTCCACAGCTTTTTCTTTGAGGACCTCCCGAAACGAAGGCTGATTTAGAAGCCTCCAGTTTGGGCTAAAGTTGTGGTTTTTTACACCAGGAAGCCCTGTGCTCTAAGCACACGGCAGCTGCGAAAGGCATCCCAAGGGGAGCGCAAAAGTGCCACAACATGGCTGTCTGCACAGCTTTTCCCTTGGGATAATTCCTAAACCCAGGCTGATTTAAATGACCAGTGTTACGGTTAGGGTTAGGGTTACGCCTAGGTGTAGAGCTTTTTAAACCAGCAAGCTCTGAGCTCCAGGCACACGGCAGCTGCGAAAGGCATCCCAAGGGGAGCACAAAAGTGCCAGAAAATGGCTGCCTCCACACGTTTTCATTGGCACCATTGCTAAGCCTAGGCTGAATTACCTGCCTCCAGTCTCAGCTAGGGACATGGTTTTTTAAACCAGGAAGCCCTGAGCTCCAGGCACACGGCAGCTGTGAAAGGCATCCCAAGGGGAGTACAAAAGTGCAACAACATGGCAGCTTTCACAGCTTTTTCCTTGGCACCATCCCTATACCTAGGCTGATTTATCTGCCTAGGGTTAGGGTTAGGGCTCAGCCTAGGGCTAGGATTTTTTTAAGCAGGAAGCCCTGAGTTCCAGGCTTACTGCATCTGCCAAAGGCATCCCAAAGGGAGCGCAGAAGGTCCACAACATGGCTGCTTTCACAGCTTTTTCCTTAGGAAGAACCCTAATACCCGGCTGATTTACCTTCCTAGGGTTACTGTTAGGCTTAGGCCTAGGACTTTTAAAACCAGGAAGCCCTGTGCTCCAGGCACACTGCAGCTGTTAAAGGCATCCCAAGGGGAGCGCAAAAGTGACACAACTTGGCTGCCTCCACTGCTATTTCCATGAGACCATCCCCAATCATAGGCTGATTTTCCTTCCTAGGCTTAAGGTTTGAGTTAGGCGTAGGGTTAGTGTTCTTTTAACCAGAAAGCCCTGAGTTCCAAGAACACAGCAGCTGCGAAGGACTACCCAAGAAGAGCGCAGAAGTGCCTCAACATGCCTGCCTCCACAGCTTTTTCCTTGGGGACGTCCCGAAACGAAGGCTGATTTAGAAGCCTCCAATTTTGGCTAAAGTTGTGGTTTTTTACACCAGGAAGCCCTGTGCTCCAAGCACACTGCAGCTGTGAAAGGCATCCCAAGGGGAGCGCAAAAGTGCCACAACATGGCTGTCTCCACAGCTTTTCCCTTGGGATAATTCCTAAACCCAGGCTGATTTAAATGACCAGTGTTACGGTTAGGGTTAGGGTTACGCCTAGGTGTAGAGCTTTTTAAACCAGCAAGCTCTGAGCTCCAGGCACACGGCAGCTGCGAAAGGCATCCCAAGGGGAGCACAAAAGTGCCAGAAAATGGCT
The DNA here is from genome assembly GCF_027579445.1 of Ammospiza nelsoni. Taxonomy (NCBI): domain Eukaryota; kingdom Metazoa; phylum Chordata; class Aves; order Passeriformes; family Passerellidae; genus Ammospiza; species Ammospiza nelsoni. The sequence goes on along the minus strand of NW_026683189.1, from coordinate 1,719,011 downwards.
GCCTCCACACGTTTTCATTGGTACCATTGCTAAGCCTAGGCTGAATCACCTGCCTCCAGTCTCAGCTAGGGACATGGTTTTTTAAACCAGGAAGCCCTGAGCTCCAGGCACTTGGCAGCTGTTTAAGGCATCCCAAGGGGAGTACAAAAGTGCAACAACATGGCAGCTTTCACAGCTTTTTCCTTGGCACCATCCCTATACCTAGGCTGATTTATCTGCCTAGGGTTAGGGTTAGGGCTCAGCCAAGGGCAAGGATTTTTTTAACCAGGAAGCCCTGAGTTCCAGGCTTACTGCATCTGCCAAAGGCATCCCAAAGGGAGCGAAGAAGTGCCACAACATGGCTGCTTTCACAGCTTTTTCCTTAGGAAGAACCCTAATACCCGGCTGATTTACCTTCCTAGGGTTACTGTTAGGCCTAGGCCTAGGACTTTTAAAACCAGGAAGCCCTGTGCTCCAGGCACACTGCAGCTGTTAAAGGCATCCCAAGGGGAGCGCAAAAGTGCCACAACATGGCTGTCTCCACAGCTTTTCCCTTGGGATAATTCCTAAACCCAGGCTGATTTAAATGACCAGTGTTACGGTTAGGGTTAGGGTTACGCCTAGGTGTAGAGCTTTTTAAACCAGCAAGCTCTGAGCTCCAGGCACACGGCAGCTGCGAAAGGCATCCCAAGGGGAGCGCAAAAGTGCCACAACATGGCTGTCTCCACAGCTTTTCCCTTGGGATAATTCCTAAACCCAGGCTGATTTAAATGACCAGTGTTACGGTTAGGGTTAGGGTTACGCCTAGGTGTAGAGCTTTTTAAACCAGCAAGCTCTGAGCTCCAGGCACACGGCAGCTGCGAAAGGCATCCCAAGGGGAGCACAAAAGTGCCAGAAAATGGCTGCCTCCACACGTTTTCATTGGCACCATTGCTAAGCCTAGGCTGGATTACATACCTCCAGTCTCAGCTAGGGACATGGTTTTTTAAACCAGGAAGCCCTGAGCTCCAGGCACACGGCAGCTGTTTAAGGCATCCCAAGGGGAGTACAAAAGTGCAACAACATGGCAGCTTTCACAGCTTTTTCCTTGGCACCATCCCTATACCTAGGCTGATTTATCTGCCTAGGGTTAGGGTTAGGGCTCAGCCAACGGCAAGGATTTTTTTAAGCAGGAAGCCCTGAGTTCCAGGCTTACTGCATCTGCCAAAGGCATCCCAAAGGGAGCGCAGAAGTGCCACAACATGGCTGCTTTCACAGCTTTTTCCTTAGGAAGAACCCTAATACCCGGCTGATTTACCTTCCTAGGGTTACTGTTAGGCCTAGGCCTAGGACTTTTAAAACCAGGAAGCCCTGTGCTCCAGGCACACTGCAGCTGTTAAAGGCATCCCAAGGGGAGCGCAAAAGTGACACAACTTGGCTGCCTCCACTGCTATTTCCATGAGACCATCCCGAATCATAGGTTGATTTTCCTTCCTAGGGTTAAGGTTTGAGTTAGGCCTAGGGTTAGTGTTCTTTTAACCAGAAAGCCCTGAGTTCCAAGAACAGAGCAGCTGCGAAGGACTACCCAAGAAGAGCGCAGAAGTGCCTCAACATGCCTGCCTCCACAGCTTTTTCTTTGAGGACCTCCCGAAACGAAGGCTGATTTAGAAGCCTCCAGTTTGGGCTAAAGTTGTGGTTATTTACACCAGGAAGCCCTGTGCTCCAAGCACACTGCAGCTGTGAAAGGCATCCCAAGGGGAGCGCAAAAGTGCCACAACATGGCTGTCTCCACAGCTTTTCCCTTGGGATAATTCCTAAACCCAGGCTGATTTAAATGACCAGTGTTACGGTTAGGGTTAGGGTTACGCCTAGGTGTAGAGCTTTTTAAACCAGCAAGCTCTGAGCTCCAGGCACACGGCAGCTGCGAAAGGCATCCCAAGGGGAGCGCAAAAGTGCCACAACATGGCTGTCTGCACAGCTTTTCCCTTGGGATAATTCCTAAACCCAGGCTGATTTAAATGACCAGTGTTACGGTTAGGGTTAGGGTTACGCCTAGGTGTAGAGCTTTTTAAACCAGCAAGCTCTGAGCTCCAGGCACACGGCAGCTGCGAAAGGCATCCCAAGGGGAGCACAAAAGTGCCAGAAAATGGCTGCCTCCACACGTTTTCATTGGCACCATTGCTAAGCCTAGGCTGGATTACCTGCCTCCAGTCTCAGCTAGGGACATGGTTTTTTAAACCAGGAAGCCCTGAGCTCCAGGCACACGGCAGCTGTTTAAGGCATCCCAAGGGGAGTACAAAAGTGCAACAACATGGCAGCTTTCACAGCTTTTTCCTTGGCACCATCCCTATACCTAGGCTGATTTATCTGCCTAGGGTTAGGGTTAGGGCTCAGCCAAGGGCAAGGATTTTTTTAAGCAGGAAGCCCTGAGTTCCAGGCTTACTGCATCTGCCAAAGGCATCCCAAAGGGAGTGCAGAAGTGCCACAACATGGCTGCTTTCACAGCTTTTTCCTTAGGAAGAACCCTAATACCCGGCTGATTTACCTTCCTAGGGTTACTGTTAGGCTTAGGCCTAGGACTTTTAAAACCAGGAAGCCCTGTGCTCCAGGCACACTGCAGCTGTTAAAGGCATCCCAAGGGGAGCGCAAAAGTGACACAACTTGGCTGCCTCCACTGCTATTTCCATGAGACCATCCCGAATCATAGGCTGATTTTCCTTCCTAGGCTTAAGGTTTGAGTTAGGCCTAGGGTTAGTGTTCTTTTAACCAGAAAGCCCTGAGTTCCAAGAACAGAGCAGCTGCGAAGGACTACCCAAGAAGAGCGCAGAAGTGCCTCAACATGCCTGCCTCCACAGCTTTTTCTTTGAGGACGTCCCGAAACGAAGGCTGATTTAGAAGCCTCCAGTTTGGGCTAAAGTTGTGGTTTTTTACACCAGGAAGCCCTGTGCTCCAAGCTCACTGCAGCTGTGAAAGGCATCCCAAGGGGAGCGCAAAAGTGCCACAACATGGCTGTCTCCACAGCTTTTCCCTTGGGATAATTCCTAAACCCAGGCTGATTTAAATGACCAGTGTTACGGTTAGGGTTAGGGTTACGCCTAGGTGTAGAGCTTTTTAATCCAGCAAGCTCTGAGCTCCAGGCACACGGCAGCTGCGAAAGGCATCCCAAGGGGAGCACAAAAGTGCCAGAAAATGGCTGCCTCCACACGTTTTTATTGGCACCATTGCTAAGCCAAGGCTGAATTACCTGCCTCCAGTCTCAGCTAGGGACATGGTTTTTTAAACCAGGAAGCCCTGAGCTCCAGGCACACGGCAGCTGTTTAAGGCATCCCAAGGGGAGTACAAAAGTGCAACAACATGGCAGCTTTCACAGCTTTTTCCTTGGCACCATCCCTATACCTAGGCTGATTTATCTGCCTAGGGTTAGGCTTAGGGCTCAGCCAAGGGCAAGGAATTTTTAACCAGGAAGCCCTGAGTTCCAGGCTTACTGCATCTGCCAAAGGCATCCCAAAGGGAGTGCAGAAGTGCCACAACATGGCTGCTTTCACAGCTTTTTCCTTAGGAAGAACCCTAATACCCGGCTGATTTACCTTCCTAGGGTTACTGTTAGGCCTAGGCCTAGGACTTTTAAAACCAGGAAGCCCTGTGCTCCAGGCACACTGCAGCTGTTAAAGGCATCCCAAGGGGAGCGCAAAAGTGACACAACTTGGCTGCCTCCACTGCTATTTCCATGAGACCATCCCGAATCATAGGCTGATTTTCCTTCCTAGGCTTAAGGTTTGAGTTAGGCCTAGGGTTAGTGTTCTTTTAACCAGAAAGCCCTGAGTTCCAAGAACACAGCAGCTGCGAAGGACTACCCAAGAAGAGCGCAGAAGTGCCTCAACATGCCTGACTCCACAGCTTTTTCTTTGAGGACCTCCCGAAACGAAGGCTGATTTAGAAGCCTCCAATTTTGGCTAAAGTTGTGGTTTTTTACACCAGGAAGCCCTGTGCTCTAAGCACACTGCAGCTGTGAAAGGCATCCCAAGGGGAGCACAAAAGTGCCACAACATGGCTGTCTGCACAGCTTTTCCCTTGGGATAATTCCTAAACCCAGGCTGATTTAAATGACCAGTGTTACGGTTAGGGTTAGGGTTACGCCTAGGTGTAGAGCTTTTTAAACCAGCAAGCTCTGAGCTCCAGGCACACGGCAGCTGCGAAAGGCATCCCAAGGGGAGCACAAAAGTGCCAGAAAATGGCTGCCTCCACACGTTTTCATTGGCACCATTGCTAAGCCTAGGCTGTATTACCTGCCTCCATTCTCAGCTAGGGACATGGTTTTTTAAACCAGGAAGCCCTGAGCTCCAGGCACTTGGCAGCTGTGAAAGGCATCCCAAGGGGAGTACAAAAGTGCAACAACATGGCAGCTTTCACAGCTTTTTCCTTGGCACCATCCCTATACCTAGGCTGATTTATCTGCCTAGGGTTAGGGTTAGGGCTCAGCCTAGGGCTAGGATTTTTTTAACCAGGAAGCCCTGAGTTCCAGGCTTACTGCATCTGCCAAAGGCATCCCAAAGGGAGCGCAGAAGGTCCACAACATGCCTGCTTTCACAGCTTTTTCCTTAGGAAGAACCCTAATACCCGGCTGATTTACCTTCCTAGGGTTACTGTTAGGCTTAGGCCTAGGACTTTTAAAACCAGGAAGCCCTGTGCTCCAGGCACACTGCAGCTGTTAAAGGCATCCCAAGGGGAGCGCAAAAGTGACACAACTTGGCTGCCTCCACTGCTTTTCCCTTGGGATAATTCCTAAACCCAGGCTGATTTAAATGACCAGTGTTACGGTTAGGGTTAGGGTTACGCCTAGGTGTAGAGCTTTTTAAACCAGCAAGCTCTGAGCTCCAGGCACACGGCAGCTGCGAAAGGCATCCCAAGGGGAGCGCAAAAGTGCCACAACATGGCTGTCTCCACAGCTTTTCCCTTGGGATAATTCCTAAACCCAGGCTGATTTAAATGACCAGTGTTACGGTTAGGGTTAGGGTTACGCCTAGGTGTAGAGCTTTTTAAACCAGCAAGCTCTGAGCTCCAGGCACACGGCAGCTGCGAAAGGCATCCCAAGGGGAGCACAAAAGTGCCAGAAAATGGCTGCCTCCACACGTTTTCATTGGCACCATTGCTAAGCCTAGGCTGGATTACATGCCTCCAGTCTCAGCTAGGGACATGGTTTTTTAAACCAGGAAGCCCTGAGCACCAGGCACACGGCAGCTGTTTAAGGCATCCCAAGGGGAGTACAAAAGTGCAACAACATGGCAGCTTTCACAGCTTTTTCCTTGGCACCATCCCTATACCTAGGCTGATTTATCTGCCTAGGGTTAGGGTTAGGGCTCAGCCAAGGGCAAGGATTTTTTTAAGCAGGAAGCCCTGAGTTCCAGGCTTACTGCATCTGCCAAAGGCATCCCAAAGGGAGCGCAGAAGTGCCACAACATGGCTGCTTTCACAGCTTTTTCCTTAGGAAGAACCCTAATACCCGGCTGATTTACCTTCCTAGGGTTACTGTTAGGCCTAGGCCTAGGACTTTTAAAACCAGGAAGCCCTGTACTCCAGGCACACTGCAGCTGTGAAAGGCATCCCAAGGGGAGCGCAAAAGTGACACAACTTGGCTGCCTCCACTGCTATTTCCATGAGACCATCCCGAATCATAGGCTGATTTTCCTTCCTAGGCTTAAGGTTTGAGTTAGGCCTAGGGTTAGTGTTCTTTTAACCAGAAAGCCCTGAGTTCCAAGAACAGAGGAGCTGCGAAGGACTACCCAAGAAGAGCGCAGAAGTGCCTCAACATGCCTGCCTCCACAGCTTTTTCTTTGAGGACCTCCCGAAACGAAGGCTGATTTAGAAGCCTCCAATTTTGGCTAAAGTTGTGGTTTTTACACCAGGAAGCCCTGTGCTCTAAGCACACTGCAGCTGTGAAAGGCATCCCAAGGGGAGCACAAAAGTGCCAAAACATGGCTGTCTGCACAGCTTTTCCCTTGGGATAATTCCTAAACCCAGGCTGATTTAAATGACCAGTGTTACGGTTAGGGTTAGGGTTACGCCTAGGTGTAGAGCTTTTTAAACCAGCAAGCTCTGAGCTCCAGGCACACGGCAGCTGCGAAAGGCATCCCAAGGGGAGCACAAAAGTGCCAGAAAATGGCTGCCTCCACACGTTTTCATTGGCACCATTGCTAAGCCTAGGCTGTATTACCTGCCTCCATTCTCAGCTAGGGACATGGTTTTTTAAACCAGGAAGCCCTGAGCTCCAGGCACTTGGCAGCTGTGAAAGGCATCCCAAGGGGAGTACAAAAGTGCAACAACATGGCAGCTTTCACAGCTTTTTCCTTGGCACCATCCCTATACCTAGGCTGATTTATCTGCCTAGGGTTAGGGTTAGGGCTCAGCCTAGGGCTAGGATTTTTTAACCAGGAAGCCCTGAGTTCCAGGCTTACTGCATCTGCCAAAGGCATCCCAAAGGGAGCGCAGAAGGTCCACAACATGCCTGCTTTCACAGCTTTTTCCTTAGGAAGAACCCTAATACCCGGCTGATTTACCTTCCTAGGGTTACTGTTAGGCTTAGGCCTAGGACTTTTAAAACCAGGAAGCCCTGTGCTCCAGGCACACTGCAGCTGTTAAAGGCATCCCAAGGGGAGCGCAAAAGTGACACAACTTGGCTGCCTCCACTGCTTTTCCCTTGGGATAATTCCTAAACCCAGGCTGATTTAAATGACCAGTGTTACGGTTAGGGTTAGGGTTACGCCTAGGTGTAGAGCTTTTTAAACCAGCAAGCTCTGAGCTCCAGGCACACGGCAGCTGCAAAAGGCATCCCAAGGGGAGCACAAAAGTGCCAGAAAATGGCTGCCTCCACACGTTTTCATTGGCACCATTGCTAAGCCTAGGCTGAATTACCTGCCTCCATTCTCAGCTAGGGACATGGTTTTTTAAACCAGGAAGCCCTGAGCTCCAGGCACTTGGCAGCTGTTTAAGGCATCCCAAGGGGAGTACAAAAGTGCAACAACATGGCAGCTTTCACAGATTTTTCCTTGGCACCATCCCTATACCTAGGCTGATTTATCTGCCTAGGGTTAGGGTTAGGGCTCAGCCTAGGGCTAGGATTTTTTTAACCAGGAAGCCCTGAGTTCCAGGCTTACTGCATCTGCCAAAGGCATCCCAAAGGGAGTGCAGAAGTGCCACAACATGGCTGCTTTCACAGCTTTTTCCTTAGGAAGAACCCTAATACCCGGCTGATTTACCTTCCTAGGGTTACTGTTAGGCTTAGGCCTAGGACTTTTAAAACCAGGAAGCCCTGTGCTCCAGGCACACTGCAGCTGTTAAAGGCATGCCAAGGGGAGCGCAAAAGTGACACAACTTGGCTGCCTCCACTGCTATTTCCATGAGACCATCCCGAATCATAGGCTGATTTTCCTTCCTAGGCTTAAGGTTTGAGTTAGGCCTAGGGTTAGTGTTCTTTTAACCAGAAAGCCCTGAGTTCCAAGAACACAGCAGCTGCGAAGGACTACCCAAGAAGAGCGCAGAAGTGCCTCAACATGCCTGCCTCCACAGCTTTTTCCTTGGGGACGTCCCGAAACGAAGGCTGATTTAGAAGCCTCCAATTTTGGCTAAAGTTGTGGTTTTTTACACCAGGAAGCCCTGTGCTCCAAGCACACTGCAGCTGTTAAAGGCATCCCAAGGGGAGCGCAAAAGTGCCACAACATGGCTGTCTCCACAGCTTTTCCCTTGGGATAATTCCTAAACCCAGGCTGATTTAAATGACCAGTGTTACGGTTAGGATTAGGGTTACGCCTAGGTGTAGAGCTTTTTAAACCAGCAAGCTCTGAGCTCCAGGCACACGGCAGCTGCGAAAGGCATCCCAAGGGGAGCACAAAAGTGCCAGAAAATGGCTGCCTCCACACGTTTTCATTGGCACCATTGCTAAGCCTAGGCTGGATTACATGCCTCCAGTCTCAGCTAGGGACATGGTTTTTTAAACCAGGAAGCCCTGAGCTCCAGGCACACGGCAGCTGTTTAAGGCATCCCAAGGGGAGTACAAAAGTGCAACAACATGGCAGCTTTCACAGCTTTTTCCTTGGCACCATCCCTATACCTAGGCTGATTTATCTGCCTAGGGTTAGGGTTAGGGCTCAGCCAAGGGCAAGGATTTTTTTAAGCAGGAAGCCCTGAGTTCCAGGCTTACTGCATCTGCCAAAGGCATCCCAAAGGGAGCGCAGAAGTGCCACAACATGGCTGCTTTCACAGCTTTTTCCTTAGGAAGAACCCTAATACCCGGCTGATTTACCTTCCTAGGGTTACTGTTAGGCCTAGGCCTAGGACTTTTAAAACCAGGAAGCCCTGTGCTCCAGGCACACTGCAGCTGTTAAAGGCATCCCAAGGGGAGCGCAAAAGTGACACAACTTGGCTGCCTCCACTGCTATTTCCATGAGACCATCCCGAATCATAGGCTGATTTTCCTTCCTAGGCTTAAGGTTTGAGTTAGGCCTAGGGTTAGTGTTCTTTTAACCAGAAAGCCCTGAGTTCCAAGAACACAGCAGCTGCGAAGGACTACCCAAGAAGAGCGCAGAAGTGCCTCAACATGCCTGCCTCCACAGCTTTTTCTTTGAAAACCTCCCGAAACGAAGGCTGATTTAGAAGCCTCCAGTTTGGGCTAAAGTTGTGGTTTTTTACACCAGGAAGCCCTGTGCTCTAAGCACACTGCAGCTGTGAAAGGCATCCCAAGGGGAGCGCAAAAGTGCCACAACATGGCTGTCTCCACAGCTTTTCCCTTGGGATAATTCCTAAACCCAGGCTGATTTCAATGACCAGTGTTACGGTTAGGGTTAGGGTTACGCCAAGGTGTAGAGCTTTTTAAACCAGCAAGCTCTGAGCTCCAGGCACACGGCAGCTGCGAAAGGCATCCCAAGGGGAGCGCAAAAGTGCCACAACATGGCTGTCTGCACAGCTTTTCCCTTGGGATAATTCCTAAACCCAGGCTGATTTAAATGACCAGTGTTACGGTTAGGGTTAGGGTTACGCCTAGGTGTAGAGGTTTCTAAACCAGCAAGCTCTGAGCTCCAGGCACACGGCAGCTGCGAAACGCATCCCAAGGGGAGCACAAAAGTGCCAGAAAATGGCTGCCTCCACACGTTTTCATTGGCACCATTGCTAAGCCTAGGCTGGATTACCTGCCTCCAGTCTCAGCTAGGGACATGGTTTTTTAAACCAGGAAGCCCTGAGCTCCAGGCACACGGCAGCTGTTTAAGGCATCCCAAGGGGAGTACAAAAGTGCAACAACATGGCAGCTTTCACAGCTTTTTCCTTGGCACCATCCCTATACCTAGGCTGATTTATCTGCCTAGGGTTAGGGTTAGGGCTCAGCCAAGGGCAAGGATTTTTTTAACCAGGAAGCCCTGAGTTCCAGGCTTACTGCATCTGCCAAAGGCATCCCAAAGGGAGCGCAGAAGTGCCACAACATGGCTGCTTTCACAGCTTTTTCCTTAGGAAGAACCCTAATACCCGGCTGATTTACCTTCCTAGGGTTACTGTTAGGCCTAGGCCTAGGACTTTTAAAACCAGGAAGCCCTGTGCTCCAGGCACACTGCAGCTGTGAAAGGCATCCCAAGGGGAGCGCAAAAGTGACACAACTTGGCTGCCTCCACTGCTATTTCCATGAGACCATCCCGAATCATAGGTTGATTTTCCTTCCTAGGCTTAAGGTTTGAGTTAGGCCTAGGGTTAGTGTTCTTTTAACCAGAAAGCCCTGAGTTCCAAGAACACAGCAGCTGCGAAGGACTACCCAAGAAGAGCGCAGAAGTGCCTCAACATGCCTGCCTCCACAGCTTTTTCCTTGGGGACGTCCCGAAACGAAGGCTGATTTAGAAGCCTCCAGTTTGGGCTAAAGTTGTGGTTTTTTACACCAGGAAGCCCTGTGCTCCAAGCACACTGCAGCTGTGAAAGGCATCCCAAGGGGAGCGCAAAAGTGCCACAACATGGCTGTCTCCACAGCTTTTCCCTTGGGATAATTCCTAAACCCAGGCTGATTTAAATGACCAGTGTTACGGTTAGGGTTAGGGTTACGCCTAGGTGTAGAGCTTTTTAAACCAGCAAGCTCTGAGCTCCAGGCACACGGCAGCTGCGAAAGGCATCCCAAGGGGAGCACAAAAGTGCCAGAAAATGGCTGCCTCCACACGTTTTCATTGGTACCATTGCTAAGCCTAGGCTGAATCACCTGCCTCCAGTCTCAGCTAGGGACATGGTTTTTTAAACCAGGAAGCCCTGAGCTCCAGGCACTTGGCAGCTGTTTAAGGCATCCCAAGGGGAGTACAAAAGTGCAACAACATGGCAGCTTTCACAGCTTTTTCCTTGGCACCATCCCTATACCTAGGCTGATTTATCTGCCTAGGGTTAGGGTTAGGGCTCAGCCAAGGGCAAGGATTTTTTTAAGCAGGAAGCCCTGAGTTCCAGGCTTACTGCATCTGCCAAAGGCATCCCAAAGGGAGCGCAGAAGTGCCACAACATGGCTGCTTTCACAGCTTTTTCCTTAGGAAGAACCCTAATACCCGGCTGATTTACCTTCCTAGGGTTACTGTTAGGCTTAGGCCTAGGACTTTTAAAACCAGGAAGCCCTGTGCTCCAGGCACACTGCAGCTGTTAAAGGCATCCCAAGGGGAGCGCAAAAGTGCCACAACATGGCTGTCTCCACAGCTTTTCCCTTGGGATAATTCCTAAACCCAGGCTGATTTAAATGACCAGTGTTACGGTTAGGGTTAGGGTTACGCCTAGGTGTAGAGCTTTTTAAACCAGCAAGCTCTGAGCTCCAGGCACACGGCAGCTGCGAAAGGCATCCCAAGGGGAGCGCAAAAGTGCCACAACATGGCTGTCTCCACAGCTTTTCCCTTGGGATAATTCCTAAACCCAGGCTGATTTAAATGACCAGTGTTACGGTTAGGGTTAGGGTTACGCCTAGGTGTAGAGCTTTTTAAACCAGCAAGCTCTGAGCTCCAGGCACACGGCAGCTGCGAAAGGCATCCCAAGGGGAGCACAAAAGTGCCAGAAAATGGCTGCCTCCACACGTTTTCATTGGCACCATTGCTAAGCCTAGGCTGGATTACCTGCCTCCAGTCTCAGCTAGGGACATGGTTTTTTAAACCAGGAAGCCCTGAGCTCCAGGCACACGGCAGCTGTTTAAGGCATCCCAAGGGGAGTACAAAAGTGCAACAACATGGCAGCTTTCACAGCTTTTTCCTTGGCACCATCCCTATACCTAGGCTGATTTATCTGCCTAGGGTTAGGGTTAGGGCTCAGCCAAGGGCAAGGATTTTTTTAAGCAGGAAGCCCTGAGTTCCAGGCTTACTGCATCTGCCAAAGGCATCCCAAAGGGAGCGCAGAAGTGCCACAACATGGCTGCTTTCACAGCTTTTTCCTTAGGAAGAACCCTAATACCCGGCTGATTTACCTTCCTAGGGTTACTGTTAGGCCTAGGCCTAGGACTTTTAAAACCAGGAAGCCCTGTGCTCCAGGCACACTGCAGCTGTGAAAGGCATCCCAAGGGGAGCGCAAAAGTGACACAACTTGGCTGCCTCCACTGCTATTTCCATGAGACCATCCCGAATCATAGGCTGATTTTCCTTCCTAGGCTTAAGGTTTGAGTTAGGCCTAGGGTTAGTGTTCTTTTAACCAGAAAGCCCTGAGTTCCAAGAACACAGCAGCTGCGAAGGACTACCCAAGAAGAGCGCAGAAGTGCCTCAACATGCCTGCCTCCACAGCTTTTTCCTTGGGGACGTCCCGAAACGAAGGCTGATTTAGAAGCCTCCAGTTTTGGCTAAAGTTGTGGTTTTTTACACCAGGAAGCCCTGTGCTCCAAGCACACTGCAGCTGTGAAAGGCATCCCAAGGGGAGCGCAAAAGTGCCACAACATGGCTGTCTCCACAGCTTTTCCCTTGGGATAATTCCTAAACCCAGGCTGATTTAAATGACCAGTGTTACGGATAGGGTTAGGGTTACGCCTAGGTGTAGAGCTTTTTAAACCAGCAAGCTCTGAGCTCCAGGCACACGGCAGCTGCGAAAGGCATCCCAAGGGGAGCACAAAAGTGCCAGAAAATGGCTGCCTCCACACGTTTTCATTGGTACCATTGCTAAGCCTAGGCTGAATCACCTGCCTCCAGTCTCAGCTAGGGACATGGTTTTTTAAACCAGGAAGCCCTGAGCTCCAGGCACTTGGCAGCTGTTTAAGGCATCCCAAGGGGAGTACAAAAGTGCAACAACATGGCAGCTTTCACAGCTTTTTCCTTGGCACCATCCCTATACCTAGGCTGATTTATCTGCCTAGGGTTAGGGTTAGGGCTCAGCCAAGGGCAAGGATTTTTTTAAGCAGGAAGCCCTGAGTTCCAGGCTTACTGCATCTGCCAAAGGCATCCCAAAGGGAGCGCAGAAGTGCCACAACATGGCTGCTTTCACAGCTTTTTCCTTAGGAAGAACCCTAATACCCGGCTGATTTACCTTCCTAGGGTTACTGTTAGGCTTAGGCCTAGGACTTTTAAAACCAGGAAGCCCTGTGCTCCAGGCACACTGCAGCTGTTAAAGGCATCCCAAGGGGAGCGCAAAAGTGCCACAACATGGCTGTCTCCACAGCTTTTCCCTTGGGATAATTCCTAAACCCAGGCTGATTTAAATGACCAGTGTTACGGTTAGGGTTAGGGTTACGCCTAGGTGTAGAGCTTTTTAAACCAGCAAGCTCTGAGCTCCAGGCACACGGCAGCTGCGAAAGGCATCCCAAGGGGAGCGCAAAAGTGCCACAACATGGCTGTCTCCACAGCTTTTCCCTTGGGATAATTCCTAAACCCAGGCTGATTTCAATGACCAGTGTTACGGTTAGGGTTAGGGTTACGCCTAGGTGTAGAGCTTTTTAAACCAGCAAGCTCTGAGCTCCAGGCACACGGCAGCTGCGAAAGGCATCCCAAGGGGAGCACAAAAGTGCCAGAAAATGGCTGCCTCCACACGTTTTCATTGGCACCATTGCTAAGCCTAGGCTGGATTACCTGCCTCCAGTCTCAGCTAGGGACATGGTTTTTTAAACCAGGAAGCCCTGAGCTCCAGGCACACGGCAGCTGTTTAAGGCATCCCAAGGGGAGTACAAAAGTGCAACAACATGGCAGCTTTCACAGCTTTTTCCTTGGCACCATCCCTATACCTAGGCTGATTTATCTGCCTAGGGTTAGGTTTAGGGCTCAGCCAAGGGCAAGGATTTTTTTAAGCAGGAAGCCCTGAGTTCCAGGCTTACTGCATCTGCCAAAGGCATCCCAAAGGGAGTGCAGAAGTGCCACAACATGGCTGCTTTCACAGCTTTTTCCTTAGGAAGAACCCTAATACCCGGCTGATTTACCTTCCTAGGGTTACTGTTAGGCCTAGGCCTAGGACTTTTAAAACCAGGAAGCCCTGTGCTCCAGGCACACTGCAGCTGTTAAAGGCATCCCAAGGGGAGCGCAAAAGTGACACAACTTGGCTGCCTCCACTGCTATTTCCATGAGACCATCCCGAATCATAGGTTGATTTTCCTTCCTAGGCTTAAGGTTTGAGTTAGGCCTAGGGTTAGTGTTCTTTTAACCAGAAAGCCCTGAGTTCCAAGAACACAGCAGCTGCGAAGGACTACCCAAGAAGAGCGCAGAAGTGCCTCAACATGCCTGCCTCCACAGCTTTTTCTTTGAGGACCTCCCGAAACGAAGGCTGATTTAGAAGCCTCCAGTTTGGGCTAAAGTTGTGGTTTTTTACACCACGAAGCCCTGTACTCTAAGCACACTGCAGCTGTGAAAGGCATCCCAAGGGGAGCGCAAAAGTGCCACAACATGGCTGTCTCCACAGCTTTTCCCTTGGGATAATTCCTAAACCCAGGCTGATTTCAATGACCAGTGTTACGGTTAGGGTTAGGGTTACGCCTAGGTGTAGAGCTTTCTAAACCAGCAAGCTCTGAGCTCCAGGCACACGGCAGCTGCGAAAGGCATCCCAAGGGGAGCGCAAAAGTGCCACAACATGGCTGTCTGCACAGCTTTTCCCTTGGGATAATTCCTAAACCCAGGCTGATTTAAATGACCAGTGTTACGGTTAGGGTTAGGGTTACGCCTAGGTGTAGAGCTTTTTAAACCAGCAAGCTCTGAGCTCCAGGCACACGGCAGCTGCGAAAGGCATCCCAAGGGGAGCACAAAAGTGCCAGAAAATGGCTGCCTCCACACGTTTTCATTGGCACCATTGCTAAGCCTAGGCTGGATTACCTGCCTCCAGTCTCAGCTAGGGACATGGTTTTTTAAACCAGGAAGCCCTGAGCTCCAGGCACACGGCAGCTGTTTAAGGCATCCCAAGGGGAGTACAAAAGTGCAACAACATGGCAGCTTTCACAGCTTTTTCCTTGGCACCATCCCTATACCTAGGCTGATTTATCTGCCTAGGGTTAGGGTTAGGGCTCAGCCAAGGGCAAGGATTTTTTTAAGCAGGAAGCCCTGAGTTCCAGGCTTACTGCATCTGCCAAAGGCATCCCAAAGGGAGTGCAGAAGTGCCACAACATGGCTGCTTTCACAGCTTTTTCCTTAGGAAGAACCCTAATACCCGGCTGATTTACCTTCCTAGGGTTACTGTTAGGCTTAGGCCTAGGACTTTTAAAACCAGGAAGCCCTGTGCTCCAGGCACACTGCAGCTGTTAAAGGCATCCCAAGGGGAGCGCAAAAGTGACACAACTTGGCTGCCTCCACTGCTATTTCCATGAGACCATCCCGAATCATAGGCTGATTTTCCTTCCTAGGCTTAAGTTTGAGTTAGGCCTAGGGTTAGTGTTCTTTTAACCAGAAAGCCCTGAGTTCCAAGAACAGAGCAGCTGCGAAGGACTACCCAAGAAGAGCGCAGAAGTGCCTCAACATGCCTGCCTCCACAGCTTTTTCTTTGAGGACCTCCCGAAACGAAGGCTGATTTAGAAGCCTCCAGTTTGGGCTAAAGTTGTGGTTTTTTACACCAGGAAGCCCTGTGCTCCAAGCTCACTGCAGCTGTGAAAGGCATCCCAAGGGGAGCGCAAAAGTGCCACAACATGGCTGTCTCCACAGCTTTTCCCTTGGGATAATTCCTAAACCCAGGCTGATTTAAATGACCAGTGTTACGGTTAGGGTTAGGGTTACGCCTAGGTGTAGAGCTTTTTAAACCAGAAAGCTCTGAGCTCCAGGCACACGGCAGCTGCGAAAGGCATCCCAAGGGGAGCACAAAAGTGCCAGAAAATGGCTGCCTCCACACCTTTTCATTGGCACCATTGCTAAGCCTAGGCTGAATTACCTGCCTCCAGTCTCAGCTAGGGACATGGTTTTTTAAACCAGGAAGCCCTGAGCTCCAGGCACACGGCAGCTGTGAAAGGCATCCCAAGGGGAGTACAAAAGTGCAACAACATGGCAGCTTTCACAGCTTTTTCCTTGGCACCATCCCTATACCTAGGCTGATTTATCTGCCTAGGGTTAGGCTTAGGGCTCAGCCAAGGGCAAGGAATTTTTAACCAGGAAGCCCTGAGTTCCAGGCTTACTGCATCTGCCAAAGGCATCCCAAAGGGAGCGCAGAAGTGCCACAACATGGCTGCTTTCACAGCTTTTTCCTTAGGAAGAACCCTAATACCCGGCTGATTTACCTTCCTAGGGTTACTGTTAGGCTTAGGCCTAGGACTTTTAAAACCAGGAAGCCCTGTGCTCCAGGCACACTGCAGCTGTTAAAGGCATCCCAAGGGGAGCGCAAAAGTGACACAACTTGGCTGCCTCCACTGCTATTTCCATGAGACCATCCCGAATCATAGGCTGATTTTCCTTCCTAGGCTTAAGGTTTGAGTTAGGCCTAGGGTTAGTGTTCTTTTAACCAGAAAGCCCTGAGTTCCAAGAACACAGCAGCTGCGAAGGACTACCCAAGAAGAGCGCAGAAGTGCCTCAACATGCCTGCCTCCACAGCTTTTTCCTTGGGGACGTCCCGAAACGAAGGCTGATTTAGAAGCCTCCAGTTTGGGCTAAAGTTGTGGTTTTTTACACCAGGAAGCCCTGTGCTCCAAGCACACTGCAGCTGCGAAAGGCATCCCAAGGGGAGCGCAAAAGTGCCACAACATGGCTGTCTCCACAGCTTTTCCCTTGGGATAATTCCTAAACCCAGGCTGATTTAAATGACCAGTGTTACGGTTAGGGTTAGGGTTACGCCTAGGTGTAGAGCTTTTTAAACCAGCAAGCTCTGAGCTCCAGGCACACGGCAGCTGCGAAAGGCATCCCAAGGGGAGTACAAAAGTGCAACAACATGGCAGCTTTCACAGCTTTTTCCTTAGCACCATCCCTATACCTAGGCTGATTTATCTGCCTAGGGTTAGGGTTAGGGCTCAGCCAAGGGCAAGGATTTTTTTAAGCAGGAAGCCCTGAGTTCCAGGCTTACTGCATCTGCCAAAGGCATCCCAAAGGGAGCGCAGAAGTGCCACAACATGGCTGCTTTCACAGCTTTTTCCTTAGGAAGAACCCTAATACCCGGCTGATTTACCTTCCTAGGGTTACTGTTAGGCTTAGGCCTAGGACTTTTAAAACCAGGAAGCCCTGTGCTCCAGGCACACTGCAGCTGTTAAAGGCATGCCAAGGGGAGCGCAAAAGTGACACAACTTGGCTGCCTCCACTGCTATTTCCATGAGACCATCCCGAATCATAGGCTGATTTTCCTTCCTAGGCTTAAGGTTTGAGTTAGGCCTAGGGTTAGTGTTCTTTTAACCAGAAAGCCCTGAGTTCCAAGAACAGAGGAGCTGCGAAGGACTACCCAAGAAGAGCGCAGAAGTGCCTCAACATGCCTGCCTCCACAGCTTTTTCTTTGAGGACCTCCCGAAACGAAGGCTGATTTAGAAGCCTCCAGTTTGGGCTAAAGTTGTGGTTTTTTACACCAGGAAGCCCTGTGCTCTAAGCACACTGCAGCTGTGAAAGGCATCCCAAGGGGAGCACAAAAGTGCCACAACATGGCTGTCTCCACAGCTTTTCCCTTGGGATAATTCCTAAACCCAGGCTGATTTAAATGACCAGTGTTACGGTTAGGGTTAGGGTTACGCCTAGGTGTAGAGCTTTTTAAACCAGCAAGCTCTGAGCTCCAGGCACACGGCAGCTGCGAAAGGCATCCCAAGGGGAGCACAAAAGTGCCAGAAAATGGCTGCCTCCACACGTTTTCATTGGCACCATTGCTAAGCCTAGGCTGGATTACCTGCCTCCAGTCTCAGCTAGGGACATGGTTTTTTAAACCAGGAAGCCCTGAGCTCCAGGCACACGGCAGCTGTGAAAGGCATCCCAAGGGGAGTACAAAAGTGCAACAACATGGCAGCTTTCACAGCTTTTTCCTTGGCACCATCCCTATACCTAGGCTGATTTATCTGCCTAGGGTTAGGGTTAGGGCTCAGCCAAGGGCAAGGATTTTTTTAACCAGGAAGCCCTGAGTTCCAGGCTTACTGCTTCTGCCAAAGGCATCCCAAAGGGAGCGCAGAAGTGCCACAACATGGCTGCTTTCACTGCTTTTTCCTTAGGAAGAACCCTAATACCCGGCTGATTTACCTTCCTAGGGTTACTGTTAGGCTTAGGCCTAGGACTTTTAAAACCAGGAAGCCCTGTGCTCCAGGCACACTGCAGCTGTTAAAGGCATCCCAAGGGGAGCGCAAAAGTGACACAACTTGGCTGCCTCCACTGCTATTTCCATGAGACCATCCCGAATCATAGGCTGATTTTCCTTCCTAGGCTTAAGGTTTGAGTTAGGCCTAGGGTTAGTGTTCTTTTAACCAGAAAGCCCTGAGTTCCAAGAACACAGCAGCTGCGAAGGACTACCCAAGAAGAGCGCAGAAGTGCCTCAACATGCCTGCCTCCACAGCTTTTTCCTTGGGGACGTCCCGAAACGAAGGCTGATTTAGAAGCCTCCAGTTTGGGCTAAAGTTGTGGTTTTTTACACCAGGAAGCCCTGTGCTCCAAGCTCACTGCAGCTGTGAAAGGCATCCCAAGGGGAGCGCAAAAGTGCCACAACATGGCTGTCTCCACAGCTTTTCCCTTGGGATAATTCCTAAACCCAGGCTGATTTAAATGACCAGTGTTACGGTTAGGGTTAGGGTTACGCCTAGGTGTAGAGCTTTTTAAACCAGCAAGCTCTGAGCTCCAGGCACACGGCAGCTGCGAAAGGCATCCCAAGGGGAGCACAAAAGTGCCAGAAAATGGCTGCCTCCACACGTTTTCATTGGTACCATTGCTAAACCTAGGCTGAATCACCTGCCTCCAGTCTCAGCTAGGGACATGGTTTTTTAAACCAGGAAGCCCTGAGCTCCAGGCACTTGGCAGCTGTTTAAGGCATCCCAAGGGGAGTACAAAAGTGCAACAACATGGCAGCTTTCACAGCTTTTTCCTTAGGAAGAACCCTAATACCCGGCTGATTTACCTTCCTAAGGGTTACTGTTAGGCTTAGGCCTAGGTCTTTTAAAACCAGGAAGCCCTGTGCTCCAGGCACACTGCAGCTGTGAAAGGCATCCCATGGGGAGCACAGAAGTGCCACAACATGGCTGCTTTCACAGCTTTTTCCTTAGGAAGAACCCTAATACCCGGCTGATTTACCTTCCTAGGGTCACTGTTAGGCCTAGGACTAGGACGTTTGAAACCAGGAAGCCCTGTGCTCCAAGCACACTGCAGCTGTGAAAGGCATCCCAAGGGGAGCGCAAAAGTGCCACAACATGGCTGTCTCCACAGCTTTTCCCTTGGGATAATTCCTAAACCCAGGCTGATTTAAATGACCAGTGTTACGGTTAGGGTTAGGGTTACGCCTAGGTGTAGAGCTTTTTAATCCAGCAAGCTCTGAGCTCCAGGCACACGGCAGCTGCGAAACACATCCCAAGGGGAGCACAAAAGTTCCAGAAAATGGCTGCCTCCACACGTTTTCATTGGCACCATTGCTAAGCCTAGGCTGAATTACCTGCCTCCATTCTCAGCTAGGGACAAGGTTTTTTAAACCAGGAAGCCCTGAGCTCCAGGCACTTGGCAGCTGTTTAAGGCATCCCAAGGGGAGTACAAAAGTGCAACAACATGGCAGCTTTCACAGCTTTTTCCTTGGCACCATCCCTATACCTAGGCTGATTTATCTGCCTAGGGTTAGGGTTAGGGCTCAGCCTAGGGCTAGGATTTTTTTAACCAGGAAGCCCTGAGTTCCAGGCTTACTGCATCTGCCAAAGGCATCCCAAAGGGAGCGCACAAGTGCCACAACATGGCTGCTTTCACAGCTTTTTCCTTAGGAAGAACCCTAATACCCGGCTGATTTACCTTCCTAGGGTTACTGTTAGGCCTAGGCCTAGGACTTTTAAAACCAGGAAGCCCTGTGCTCCAGGCACACTGCAGCTGTTAAAGGCATCCCAAGGGGAGCGCAAAAGTGACACAACTTGGCTGCCTCCACTGCTATTTCCATGAGACCATCCCGAATCATAGGCTGATTTTCCTTCCTAGGCTTAAGGTTTGAGTTAGGCCTAGGGTTAGTGTTCTTTTAACCAGAAAGCCCTGAGTTCCAAGAACACAGCAGCTGCGAAGGACTACCCAAGAAGAGCGCAGAAGTGCCTCAACATGCCTGCCTCCACAGCTTTTTCCTTGGGGACGTCCCGAAACGAAGGCTGATTTAGAAGCCTCCAGTTTGGGCTAAAGTTGTGGTTTTTTACACCAGGAAGCCCTGTGCTCCAAGCTCACTGCAGCTGTGAAAGGCATCCCAAGGGGAGCGCAAAAGTGCCACAACATGGCTGTCTGCACAGCTTTTCCCTTGGGATAATTCCTAAACCCAGGCTGATTTAAATGACCAGTGTTACGGTTAGGGTTAGGGTTACGCCTAGGTGTAGAGCTTTTTAAACCAGCAAGCTCTGAGCTCCAGGCACACGGCAGCTGCGAAAGGCATCCCAAGGGGAGCGCAAAAGTGCCACAACATGGCTGTCTCCACAGCTTTTCCCTTGGGATAATTCCTAAACCCAGGCTGATTTAAATGACCAGTGTTACGGTTAGGGTTAGGGTTACGCCTAGGTGTAGAGCTTTTTAAACCAGCAAGCTCTGAGCTCCAGGCACACGGCAGCTGCGAAAGGCATCCCAAGGGGAGCACAAAAGTGCCAGAAAATGGCTGCCTCCACACGTTTTCATTGGCACCATTGCTAAGCCTAGGCTGAATTACCTGCCTCCAGTCTCAGGTAGGGACATGGTTTTTTAAACCAGGAAGCCCTGAGCTCCAGGCACACGGCAGCTGTTTAAAGCATCCCAAGGGGAGTACAAAAGTGCAACAACATGGCAGCTTTCACAGCTTTTTCCTTGGCACCATCCCTATACCTAGGCTGATTTATCTGCCTAGGGTTAGGGTTAGGGCTCAGCCTAGGGCTAGGATTTTTTTAACCAGGAAGCCCTGAGTTCCAGGCTTACTGCATCTGCCAAAGGCATCCCAAAGGGAGCGCAGAAGGTCCACAACATGGCTGCTTTCACAGCTTTTTCCTTAGGAAGAACCCTAATACCCGGCTGATTTACCTTCCTAGGGTTACTGTTAGGCCTAGGCCTAGGACTTTTAAAACCAGGAAGCCCTGTGCTCCAGGCACACTGCAGCTGTGAAAGGCATCCCAAGGGGAGCGCAAAGTGCCACAGCATGGCTGTCTCCACAGCTTTTCCCTTGGGATAATTCCTAAACCCAGGCTGATTTAAATGACCAGTGTTACGGTTAGGGTTAGGGTTACGCCTTGGTGTAGAGCTTTTTAAACCAGCAAGCTCTGAGCTCCAGGCACACGGCAGCTGCGAAAGGCATCCCAAGGGGAGCGCAAAAGTGCCACAACATGGCTGTCTCCACAGCTTTTCCCTTGGGATAATTCCTAAACCCAGGCTGATTTAAATGACCAGTGTTACGGTTAGGGTTAGGGTTACGCCTAGGTGTAGAGCTTTTTAAACCAGCAAGCTCTGAGCTCCAGGCACACGGCAGCTGCGAAAGGCATCCCAAGGGGAGCACAAAAGTGCCAGAAAATGGCTGCCTCCACACGTTTTCATTGGCACCATTGCTAAGCCTAGGCTGAAGCACCTGCCTCCTGTCTCAGCTAGGGACATGGTTTTTTAAACCAGGAAGCCCTGAGCTCCAGGCACTTGGCAGCTGTTTAAGGCATCCCAAGGGGAGTACAAAAGTGCAACAACATGGCAGCTTTCACAGCTTTTTCCTTGGCACCATCCCTATACCTAGGCTGATTTATCTGCCTAGGGTTAGGGTTAGGGCTCAGCCTAGGGCAAGGATTTTTTTAACCAGGAAGCCCTGAGTTCCAGGCTTACTGCATCTGCCAAAGGCATCCCAAAGGGAGCCCAGAAGTGCCACAACATGGCTGCTTTCACAGCTTTTTCCTTAGGAAGAACCCTAATACCTGGCTGATTTACCTTCCTAGGGTTACTGTTAGGCTTAGGTCTAGGACTTTTAAAACCAGGAAGCCCTGTGCTCCAGGCACACTGCAGCTGTGAAAGGCATCCCAAGGGGAGCGCAAAAGTGACACAACTTGGCTGCCTCCATTGCTATTTCCATGAGACCATCCCGAATCATAGGCTGATTTTCCTTCCTAGGCTTAAGGTTTGAGTTAGGCCTAGGGTTAGTGTTCTTTTAACCAGAAAGCCCTGAGTTCCAAGAACACAGCAGCTGCGAAGGACTACCCAAGAAGAGCGCAGAAGTGCCTCAACATGCCTGCCTCCACAGCTTTTTCCTTGGGGACGTCCCGAAACGAAGGCTGATTTAGAAGCCTCCAGTTTGGGCTAAAGTTGTGGTTTTTTACACCAGGAAGCCCTGTGCTCCAAGCACACTGCAGCTGTGAAAGGCATCCCAAGGGGAGCGCAAAAGTGCCACAACATGGCTGTCTGCACAGCTTTTCCCTTGGGATAATTCCTAAACCCAGGCTGATTTAAATGACCAGTGTTACGGTTAGGGTTAGGGTTACGCCTAGGTGTAGAGCTTTTTAAACCAGCAAGCTCTGAGCTCCAGGCACACGGCAGCTGCGAAAGGCATCCCAAGGGGAGCACAAAAGTGCCAGAAAATGGCTGCCTCCACACGTTTTCATTGGCACCATTGCTAAGCCTAGGCTGAATTACCTGCCTCCAGTCTCAGCTAGGGACATGGTTTTTTAAACCAGGAAGCCCTGAGCTCCAGGCACTTGGCAGCTGTGAAAGGCATCCCAAGGGGAGTACAAAAGTGCAACAACATGGCAGCTTTCACAGCTTTTTCCTTAGCACCATCCCTGTACCTAGGCTGATTTATCTGCCTAGGGTTAGGGTTAAGGCTCAGCCAAGGGCAAGGATTTTTTTAACCAGGAAGCCCTGAGTTCCAGGCTTACTGCATCTGCCAATGGCATCCCAAAGGGAGCGGTGAAGGTCCACAACACGGCTGCTTTCACAGCTTTTTCCTTAGGAAGAACCCTAATACCCGGCTGATTTACCTTCCTAGGGTTACTGTTAGGCTTAGGCCTAGGACTTTTAAAACCAGGAAGCCCTGTGCTCCAGGCACACTGCAGCTGTTAAAGGCATCCCAAGGGGAGCGCAAAAGTGACACAACTTGGCTGCCTCCACTGCTATTTCCATGAGACCATCCCGAATCATAGGCTGATTTTCCTTCCTAGGCTTAAGGTTTGAGTTAGGCCTAGGGTTAGTGTTCTTTTAACCAGAAAGCCCTGAGTTCCAAGAACACAGCAGCTGCGAAGGACTACCCAAGAAGAGCGCAGAAGTGCCTCAACATGCCTGCCTCCACAGCTTTTTCCTTGGGGACGTCCCGAAACGAAGGCTGATTTAGAAGCCTCCAATTTTGGCTAAAGTTGTGGTTTTTTAAACCAGGAAGCCCTGTGCTCCAAGCTCACTGCAGCTGTGAAAGGCATCCCAAGGGGAGCGCAAAAGTGCCACAACATGGCTGTCTCCACAGCTTTTCCCTTGGGATAATTCCTAAACCCAGGCTGATTTAAATGACCAGTGTTACGGTTAGGGTTAGGGTTACGCCTAGGTGTAGAGCTTTTTAAACCAGCAAGCTCTGAGCTCCAGGCACACGGCAGCTGCGAAAGGCATCCCAAGGGGAGCACAAAAGTGCCAGAAAATGGCTGCCTCCACACGTTTTCATTGGTACCATTGCTAAGCCTAGGCTGAATCACCTGCCTCCAGTCTCAGCTAGGGACATGGTTTTTTAAACCAGGAAGCCCTGAGCTCAAGGCACTTGGCAGCTGTTTAAGGCATCCCAAGGGGAGTACAAAAGTGCAACAACATGGCAGCTTTCACAGCTTTTTCCTTAGGAAGAACCCTAATACCCGGCTGATTTACCTTCCTAGGGTTACTGTTAGGCTTAGGCCTAGGACTTTTAAAACCAGGAAGCCCTGTGCTCCAGGCACACTGCAGCTGTGAAAGGCATCCCAAGGGGAGCGCAGAAGTGCCACAACATGGCTGCTTTCACAGCTTTTTCCTTAGGAAGAACCCTAATACCCGGCTGATTTACCTTCCTAGGCTCACTGTTAGGCCTAGGCCTAGGACGTTTGAAACCAGGAAGCCCTGTGCTCCAAGCACACTCCAGCTGTGAAAGGCATCCCAAGGGGAGCGCAAAAGTGCCACAACATGGCTGTCTCCACAGCTTTTCCCTTGGGATAATTCCTAAACCCAGGCTGATTTAAATGGCCAGTGTTACGGTTAGGGTTAGGGTTACGCCTAGGTGTAGAGCTTTTTAATCCAGAAAGCTCTGAGCTCCAGGCACACGGCAGCTGCGAAACGCATCCCAAGGGGAGCACAAAAGTGCCAGAAAATGGCTGCCTCCACACGTTTTCATTGGCACCATTGCTAAGCCTAGGCTGAATTACCTGCCTCCATTCTCAGCTAGGGACATGGTTTTTTAAACCAGGAAGCCCTGAGCTCCAGGCACACGGCAGCTGTGAAAGGCATCCCAAGGGGAGTACAAAAGTGCAACAACATGGCAGCTTTCACAGCTTTTTCCTTGGCACCATCCCTATACCTAGGCTGATTTATCTGCCTAGGGTTAGGGTTAGGGCTCAGCCAAGGGCAAGGATTTTTTTAACCAGGAAGCCCTGAGTTCCAGGCTTACTGCATCTGCCAAAGGCATCCCAAAGGGAGCGAAGAAGTGCCACAACATGGCTGCTTTCACAGCTTTTTCCTTAGGAAGAACCCTAATACCCGGCTGATTTACCTTCCTAGGGTTACTGTTAGGCCTAGGCCTAGGACTTTTAAAACCAGGAAGCCCTGTGCTCCAGGCACACTGCAGCTGTGAAAGGCATCCCAAGGGGAGCGCAAAAGTGCCACAACATGGCTGTCTCCACAGCTTTTTCCTTGGGATAATTCCTAAACCCAGGCTGATTTAAATGACCAGTGTTACGGTTAGGGTTAGGGTTACGCCTAGGTGTAGAGCTTTTTAAACCAGCAAGCTCTGAGCTCCAGGCACACGGCAGCTGCGAAAGGCATCCCAAGGGGAGCGCAAAAGTGCCACAACATGGCTGTCTCCACAGCTTTTCCCTTGGGATAATTCCTAAACCCAGGCTGATTTAAATGACCAGTGTTACGGTTAGGGTTAGGGTTACGCCTAGGTGTAGAGCTTTTTAAACCAGCAAGCTCTGAGCTCCAGGCACATGGCAGCTGCGAAAGGCATCCCAAGGGGAGCACAAAAGTGCCAGAAAATGGCTGCCTCCACACGTTTTCATTGGCACCATTGCTAAGCCTAGGCTGGATTACATGCCTCCAGTCTCAGCTAGGGACATGGTTTTTTAAACCAGGAAGCCCTGAGCTCCAGGCACACGGCAGCTGTTTAAGGCATCCCAAGGGGAGTACAAAAGTGCAACAACATGGCAGCTTTCACAGCTTTTTCCTTGGCACCATCCCTATACCTAGGCTGATTTATCTGCCTAGGGTTAGGGTTAGGGCTCAGCCAACGGCAAGGATTTTTTTAAGCAGGAAGCCCTGAGTTCCAGGCTTACTGCATCTGCCAAAGGCATCCCAAAGGGAGCGCAGAAGTGCCACAACATGGCTGCTTTCACAGCTTTTTCCTTAGGAAGAACCCTAATACCCGGCTCATTTACCTTCCTAGGGTTACTGTTAGGCCTAGGCCTAGGACTTTTAAAACCAGGAAGCCCTGTGCTCCAGGCACACTGCAGCTGTTAAAGGCATCCCAAGGGGAGCGCAAAAGTGACACAACTTGGCTGCCTCCACTGCTATTTCCATGAGACCATCCCGAATCATAGGTTGATTTTCCTTCCTAGGCTTAAGGTTTGAGTTAGGCCTAGGGTTAGTGTTCTTTTAACCAGAAAGCCCTGAGTTCCAAGAACACAGCAGCTGCGAAGGACTACCCAAGAAGAGCGCAGAAGTGCCTCAACATGCCTGCCTCCACAGCTTTTTCTTTGAGGACCTCCCGAAACGAAGGCTGATTTAGAAGCCTCCAGTTTGGGCTAAAGTTGTGGTTTTTTACACCAGGAAGCCCTGTGCTCTAAGCACACTGCAGCTGTGAAAGGCATCCCAAGGGGAGCACAAAAGTGCCACAACATGGCTGTCTCCACAGCTTTTCCCTTGGGATAATTCCTAAACCCAGGCTGATTTCAATGACCAGTGTTACGGTTAGGGTTAGGGTTACGCCAAGGTGTAGAGCTTTTTAAACCAGCAAGCTCTGAGCTCCAGGCACACGGCAGCTGCGAAAGGCATCCCAAGGGGAGCGCAAAAGTGCCACAACATGGCTGTCTGCACAGCTTTTCCCTTGGGATAATTCCTAAACCCAGGCTGATTTAAATGACCAGTGTTACGGTTAGGGTTAGGGTTACGCCTAGGTGTAGAGCTTTTTAAACCAGCAAGCTCTGAGCTCCAGGCACACGGCAGCTGCGAAACGCATCCCAAGGGGAGCACAAAAGTGCCAGAAAATGGCTGCCTCCACACGTTTTCATTGGCACCATTGCTAAGCCTAGGCTGGATTACCTGCCTCCAGTCTCAGCTAGGGACATGGTTTTTTAAACCAGGAAGCCCTGAGCTCCAGGCACACGGCAGCTGTTTAAGGCATCCCAAGGGGAGTACAAAAGTGCAACAACATGGCAGCTTTCACAGCTTTTTCCTTGGCACCATCCCTATACCTAGGCTGATTTATCTGCCTAGGGTTAGGGTTAGGGCTCAGCCAAGGGCAAGGATTTTTTTAAGCAGGAAGCCCTGAGTTCCAGGCTTACTGCATCTGCCAAAGGCATCCCAAAGGGAGCGCAGAAGTGCCACAACATGGCTGCTTTCACAGCTTTTTCCTTAGGAAGAACCCTAATACCCGGCTGATTTACCTTCCTAGGGTTACTGTTAGGCCTAGGCCTAGGACTTTTAAAACCAGGAAGCCCTGTGCTCCAGGCACACTGCAGCTGTTAAAGGCATCCCAAGGGGAGCGCAAAAGTGACACAACTTGGCTGCCTCCACTGCTATTTCCATGAGACCATCCCGAATCATAGGTTGATTTTCCTTCCTAGGCTTAAGGTTTGAGTTAGGCCTAGGGTTAGTGTTCTTTTAACCAGAAAGCCCTGAGTTCCAAGAACACAGCAGCTGCGAAGGACTACCCAAGAAGAGCGCAGAAGTGCCTCAACATGCCTGCCTCCACAGCTTTTTCTTTGAGGACCTCCCGAAACGAAGGCTGATTTAGAAGCCTCCAGTTTGGGCTAAAGTTGTGGTTTTTTACACCAGGAAGCCCTGTACTCTAAGCACACTGCAGCTGTGAAAGGCATCCCAAGGGGAGCGCAAAAGTGCCACAACATGGCTGTCTCCACAGCTTTTCCCTTGGGATAATTCCTAAACCCAGGCTGATTTAAATGACCAGTGTTACGGTTAGGGTTAGGGTTACGCCTAGGTGTAGAGCTTTTTAAACCAGCAAGCTCTGAGCTCCAGGCACACAGCAGCTGCGAAAGGCATCCCAAGGGGAGCGCAAAAGTGCCACAACATGGCTGTCTGCACAGCTTTTCCCTTGGGATAATTCCTAAACCCAGGCTGATTTAAATGACCAGTGTTACGGTTAGGGTTAGGGTTACGCCTAGGTGTAGAGCTTTTTAAACCAGCAAGCTCTGAGCTCCAGGCACACGGCAGCTGCGAAAGGCATCCCAAGGGGAGCACAAAAGTGCCAGAAAATGGCTGCCTCCACACGTTTTCATTGGCACCATTGCTAAGCCTAGGCTGAATCACCTGCCTCCAGTCTCAGCTAGGGACATGGTTTTTTAAACCAGGAAGCCCTGAGCTCCAGGCACTTGGCAGCTGTGAAAGGCATCCCAAGGGGAGTACAAAAGTGCAACAACATGGCAGCTTTCACAGCTTTTTCCTTGGCACCATCCCTATACCTAGGCTGATTTATCTGCCTAGGGTTAGGGTTAGGGCTCAGCCAAGGGCAAGGATTTTTTTAAGCAGGAAGCCCTGAGTTCCAGGCTTACTGCATCTGCCAAAGGCATCCCAAAGGGAGTGCAGAAGTGCCACAACATGGCTGCTTTCACAGCTTTTTCCTTAGGAAGAACCCTAATACCTGGCTGATTTACCTTCCTAGGGTTACTGTTAGGCCTAGGCCTAGGACTTTTAAAACCAGGAAGCCCTGTGCTCCAGGCACACTGCAGCTGTTAAAGGCATCCCAAGGGGAGCGCAAAAGTGACACAACTTGGCTGCCTCCACTGCTATTTCCATGAGACCATCCTGAATCATAGGCTGATTTTCCTTCCTAGGCTTAAGGTTTGAGTTAGGCCTAGGGTTAGTGTTCTTTTAACCAGAAAGCCCTGAGTTCCAAGAACACAGCAGCTGCGAAGGACTACCCAAGAAGAGCGCAGAAGTGCCTCAACATGCCTGCCTCCACAGCTTTTTCCTTGGGGACGTCCCGAAACGAAGGCTGATTTAGAAGCCTCCAGTTTGGGCTAAAGTTGTGGTTTTTTACACCAGGAAGCCCTGTGCTCCAAGCTCACTGCAGCTGTGAAAGGCATCCCAAGGGGAGCGCAAAAGTGCCACAACATGGCTGTCTCCACAGCTTTTCCCTTGGGATAATTCCTAAACCCAGGCTGATTTAAATGACCAGTGTTACGGTTAGGGTTAGGGTTATGCCTAGGTGTAGAGCTTTTTAAACCAGCAAGCTCTGAGCTCCAGGCACACGGCAGCTGCGAAAGGCATCCCAAGGGGAGCACAAAAGTTCCAGAAAATGGCTGCCTCCACACGTTTTCGTTGGCACCATTGCTAAGCCTAGGCTGAATTACCTGCCTCCTGTCTCAGCTAGGGACATGGTTTTTTAAACCAGGAAGCCCTGAGCTCCAGGCACACGGCAGCTGTGAAAGGCATCCCAAGGGGAGTACAAAAGTGCAACAACATGGCAGCTTTCACAGCTTTTTCCTTGGCACCATCCCTATACCTAGGCTGATTTATCTGCCTAGGGTTAGGGTTAGGGCTCAGCCAAGGGCAAGGATTTTTTTAACCAGGAAGCCCTGAGTTCCAGGCTTACTGCATCTGCCAAAGGCATCCCAAAGGGAGCGCAGAAGTGCCACAACATGGCTGCTTTCACAGCTTTTTCCTTAGGAAGAACCCTAATACCCGGCTGATTTACCTTCCTAGGGTTACTGTTAGGCTTAGGCCTAGGACTTTTAAAACCAGGAAGCCCTGTGCTCCAGGCACACTGCAGCTGTTAAAGGCATCCCAAGGGGAGCGCAAAAGTGACACAACTTGGCTGCCACCACTGCTATTTCCATGAGACCATCCCGAATCATAGGCTGATTTTCCTTCCTAGGCTTAAGGTTTGAGTTAGGCCTAGGGTTTGTGTTCTTTTAACCAGAAAGCCCTGAGTTCCAAGAACAGAGCAGCTGCGAAGGACTACCCAAGAAGAGCGCAGAAGTGCCTCAACATGCCTGCCTCCACAGCTTTTTCTTTGAGGACGTCCCGAAACGAAGGCTGATTTAGAAGCCTCCAGTTTGGGCTAAAGTTGTGGTTTTTTACACCAGGAAGCCCTGTGCTCCAAGCACACTGCAGCTGTGAAAGGCATCCCAAGGGGAGCGCAAAAGTGCCACAACATGGCTGTCTCCACAGCTTTTCCCTTGGGATAATTCCTAAACCCAGGCTGATTTAAATGACCAGTGTTACGGTTAGGGTTAGGAATACGCCTAGGTGTAGAGCTTTTTAAACCAGCAAGCTCTGAGCTCCAGGCACACGGCAGCTGCGAAAGGCATCCCAAGGGGAGCACAAAAGTGCCAGAAAATGGCTGCCTCCACACGTTTTCATTGGCACCATTGCTAAGCCTAGGCTGAATTACCTGCCTCCAGTCTCAGCTAGGGACATGGTTTTTTAAACCAGGAAGCCCTGAGCTCCAGGCACTTGGCAGCTGTGAAAGGCATCCCAAGGGGAGTACAAAAGTGCAACAACATGGCAGCTTTCACAGCTTTTTCCTTGGCACCATCCCTATACCTAGGCTGATTTATCTGCCTAGGGTTAGGGTTAGGGCTCAGCCAACGGCAAGGATTTTTTTAACCCAGAAGCCCTGAGTTCCAGGCTTACTGCATCTGCCAAAGGCATCCCAAAGGGAGCGCAGAAGTGCCACAACATGGCTGCTTTCACAGCTTTTTCCTTAGGAAGAACCCTAATACCCGGCTGATTTACCTTCCGAGGGTTACTGTTAGGCCTAGGCCTAGGACTTTTAAAACCAGGAAGCCCTGTGCTCCAGGCACACTGCAGCTGTTAAAGGCAACCCAAGGGGAGCGCAGAAGTGCCACAACATGGCTGCTTTCACAGCTTTTTCCTTAGGAGGAACCCTAATACCCGGCTGATTTACCTTCCTAGGGTTACTGTTAGGCCTAGGCCTAGGACTTTTAAAACCAGGAAGCCCTGTGCTCCAGGCACACTGCAGCTGTTAAAGGCATCCCAAGGGGAATGCAAAAGTGACACAACTTGGCTGCCTCCACTGCTATTTCCATGAGACCATCCCGAATCATAGGATGATTTTCCTTCCTAGGCTTAAGGTTTGAGTTAGGCCTAGGGTTAGTGTTCTTTTAACCAGAAAGCCCTGAGTTCCAAGAACACAGCAGCTGCGAAGGACTACCCAAGAAGAGCGCAGAAGTGCCTCAACATGCCTGCCTCCACAGCTTTTTCCTTGGGGACGTCCCGAAACGAAGGCTGATTTAGAGGCCTCCAGTTTGGGCTAAAGTTGTTGCTTTTTACACCAGGAAGCCCTGTGCTCCAAGCTCACTGCAGCTGTGAAAGGCATCCCAAGGGGAGCGCAAAAGTGCCACAACATGGCTGTCTCCACAGCTTTTCCCTTGGGATAATTCCTAAACCCAGGCTGATTTAAATGACCAGTGTTACGGTTATGGTTAGGAATACGCCTAGGTGTAGAGCTTTTTAAACCAGCAAGCTCTGATCTCCAGGCACACGGCAGCTGCGAAAGGCATCCCAAGGGGAGCACAAAAGTGCCAGAAAATGGCTGCCTCCACACGTTTTCATTGGCACCATTGCTAAGCCTAGGCTGAATTACCTGCCTCCATTCTCAGCTAGGGACATTATTTTTTAAACCAGGAAGCCCTGAGCTCCAGGCACTTGGCAGCTGTGAAAGGCATCCCAAGGGGAGTACAAAAGTGCAACAACATGGCAGCTTTCACAGCTTTTTCCTTGGCACCATCCCTATACCTAGGCTGATTTATCTGCCTAGGGTTAGGGTTAGGACTCAGCCTAGGGCTAGGATTTTTTTAACCAGGAAGCCCTGAGTTCCAGGCTTACTGTATCTGCCAAAGGCATCCCAAAGGGAGCCCAGAAGTGCCACAACATGGCTGCTTTCACAGCTTTTTCCTTAGGAAGAACCCTAATACCCGGCTGATTTACCTTCCTAGGGTTACTGTTAGGCTTAGGCCTAGGACTTTTAAAACCAGGAAGCCCTGTGCTCCAGGCACACTGCAGCTGTTAAAGGCATCCCAAGGGGAGCGCAAAAGTGACACAACTTGGCTGCCTCCACTGCTATTTCCATGAGACCATCCCGAATCATAGGCTGATTTTCCTTCCTAGGCTTAAGGTTTGAGTTAGGCCTAGGGTTAGTGTTCTTTTAACCAGAAAGCCCTGAGTTCCAAGAACACAGCAGCTGCGAAGGACTACCAAAGAAGAGCGCAGAAGTGCCTCAACATGCCTGCCTCCACAGCTTTTTCCTTGGGGACGTCCCGAAACGAAGGCTGATTTAGAAGCCTCCAGTTTGGGCTAAAGTTGTGGTTTTTTACACCAGGAAGCCCTGTGCTCCAAGCTCACTGCAGCTGTGAAAGGCATCCCAAGGGGAGCGCAAAAGTGCCACAACATGGCTGTCTCCACAGCTTTTCCCTTGGGATAATTCCTAAACCCAGGCTGATTTAAATGACCAGTGTTACGGTTAGGGTTAGGGTTATGCCTAGGTGTAGAGCTTTTTAAACCAGCAAGCTCTGAGCTCCAGGCACACGGCAGCTGCGAAAGGCATCCCAAGGGGAGCACAAAAGTGCCAGAAAATGGCTGCCTCCACACGTTTTCGTTGGCACCATTGCTAAGCCTAGGCTGAATTACCTGCCTCCAGTCTCAGCTAGGGACATGGTTTTTTAAACCAGGAAGCCCTGAGCCCCAGGCACTTGGCAGCTGTGAAAGGCATCCCAAGGGGAGTACAAAAGTGCAACAACATGGCAGCTTTCACAGATTTTTCCTTGGCACCATCCCTATACCTAGGCTGATTTATCTGCCTAGGGTTAGGGTTAGGGCTCAGCCTAGGGCAAGGATTTTTTTAACCAGGAAGCCCTGAGTTCCAGGCTTACTGCATCTGCCAAAGGCATCCCAAAGGGAGTGCAGAAGTGCCACAACATGGCTGCTTTCACAGCTTTTTCCTTAGGAAGAACCCTAATACCCGGCTGATTTACCTTCCTAGGGTTACTGTTAGGCTTAGGCCTAGGACTTTTAAAACCAGGAAGCTCTGTGCTCCAGGCACACTGCAGCTGTTAAAGGCATCCCAAGGGGAGCGCAA
Source organism: Ammospiza nelsoni (assembly GCF_027579445.1). Taxonomy (NCBI): domain Eukaryota; kingdom Metazoa; phylum Chordata; class Aves; order Passeriformes; family Passerellidae; genus Ammospiza; species Ammospiza nelsoni. The sequence goes on along the minus strand of NW_026683189.1, from coordinate 1,687,079 downwards.
AAGTGACACAACTTGGCTGCCTCCACTGCTATTTCCATGAGACCATCCCGAATCATAGGCTGATTTTCCTTCCTAGGCTTAAGGTTTGAGTTAGGCCTAGGGTTTGTGTTCTTTTAACCAGAAAGCCCTGAGGTCCAAGAACAGAGGAGCTGCGAAGGACTACCCAAGAAGAGCGCAGAAGTGCCTCAACATGCCTGCCTCCACAGCTTTTTCTTTGAGGACGTCCCGAAACGAAGGCTGATTTAGAAGCCTCCAGTTTGGGCTAAAGTTGTGGTTTTTTACACCAGGAAGCCCTGTGCTCCAAGCTCACTGCAGCTGTGAAAGGCATCCCAAGGGGAGCGCAAAAGTGCCACAACATGGCTGTCTCCACAGCTTTTCCCTTGGGATAATTCCTAAACCCAGGCTGATTTAAATGACCAGTGTTACGGTTAGGGTTAGGGTTACGCCTAGGTGTAGAGCTTTTTAAACCAGCAAGCTCTGAGCTCCAGGCACACGGCAGCTGTGAAAGGCATCCCAAGGGGAGCACAAAAGTGCCAGAAAATGGCTGCCTCCACACGTTTTCATTGGCACCATTGCTAAGCCTAGGCTGAATTACCTGCCTCCAGTCTCAGCTAGGGACATGGTTTTTTAAACCAGGAAGCCCTGAGCTCCAGGCACTTGGCAGCTGTGAAAGGCATCCCAAGGGGAGTACAAAAGTGCAACAACATGGCAGCTTTCACAGCTTTTTCCTTGGCACCATCCCTATACCTAGGCTGATTTATCTGCCTAGGGTTAGGGTTAGGGCTCAGCCAACGGCAAGGATTTTTTTAACCCGGAAGCCCTGAGTTCCAGGCTTACTGCATCTGCCAAAGGCATCCCAAAGGGAGCGCAGAAGTGCCACAACATGGCTGCTTTCACAGCTTTTTCCTTAGGAAGAACCCTAATACCCGCCTGATTTACCTTCCGAGGGTTACTGTTAGGCCTAGGCCTAGGACTTTTAAAACCAGGAAGCCCTGTGCTCCAGGCACACTGCAGCTGTTAAAGGCATCCCAAGGGGAGCGCAGAAGTGCCACAACATGGCTGCTTTCACAGCTTTTTCCTAAAGAGGAAGAACCCTAATACCCGGCTGATTTACCTTCCTAGGGTTACTGTTAGGCCTAGGCCTAGGACTTTTAAAACCAGGAAGCCCTGTGCTCCAGGCACACTGCAGCTGTTAAAGGCATCCCAAGGGGAGCGCAAAAGTGACACAACTTGGCTGCCTCCACTGCTATTTCCATGAGACCATCCCGAATCATAGGATGATTTTCCTTCCTAGGCTTAAGGTTTGAGTTAGGCCTAGGGTTAGTGTTCTTTTAACCAGAAAGCCCTGAGTTCCAAGAACACAGCAGCTGCGAAGGACTACCCAAGAAGAGCGCAGAAGTGCCTCAACATGCCTGCCTCCACAGCTTTTTCCTTGGGGACGTCCCGAAACGAAGGCTGATTTAGAGGCCTCCAGTTTGGGCTAAAGTTGTGGTTTTTTACACCAGGAAGCCCTGTGCTCCAAGCTCACTGCAGCTGTGAAAGGCATCCCAAGGGGAGCGCAAAAGTGCCACAACATGGCTGTCTCCACAGCTTTTCCCTTGGGATAATTCCTAAACCCAGGCTGATTTAAATGACCAGTGTTACGGTTATGGTTAGGAATACGCCTAGGTGTAGAGCTTTTTAAACCAGCAAGCTCTGAGCTCCAGGCACACGGCAGCTGCGAAAGGCATCCCAAGGGGAGCACAAAAGTGCCAGAAAATGGCTGCCTCCACACGTTTTCATTGGCACCATTGCTAAGCCTAGGCTGAATTACCTGCCTCCAGTCTCAGCTAGGGACATGGTTTTTTAAACCAGGAAGCCCTGAGCTCCAGGCACTTGGCAGCTGTGAAAGGCATCCCAAGGGGAGTACAAAAGTGCAACAACATGGCAGCTTTCACAGCTTTTTCCTTGGCACCATCCCTATACCTAGGCTGATTTATCTGCCTATGGTTAGGGTTAGGGCTCAGCCTAGGGCAAGGATTTTTTTAACCAGGAAGCCCTGAGTTCCAGGCTTACTGCATCTGCCAAAGGCATCCCAAAGGGAGCGCAGAAGTGCCACAACATGGCTGCTTTCACAGCTTTTTCCTTAGGAGGAACCCTAATACCCGGCTGATTTACCTTCCTAGGGTTACTGTTAGGCCTAGGCCTAGGACTTTTAAAACCAGGAAGCCCTGTGCTCCAGGCACACTGCAGCTGTTAAAGGCATCCCAAGGGGAGCGCAAAAGTGACACAACTTGGCTGCCTCCACTGCTATTTCCATGAGACCATCCCGAATCATAGGCTGATTTTCCTTCCTAGGCTTAAGGTTTGAGTTAGGCCTAGGGTTAGTGTTCTTTTAACCAGAAAGCCCTGAGTTCCAAGAACACAGCAGCTGCGAAGGACTACCCAAGAAGAGCGCAGAAGTGCCTCAACATGCCTGCCTCCACAGCTTTTTCCTTGGGGACGTCCCGAAACGAAGGCTGATTTAGAAGCCTCCAATTTGGGCTAAAGTTGTGGTTTTTTACACCAGGAAGCCCTGTGCTCCAAGCTCACTGCAGCTGTGAAAGGCATCCCAAGGGGAGCGCAAAAGTGCCACAACATGGCTGTCTCCACAGCTTTTCCCTTGGGATAATTCCTAAACCCAGGCTGATTTAAATGACCAGTGTTACGGTTAGGGTTAGGGTTACGCCTAGGTGTAGAGCTTTTTAAACCAGCAAGCTCTGAGCTCCAGGCACACGGCAGCTGTGAAATGCATCCCAAGGGGAGCACAAAAGTGCCAGAAAATGGCTGCCTCCACACGTTTTCATTGGCACCATTGCTAAGCCTAGGCTGAATTACCTGCCTCCAGTCTCAGCTAGGGACATGGATTTTTAAACCAGGAAGCCCTGAGCTCTAGGCACACGGCAGCTGTGAAAGGCATCCCAAAGGGAGTACAAAAGTACAACAACATGGCAGCTTTCACAGCTTTTTCCTTGGCACCATCCCTATACCTAGGCTGATTTATCTGCCTAGGGTTAGGGTTAGGACTCAGCCTAGGGCTAGGATTTTTTAACCAAGAAGCCCTGAGTTCCAGGCTTACTGCATCTGCCAAAGGCATCCCAAAGGGAGCGCAGAAGTGCCACAACATGGCTGCTTTCACAGCTTTTTCCTTAGGAAGAACCCTAATACCCGGCTGATTTACCTTCCTAGGGTTACTGTTAGGCCTAGGCCTAGGACTTTTAAAACCAGGAAGCCCTGTGCTCCAGGCACACTGCAGCTGTTAAAGGCATCCCAAGGGGAGCGCAAAAGTGACACAACTTGGCTGCCTCCACTGCTATTTCCATGAGACCATCCCGAATCATAGGCTGATTTTCCTTCCTAGGCTTAAGGTTTGAGTTAGGCCTAGGGTTAGTGTTCTTTTAACCAGAAAGCCCTGAGTTCCAAGAACACAGCAGCTGCGAAGGACTAAACAAGAAGAGCGCAGAAGTGCCTCAACATGCCTGCCTCCACAGCTTTTTCCTTGGGGACGTCCCGAAACGAAGGCTGATTTAGAAGCCTCCAGTTTGGGCTAAAGTTGTGGTTTTTTACACCAGGAAGCCCTGTGCTCCAAGCTCACTGCAGCTGTGAAAGGCATCCCAAGGGGAGCGCAAAAGTGCCACAACATGGCTGCCTCCACAGCTTTTCCCTTGGGATAATTCCTAAACCCAGGCTGATTTAAATGACCAGTGTTACGGTTAGGGTTAGGGTTATGCCTAGGTGTAGAGCTTTTTAAACCAGCAAGCTCTGAGCTCCAGGCACACGGCAGCTGTGAAAGGCATCCCAAGGGGAGCACAAAAGTGCCAGAAAATGGCTGCCTCCACACGTTTTCATTGGCACCATTGCTAAGCCTAGGCTGAATTACCTGCCTCCAGTCTCAGCTAGGGACATGGTTTTTTAAACCAGGAAGCCCTGAGCTCCAGGCACTTGGCAGCTGTGAAAGGCATCCCAAGGGGAGTACAAAAGTGCAACAACATGGCAGCTTTCACAGCTTTTTCCTTGGCACCATCCCTATACCTAGGCTGATTTATCTGCCTAGGGTTAGGGTTAGGGCTCAGCCAAAGGCAAGGATTTTTTTAACCCGGAAGCCCTGAGTTCCAGGCTTACTGCATCTGCCAAAGGCATCCCAAAGGGAGTGCAGAAGTGCCACAACATGGCTGCTTTCACAGCTTTTTCCTTAGGAAGAACCCTAATACCCGGCTGATTTACCTTCCGAGGGTTACTGTTAGGCCTAGGCCTAGGACTTTTAAAACCAGGAAGCCCTGTGCTCCAGGCACACTGCAGCTGTTAAAGGCATCCCAAGGGGAGCGCAGAAGTGCCACAACATGGCTGCTTTCACAGCTTTTTCCTTAGGAGGAACCCTAATACCCGGCTGATTTACCTTCCTAGGGTTACTGTTAGGCCTAGGCCTAGGACTTTTAAAACCAGGAAGCCCTGTGCTCCAGGCACACTGCAGCTGTTAAAGGCATCCCAAGGGGAGCGCAAAAGTGACACAACTTGGCTGCCTCCACTGCTATTTCCATGAGACCATCCCGAATCATAGGCTGATTTTCCTTCCTAGGCTTAAGGTTTGAGTTAGGCCTAGGGTTAGTGTTCTTTTAACCAGAAAGCCCTGAGTTCCAAGAACACAGCAGCTGCGAAGGACTACCCAAGAAGAGCGCAGAAGTGCCTCAACATGCCTGCCTCCACAGCTTTTTCCTTGGGGACGTCCCGAAACGAAGGCTGATTTAGAAGCCTCCAGTTTGGGCTAAAGTTGTGGTTTTTTACACCAGGAAGCCCTGTGCTCCAAGCTCACTGCAGCTGTGAAAGGCATCCCAAGGGGAGCGCAAAAGTGCCACAACATGGCTGTCTCCACAGCTTTTCCCTTGGGATAATTCCTAAACCCAGGCTGATTTAAATGACCAGTGTTACGGTTAGGGTTAGGGTTACGCCTAGGTGTAGAGCTTTTTAAACCAGCAAGCTCTGAGCTCCAGGCACACGGCAGCTGTGAAATGCATCCCAAGGGGAGCACAAAAGTGCCAGAAAATGGCTGCCTCCACACGTTTTCATTGGCACCATTGCTAAGCCTAGGCTGAATTACCTGCCTCCATTCTCAGCTAGGGACATGGTTTTTTAAACCAGGAAGCCCTGAGCTCCAGGCACTTGGCAGCTGTGAAAGGCATCCCAAGGGGAGTACAAAAGTGCAACAACATGGCAGCTTTCACAGCTTTTTCCTTGGCACCATCCCTATACCTAGGCTGATTTATCTGCCTATGGTTAGGGTTAGGGCTCAGCCTAGGGCAAGGATTTTTTTAACCAGGAAGCCCTGAGTTCCAGGCTTACTGCATCTGCCAAAGGCATCCCAAAGGGAGCGCAGAAGTGCCACAACATGGCTGCTTTCACAGCTTTTTCCTTAGGAGGAACCCTAATACCCGGCTGATTTACCTTCCTAGGGTTACTGTTAGGCCTAGGCCTAGGACTTTTAAAACCAGGAAGCCCTGTGCTCCAGGCACACTGCAGCTGTTAAAGGCATCCCAAGGGGAGCGCAAAAGTGACACAACTTGGCTGCCTCCACTGCTATTTCCATGAGACCATCCCGAATCATAGGCTGATTTTCCTTCCTAGGCTTAAGGTTTGAGTTAGGCCTAGGGTTAGTGTTCTTTTAACCAGAAAGCCCTGAGTTCCAAGAACACAGCAGCTGCGAAGGACTACCCAAGAAGAGCGCAGAAGTGCCTCAACATGCCTGCCTCCACAGCTTTTTCCTTGGGGACGTCCCGAAACGAAGGCTGATTTAGAAGCCTCCAGTTTGGGCTAAAGTTGTGGTTTTTTACACCAGGAAGCCCTGTGCTCCAAGCTCACTGCAGCTGTGAAAGGCATCCCAAGGGGAGCGCAAAAGTGCCACAACATGGCTGTCTCCACAGCTTTTCCCTTGGGATAATTCCTAAACCCAGGCTGATTTAAATGACCAGTGTTACGGTTAGGGTTAGGGTTACGCCTAGGTGTAGAGCTTTTTAAACCAGCAAGCTCTGAGCTCCAGGCACACGGCAGCTGTGAAATGCATCCCAAGGGGAGCACAAAAGTGCCAGATAATGGCTGCCTCCACACGTTTTCATTGGCACCATTGCTAAGCCTAGGCTGAATTACCTGCCTCCAGTCTCAGCTAGGGACATGGTTTTTTAAACCAGGAAGCCCTGAGCTCTAGGCACACGGCAGCTGTGAAAGGCATCCCAAGGGGAGTACAAAAGTGCAACAACATGGCAGCTTTCACAGCTTTTTCCTTGGCACCATCCCTATACCTAGGCTGATTTATCTGCCTATGGTTAGGGTTAGGGCTCAGCCTAGGGCAAGGATTTTTTTAACCAGGAAGCCCTGAGTTCCAGGCTTACTGCATCTGCCAAAGGCATCCCAAAGGGAGCGCAGAAGTGCCACAACATGGCTGCTTTCACACCTTTTTCCTTAGGAGGAACCCTAATACCCGGCTGATTTACCTTCCTAGGGTTACTGTTAGGCCTAGGCCTAGGACTTTTAAAACCAGGAAGCCCTGTGCTCCAGGCACACTGCAGCTGTTAAAGGCATCCCAAGGGGAGCGCAAAAGTGACACAACTTGGCTGCCTCCACTGCTATTTCCATGAGACCATCCCGAATCATAGGCTGATTTTCCTTCCTAGGCTTAAGGTTTGAGTTAGGCCTAGGGTTAGTGTTCTTTTAACCAGAAAGCCCTGAGTTCCAAGAACACAGCAGCTGCGAAGGACTACCCAAGAAGAGCGCAGAAGTGCCTCAACATGCCTGCCTCCACAGCTTTTTCCTTGGGGACGTCCCGAAACGAAGGCTGATTTAGAAGCCTCCAGTTTGGGCTAAAGTTGTGGTTTTTTACACCAGGAAGCCCTGTGCTCCAAGCTCACTGCAGCTGTGAAAGGCATCCCAAGGGGAGCGCAAAAGTGCCACAACATGGCTGTCTCCACAGCTTTTCCCTTGGGATAATTCCTAAACCCAGGCTGATTTAAATGACCAGTGTTACGGTTAGGGTTAGGGTTACGCCTAGGTGTAGAGCTTTTTAAACCAGCAAGCTCTGAGCTCCAGGCACACGGCAGCTGTGAAATGCATCCCAAGGGGAGCACAAAAGTGCCAGAAAATGGCTGCCTCCACACGTTTTCATTGGCACCATTGCTAAGCCTAGGCTGAATTACCTGCCTCCATTCTCAGCTAGGGACATGGTTTTTTAAACCAGGAAGCCCTGAGCTCCAGGCACTTGGCAGCTGTGAAAGGCATCCCAAGGGGAGTACAAAAGTGCAACAACATGGCAGCTTTCACAGCTTTTTCCTTGGCACCATCCCTATACCTATGCTGATTTATCTGCCTAGGGTTAGGGTTAGGGCTCAGCCTAGGGCAAGGATTTTTTTAACCAGGAAGCCCTGAGTTCCAGGCTTACTGCATCTGCCAAAGGCATCCCAAAGGGAGCGCAGAAGTGCCACAACATGGCTGCTTTCACAGCTTTTTCCTTAGGAAGAACCCTAATACCCGGCTGATTTACCTTCCTAGGGTTACTGTTAGGCCTAGGCCTAGGACTTTTAAAACCAGGAAGCCCTGTGCTCCAGGCACACTGCAGCTGTTAAAGGCATCCCAAGGGGAGCGCAAAAGTGACACAACTTGGCTGCCTCCACTGCTATTTCCATGAGACCATCCCGAATCATAGGCTGATTTTCCTTCCTAGGCTTAAGGTTTGAGTTAGGCCTAGGGTTAGTGTTCTTTTAACCAGAAAGCCCTGAGTTCCAAGAACACAGCAGCTGCGAAGGACTACCCAAGAAGAGCGCAGAAGTGCCTCAACATGCCTGCCTCCACAGCTTTTTCCTTGGGGACGTCCCGAAACGAAGGCTGATTTAGAAGCCTCCAGTTTGGGCTAAAGTTGTGGTTTTTTACACCAGGAAGCCCTGTGCTCCAAGCTCACTGCAGCTGTGAAAGGCATCCCAAGGGGAGCGCAAAAGTGCCACAACATGGCTGTCTCCACAGCTTTTCCCTTGGGATAATTCCTAAACCCAGGCTGATTTAAATGACCAGTGTTACGGTTAGGGTTAGGGTTACGCCTAGGTGTAGAGCTTTTTAAACCAGCAAGCTCTGAGCTCCAGGCACACGGCAGCTGCGAAAGGCATCCCAAGGGGAGCACAAAAGTGCCAGAAAATGGCTGCCTCCACACGTTTTCATTGGCACCATTGCTAAGCCTAGGCTGAATTACCTGCCTCCAGTCTCAGCTAGGGACATGGATTTTTAAACCAGGAAGCCCTGAGCTCTAGGCACACGGCAGCTGTGAAAGGCATCCCAAAGGGAGTACAAAAGTACAACAACATGGCAGCTTTCACAGCTTTTTCCTTGGCACCATCCCTATACCTAGGCTGATTTATCTGCCTAGGGTTAGGGTTAGGACTCAGCCTAGGGCTAGGATTTTTTAACCAGGAAGCCCTGAGTTCCAGGCTTACTGCATCTGCCAAAGGCATCCCAAAGGGAGCGCAGAAGTGCCACAACATGGCTGCTTTCACAGCTTTTTCCTTAGGAAGAACCCTAATACCCGGCTGATTTACCTTCCTAGGGTTACTGTTAGGCCTAGGCCTAGGACTTTTAAAACCAGGAAGCCCTGTGCTCCAGGCACACTGCAGCTGTTAAAGGCATCCCAAGGGGAGCGCAAAAGTGACACAACTTGGCTGCCTCCACTGCTATTTCCATGAGACCATCCCGAATCATAGGCTGATTTTCCTTCCTAGGCTTAAGGTTTGAGTTAGGCCTAGGGTTAGTGTTCTTTTAACCAGAAAGCCCTGAGTTCCAAGAACACAGCAGCTGCGAAGTACTACCCAAGAAGAGCGCAGAAGTGCCTCAACATGCCTGCCTCCACAGCTTTTTCCTTGGGGACGTCCCGAAACGAAGGCTGATTTAGAAGCCTCCAGTTTGGGCTAAAGTTGTGGTTTTTTACACCAGGAAGCCCTGTGCTCCAAGCTCACTGCAGCTGTGAAAGGCATCCCAAGGGGAGCGCAAAAGTGCCACAATATGGCTGTCTCCACAGCTTTTCCCTTGGGATAATTCCTAAACGCAGGCTGATTTAAATGACCAGTGTTACGGTTAGGGTTAGGAATACGCCTAGGTGTAGAGCTTTTTAAACCAGCAAGCTCTGAGCTCCAGGCACACGGCAGCTGTGAAAGGCATCCCAAGGGGAGCGCAATAGTGACACAACTTGGCTGCCTCCACTGCTATTTCCATGAGACCATCCCCAATCATAGGCTGATTTTCCTTCCTAGGCTCAAGGTTTGAGTTAGGCCTAAGGTTAGTGTTCTTTTAACCAGAAAGCCCTGAGTTCCAAGAACACAGCAGCTGCGAAGTACTACCCAAGAAGAGCGCAGAAGTGCCTCAACATGCCTGCCTCCACAGCTTTTTCTTTGAGGACGTCCCGAAACGAAGGCTGATTTAGAAGCCTCCAGTTTGGGCTGAAGTTGTGGGTTTTTACACCAGGAAGCCCTGTGCTCCAAGCTCACTGCAGCTGTGAAAGGCATCCCAAGGGGAGCGCAAAAGTGCCACAACATGGCTGTCTCCACAGCTTTTCCCTTGGGATAATTCCTAAACCCAGGCTGATTTAAATGACCAGTGTTACGGTTATGGTTAGGAATACGCCTAGGTGTAGAGCTTTTTAAACCAGCAAGCTCTGAGCTCCAGGCACACGGCAGCTGCGAAAGGCATCCCAAGGGGAGCACAAAAGTGCCAGAAAATGGCTGCCTCCACACGTTTTTATTGGCACCATTGCTAAGCCTAGGCTGAATTACCTGCCTCCTGTCTCAGCTAGGGACATGGTTTTTTAAACCAGGAAGCCCTGAGCTCCAGGCACTTGGCAGCTGTGAAAGGCATCCCAAGGGGAGTACAAAAGTGCAACAACATGGCAGCTTTCACAGCTTTTTCCTTGGCACCATCCCTATACCTAGGCTGATTTATCTGCCTAAGGTTAGGGTTAGGGCTCAGCCTAGGGCTAGGATTTTTTTAACCAGGAAGCCCTGAGTTCCAGGCTTACTGCATCTGCCAAAGGCATCCCAAAGGGAGCGCAGAAGTGCCACAACATGGCTGCTTTCACAGCTTTTTCCTTAGGAGGAACCCTAATACCCGGCTGATTTACCTTCCTAGGGTTACTGTTAGGCCTAGGCCTAGGACTTTTAAAACCAGGAAGCCCTGTGCTCCAGGCACACTGCAGCTGTTAAAGGCATCCCAAGGGGAGCGCAAAAGTGACACAACTTGGCTGCCTCCACTGCTATTTCCATGAGACCATCCCGAATCATAGGCTGATTTTCCTTCCTAGGCTTAAGGTTTGAGTTAGGCCTAGGGTTAGTGTTCTTTTAACCAGAAAGCCCTGAGTTCCAAGAACACAGCAGCTGCGAAGGACTACCCAAGAAGAGCGCAGAAGTGCCTCAACATGCCTGCCTCCACAGCTTTTTCCTTGGGGACGTCCCGAAACGAAGGCTGATTTAGAAGCCTCCAGTTTGGGCTAAAGTTGTGGTTTTTTACACCAGGAAGCCCTGTGCTCCAAGCTCACTGCAGCTGTGAAAGGCATCCCAAGGGGAGCGCAAAAGTGCCACAACATGGCTGTCTCCACAGCTTTTCCCTTGGGATAATTCCTAAACCCAGGCTGATTTAAATGACCAGTGTTACGGTTAGGGTTAGGGTTACGCCTAGGTGTAGAGCTTTTTAAACCAGCAAGCTCTGAGCTCCAGGCACACGGCAGCTGCGAAAGGCATCCCAAGGGGAGCACAAAAGTGCCAGAAAATGGCTGCCTCCACACGTTTTCATTGGCACCATTGCTAAGCCTAGGCTGAATTACCTGCCTCCAGTCTCAGCTAGGGACATGGATTTTTAAACCAGGAAGCCCTGAGCTCTAGGCACACGGCAGCTGTGAAAGGCATCCCAAAGGGAGTACAAAAGTGCAACAACATGGCAGCTTTCACAGCTTTTTCCTTGGCACCATCCCTATACCTAGGCTGATTTATCTGCCTAGGGTTAGGGTTAGGACTCAGCCTAGGGCTAGGATTTTTTTAACCAGGAAGCCCTGAGTTCCAGGCTTACTGCATCTGCCAAAGGCATCCCAAAGGGAGCGCAGAAGTGCCACAACATGGCTGCGTTCACAGCTTTTTCCTTAGGAAGAACCCTAATACCTGGCTGATTTACCTTCCTAGGGTTACTGTTAGGCCTAGGCCTAGGACTTTTAAAACCAGGAAGCCCTGTGCTCCAGGCACACTGCAGCTGTTAAAGGCATCCCAAGGGGAGCGCAGAAGTGCCACAACATGGCTGCTTTCACAGCTTTTTCCTTAGGAGGAACCCTAATACCCGGCTGATTTACCTTCCTAGGGTTACTGTTAGGCCTAGGCCTAGGACTTTTAAAACCAGGAAGCCCTGTGCTCCAGGCACACTGCAGCTGTTAAAGGCATCCCAAGGGGAGCGCAAAAGTGACACAACTTGGCTGCCTCCACTGCTATTTCCATGAGACCATCCCGAATCATAGGCTGATTTTCCTTCCTAGGCTTAAGGTTTGAGTTAGGCCTAGGGTTAGTGTTCTTTTAACCAGAAAGCCCTGAGTTCCAAGAACACAGCAGCTGCGAAGGACTACCCAAGAAGAGCGCAGAAGTGCCTCAACATGCCTGCCTCCACAGCTTTTTCCTTGGGGACGTCCCGAAACGAAGGCTGATTTAGAGGCCTCCAGTTTGGGCTAAAGTTGTGGTATTTACACCAGGAAGCCCTGTGCTCCAAGCTCACTGCAGCTGTGAAAGGCATCCCAAGGGGAGTGCAAAAGTGCCACAACATGGCTGTCTCCACAGCTTTTCCCTTGGGATAATTCCTAAACCCAGGCTGATTTAAATGACCAGTGTTACGGTTAGGGTTAGGGTTACGCCTAGGTGTAGAGCTTCTTAAACCAGCAAGCTCTGAGCTCCAGGCACACGGCAGCTGTGAAATGCATCCCAAGGGGAGCACAAAAGTGCCAGATAATGGCTGCCTCCACACGTTTTCATTGGCACCATTGCTAAGCCTAGGCTGAATTACCTGCCTCCAGTCTCAGCTAGGGACATGGATTTTTAAACCAGGAAGCCCTGAGCTCCAGGCACACGGCAGCTGTGAAAGGCATCCCAAAGGGAGTACAAAAGTACAACAACATGGCAGCTTTCACAGCTTTTTCCTTGGCACCATCCCTATACCTAGGCTGATTTATCTGCCTAGGGTTAGGGTTAGGACTCAGCCTAGGGCTAGGATTTTTTAACCAGGAAGCCCTGAGTTCCAGGCTTACTGCATCTGCCAAAGGCATCCCAAAGGGAGCGAGAAGTGCCACAACATGGCTGCTTTCACAGCTTTTTACTTAGGAAGAACCCTAATACCCGGCTGATTTACCTTCCTGGGGTTACTGTTAGGCTTAGGCCTAGGACTTTTAAAACCAGGAAGCCCTGTGCTCCAGGCACACTGCAGCTGTTAAAGGCATCCCAAGGGGAGCGCAGAAGTGACACAACTTGGCTGCCTCCACTGCTATTTCCATGAGACCATCCCAAATCATAGGCTGATTTTCCTTTCTAGGATTAAGGTTTGAGTTAGGCCTAGGGTTAGTGTTCTTTTAACCAGAAAGCCCTGAGTTCCAAGAACACAGCAGCTGCGAAGGACTACCCAAGAAGAGCGCAGAAGTGCCTCAACATGCCTGCCTCCACAGCTTTTTCCTTGGGGACGTCCCGAAACGAAGGCTGATTTAGAAGCCTCCAGTTTGGGCTAAAGTTGTGGTTTTTTACACCAGGAAGCCCTGTGCTCCAAGCTCACTGCAGCTGTGAAAGGCATCCCAAGGGGAGCGCAAAAGTGCCACAACATGGCTGCCTCCACAGCTTTTCCCTTGGGATAATTCCTAAACCCAGGCTGATTTAAATGACCAGTGTTACGGTTAGGGTTAGGGTTACGCCTAGGTGTAGAGCTTTTTAAACCAGCAAGCTCTGAGCTCCAGGCACACGGCAGCTGTGAAATGCATCCCAAGGGGAGCACAAAAGTGCCAGAAAATGGCTGCCTCCACACGTTTTCATTGGCACCATTGCTAAGCCTAGGCTGAATTACCTGCCTCCAGTCTCAGCTAGGGACATGGATTTTTAAACCAGGAAGCCCTGAGCTCTAGGCACACGGCAGCTGTGAAAGGCATCCCAAAGGGAGTACAAAAGTACAACAACATGGCAGCTTTCACAGCTTTTTCCTTGGCACCATCCCTATACCTAGGCTGATTTATCTGCCTAGGGTTAGGGTTAGGACTCAGCCTAGGGCTAGGATTTTTTAACCAAGAAGCCCTGAGTTCCAGGCTTACTGCATCTGCCAAAGGCATCCCAAAGGGAGCGCAGAAGTGCCACAATATGGCTGCTTTCACAGCTTTTTCCTTAGGAAGAACCCTAATACCCGGCTGATTTACCTTCCTAGGGTTACTGTTAGGCCTAGGCCTAGGACTTTTAAAACCAGGAAGCCCTGTGCTCCAGGCACACTGCAGCTGTTAAAGGCATCCCAAGGGGAGCGCAAATGTGACACAACTTGGCTGCCTCCACTGCTATTTCCATGAGACCATCCCGAATCATAGGCTGATTTTCCTTCCTAGGCTTAAGGTTTGAGTTAGGCCTAGGGTTAGTGTTCTTTTAACCAGAAAGCCCTGAGTTCCAAGAACACAGCAGCTGCGAAGGACTACCCAAGAAGAGCGCAGAAGTGCCTCAACATGCCTGCCTCCACAGCTTTTTCCTTGGGGACGTCCCGAAACGAAGGCTGATTTAGAAGCCTCCAGTTTGGGCTAAAGTTGTGGTTTTTTACACCAGGAAGCCCTGTGCTCCAAGCTCACTGCAGCTGTGAAAGGCATCCCAAGGGGAGCGCAAAAGTGCCACAACATGGCTGTCTCCACAGCTTTTCCCTTGGGATAATTCCTAAACGCAGGCTGATTTAAATGACCAGTGTTACGGTTAGGGTTAGGGTTATGCCTAGGTGTAGAGCTTTTTAAACCAGCAAGCTCTGAGCTCCAGGCACACGGCAGCTGCGAAAGGCATCCCAAGGGGAGCACAAAAGTGCCAGAAAATGGCTGCCTCCACACGTTTTCATTGGTACCATTGCTAAGCCTAGGCTGAATTACCTGCCTCCAGTCTCAGCTAGGGACATGGTTTTTTAAACCAGGAAGCCCTGAGCTCCAGGCACACGGCAGCTGTTTAAGGCATCCCAAGGGGAGTACAAAAGTGCAACAACATGGCAGCTTTCACAGCTTTTTCCTTGGCACCATCCCTATACCTAGGCTGATTTATCTGCCTAGGGTTAGGGTTAGGGCTCAGCCAAGGGCAAGGATTTTTTTAACCAGGAAGCCCTGAGTTCCAGGCTTACTGCATCTGCCAAAGGCATCCCAAAGGGAGCGCACAAGTGCCACAACATGGCTGCTTTCACAGCTTTTTCCTTAGGAAGAACCCTAATACCCGGCTGATTTACCTTCCTAGGGTTACTGTTAGGCTTAGGCCTAGGACTTTTAAAACCAGGAAGCCCTGTGCTCCAGGCACACTGCAGCTGTTAAAGGCATCCCAAGGGGAGCGCAAAAGTGACACAACTTGGCTGCCTCCACTGCTATTTCCATGAGACCATCCCGAATCATAGGCTGATTTTCCTTCCTAGGCTTAAGGTTTGAGTTAGGCCTAGGGTTAGTGTTCTTTTAACCAGAAAGCCCTGAGTTCCAAGAACAGAGCAGCTGCGAAGGACTACCCAAGAAGAGCGCAGAAGTGCCTCAACATGCCTGCCTCCACAGCTTTTTCCTTGGGGACGTCCCGAAACGAAGGCTGATTTAGAAGCCCCCAGTTTGGGCTAAAGTTGTGGTTTTTTACAACAGGAAGCCCTGTGCTCCAAGCTCACTGCAGCTGTGAAAGGCATCCCAAGGGGAGCGCAAAAGTGCCACAACATGGCTGTCTCCACAGCTTTTCCCTTGGGATAATTCCTAAACCCAGGCTGATTTAAATGACCAGTGTTACGGTTAGGGTTAGGGTTATGCCTAGGTGTAGAGCTTTTTAAACCAGCAAGCTCTGAGCTCCAGGCACACGGCAGCTGCGAAAGGCATCCCAAGGGGAGCACAAAAGTGCCAGAAAATGGCTGCCTCCACAGCTTTTCCCTTGGGATAATTCCTAAACCCAGGCTGATTTAAATGACCAGTGTTACGGTTAGGGTTAGGGTTACGCCTAGGTGTAGAGCTTTTTAAACCAGCAAGCTCTGAGCTCCAGGCACACGGCAGCTGCGAAAGGCATCCCAAGGGGAGCACAAAAGTGCCAGAAAATGGCTGCCTCCACACGTTTTTATTGGCACCATTGCTAAGCCTAGGCTGAATCACCTGCCTCCTGTCTCAGCTAGGGACATGGTTTTTTAAACCAGGAAGCCCTGAGCTCCAGGCACTTGGCAGCTGTGAAAGGCATCCCAAGGGGAGTACAAAAGTGCAACAACATGGCAGCTTTCACAGCTTTTTCCTTGGCACCATCCCTATACCTAGGCTGATTTATCTGCCTAGGGTTAGGGTTAGGGCTCAGCCAAGGGCAAGGATTTTTTTAACCAGGAAGCCCTGAGTTCCAGGCTTACTGCATCTGCCAAAGGCATCCCAAAGGGAGCGCACAAGTGCCACAACATGGCTGCTTTCACAGCTTTTTCCTTAGGAAGAACCCTAATACCCGGCTGATTTACCTTCCTAGGGTTACTGTTAGGCTTAGGCCTAGGACTTTTAAAACCAGGAAGCCCTGTGCTCCAGGCACACTGCAGCTGTTAAAGGCATCCCAAGGGGAGCGCAAAAGTGACACAACTTGGCTGCCTCCACTGCTATTTCCATGAGACCATCCCGAATCATAGGCTGATTTTCCTTCCTAGGCTTAAGGTTTGAGTTAGGCCTAGGGTTAGTGTTCTTTTAACCAGAAAGCCCTGAGTTCCAAGAACAGAGCAGCTGCGAAGGACTACCCAAGAAGAGCGCAGAAGTGCCTCAACATGCCTGCCTCCACAGCTTTTTCCTTGGGGACGTCCCGAAACGAAGGCTGATTTAGAAGCCCCCAGTTTGGGCTAAAGTTGTGGTTTTTTACAACAGGAAGCCCTGTGCTCCAAGCTCACTGCAGCTGTGAAAGGCATCCCAAGGGGAGCGCAAAAGTGCCACAACATGGCTGTCTCCACAGCTTTTCCCTTGGGATAATTCCTAAACCCAGGCTGATTTAAATGACCAGTGTTACGGTTAGGGTTAGGGTTATGCCTAGGTGTAGAGCTTTTTAAACCAGCAAGCTCTGAGCTCCAGGCACACGGCAGCTGCGAAAGGCATCCCAAGGGGAGCACAAAAGTGCCAGAAAATGGCTGCCTCCACAGCTTTTCCCTTGGGATAATTCCTAAACCCAGGCTGATTTAAATGACCAGTGTTACGGTTAGGGTTAGGGTTACGCCTAGGTGTAGAGCTTTTTAAACCAGCAAGCTCTGAGCTCCAGGCACACGGCAGCTGCGAAAGGCATCCCAAGGGGAGCACAAAAGTGCCAGAAAATGGCTGCCTCCACACGTTTTTATTGGCACCATTGCTAAGCCTAGGCTGAATTACCTGCCTCCAGTCTCAGCTAGGGACATGGTTTTTTAAACCAGGAAGCCCTGAGCTCCAGGCACTTGGCAGCTGTGAAAGGCATCCCAAGGGGAGTACAAAAGTGCAACAACATGGCAGCTTTCACAGCTTTTTCCTTGGCACCATCCCTATACCTAGGCTGATTTATCTGCCTAGGGTTAGGGTTAGGGCTCAGCCAAGGGCAAGGATTTTTTTAACCAGGAAGCCCTGAGTTCCAGGCTTACTGCATCTGCCAAAGGCATCCCAAAGGG
Organism: Ammospiza nelsoni; assembly: GCF_027579445.1. Lineage (NCBI taxonomy): Eukaryota > Metazoa > Chordata > Aves > Passeriformes > Passerellidae > Ammospiza > Ammospiza nelsoni. Next base: position 1,670,204 of record NW_026683189.1, on the reverse strand, counting down.
AGCGCAGAAGTGCCACAACATGGCTGCTTTCACAGCTTTTTCCTTAGGAAGAACCCTAATACCCGGCTGATTTACCTTCCTAGGGTTACAGTTAGGCTTAGGCCTAGGACTTTTAAAACCAGGAAGCCCTGTGCTCCAGGCACACTGCAGCTGTTAAAGGCATCCCAAGGGGAGCGCAAAAATGACACAACTTGGCTGCCTCCACTGCTATTTCCATGAGACCATCCCGAATCATAGGCTGATTTTCCTTCCTAGGCTTAAGGTTTGAGTTAGGCCTAGGGTTAGTGTTCTTTTAACCAGAAAGCCCTGAGTTCCAAGAACACAGCAGCTGCGAAGGACTACCCAAGAAGAGCACAGAAGTGCCTCAACATGCCTGCCTCCACAGCTTTTTCCTTGGGGACGTCCCGAAACGAAGGCTGATTTAGAAGCCTCCAGGTTGGGCTAAAGTTGTGGTTTTTTACACCAGGAAGCCCTGTGCTCCAAGCACACTGCAGCTGTGAAAGGCATCCCAAGGGGAGCGCAAAAGTGCCACAACATGGCTGTCTCCACAGCTTTTCCCTTGGGATAATTCCTAAACCCAGGCTGATTTAAATGACCAGTGTTACGGTTAGGGTTAGGGTTATGCCTAGGTGTAGAGCTTTTTAAACCAGCAAGCTCTGAGCTCCAGGCACACGGCAGCTGCAAAAGGCATCCCAAGGGGAGCACAAAAGTGCCAGAAAATGGCTGCCTCCACACGTTTTTATTGGCACCATTGCTAAGCCTAGGCTGAATTACCTGCCTCCAGTCTCAGCTAGGGACATGGTTTTTTAAACCAGGAAGCCCTGAGCTCCAGGCACTTGGCAGCTGTGAAAGGCATCCCAAGGGGAGTACAAAAGTGCAACAACATGGCAGCTTTCACAGCTTTTTCCTTGGCACCATCCCTATACCTAGTCTGATTTATCTGCCTAGGGTTAGGGTTAGGGCTCAGCCAAGGGCAAGGATTTTTTTAACCAGGAAGCCCTGAGTTCCAGGCTTACTGCATCTGCCAAAGGCATCCCAAAGGGAGCGCAGAAGTGCCACAACATGGCTGCTTTCACAGCTTTTTCCTTAGGAAGAACCCTAATACCCGGCTGATTTACCTTCCTAGGGTTACTGTTAGGCTTAGGCCTAGGACTTTTAAAACCAGGAAGCCCTGTGCTCCAGGCACACTGCAGCTGTTAAAGGCATCCCAAGGGGAGCGCAAAAGTGACACAACTTGGCTGCCTCCACTGCTATTTCCATGAGACCATCCCGAATCATAGGCTGATTTTCCTTCCTAGGCTTAAGGTTTGAGTTAGGCCTAGGGTTAGTGTTCTTTTATCCAGAAAGCCCTGAGTTCCAAGAACACAGCAGCTGCGAAGGACTACCCAAGAAGAGCGCAGAAGTGCCTCAACATGCCTGCCTCCACAGCTTTTTCCTTGGGGACGTCCCGAAACGAAGGCTGATTTAGAAGCCTCCAGTTTGGGCTAAAGTTGTGGTTTTTTACACCAGGAAGCCCTGTGCTCCAAGCACACTGCAGCTGTGAAAGGCATCCCAAGGGGAGCGCAAAAGTGCCACAACATGGCTGTCTCCACAGCTTTTCCCTTGGGATAATTCCTAAACCCAGGCTGATTTAAATGACCAGTGTTATGGTTAGGGTTAGGGTTATGCCTAGGTGTAGAGCTTTTTAAACCAGCAAGCTCTGAGCTCCAGGCACACGGCAGCTGCGAAAGGCATCCCAAGGGGAGCACAAAAGTGCCAGAAAATGGCTGCCTCCACACGTTTTCATTGGCACCATTGCTAAGCCTAGGCTGAATTACCTGCCTCCAGTCTCAGCTAGGGACATGGTTTTTTAAACCAGGAAGCCCTGAGCTCCAGGCACACGGCAGCTGTTTAAGGCATCCCAAGGGGAGTACAAAAGTGCAACAACATGGCAGCTTTCACAGCTTTTTCCTTGGCACCATCCCTATACCTAGGCTGATTTATCTGCCTAGGGTTAGGGTTAGGGCTCAGCCAAGGGCAAGGATTTTTTTAACCAGGAAGCCCTGAGTTCCAGGCTTACTGCATCTGCCAAAGGCATCCCAAAGGGAGCGCAGAAGTGCCACAACATGGCTGCTTTCACAGCTTTTTCCTTAGGAAGAACCCTAATACCCGGCTGATTTACCTTCCTAGGGTTACTGTTAGGCTTAGGCCTAGGACTTTTAAAACCAGGAAGCCCTGTGCTCCAGGCACACTGCAGCTGTTAAAGGCATCCCAAGGGGAGCGCAAAAGTGACACAACTTGGCTGCCTCCACTGCTATTTCCATGAGACCATCCCGAATCATAGGCTGATTTTCCTTCCTAGGCTTAAGGTTTGAGTTAGGCCTAGGGTTAGTGTTCTTTTAACCAGAAAGCCCTGAGTTCCAAGAACAGAGCAGCTGCGAAGGACTACCCAAGAAGAGCGCAGAAGTGCCTCAACATGCCTGCCTCCACAGCTTTTTCCTTGGGGACGTCCCGAAACGAAGGCTGATTTAGAAGCCCCCAGTTTGGGCTAAAGTTGTGGTTTTTTACAACAGGAAGCCCTGTGCTCCAAGCTCACTGCAGCTGTGAAAGGCATCCCAAGGGGAGCGCAAAAGTGCCACAACATGGCTGTCTCCACAGCTTTTCCCTTGGGATAATTCCTAAACCCAGGCTGATTTAAATGACCAGTGTTACGGTTAGGGTTAGGGTTATGCCTAGGTGTAGAGCTTTTTAAACCAGCAAGCTCTGAGCTCCAGGCACACGGCAGCTGCGAAAGGCATCCCAAGGGGAGCACAAAAGTGCCAGAAAATGGCTGCCTCCACAGCTTTTCCCTTGGGATAATTCCTAAACCCAGGCTGATTTAAATGACCAGTGTTACGGTTAGGGTTAGGGTTACGCCTAGGTGTAGAGCTTTTTAAACCAGCAAGCTCTGAGCTCCAGGCACACGGCAGCTGCGAAAGGCATCCCAAGGGGAGCACAAAAGTGCCAGAAAATGGCTGCCTCCACACGTTTTTATTGGCACCATTGCTAAGCCTAGGCTGAATTACCTGCCTCCAGTCTCAGCTAGGGACATGGTTTTTTAAACCAGGAAGCCCTGAGCTCCAGGCACTTGGCAGCTGTGAAAGGCATCCCAAGGGGAGTACAAAAGTGCAACAACATGGCAGCTTTCACAGCTTTTTCCTTGGCACCATCCCTATACCTAGGCTGATTTATCTGCCTAGGGTTAGGGTTAGGGCTCAGCCAAGGGCAAGGATTTTTTTAACCAGGAAGCCCTGAGTTCCAGGCTTACTGCATCTGCCAAAGGCATCCCAAAGGGAGCGCACAAGTGCCACAACATGGCTGCTTTCACAGCTTTTTCCTTAGGAAGAACCCTAATACCCGGCTGATTTACCTTCCTAGGGTTACTGTTAGGCTTAGGCCTAGGACTTTTAAAACCAGGAAGCCCTGTGCTCCAGGCACACTGCAGCTGTTAAAGGCATCCCAAGGGGAGCGCAAAAGTGACACAACTTGGCTGCCTCCACTGCTATTTCCATGAGACCATCCCGAATCATAGGCTGATTTTCCTTCCTAGGCTTAAGGTTTGAGTTAGGCCTAGGGTTAGTGTTCTTTTAACCAGAAAGCCCTGAGTTCCAAGAACACAGCAGCTGCGAAGGACTACCCAAGAAGAGCGCAGAAGTGCCTCAACATGCCTGCCTCCACAGCTTTTTCCTTGGGGACGTCCCGTAACGAAGGCTGATTTAGAAGCCTCCAGGTTGGGCTAAAGTTGTGGTTTTTTACACCAGGAAGCCCTGTGCTCCAAGCACACTGCAGCTGTGAAAGGCATCCCAAGGGGTGCGCAAAAGTGCCACAACATGGCTGTCTCCACAGCTTTTCCCTTGGGATAATTCCTAAACCCAGGCTGATTTAAATGACCAGTGTTATGGTTAGGGTTAGGGTTATGCCTAGGTGTAGAGCTTTTTAAACCAGCAAGCTCTGAGCTCCAGGCACACGGCAGCTGCGAAAGGCATCCCAAGGGGAGCACAAAAGTGCCAGAAAATGGCTGCCTCCACACGTTTTCATTGGCACCATTGCTAAGCCTAGGCTGAATCACCTGCCTCCTGTCTCAGCTAGGGACATGGTTTTTTAAACCAGGAAGCCCTGAGCTCCAGGCACACGGCAGCTGTGAAAGGCATCCCAAGGGGAGTACAAAAGTGCAACAACATGGCAGCTTTCACAGCTTTTTCCTTGGCACCATCCCTATACCTAGGCTGATTTATCTGCCTAGGGTTAGGGTTAGGGCTCAGCCAAGGGCAAGGATTTTTTTAACCAGGAAGCCCTGAGTTCCAGGCTTACTGCATCTGCCAAAGGCATCCCAAAGGGAGCGCAGAAGGTCCACAACATGCCTGCTTTCACAGCTTTTTCCTTAGGAAGAACCCTAATACCCGGCTGATTTACCTTCCTAGGGTTACTGTTAGGCTTAGGCCTAGGACTTTTAAAACCAGGAAGCCCTGTGCTCCAGGCACACTGCAGCTGTTAAAGGCATCCCAAGGGGAGCGCAAAAGTGACACAACTTGGCTGCCTCCACTGCTATTTCCATGAGACCATCCCGAATCATAGGCTGATTTTCCTTCCTAGGCTTAAGGTTTGAGTTAGGCCTAGGGTTAGTGTTCTTTTAACCAGAAAGCCCTGAGTTCCAAGAACACAGCAGCTGCGAAGGACTACCCAAGAAGAGCGCAGAAGTGCCTCAACATGCCTGCCTCCAAAGCTTTTTCCTTGGGGACGTCCCGAAATGGAGGCTGATTTAGAAGCCTCCAGTTTGGGCTAAAGTTGTGGTTTTTTACACCAGGAAGCCCTGTGCTCCAAGCTCACTGCAGCTGTGAAAGGCATCCCAAGGGGAGCGCAAAAGTGCCACAACATGGCTGTCTCCACAGCTTTTCCCTTGGGATAATTCCTAAACCCAGGCTGATTTAAATGACCAGTGTTACGGTTAGGGTTAGGAATACGCCTAGGTGTAGAGCTTTTTAAACCAGCAAGCTCTGAGCTCCAGGCACACAGCAGCTGCGAAAGGCATCCCAAGGGGAGCACAAAAGTGCCAGAAAATGGCTGCCTCCACACGTTTTTATTGGCACCATTGCTAAGCCTAGGCTGAATTACCTGCCTCCAGTCTCAGCTAGGGACATGGTTTTTTAAACCAGGAAGCCCTGAGCTCCAGGCACACGGCAGCTGTGAAAGGCATCCCAAGGGGAGTACAAAAGTGCAACAACATGGCAGCTTTCACAGCTTTTTCCTTGGCACCATCCCTATACCTAGGCTGATTTATCTGCCTAGGGTTAGGGTTAGGGCTCAGCCAAGGGCAAGGATTTTTTTAACCAGGAAGCCCTGAGTTCCAGGCTTACTGCATCTGCCAAAGGCATCCCAAAGGGAGCGCAGAAGTGCCACAACATGGCTGCTTTCACAGCTTTTTCCTTAGGAAGAACCCTAATACCCGGCTGATTTACCTTCCTAGGGTTACTGTTAGGCTTAGGCCTAGGACTTTTAAAACCAGGAAGCCCTGTGCTCCAGGCACACTGCAGCTGTTAAAGGCATCCCAAGGGGAGCGCAAAAGTGACACAACTTGGCTGCCTCCACTGCTATTTCCATGAGACCATCCCGAATCATAGGCTGATTTTCCTTCCTAGGCTTAAGGTTTGAGTTAGGCCTAGGGTTAGTGTTCTTTTAACCAGAAAGCCCTGAGTTCCAAGAACAGAGCAGCTGCGAAGGACTACCCAAGAAGAGCGCAGAAGTGCCTCAACATGCCTGCCTCCACAGCTTTTTCCTTGGGGACGTCCCGAAACGAAGGCTGATTTAGAAGCCTCCAGTTTGGGCTAAAGTTGTGGTTTTTTACACCAGGAAGCCCTGTGCTCCAAGCTCACTGCAGCTGTGAAAGGCATCCCAAGGGGAGCGCAAAAGTGCCACAACATGGCTGTCTCCACAGCTTTTCCCTTGGGATAATTCCTAAACCCAGGCTGATTTAAATGACCAGTGTTACGGTTAGGGTTAGGGTTATGCCTAGGTGTAGAGCTTTTTAAACCAGCAAGCCCTGTGCTCTAAGCACACTGCAGCTGTGAAAGGCATCCCAAGGCGTGCGCAAAAGTGCCACAACATGGCTGTCTCCACAGCTTTTCCCTTGGGATAATTCCTAAACCCAGGCTGATTTAAATGACCAGTGTTACGGTTAGGGTTAGGGTTACGCCTAGGTGTAGAGCTTTTTAAACCAGCAAGCTCTGAGCTCCAGGCACACGGCAGCTGCGAAAGGCATCCCAAGGGGAGCACAAAAGTGCCAGAAAATGGCTGCCTCCACACGTTTTCATTGGCACCATTGCTAAGCCTAGGCTGGATTACCTGCCTCCAGTCTCAGCTAGGGACATGGTTTTTTAAACCAGGAAGCCCTGAGCTCCAGGCACTTGGCAGCTGTGAAAGGCATCCCAAGGGGAGTACAAAAGTGCAGCAACATGGCAGCTTTCACAGCTTTTTCCTTGGCACCATCCCTATACCTAGGCTGATTTATCTGCCTAGGGTTAGGGTTAGGGCTCAGCCAAGGGCAAGGATTTTTTTAACCAGGAAGCCCTGAGTTCCAGGCTTACTGCATCTGCCAAAGGCATCCCAAAGGGAGCGCAGAAGTGCCACAACATGGCTGCTTTCACAGCTTTTTCCTTAGGAAGAACCCTAATACCCGGCTGATTTACCTTCCTAGGGTTACTGTTAGGCTTAGGTCTAGGACTTTTAAAACCAGGAAGCACTGTGCTCCAAGCACACTGCAGCTGTTAAAGGCATCCCAAGGGGAGCGCAAAAGTGACACAACTTGGCTGCCTCCACTGCTATTTCCATGAGACCATCCCGAATCATAGGCTGATTTTCCTTCCTAGGCTTAAGGTTTGAGTTAGGCCTAGGGTTAGTGTTCTTTTAACCAGAAAGCCCTGAGTTCCAAGAACACAGCAGCTGCGAAGGACTAGCCAAGAAGAGCACAGAAGTGCCTCAACATGCCTGCCTCCACAGCTTTTTCCTTGGGGACGTCCCGAAACGAAGGCTGATTTAGAAGCCTCCAGGTTGGGCTAAAGTTGTGGTTTTTTACACCAGGAGGCCCTGTGCTCCAAGCTCACTGCAGCTGTGAAAGGCATCCCAAGGGGAGCGCAAAAGTGCCACAACATGGCTGTCTCCACAGCTTTTCCCTTGGGATAATTCCTAAACCCAGGCTGATTTAAATGACCAGTGTTACGGTTAGGGTTAGGAATACGCCTAGGTGTAGAGCTTTTTAAACCAGCAAGCTCTGAGCTCCAGGCACACGGCAGCTGCGAAAGGCATCCCAAGGGGAGCACAAAAGTGCCAGAAAATGGCTGCCTCCACACGTTTTCATTGGCACCATTGCTAAGCCTAGGCTGAATCACCTGCCTCCAGTCTCAGCTAGGGACATGGTTTTTTAAACCAGGAAGCCCTGAGCTCCAGGCACACGGCAGCTGTGAAAGGCATCCCAAGGGGAGTACAAAAGTGCAAAAACATGGCAGCTTTCACAGCTTTTTCCTTGGCACCATCCCTATACCTAGGCTGATTTATCTGCCTAGGGTTAGGGTTAGGGCTCAGCCAATGGCAAGGATTTTTTTAACCAGGAAGCCCTGAGTTCCAGGCTTACTGCATCTGCCAAAGGCATCCCAAAGGGAGTGCAGAAGTGCCACAACATGGCTGCTTTCACAGCTTTTTCCTTAGGAAGAACCCTAATACCCGGCTGATTTACCTTCCTAGGGTTACTGTTAGGCCTAGGCCTAGGACTTTTAAAACCAGGAAGCCCTGTGCTCCAGGCACACTGCAGCTGTTAAAGGCATCCCAAGGGGAGCGCAAAAGTGACACAACTTGGCTGCCTCCACTGCTATTTCCATGAGACCATCCCGAATCATAGGCTGATTTTCCTTCCTAGGCTTAAGGTTTGAGTTAGGCCTAGGGTTAGTGTTCTTTTAACCAGAAAGCCCTGAGTTCCAAGAACACAGCAGCTGCGAAGGACTACCCAAGAAAAGCGCAGAAGTGCCTCAACATGCCTGCCTCCACAGCTTTTTCCTTGGGGACATCCCGAAACGAAGGCTGATTTAGAAGCCTCCAGTTTGGGCTAAAGTTGTGGTTTTTTACACCAGGAAGCCCTGTGCTCCAAGCTCACTGCAGCTGTGAAAGGCATCCCAAGGGGAGCGCAAAAGTGCCACAACATGGCTGTCTCCACAGCTTTTCCCTTGGGATAATTCCTAAACCCAGGCTGATTTAAATGACCAGTGTTACGGTTAGGGTTAGGAATAGGCCTAGGTGTAGAGCTTTTTAAACCAGCAAGCTCTGAGCTCCAGGCACACGGCAGCTGCGAAAGGCATCCCAAGGGGAGCACAAAAGTGCCAGAAAATGGCTGCCTCCACACGTTTTTATTGGCACCATTGCTAAGCCTAGGCTGAATCACCTGCCTCCTGTCTCAGCTAGGGACATGGTTTTTTAAACCAGGAAGCCCTGAGCTCCAGGCACACGGCAGCTGTGAAAGGCATCCCAAGGGGAGTACAAAAGTGCAACAACATGGCAGCTTTCACAGCTTTTTCCTTGGCACCATCCCTATACCTAGGCTGATTTATCTGCCTAGGGTTAGGGTTAGGGCTCAGCCTAGGGCAAGGATTTTTTTAAGCAGGAAGCCCTGAGTTCCAGGCTTACTGCATCTGCCAAAGGCATCCCAAACGGAGTGCAGAAGTGCCACAACATGGCTGCTTTCACAGCTTATTCCTTAGGAAGAACCCTAATACCCGGCTGATTTACCTTCCTAGGGTTACTGTTAGGCCTAGGCCTAGGACTTTTAAAACCAGGAAGCCCTGTGCTCCAGGCACACTGCAGCTGTTAAAGGCATCCCAAGGGGAGCGCAAAAGTGACACAACTTGGCTGCCTCCACTGCTATTTCCATGAGACCATCCCGAATCATAGGCTGATTTTCCTTCCTAGGCTTAAGGTTTGAGTTAGGCCTAGGGTTAGTGTTCTTTTAACCAGAAAGCCCTGAGTTCCAAGAACAGAGCAGCTGCGAAGGACTACCCAAGAAGAGCGCAGAAGTGCCTCAACATGCCTGCCTCCACAGCTTTTTCTTTGAGGACCTCCCGAAACGAAGGCTGATTTAGAAGCCTCCAGTTTGGGCTAAAGTTGTGGTTTTTTACACCAGGAAGCCCTGTGCTCTAAGCACACTGCAGCTGTGAAAGGCATCCCAAGGGGAGCGCAAAAGTGCCACAACATGGCTGTCTCCACAGCTTTTCCTTTGGGATAATTCCTAAACCCAGGCTGATTTAAATGACCAGTGTTACGGTTAGGGTTAGGGTTACGCCTAGGTGTAGAGCTTTTTAAACCAGCAAGCTCTGAGCTCCAGGCACACGGCAGCTGCGAAAGGCATCCCAAGGGGAGCACAAAAGTGCCAGAAAATGGCTGCCTCCACACGTTTTCATTGGCACCATTGCTAAGCCTAGGCTGAATTACCTGCCTCCAGTCTCAGCTAGGGACATGGTTTTTTAAACCAGGAAGCCCTGAGCTCCAGGCACTTGGCAGCTGTGAAAGGCATCCCAAGGGGAGTACAAAAGTGCAACAACATGGCAGCTTTCACAGCTTTTTCCTTGGCACCATCCCTATACCTAGGCTGATTTATCTGCCTAGGGTTAGGGTTAGGGCTCTGCCAAGGGCAAGGATTTTTTTAACCAGGAAGCCCTGAGTTCCAGGCTTACTGCCTCTGCCAAAGGCATCCCAAAGGGAGCGCAGAAGTGCCACAACATGGCTGCTTTCACAGCTTTTTCCTTAGGAAGAACCCTAATACCCGGCTGATTTACCTTCCTAGGGTTACTGTTAGGCCTAGGCCTAGGACTTTTAAAACCAGGAAGCCCTGTGCTCCAGGCACACTGCAGCTGTGAAAGGCATCCCAAGGGGAGCGCAAAAGTGACACAACTTGGCTGCCTCCACTGCTATTTCCATGAGACCATCCCGAATCATAGGCTGATTTTCCTTCCTAGGCTTAAGTTTTGAGTTAGGCCTAGGGTTAGTGTTCTTTTAACCAGAAAGCCCTGAGTTCCAAGAACAGAGGAGCTGCGAAGGACTACCCAAGAAGAGCGCAGAAGTGCCTCAACATGCCTGCCTCCACAGCTTTTTCTTTGAGGACCTCCCGAAACGAAGGCTGATTTAGAAGCCTCCAGTTTGGGCTAAAGTTGTGGTTTTTTACACCAGGAAGCCCTGTGCTCTAAGCACACTGCAGCTGTGAAAGGCATCCCAGGGGAGTACAAAAGTGCAGCAACATGGCAGCTTTCACAGCTTTTTCCTTGGCACCATCCCTATACCTAGGCTGATTTATCTGCCTAGGGTTAGGGTTAGGGCTCAGCCAAGGGCAAGGATTTTTTTAACCAGGAAGCCCTGAGTTCCAGGCTTACTGCATCTGCCAAAGGCATCCCAAAGGGAGCGCAGAAGTGCCACAACATGGCTGCTTTCACAGCTTTTTCCTTAGGAAGAACCCTAATACCCGGCTGATTTACCTTCCTAGGGTTACTGTTAGGCTTAGGCCTAGGACTTTTAAAACCAGGAAGCCCTGTGCTCCAAGCACACTGCAGCTGTTAAAGGCATCCCAAGGGGAGCGCAAAAGTGACACAACTTGGCTGCCTCCACTGCTATTTCCATGAGACCATCCCGAATCATAGGCTGATTTTCCTTCCTAGGCTTAAGGTTTGAGTTAGGCCTAGGGTTAGTGTTCTTTTAACCAGAAAGCCCTGAGTTCCAAGAACACAGCAGCTGCGAAGGACTAGCCAAGAAGAGCACAGAAGTGCCTCAACATGCCTGCCTCCACAGCTTTTTCCTTGGGGACGTCCCGAAACGAAGGCTGATTTAGAAGCCTCCAGGTTGGGCTAAAGTTGTGGTTTTTTACACCAGGAGGCCCTGTGCTCCAAGCTCACTGCAGCTGTGAAAGGCATCCCAAGGGGAGCGCAAAAGTGCCACAACATGGCTGTCTCCACAGCTTTTCCCTTGGGATAATTCCTAAACCCAGGCTGATTTAAATGACCAGTGTTACGGTTAGGGTTAGGAATACGCCTAGGTGTAGAGCTTTTTAAACCAGCAAGCTCTGAGCTCCAGGCACACGGCAGCTGCGAAAGGCATCCCAAGGGGAGCACAAAAGTGCCAGAAAATGGCTGCCTCCACACGTTTTCATTGGCACCATTGCTAAGCCTAGGCTGAATCACCTGCCTCCAGTCTCAGCTAGGGACATGGTTTTTTAAACCAGGAAGCCCTGAGCTCCAGGCACACGGCAGCTGTGAAAGGCATCCCAAGGGGAGTACAAAAGTGCAAAAACATGGCAGCTTTCACAGCTTTTTCCTTGGCACCATCCCTATACCTAGGCTGATTTATCTGCCTAGGGTTAGGGTTAGGGCTCAGCCAAGGGCAAGGATTTTTTTAACCAGGAAGCCCTGAGTTCCAGGCTTACTGCATCTGCCAAAGGCATCCCAAAGGGAGTGCAGAAGTGCCACAACATGGCTGCTTTCACAGCTTTTTCCTTAGGAAGAACCCTAATACCCGGCTGATTTACCTTCCTAGGGTTACTGTTAGGCCTAGGCCTAGGACTTTTAAAACCAGGAAGCCCTGTGCTCCAGGCACACTGCAGCTGTTAAAGGCATCCCAAGGGGAGCGCAAAAGTGACACAACTTGGCTGCCTCCACTGCTATTTCCATGAGACCATCCCGAATCATAGGCTGATTTTCCTTCCTAGGCTTAAGGTTTGAGTTAGGCCTAGGGTTAGTGTTCTTTTAACCAGAAAGCCCTGAGTTCCAAGAACACAGCAGCTGCGAAGGACTACCCAAGAAAAGCGCAGAAGTGCCTCAACATGCCTGCCTCCACAGCTTTTTCCTTGGGGACATCCCGAAACGAAGGCTGATTTAGAAGCCTCCAGTTTGGGCTAAAGTTGTGGTTTTTTACACCAGGAAGCCCTGTGCTCCAAGCTCACTGCAGCTGTGAAAGGCATCCCAAGGGGAGCGCAAAAGTGCCACAACATGGCTGTCTCCACAGCTTTTCCCTTGGGATAATTCCTAAACCCAGGCTGATTTAAATGACCAGTGTTACGGTTAGGGTTAGGGTTACGCCTAGGTGTAGAGCTTTTTAAACCAGCAAGCTCTGAGCTCCAGGCACACGGCAGCTGCGAAAGGCATCCCAAGGGGAGCACAAAAGTGCCAGAAAATGGCTGCCTCCACACGTTTTTATTGGCACCATTGCTAAGCCTAGGCTGAATCACCTGCCTCCTGTCTCAGCTAGGGACATGGTTTTTTAAACCAGGAAGCCCTGAGCTCCAGGCACACGGCAGCTGTTTAAGGCATCCCAAGGGGAGTACAAAAGTGCAACAACATGGCAGCTTTCACAGCTTTTTCCTTGGCACCATCCCTATACCTAGGCTGATTTATCTGCCTAGGGTTAGGGTTAGGGCTCAGCCAAGGGCAAGGATTTTTTTAACCAGGAAGCCCTGAGTTCCAGGCTTACTGCATCTGCCAAAGGCATCCCAAAGGGAGTGCAGAAGTGCCACAACATGGCTGCTTTCACAGCTTTTTCCTTAGGAAGAACCCTAATACCCGGCTGATTTACCTTCCTAGGGTTACTGTTAGGCCTAGGCCTAGGACTTTTAAAACCAGGAAGCCCTGTGCTCCAGGCACACTGCAGCTGTTAAAGGCATCCCAAGGGGAGCGCAAAAGTGACACAACTTGGCTGCCTCCACTGCTATTTCCATGAGACCATCCCGAATCATAGGCTGATTTTCCTTCCTAGGCTTAAGGTTTGAGTTAGGCCTAGGGTTAGTGTTCTTTTAACCAGAAAGCCCTGAGTTCCAAGAACACAGCAGCTGCGAAGGACTACCCAAGAAGAGCGCAGAAGTGCCTCAACATGCCTGCCTCCACAGCTTTTTCTTTGAGGACCTCCCGAAACGAAGGCTGATTTAGAAGCCTCCAGTTTGGGCTAAAGTTGTGGTTTTTTACACCAGGAAGCCCTGTGCTCTAAGCACACTGCAGCTGTGAAAGGCATCCCAAGGGGAGCGCAAAAGTGCCACAACATGGCTGTCTCCACAGCTTTTCCTTTGGGATAATTCCTAAACCCAGGCTGATTTAAATGACCAGTGTTACGGCTAGGGTTAGGGTTATGCCTAGGTGTAGAGCTTTTTAAACCAGCAAGCTCTGAGCTCCAGGCACACGGCAGCTGCGAAAGGCATCCCAAGGGGAGCACAAAAGTGCCAGAAAATGGCTGCCTCCACACGTTTTCATTGGCACCATTGCTAAGCCTAGGCTAAATTACCTGCCTCCAGTCTCAGCTAGGGACATGGTTTTTTAAACCAGGAAGCCCTGAGCTCCAGGCACTTGGCAGCTGTGAAAGGCATCCCAAGGGGAGTACAAAAGTGCAAAAACATGGCAGCTTTCACAGCTTTTTCCTTGGCACCATCCCTATAACTAGGCTGATTTATCTGCCTAGGGTTAGGGTTAGGGCTCAGCCAACGGCAAGGATTTTTTTAAGCAGGAAGCCCTGAGTTCCAGGCTTACTGCATCTGCCAAAGGCATCCCAAAGAGAGCGCAGAAGTGCCACAACATGGCTGCTTTCACAGCTTTTTCCTTAGGAAGAACCCTAATACCCGGCTGATTTACCTTCCTAGGGTTACTGTTAGGCCTAGGCCTAGGACTTTTAAAACCAGGAAGCCCTGTGCTCCAGGCACACTGCAGCTGTTAAAGGCATCCCAAGGGGAGCGCAAAAGTGACACAACTTGGCTGCCTCCACTGCTATTTCCATGAGACCATCCCGAATCATAGGCTGATTTTCCTTCCTAGGCTTAAGGTTTGAGTTAGGCCTAGGGTTAGTGTTCTTTTAACCAGAAAGCCCTGAGTTCCAAGAACAGAGCAGCTGCGAAGGACTACCCAAGAAGAGCGCAGAAGTGCCTCAACATGCCTGCCTCCACAGCTTTTTCTTTGAGGACCTCCAGAAACGAAGGCTGATTTAGAAGCCTCCAGTTTGGGCTAAAGTTGTGGTTTTTTACACCAGGAAGCCCTGTGCTCTAAGCACACTGCAGCTGTGAAAGGCATCCCAAGGGGAGCACAAAAGTGCCACAACATGGCTGTCTCCACAGCTTTTCCCTTGGGATAATTCCTAAACCCAGGCTGATTTAAATGACCAGTGTTACGGTTAGGGTTAGGGTTACGCCTAGGTGTAGAGCTTTTTAAACCAGCAAGCTCTGAGCTCCAGGCACACGGCAGCTGCGAAAGGCATCCCAAGGGGAGCACAAAAGTGCCAGAAAATGGCTGCCTCCACACGTTTTCATTGGTACCATTGCTAAGCCTAGGCTGAATTACCTGCCTCCAGTCTCAGCTAGGGACATGGTTTTTTAAACCAGGAAGCCCTGAGCTCCAGGCACACGGCAGCTGTTTAAGGCATCCCAAGGGGAGTACAAAAGTGCAACAACATGGCAGCTTTCACAGCTTTTTCCTTGGCACCATCCCTATACCTAGGCTGATTTATCTGCCTAGGGTTAGGGTTAGGGCTCAGCCTAGGGCTAGGATTTTTTTAAGCAGGAAGCCCTGAGTTCCAGGCTTGCTGCATCTGCCAAAGGCATCCCAAAGGGAGTGCAGAAGTGCCACAACATGGCTGCTTTCACAGCTTTTTCCTTAGGAAGAACCCTAATACCCGGCTGATTTACCTTCCTAGGGTTACTGTTAGGCCTAGGCCTAGGACTTTTAAAACCAGGAAGCCCTGTGCTCCAGGCACACTGCAGCTGTTAAAGGCATCCCAAGGGGAGCGCAAAAGTGACACAACTTGGCTGCCTCCACTGCTATTTCCATGAGACCATCCCGAATCATAGGTTGATTTTCCTTCCTAGGCTTAAGGTTTGAGTTAGGCCTAGGGTTAGTGTTCTTTTAACCAGAAAGCCCTGAGTTCCAAGAACAGAGCAGCTGCGAAGGACTACCCAAGAAGAGCGCAGAAGTGCCTCAACATGCCTGCCTCCACAGCTTTTTCTTTGAGGACGTCCCGAAACGAAGGCTGATTTAGAAGCCTCCAGTTTGGGCTAAAGTTGAGGTTTTTTACACCAGGAAGCCCTGTGCTCTAAGCACACTGCAGCTGTGAAAGGCATCCCAAGGGGAGCGCAAAAGTGCCACAACATGGCTGTCTCCACAGCTTTTCCTTTGGGATAATTCCTAAACCCAGGCTGATTTAAATGACCAGTGTTACGGTTAGGGTTAGGGTTATGCCTAGGTGTAGAGCTTTTTAAACCAGCAAGCTCTGAGCTCCAGGCACACGGCAGCTGCGAAAGGCATCCCAAGGGGAGCACAAAAGTGCCAGAAAATGGCTGCCTCCACACGTTTTCATTGGCACCATTGCTAAGCCTAGGCTGAATTACCTGCCTCCAGTCTCAGCTAGGGACATGGTTTTTTAAACCAGGAAGCCCTGAGCTCCAGGCACTTGGCAGCTGTGAAAGGCATCCCAAGGGGAGTACAAAAGTGCAAAAACATGGCAGCTTTCACAGCTTTTTCCTTGGCACCATCCCTATACCTAGGCTGATTTATCTGCCTAGGGTTAGGGTTAGGGCTCAGCCAAGGGCAAGGATTTTTTTAACCAGGAAGCCCTGAGTTCCAGGCTTACTGCCTCTGCCAAAGGCATCCCAAAGGGAGCGCAGAAGTGCCACAACATGGCTGCTTTCACAGCTTTTTCCTTAGGAAGAACCCTAATACCCGGCTGATTTACCTTCCTAGGGTTACTGTTAGGCCTAGGCCTAGGACTTTTAAAACCAGGAAGCCCTGTGCTCCAGGCACACTGCAGCTGTGAAAGGCATCCCAAGGGGAGCGCAAAAGTGACACAACTTGGCTGCCTCCACTGCTATTTCCATGAGACCATCCCGAATCATAGGCTGATTTTCCTTCCTAGGCTTAAGTTTTGAGTTAGGCCTAGGGTTAGGGTTCTTTTAACCAGAAAGCCCTGAGTTCCAAGAACAGAGGAGCTGCGAAGGACTACCCAAGAAGAGCGCAGAAGTGCCTCAACATGCCTGCCTCCACAGCTTTTTCTTTGAGGACCTCCCGAAACGAAGGCTGATTTAGAAGCCTCCAGTTTGGGCTAAAGTTGTGGTTTTTTACACCAGGAAGCCCTGTGCTCTAAGCACACTGCAGCTGTGAAAGGCATCCCAAGGGGAGCACAAAAGTGCCACAACATGGCTGTCTCCACAGCTTTTCCCTTGGGATAATTCCTAAACCCAGGCTGATTTAAATGACCAGTGTTACGGTTAGGGTTAGGGTTACGCCTAGGTGTAGAGCTTTTTAAACCAGCAAGCTCTGAGCTCCAGGCACACGGCAGCTGCGAAAGGCATCCCAAGGGGAGCACAAAAGTGCCAGAAAATGGCTGCCTCCACACGTTTTCATTGGCACCATTGCTAAGCCTAGGCTGAATCACCTGCCTCCAGTCTCAGCTAGGGACATGGTTTTTTAAACCAGGAAGCCCTGAGCTCCAGGCACTTGGCAGCTGTTTAAGGCATCCCAAGGGGAGTACAAAAGTGCAACAACATGGCAGCTTTCACAGCTTTTTCCTTGGCACCATCCCTATACCTAGGCTGATTTATCTGCCTAGGGTTAGGGTTAGGGCTCAGCCTAGGGCTAGGATTTTTTTAAGCAGGAAGCCCTGAGTTCCAGGCTTACTGCATCTGCCAAAGGCATCCCAAAGGGAGTGCAGAAGTGCCACAACATGGCTGCTTTCACAGCTTTTTCCTTAGGAAGAACCCTAATACCCGGCTGATTTACCTTCCTAGGGTTACTGTTAGGCCTAGGCCTAGGACTTTTAAAACCAGGAAGCCCTGTGCTCCAAGCACACTGCAGCTGTGAAAGGCATCCCAAGGGGAGCGCAAAAGTGCCACAACATGGCTGTCTCCACAGCTTTTCCCTTGGGATAATTCCTAAACCCAGGCTGATTTAAATGACCAGTGTTACGGTTAGGGTTAGGGTTATGCCTAGGTGTAGAGCTTTTTAAACCAGCAAGCTCTGAGCTCCAGGCACACGGCAGCTGCGAAAGGCATCCCCAGGGGAGCGCAAAAGTGCCACAACATGGCTGTCTCCACAGCTTTTCCCTTGGGATAATTCCTAAACCCAGGCTGATTTAAATGACCAGTGTTACGGTTAGGGTTAGGGTTACGCCTAGGTGTAGAGCTTTTTAAACCAGCAAGCTCTGAGCTCCAGGCACACGGCAGCTGCGAAAGGCATCCCAAGGGGAGCACAAAAGTGCCAGAAAATGGCTGCCTCCACACGTTTTCATTGGCACCATTGCTAAGCCTAGGCTGAATTACCTGCCTCCAGTCTCAGCTAGGGACATGGTTTTTTAAACCAGGAAGCCCTGAGCTCCAGGCACACGGCAGCTGTTTAAGGCATCCCAAGGGGAGTACAAAAGTGCAACAACATGGCAGCTTTCACAGCTTTTTCCTTGGCACCATCCCTATACCTAGGCTGATTTATCTGCCTAGGGTTAGGGTTAGGGCTCAGCCAAGGGCAAGGATTTTTTTAACCAGGAAGCCCTGAGTTCCAGGCTTACTGCATCTGCCAAAGGCATCCCAAAGGGAGTGCAGAAGTGCCACAACATGGCTGCTTTCACAGCTTTTTCCTTAGGAAGAACCCTAATACCCGGCTGATTTACCTTCCTAGGGTTACTGTTAGGCCTAGGCCTAGGACTTTTAAAACCAGGAAGCCCTGTGCTCCAGGCACACTGCAGCTGTTAAAGGCATCCCAAGGGGAGCGCAAAAGTGACACAACTTGGCTGCCTCCACTGCTATTTCCATGAGACCATCCCGAATCATAGGCTGATTTTCCTTCCTAGGCTTAAGGTTTGAGTTAGGCCTAGGGTTAGTGTTCTTTTAACCAGAAAGCCCTGAGTTCCAAGAACACAGCAGCTGCGAAGGACTAAACAAGAAGAGCGCAGAAGTGCCTCAACATGCCTGCCTCCACAGCTTTTTCTTTGAGGACGTCCCGAAACGAAGGCTGATTTAGAAGCCTCCAGTTTGGGCTAAAGTTGTTGTTTTTTACACCAGGAAGCCCTGTGCTCTAAGCACACTGCAGCTGTGAAAGGCATCCCAAGGGGAGCGCAAAAGTGCCACAACATGGCTGTCTCCACAGCTTTTCCCTTGGGATAATTCCTAAACCCAGGCTGATTTAAATGACCAGTGTTACGGTTAGGGTTAGGGTTACGCCTAGGTGTAGAGCTTTTTAAACCAGCAAGCTCTGAGCTCCAGGCACACGGCAGCTGCGAAAGGCATCCCAAGGGGAGCACAAAAGTGCCAGAAAATGGCTGCCTCCACACGTTTTTATTGGCACCATTGCTAAGCCTAGGCTGAATCACCTGCCTCCTGTCTCAGCTAGGGACATGGTTTTTTAAACCAGGAAGCCCTGAGCTCCAGGCACACGGCAGCTGTGAAAGGCATCCCAAGGGGAGTACAAAAGTGCAACAACATGGCAGCTTTCACAGCTTTTTCCTTGGCACCATCCCTATACCTAGGCTGATTTATCTGCCTAGGGTTAGGGTTAGGGCTCAGCCTAGGGCTAGGATTTTTTTAAGCAGGAAGCCCTGAGTTCCAGGCTTACTGCATCTGCCAAAGGCATCCCAAACGGAGTGCAGAAGTGCCACAACATGGCTGCTTTCACAGCTTATTCCTTAGGAAGAACCCTAATACCCGGCTGATTTACCTTCCTAGGGTTACTGTTAGGCCTAGGCCTAGGACTTTTAAAACCAGGAAGCCCTGTGCTCCAGGCACACTGCAGCTGTTAAAGGCATCCCAAGGGGAGCGCAAAAGTGACACAACTTGGCTGCCTCCACTGCTATTTCCATGAGACCATCCCGAATCATAGGCTGATTTTCCTTCCTAGGCTTAAGGTTTGAGTTAGGCCTAGGGTTAGTGTTCTTTTAACCAGAAAGCCCTGAGTTCCAAGAACACAGCAGCTGCGAAGGACTAAACAAGAAGAGCGCAGAAGTGCCTCAACATGCCTGCCTCCACAGCTTTTTCTTTGAGGACCTCCCGAAACGAAGGCTGATTTAGAAGCCTCCAGTTTGGGCTAAAGTTGTGGTTTTTTACACCAGGAAGCCCTGTGCTCTAAGCACACTGCAGCTGTGAAAGGCATCCCAAGGGGAGCGCAAAAGTGCCACAACATGGCTGTCTCCACAGCTTTTCCTTTGGGATAATTCCTAAACCCAGGCTGATTTAAATGACCAGTGTTACGGTTAGGGTTAGGGTTATGCCTAGGTGTAGAGCTTTTTAAACCAGCAAGCTCTGAGCTCCAGGCACACGGCAGCTGCGAAAGGCATCCCAAGGGGAGCACAAAAGTGCCAGAAAATGGCTGCCTCCACACGTTTTCATTGGTACCATTGCTAAGCCTAGGCTGAATTACCTGCCTCCAGTCTCAGCTAGGGACATGGTTTTTTAAACCAGGAAGCCCTGAGCTCCAGGCACACGGCAGCTGTTTAAGGCATCCCAAGGGGAGTACAAAAGTGCAACAACATGGCAGCTTTCACAGCTTTTTCCTTGGCACCATCCCTATACCTAGGCTGATTTATCTGCCTAGGGTTAGGGTTAGGGCTCAGCCTAGGACTAGGATTTTTTTAAGCAGGAAGCCCTGAGTTCCAGGCTTGCTGCATCTGCCAAAGGCATCCCAAAGGGAGTGCAGAAGTGCCACAACATGGCTGCTTTCACAGCTTTTTCCTTAGGAAGAACCCTAATACCCGGCTGATTTACCTTCCTAGGGTTACTGTTAGGCCTAGGCCTAGGACTTTTAAAACCAGGAAGCCCTGTGCTCCAGGCACACTGCAGCTGTTAAAGGCATCCCAAGGGGAGCGCAAAAGTGACACAACTTGGCTGCCTCCACTGCTATTTCCATGAGACCATCCCGAATCATAGGCTGATTTTCCTTCCTAGGCTTAAGGTTTGAGTTAGGCCTAGGGTTAGTGTTCTTTTAACCAGAAAGCCCTGAGTTCCAAGAACAGAGCAGCTGCGAAGGACTACCCAAGAAGAGCGCAGAAGTGCCTCAACATGCCTGCCTCCACAGCTTTTTCTTTGAGGACGTCCCGAAACGAAGGCTGATTTAGAAGCCTCCAGTTTGGGCTAAAGTTGAGGTTTTTTACACCAGGAAGCCCTGTGCTCTAAGCACACTGCAGCTGTGAAAGGCATCCCAAGGGGAGCGCAAAAGTGCCACAACATGGCTGTCTCCACAGCTTTTCCTTTGGGATAATTCCTAAACCCAGGCTGATTTAAATGACCAGTGTTACGGTTAGGGTTAGGGTTATGCCTAGGTGTAGAGCTTTTTAAACCAGCAAGCTCTGAGCTCCAGGCACACGGCAGCTGCGAAAGGCATCCCAAGGGGAGCACAAAAGTGCCAGAAAATGGCTGCCTCCACACGTTTTCATTGGCACCATTGCTAAGCCTAGGCTGAATTACCTGCCTCCAGTCTCAGCTAGGGACATGGTTTTTTAAACCAGGAAGCCCTGAGCTCCAGGCACTTGGCAGCTGTGAAAGGCATCCCAAGGGGAGTACAAAAGTGCAAAAACATGGCAGCTTTCACAGCTTTTTCCTTGGCACCATCCCTATACCTAGGCTGATTTATCTGCCTAGGGTTAGGGTTAGGGCTCAGCCAAGGGCAAGGATTTTTTTAACCAGGAAGCCCTGAGTTCCAGGCTTACTGCCTCTGCCAAAGGCATCCCAAAGGGAGCGCAGAAGTGCCACAACATGGCTGCTTTCACAGCTTTTTCCTTAGGAAGAACCCTAATACCCGGCTGATTTACCTTCCTAGGGTTACTGTTAGGCCTAGGCCTAGGACTTTTAAAACCAGGAAGCCCTGTGCTCCAGGCACACTGCAGCTGTTAAAGGCATCCCAAGGGGAGCGCAAAAGTGACACAACTTGGCTGCCTCCACTGCTATTTCCATGAGACCATCCCGAATCATAGGCTGATTTTCCTTCCTAGGCTTAAGGTTTGAGTTAGGCCTAGGGTTAGTGTTCTTTTAACCAGAAAGCCCTGAGTTCCAAGAACAGAGCAGCTGCGAAGGACTACCCAAGAAGAGCGCAGAAGTGCCTCAACTTGCCTGCCTCCACAGCTTTTTCTTTGAGGACGTCCCGAAACGAAGGCTGATTTAGAAGCCTCCAGTTTGGGCTAAAGTTGAGGTTTTTTACACCAGGAAGCCCTGTGCTCTAAGCACACTGCAGCTGTGAAAGGCATCCCAAGGGGAGCGCAAAAGTGCCACAACATGGCTGTCTCCACAGCTTTTCCTTTGGGATAATTCCTAAACCCAGGCTGATTTAAATGACCAGTGTTACGGTTAGGGTTAGGGTTATGCCTAGGTGTAGAGCTTTTTAAACCAGCAAGCTCTGAGCTCCAGGCACACGGCAGCTGCGAAAGGCATCCCAAGGGGAGCACAAAAGTGCCAGAAAATGGCTGCCTCCACACGTTTTCATTGGCACCATTGCTAAGCCTAGGCTGAATTACCTGCCTCCAGTCTCAGCTAGGGACATGGTTTTTTAAACCAGGAAGCCCTGAGCTCCAGGCACACGGCAGCTGTGAAAGGCATCCCAAGGGGAGTACAAAAGTGCAACAACATGGCAGCTTTCACAGCTTTTTCCTTGGCACCATCCCTATACCTAGGCTGATTTATCTGCCTAGGGTTAGGGTTAGGGCTCAGCCAAGGGCAAGGATTTTTTTAACCAGGAAGCCCTGAGTTCCAGGCTTACTGCCTCTGCCAAAGGCATCCCAAAGGGAGCGCAGAAGTGCCACAACATGGCTGCTTTCACAGCTTTTTCCTTAGGAAGAACCCTAATACCCGGCTGATTTACCTTCCTAGGGTTACTGTTAGGCCTAGGCCTAGGACTTTTAAAACCAGGAAGCCCTGTGCTCCAGGCACACTGCAGCTGTGAAAGGCATCCCAAGGGGAGCGCAAAAGTGACACAACTTGGCTGCCTCCACTGCTATTTCCATGAGACCATCCCGAATCATAGGCTGATTTTCCTTCCTAGGCTTAAGGTTTGAGTTAGGCCTAGGGTTAGGGTTCTTTTAACCAGAAAGCCCTGAGTTCCAAGAACAGAGGAGCTGCGAAGGACTACCCAAGAAGAGCGCAGAAGTGCCTCAACATGCCTGCCTCCACAGCTTTTTCTTTGAGGACCTCCCGAAACGAAGGCTGATTTAGAAGCCTCCAGTTTGGGCTAAAGTTGTGGTTTTTTACACCAGGAAGCCCTGTGCTCTAAGCACACTGCAGCTGTGAAAGGCATCCCAAGGGGAGCACAAAAGTGCCACAACATGGCTGTCTCCACAGCTTTTCCCTTGGGATAATTCCTAAACCCAGGCTGATTTAAATGACCAGTGTTACGGTTAGGGTTAGGGTTACGCCTAGGTGTAGAGCTTTTTAAACCAGCAAGCTCTGAGCTCCAGGCACACGGCAGCTGCGAAAGGCATCCCAAGGGGAGCACAAAAGTGCCAGAAAATGGCTGCCTCCACACGTTTTCATTGGCACCATTGCTAAGCCTAGGCTGAATCACCTGCCTCCAGTCTCAGCTAGGGACATGGTTTTTTAAACCAGGAAGCCCTGAGCTCCAGGCACTTGGCAGCTGTTTAAGGCATCCCAAGGGGAGTACAAAAGTGCAACAACATGGCAGCTTTCACAGCTTTTTCCTTGGCACCATCCCTATACCTAGGCTGATTTATCTGCCTAGGGTTAGGGTTAGGGCTCAGCCTAGGGCTAGGATTTTTTTAAGCAGGAAGCCCTGAGTTCCAGGCTTACTGCATCTGCCAAAGGCATCCCAAAGGGAGTGCAGAAGTGCCACAACATGCCTGCTTTCACAGCTTTTTCCTTAGGAAGAACCCTAATACCCGGCTGATTTACCTTCCTAGGGTTACTGTTAGGCCTAGGCCTAGGACTTTTAAAACCAGGAAGCCCTGTGCTCCAAGCACACTGCAGCTGTGAAAGGCATCCCAAGGGGAGCGCAAAAGTGCCACAACATGGCTGTCTCCACAGCTTTTCCCTTGGGATAATTCCTAAACCCAGGCTGATTTAAATGACCAGTGTTACGGTTAGGGTTAGGGTTATGCCTAGGTGTAGAGCTTTTTAAACCAGCAAGCTCTGAGCTCCAGGCACACGGCAGCTGCGAAAGGCATCCCCAGGGGAGCGCAAAAGTGCCACAACATGGCTGTCTCCACAGCTTTTCCCTTGGGATAATTCCTAAACCCAGGCTGATTTAAATGACCAGTGTTACGGTTAGGGTTAGGGTTACGCCTAGGTGTAGAGCTTTTTAAACCAGCAAGCTCTGAGCTCCAGGCACACGGCAGCTGCGAAAGGCATCCCAAGGGGAGCACAAAAGTGCCAGAAAATGGCTGCCTCCACACGTTTTCATTGGCACCATTGCTAAGCCTAGGCTGAATTACCTGCCTCCAGTCTCAGCTAGGGACATGGTTTTTTAAACCAGGAAGCCCTGAGCTCCAGGCACACGGCAGCTGTTTAAGGCATCCCAAGGGGAGTACAAAAGTGCAACAACATGGCAGCTTTCACAGCTTTTTCCTTGGCACCATCCCTATACCTAGGCTGATTTATCTGCCTAGGGTTAGGGTTAGGGCTCAGCCAAGGGCAAGGATTTTTTTAACCAGGAAGCCCTGAGTTCCAGGCTTACTGCATCTGCCAAAGGCATCCCAAAGGGAGTGCAGAAGTGCCACAACATGGCTGCTTTCACAGCTTTTTCCTTAGGAAGAACCCTAATACCCGGCTGATTTACCTTCCTAGGGTTACTGTTAGGCCTAGGCCTAGGACTTTTAAAACCAGGAAGCCCTGTGCTCCAGGCACACTGCAGCTGTTAAAGGCATCCCAAGGGGAGCGCAAAAGTGACACAACTTGGCTGCCTCCACTGCTATTTCCATGAGACCATCCCGAATCATAGGCTGATTTTCCTTCCTAGGCTTAAGGTTTGAGTTAGGCCTAGGGTTAGTGTTCTTTTAACCAGAAAGCCCTGAGTTCCAAGAACAGAGCAGCTGCGAAGGACTACCCAAGAAGAGCGCAGAAGTGCCTCAACATGCCTGCCTCCACAGCTTTTTCTTTGAGGACGTCCCGAAACGAAGGCTGATTTAGAAGCCTCCAGTTTGGGCTAAAGTTGTGGTTTTTTACACCAGGAAGCCCTGTGCTCTAAGCACACTGCAGCTGTGAAAGGCATCCCAAGGGGAGCGCAAAAGTGCCACAACATGGCTGTCTCCACAGCTTTTCCCTTGGGATAATTCCTAAACCCAGGCTGATTTAAATGACCAGTGTTATGGTTAGGGTTAGGAATAGGCCTAGGTGTAGAGCTTTTTAAACCAGCAAGCTCTGAGCTCCAGGCACACGGCAGCTGCGAAAGGCATCCCAAGGGGAGCACAAAAGTGCCAGAAAATGGCTGCCTCCACACGTTTTTATTGGCACCATTGCTAAGCCTAGGCTGAATCACCTGCCTCCTGTCTCAGCTAGGGACATGGTTTTTTAAACCAGGAAGCCCTGAGCTCCAGGCACTTGGCAGCTGTGAAAGGCATCCCAAGGGGAGTACAAAAGTGCAACAACATGGCAGCTTTCACAGCTTTTTCCTTGGCACCATCCCTATACCTAGGCTGATTTATCTGCCTAGGGTTAGGGTTAGGGCTCAGCCTAGGGCTAGGATTTTTTTAAGCAGGAAGCCCTGAGTTCCAGGCTTACTGCATCTGCCAAAGGCATCCCAAACGGAGTGCAGAAGTGCCACAACATGGCTGCTTTCACAGCTTATTCCTTAGGAAGAACCCTAATACCCGGCTGATTTACCTTCCTAGGGTTACTGTTAGGCCTAGGCCTAGGACTTTTAAAACCAGGAAGCCCTGTGCTCCAGGCACACTGCAGCTGTTAAAGGCATCCCAAGGGGAGCGCAAAAGTGACACAACTTGGCTGCCTCCACTGCTTTTCCCTTGGGATAATTCCTAAACCCAGGCTGATTTAAATGACCAGTGTTACGGTTAGGGTTAGGGTTACGCCTAGGTGTAGAGCTTTTTAAACCAGCAAGCTCTGAGCTCCAGGCACACGGCAGCTGCGAAAGGCATCCCAAGGGGAGCACAAAAGTGCCAGAAAATGGCTGCCTCCACACATTTTCATTGGCACCATTGCTAAGCCTAGGCTGAATTACCTGCCTCCAGTCTCAGCTAGGGACATGGTTTTTTAAACCAGGAAGCCCTGAGCTCCAGGCACTTGGTAGCTGTGAAAGGCATCCCAAGGGGAGTACAAAAGTGCAACAACATGGCAGCTTTCACAGCTTTTTCCTTGGCACCATCCCTATACCTAGGCTGATTTATCTGCCTAGGGTTAGGGTTAGGGCTCAGCCTAGGGCTAGGATTTTTTTAACCAGGAAGCCCTGAGTTCCAGGCTTACTGCATCTGCCAAAGGCATCCCAAAGGGAGCGCAGAAGGTCCACAACATGGCTGCTTTCACAGCTTTTTCCTTAGGAAGAACCCTAATACCCGGCTGATTTACCTTCCTAGGGTTACTGTTAGGCTTAGGCCTAGGACTTTTAAAACCAGGAAGCCCTGTGCTCCAGGCACACTGCAGCTGTTAAAGGCATCCCAAGGGGAGCGCAAAAGTGACACAACTTGGCTGCCTCCACTGCTATTTCCATGAGACCATCCCGAATCATAGGCTGATTTTCCTTCCTAGGCTTAAGTTTTGAGTTAGGCCTAGGGTTAGTGTTCTTTTAACCAGAAAGCCCTGAGTTCCAAGAACACAGCAGCTGCGAAGGACTAAACAAGAAGAGCGCAGAAGTGCCTCAACATGCCTGCCTCCACAGCTTTTTCTTTGAGGACGTCCCGAAACGAAGGCTGATTTAGAAGCCTCCAGTTTGGGCTAAAGTTGTGGTTTTTTACACCAGGAAGCCCTGTGCTCTAAGCACACTGCAGCTGTGAAAGGCATCCCAAGGGGAGCGCAAAAGTGCCACAACATGGCTGTCTCCACAGCTTTTCCCTTGGGATAATTCCTAAACCCAGGCTGATTTAAATGACCAGTGTTACGGTTAGGGTTAGGGTTACGCCTAGGTGTAGAGCTTTTTAAACCAGCAAGCTCTGAGCTCCAGGCACACGGCAGCTGCGAAAGGCATCCCAAGGGGAGCACAAAAGTGCCAGAAAATGGCTGCCTCCACACGTTTTCATTGGCACCATTGCTAAGCCTAGGCTGAATCACCTGCCTCCTGTCTCAGCTAGGGACATGGTTTTTTAAACCAGGAAGCCCTGAGCTCCAGGCACTTGCAGCTGTGAAAGGCATCCCAAGGGGAGTACAAAAGTGCAACAACATGGCAGCTTTCACAGCTTTTTCCTTGGCACCATCCCTATACCTAGGCTGATTTATCTGCCTAGGGTTAGGGTTAGGGCTCAGCCAAGGGCAAGGATTTTTTTAACCAGGAAGCCCTGAGTTCCAGGCTTACTGCATCTGCCAAAGGCATCCCAAAGGGAGCGCAGAAATGCCACAACATGGCTGCTTTCACAGCTTTTTCCTTAGGAAGAACCCTAATACCCGGCTGATTTACCTTCCAAGGGTTACTGTTAGGCTTACGCCTAGGACTTTTAAAACCAGGAAGCCCTGTGCTCCAGGCACACTGCAGCTGTGAAAGGCATCCCAAGGGGAGCGCAAAAGTGACACAACTTGGCTGCCTCCACAGCTTTTCCCTTGGGATAATTCCTAAACCCAGGCTGATTTAAATGACCAGTGTTACGGTTAGGGTTAGGGTTACGCCTAGGTGTAGAGCTTTTTAATCCAGCAAGCTCTGAGCTCCAGGCACACGGCAGCTGTGAAAGGCATCCCAAGGGGAGCACAAAAGTGCCAGAAAATGGCTGCCTCCACACGTTTTCATTGGCACCATTGCTAAGCCTAGGCTGTATTACCTGCCTCCATTCTCAGCTAGGGACATGGTTTTTTAAACCAGGAAGCCCTGAGCTCCAGGCACACGGCAGCTGTGAAAGGCATCCCAAGTGGAGTACAAAAGTGCAACAACATGGCAGCTTTCACAGCTTTTTCCTTGGCACCATCCTTATACCTAGGCTGATTTATCTGCCTAGGGTTAGGGTTAGGGCTCAGCCTAGGGCTAGGATTTTTTTAACTAGGAAGCCCTGAGTTCCAGGCTTACTGCATCTGCCAAAGGCATCCCAAAGGGAGCGCAGAAGGTCCACAACATGCCTGCTTTCACAGCTTTTTCCTTAGGAAGAACCCTAATACCCGGCTGATTTACCTTCCTAGGGTTACTGTTAGGCTTAGGCCTAGGACTTTTAAAACCAGGAAGCCCTGTGCTCCAGGCACACTGCAGCTGTTAAAGGCATCCCAAGGGGAGCGCAAAAGTGAAACAACTTGGCTCCCTCCACTGCTATTTCCATGAGACCATCCCGAATCATAGGCTGATTTTCCTTCCTAGGCTTAAGGTTTGAGTTAGGCCTAGGGTTAGTGTTCTTTTAACCAGAAAGCCCTGAGTTCCAAGAACAGAGCAGCTGCGAAGGACTACCCAAGAAGAGCGCAGAAGTGCCTCAACATGCCTGCCTCCACAGCTTTTTCCTTGGGGACGTCCCGAAACGAAGGCTGATTTAGAAGCCTCCAGTTTGGGCTAAAGTTGTGGTTTTTTAAACCAGGAAGCCCTGTGCTCCAAGCACACTGCAGCTGTGAAAGGCATCCCAAGGGGAGCGCAAAAGTGCCACAACATGGCTGTCTCCACAGCTTTTCCCTTGGGATAATTCCTAAACCCAGGCTGATTTAAATGACCAGTGTTACGGTTAGGGTTAGGGTTACGCCTAGGTGTAGAGCTTTTTAAACCAGCAAGCTCTGAGCTCCAGGCACACGGCAGCTGCGAAAGGCATCCCAAGGGGAGCACAAAAGTGCCAGAAAATGGCTGCCTCCACACGTTTTCATTGGTACCATTGCTAAGCCTAGGCTGAATCACCTGCCGCCAGTCTCAGCTAGGGACATGGTTTTTTAAACCAGGAAGCCCTGAGCTCCAGGCACTTGGCAGCTGTTTAAGGCATCCCAAGGGGAGTACAAAAGTGCAACAACATGGCAGCTTTCACAGCTTTTTCCTTGGCACCATCCCTATACCTAGGCTGATTTATCTGCCTAGGGTTAGGGTTAGGGCTCAGCCAAGGGCAAGGATTTTTTTAAGCAGGAAGCCCTGAGTTCCAGGCTTACTGCATCTGCCAAAGGCATCCCAAAGGGAGTGCAGAAGTGCCACAACATGGCTGCTTTCACAGCTTTTTCCTTAGGAAGAACCCTAATACCCGGCTGATTTACCTTCCTAGGGTTACTGTTAGGCCTAGGCCTAGGACTTTTAAAACCAGGAAGCCCTGTGCTCCAAGCACACTGCAGCTGTGAAAGGCATCCCACGGGGAGCGCAAAAGTGCCACAACATGGCTGTCTCCACAGCTTTTCCCTTGGGATAATTCCTAAACCCAGGCTGATTTAAATGTCCAGTGTTACGGTTAGGGTTAGGGTAACGCCTAGGTGTAGAGCTTTTTAAACCAGCAAGCTCTGAGCTCCAGGCACACGGCAGCTGCGAAAGGCATCCCAAGGGGAGCGCAAAAGTGCCACAACATGGCTGTCTCCACAGCTTTTCCCTTGGGATAATTCCTAAACCCAGGCTGATTTAAATGACCAGTGTTACGGTTAGGGTTAGGGTTACGCCTAGGTGTAGAGCTTTTTAAACCAGCAAGCTCTGAGCTCCAGGCACACGGCAGCTGCGAAAGGCATCCCAAGGGGAGCACAAAAGTGCCAGAAAATGGCTGCCTCCACACGTTTTCATTGGCACCATTGCTAAGCCTAGGCTGTATTACCTGCCTCCATTCTCAGCTAGGGACATGGTTTTTTAAACCAGGAAGCCCTGAGCTCCAGGCACTTGGCAGCTGTGAAAGGCATCCCAAGGGGAGTACAAAAGTGCAACAACATGGCAGCTTTCACAGCTTTTTCCTTGGCACCATCCCTATACCTAGGCTGATTTATCTGCCTAGGGTTAGGGTTAGGGCTCAGCCTAGGGCTAGGATATTTTTAACCAGGAAGCCCTGAGTTCCAGGCTTACTGCATCTGCCAAATGCATCCCAAAGGGAGCGCAGAAGGTCCACAACATGCCTGCTTTCACAGCTTTTTCCTTAGGAAGAACCCTAATACCCGGCTGATTTACCTTCCTAGGGTGACTGTTAGGCTTAGGCCTAGGACTTTTAAAACCAGGAAGCCCTGTGCTCCAGGCACACTGCAGCTGTTAAAGGCATCCCAAGGGGAGCGCAAAAGTGACACAACTTGGCTGCCTCCACTGCTTTTCCCTTGGGATAATTCCTAAACCCAGGCTGATTTAAATGACCAGTGTTACGGTTAGGGTTAGGGTTACGCCTAGGTGTAGAGCTTTTTAAACCAGCAAGCTCTGAGCTCCAGGCACACGGCAGCTGCGAAAGGCATCCCAAGGGGAGCACAAAAGTGCCAGAAAATGGCTGCCTCCACACGTTTTCATTGGCACCATTGCTAAGCCTAGGCTGAATTACCTGCCTCCAGTCTCAGCTAGGGACATGGTTTTTTAAACCAGGAAGCCCTGAGCTCCAGGCACACGGCAGCTGTGAAAGGCATCCCAAGGGGAGTACAAAAGTGCAACAACATGGCAGCTTTCACAGCTTTTTCCTTGGCACCATCCCTATACCTAGGCTGATTTATCTGCCTAGGGTTAGGGTTAGGGCTCAGCCTAGGGCTAGGATTTTTTTAACCAGGAAGCCCTGAGTTCCAGGCTTACTGCATCTGCCAAAGGCATCCCAAAGGGAGCGCAGAAGGTCCACAACATGGCTGCTTTCACAGCTTTTTCCTTAGGAAGAACCCTAATACCCGGCTGATTTACCTTCCTAGGGTTACTGTTAGGCTTAGGCCTAGGACTTTTAAAACCAGGAAGCCCTGTGCTCCAGGCACACTGCAGCTGTTAAAGGCATCCCAAGGGGAGCGCAAAAGTGACACAACTTGGCTGCCTCCACTGCTATTTCCATGAGACCATCCCGAATCATAGGCTGATTTTCCTTCCTAGGCTTAAGGTTTGAGTTAGGCCTAGGGTTAGTGTTCTTTTAACCAGAAAGCCCTGAGTTCCAAGAACAGAGCAGCTGCGAAGGACTACCCAAGAAGAGCGCAGAAGTGCCTCAACATGCCTGCCTCCACAGCTTTTTCCTTGGGGACGTCCCGAAACGAAGGCTGATTTAGAAGCCTCCAGTTTGGGCTAAAGTTGTGGTTTTTTACACCAGGAAGCCCTGTGCTCCAAGCACACTGCAGCTGTGAAAGGCATCCCACGGGGAGCGCAAAAGTGCCACAACATGGCTGTCTCCACAGCTTTTCCCTTGGGATAATTCCTAAACCCAGGCTGATTTAAATGACCAGTGTTACGGTTAGGGTTAGGGTTACGCCTAGGTGTAGAGCTTTTTAAACCAGCAAGCTCTGAGCTCCAGGCACACGGCAGCTGCGAAAGGCATCCCAAGGGGAGCACAAAAGTGCCAGAAAATGGCTGCCTCCACACGTTTTCATTGGTACCTTTGCTAAGCCTAGGCTGAATCACCTGCCTCCAGTCTCAGCTAGGGACATGGTTTTTTAAACCAGGAAGCCCTGAGCTCCAGGCACTTGGCAGCTGTTTAAGGCATCCCAAGGGGAGTACAAAAGTGCAACAACATGGCAGCTTTCACAGCTTTTTCCTTGGCACCATCCCTATACCTAGGCTGATTTATCTGCCTAGGGTTAGGGTTAGGGCTCAGCCAAGGGCAAGGATTTTTTTAACCAGGAAGCCCTGAGTTCCAGGCTTACTGCATCTGCCAAAGGCATCCCAAAGGGAGCGCAGAAGTGCCACAACATGGCTGCTTTCACAGCTTTTTCCTTAGGAAGAACCCTAATACCCGGCTGATTTACCTTCCAAGGGTTACTGTTAGGCTTAGGCCTAGGACTTTTAAAACCAGGAAGCCCTGTGCTCCAGGCACACTGCAGCTGTGAAAGGCATCCCAAGGGGAGCGCAAAAGTGACACAACTTGGCTGCCTCCACAGCTTTTCCCTTGGGATAATTCCTAAACCCAGGCTGATTTAAATGACCAGTGTTACGGTTAGGGTTAGGGTTACGCCTAGGTGTAGAGCTTTTTAATCCAGCAAGCTCTGAGCTCCAGGCACACGGCAGCTGTGAAAGGCATCCCAAGGGGAGCACAAAAGTGCCAGAAAATGGCTGCCTCCACACGTTTTCATTGGCACCATTGCTAAGCCTAGGCTGTATTACCTGCCTCCATTCTCAGCTAGGGACATGGTTTTTTAAACCAGGAAGCCCTGAGCTCCAGGCACACGGCAGCTGTGAAAGGCATCCCAAGTGGAGTACAAAAGTGCAACAACATGGCAGCTTTCACAGCTTTTTCCTTGGCACCATCCCTATACCTAGGCTGATTTATCTGCCTAGGGTTAGGGTTAGGGCTCAGCCTAGGGCTAGGATTTTTTTAACCAGGAAGCCCTGCGTTCCAGGCTTACTGCATCTGCCAAAGGCATCCCAAAGGGAGCGCAGAAGGTCCACAACATGCCTGCTTTCACAGCTTTTTCCTTAGGAAGAACCCTAATACCCGGCTGATTTACCTTCCTAGGGTTACTGTTAGGCTTAGGCCTAGGACTTTTAAAACCAGGAAGCCCTGTGCTCCAGGCACACTGCAGCTGTTAAAGGCATCCCAAGGGGAGCGCAAAAGTGAAACAACTTGGCTCCCTCCACTGCTATTTCCATGAGACCATCCCGAATCATAGGCTGATTTTCCTTCCTAGGCTTAAGGTTTGAGTTAGGCCTAGGGTTAGTGTTCTTTTAACCAGAAAGCCCTGAGTTCCAAGAACAGAGCAGCTGCGAAGGACTACCCAAGAAGAGCGCAGAAGTGCCTCAACATGCCTGCCTCCACAGCTTTTTCCTTGGGGACGTCCCGAAACGAAGGCTGATTTAGAAGCCTCCAGTTTGGGCTAAAGTTGTGGTTTTTTACACCAGGAAGCCCTGTGCTCCAAGCACACTGCAGCTGTGAAAGGCATCCCAAGGGGAGCGCAAAAGTGCCACAACATGGCTGTCTCCACAGCTTTTCCCTTGGGATAATTCCTAAACCCAGGCTGATTTAAATGACCAGTGTTACGGTTAGGGTTAGGGTTACGCCTAGGTGTAGAGCTTTTTAAACCAGCAAGCTCTGAGCTCCAGGCACACGGCAGCTGCGAAAGGCATCCCAAGGGGAGCACAAAAGTGCCAGAAAATGGCTGCCTCCACACGTTTTCATTGGCACCATTGCTAAGCCTAGGCTGTATTACCTGCCTCCATTCTCAGCTAGGGACATGGTTTTTTAAACCAGGAAGCCCTGAGCTCCAGGCACTTGGCAGCTGTGAAAGGCATCCCAAGGGGAGTACAAAAGTGCAACAACATGGCAGCTTTCACAGCTTTTTCCTTGGCACCATCCCTATACCTAGGCTGATTTATCTGCCTAGGGTTAGGGTTAGGGCTCAGCCTAGGGCTAGGATTTTTTTAACCAGGAAGCCCTGAGTTCCAGGCTTACTGCATCTGCCAAAGGCATCCCAAAGGGAGCGCAGAAGGTCCACAACATGGCTGCTTTCACAGCTTTTTCCTTAGGAAGAACCCTAATACCCGGCTGATTTACCTTCCTAGGGTTACTGTTAGGCTTAGGCCTAGGACTTTTAAAACCAGGAAGCCCTGTGCTCCAGGCACACTGCAGCTGTTAAAGGCATCCCAAGGGGAGCGCAAAAGTGACACAACTTGGCTGCCTCCACTGCTTTTCCCTTGGGATAATTCCTAAACCCAGGCTGATTTAAATGACCAGTGTTACGGTTAGGGTTAGGGTTACGCCTAGGTGTAGAGCTTTTTAAACCAGCAAGCTCTGAGCTCCAGGCACACGGCAGCTGCGAAAGGCATCCCAAGGGGAGCACAAAAGTGCCAGAAAATGGCTGCCTCCACACATTTTCATTGGCACCATTGCTAAGCCTAGGCTGAATTACCTGCCTCCAGTCTCAGCTAGGGACATGGTTTTTTAAACCAGGAAGCCCTGAGCTCCAGGCACTTGGTAGCTGTGAAAGGCATCCCAAGGGGAGTACAAAAGTGCAACAACATGGCAGCTTTCACAGCTTTTTCCTTGGCACC
The DNA here is from genome assembly GCF_027579445.1 of Ammospiza nelsoni. Classification (NCBI taxonomy): domain Eukaryota; kingdom Metazoa; phylum Chordata; class Aves; order Passeriformes; family Passerellidae; genus Ammospiza; species Ammospiza nelsoni. The sequence continues at coordinate 1,637,052 of NW_026683189.1, read as the reverse complement.
ATCCCTATACCTAGGCTGATTTATCTGCCTAGGGTTAGGGTTAGGGCTCAGCCTAGGGCTAGGATTTTTTTAACCAGGAAGCCCTGAGTTCCAGGCTTACTGCATCTGCCAAAGGCATCCCAAAGGGAGCGCAGAAGGTCCACAACATGGCTGCTTTCACAGCTTTTTCCTTAGGAAGAACCCTAATACCCGGCTGATTTACCTTCCTAGGGTTACTGTTAGGCTTAGGCCTAGGACTTTTAAAACCAGGAAGCCCTGTGCTCCAGGCACACTGCAGCTGTTAAAGGCATCCCAAGGGGAGCGCAAAAGTGACACAACTTGGCTGCCTCCACTGCTATTTCCATGAGACCATCCCGAATCATAGGCTGATTTTCCTTCCTAGGCTTAAGTTTTGAGTTAGGCCTAGGGTTAGTGTTCTTTTAACCAGAAAGCCCTGAGTTCCAAGAACACAGCAGCTGCGAAGGACTAAACAAGAAGAGCGCAGAAGTGCCTCAACATGCCTGCCTCCACAGCTTTTTCTTTGAGGACGTCCCGAAACGAAGGCTGATTTAGAAGCCTCCAGTTTGGGCTAAAGTTGTGGTTTTTTACACCAGGAAGCCCTGTGCTCTAAGCACACTGCAGCTGTGAAAGGCATCCCAAGGGGAGCGCAAAAGTGCCACAACATGGCTGTCTCCACAGCTTTTCCCTTGGGATAATTCCTAAACCCAGGCTGATTTAAATGACCAGTGTTACGGTTAGGGTTAGGGTTACGCCTAGGTGTAGAGCTTTTTAAACCAGCAAGCTCTGAGCTCCAGGCACACGGCAGCTGCGAAAGGCATCCCAAGGGGAGCACAAAAGTGCCAGAAAATGGCTGCCTCCACACGTTTTCATTGGCACCATTGCTAAGCCTAGGCTGAATCACCTGCCTCCTGTCTCAGCTAGGGACATGGTTTTTTAAACCAGGAAGCCCTGAGCTCCAGGCACTTGCAGCTGTGAAAGGCATCCCAAGGGGAGTACAAAAGTGCAACAACATGGCAGCTTTCACAGCTTTTTCCTTGGCACCATCCCTATACCTAGGCTGATTTATCTGCCTAGGGTTAGGGTTAGGGCTCAGCCAAGGGCAAGGATTTTTTTAACCAGGAAGCCCTGAGTTCCAGGCTTACTGCATCTGCCAAAGGCATCCCAAAGGGAGCGCAGAAATGCCACAACATGGCTGCTTTCACAGCTTTTTCCTTAGGAAGAACCCTAATACCCGGCTGATTTACCTTCCAAGGGTTACTGTTAGGCTTACGCCTAGGACTTTTAAAACCAGGAAGCCCTGTGCTCCAGGCACACTGCAGCTGTGAAAGGCATCCCAAGGGGAGCGCAAAAGTGACACAACTTGGCTGCCTCCACAGCTTTTCCCTTGGGATAATTCCTAAACCCAGGCTGATTTAAATGACCAGTGTTACGGTTAGGGTTAGGGTTACGCCTAGGTGTAGAGCTTTTTAATCCAGCAAGCTCTGAGCTCCAGGCACACGGCAGCTGTGAAAGGCATCCCAAGGGGAGCACAAAAGTGCCAGAAAATGGCTGCCTCCACACGTTTTCATTGGCACCATTGCTAAGCCTAGGCTGTATTACCTGCCTCCATTCTCAGCTAGGGACATGGTTTTTTAAACCAGGAAGCCCTGAGCTCCAGGCACACGGCAGCTGTGAAAGGCATCCCAAGTGGAGTACAAAAGTGCAACAACATGGCAGCTTTCACAGCTTTTTCCTTGGCACCATCCTTATACCTAGGCTGATTTATCTGCCTAGGGTTAGGGTTAGGGCTCAGCCTAGGGCTAGGATTTTTTTAACTAGGAAGCCCTGAGTTCCAGGCTTACTGCATCTGCCAAAGGCATCCCAAAGGGAGCGCAGAAGGTCCACAACATGCCTGCTTTCACAGCTTTTTCCTTAGGAAGAACCCTAATACCCGGCTGATTTACCTTCCTAGGGTTACTGTTAGGCTTAGGCCTAGGACTTTTAAAACCAGGAAGCCCTGTGCTCCAGGCACACTGCAGCTGTTAAAGGCATCCCAAGGGGAGCGCAAAAGTGAAACAACTTGGCTCCCTCCACTGCTATTTCCATGAGACCATCCCGAATCATAGGCTGATTTTCCTTCCTAGGCTTAAGGTTTGAGTTAGGCCTAGGGTTAGTGTTCTTTTAACCAGAAAGCCCTGAGTTCCAAGAACAGAGCAGCTGCGAAGGACTACCCAAGAAGAGCGCAGAAGTGCCTCAACATGCCTGCCTCCACAGCTTTTTCCTTGGGGACGTCCCGAAACGAAGGCTGATTTAGAAGCCTCCAGTTTGGGCTAAAGTTGTGGTTTTTTAAACCAGGAAGCCCTGTGCTCCAAGCACACTGCAGCTGTGAAAGGCATCCCAAGGGGAGCGCAAAAGTGCCACAACATGGCTGTCTCCACAGCTTTTCCCTTGGGATAATTCCTAAACCCAGGCTGATTTAAATGACCAGTGTTACGGTTAGGGTTAGGGTTACGCCTAGGTGTAGAGCTTTTTAAACCAGCAAGCTCTGAGCTCCAGGCACACGGCAGCTGCGAAAGGCATCCCAAGGGGAGCACAAAAGTGCCAGAAAATGGCTGCCTCCACACGTTTTCATTGGTACCATTGCTAAGCCTAGGCTGAATCACCTGCCGCCAGTCTCAGCTAGGGACATGGTTTTTTAAACCAGGAAGCCCTGAGCTCCAGGCACTTGGCAGCTGTTTAAGGCATCCCAAGGGGAGTACAAAAGTGCAACAACATGGCAGCTTTCACAGCTTTTTCCTTGGCACCATCCCTATACCTAGGCTGATTTATCTGCCTAGGGTTAGGGTTAGGGCTCAGCCAAGGGCAAGGATTTTTTTAAGCAGGAAGCCCTGAGTTCCAGGCTTACTGCATCTGCCAAAGGCATCCCAAAGGGAGTGCAGAAGTGCCACAACATGGCTGCTTTCACAGCTTTTTCCTTAGGAAGAACCCTAATACCCGGCTGATTTACCTTCCTAGGGTTACTGTTAGGCCTAGGCCTAGGACTTTTAAAACCAGGAAGCCCTGTGCTCCAAGCACACTGCAGCTGTGAAAGGCATCCCACGGGGAGCGCAAAAGTGCCACAACATGGCTGTCTCCACAGCTTTTCCCTTGGGATAATTCCTAAACCCAGGCTGATTTAAATGTCCAGTGTTACGGTTAGGGTTAGGGTAACGCCTAGGTGTAGAGCTTTTTAAACCAGCAAGCTCTGAGCTCCAGGCACACGGCAGCTGCGAAAGGCATCCCAAGGGGAGCGCAAAAGTGCCACAACATGGCTGTCTCCACAGCTTTTCCCTTGGGATAATTCCTAAACCCAGGCTGATTTAAATGACCAGTGTTACGGTTAGGGTTAGGGTTACGCCTAGGTGTAGAGCTTTTTAAACCAGCAAGCTCTGAGCTCCAGGCACACGGCAGCTGCGAAAGGCATCCCAAGGGGAGCACAAAAGTGCCAGAAAATGGCTGCCTCCACACGTTTTCATTGGCACCATTGCTAAGCCTAGGCTGTATTACCTGCCTCCATTCTCAGCTAGGGACATGGTTTTTTAAACCAGGAAGCCCTGAGCTCCAGGCACTTGGCAGCTGTGAAAGGCATCCCAAGGGGAGTACAAAAGTGCAACAACATGGCAGCTTTCACAGCTTTTTCCTTGGCACCATCCCTATACCTAGGCTGATTTATCTGCCTAGGGTTAGGGTTAGGGCTCAGCCTAGGGCTAGGATATTTTTAACCAGGAAGCCCTGAGTTCCAGGCTTACTGCATCTGCCAAATGCATCCCAAAGGGAGCGCAGAAGGTCCACAACATGCCTGCTTTCACAGCTTTTTCCTTAGGAAGAACCCTAATACCCGGCTGATTTACCTTCCTAGGGTGACTGTTAGGCTTAGGCCTAGGACTTTTAAAACCAGGAAGCCCTGTGCTCCAGGCACACTGCAGCTGTTAAAGGCATCCCAAGGGGAGCGCAAAAGTGACACAACTTGGCTGCCTCCACTGCTTTTCCCTTGGGATAATTCCTAAACCCAGGCTGATTTAAATGACCAGTGTTACGGTTAGGGTTAGGGTTACGCCTAGGTGTAGAGCTTTTTAAACCAGCAAGCTCTGAGCTCCAGGCACACGGCAGCTGCGAAAGGCATCCCAAGGGGAGCACAAAAGTGCCAGAAAATGGCTGCCTCCACACGTTTTCATTGGCACCATTGCTAAGCCTAGGCTGAATTACCTGCCTCCAGTCTCAGCTAGGGACATGGTTTTTTAAACCAGGAAGCCCTGAGCTCCAGGCACACGGCAGCTGTGAAAGGCATCCCAAGGGGAGTACAAAAGTGCAACAACATGGCAGCTTTCACAGCTTTTTCCTTGGCACCATCCCTATACCTAGGCTGATTTATCTGCCTAGGGTTAGGGTTAGGGCTCAGCCTAGGGCTAGGATTTTTTTAACCAGGAAGCCCTGAGTTCCAGGCTTACTGCATCTGCCAAAGGCATCCCAAAGGGAGCGCAGAAGGTCCACAACATGGCTGCTTTCACAGCTTTTTCCTTAGGAAGAACCCTAATACCCGGCTGATTTACCTTCCTAGGGTTACTGTTAGGCTTAGGCCTAGGACTTTTAAAACCAGGAAGCCCTGTGCTCCAGGCACACTGCAGCTGTTAAAGGCATCCCAAGGGGAGCGCAAAAGTGACACAACTTGGCTGCCTCCACTGCTATTTCCATGAGACCATCCCGAATCATAGGCTGATTTTCCTTCCTAGGCTTAAGGTTTGAGTTAGGCCTAGGGTTAGTGTTCTTTTAACCAGAAAGCCCTGAGTTCCAAGAACAGAGCAGCTGCGAAGGACTACCCAAGAAGAGCGCAGAAGTGCCTCAACATGCCTGCCTCCACAGCTTTTTCCTTGGGGACGTCCCGAAACGAAGGCTGATTTAGAAGCCTCCAGTTTGGGCTAAAGTTGTGGTTTTTTACACCAGGAAGCCCTGTGCTCCAAGCACACTGCAGCTGTGAAAGGCATCCCACGGGGAGCGCAAAAGTGCCACAACATGGCTGTCTCCACAGCTTTTCCCTTGGGATAATTCCTAAACCCAGGCTGATTTAAATGACCAGTGTTACGGTTAGGGTTAGGGTTACGCCTAGGTGTAGAGCTTTTTAAACCAGCAAGCTCTGAGCTCCAGGCACACGGCAGCTGCGAAAGGCATCCCAAGGGGAGCACAAAAGTGCCAGAAAATGGCTGCCTCCACACGTTTTCATTGGTACCTTTGCTAAGCCTAGGCTGAATCACCTGCCTCCAGTCTCAGCTAGGGACATGGTTTTTTAAACCAGGAAGCCCTGAGCTCCAGGCACTTGGCAGCTGTTTAAGGCATCCCAAGGGGAGTACAAAAGTGCAACAACATGGCAGCTTTCACAGCTTTTTCCTTGGCACCATCCCTATACCTAGGCTGATTTATCTGCCTAGGGTTAGGGTTAGGGCTCAGCCAAGGGCAAGGATTTTTTTAACCAGGAAGCCCTGAGTTCCAGGCTTACTGCATCTGCCAAAGGCATCCCAAAGGGAGCGCAGAAGTGCCACATCATGGCTGCTTTCACAGCTTTTTCCTTAGGAAGAACCCTAATACCCGGCTGATTTACCTTCCAAGGGTTACTGTTAGGCTTAGGCCTAGGACTTTTAAAACCAGGAAGCCCTGTGCTCCAGGCACACTGCAGCTGTGAAAGGCATCCCAAGGGGAGCGCAAAAGTGACACAACTTGGCTGCCTCCACAGCTTTTCCCTTGGGATAATTCCTAAACCCAGGCTGATTTAAATGACCAGTGTTACGGTTAGGGTTAGGGTTACGCCTAGGTGTAGAGCTTTTTAATCCAGCAAGCTCTGAGCTCCAGGCACACGGCAGCTGTGAAAGGCATCCCAAGGGGAGCACAAAAGTGCCAGAAAATGGCTGCCTCCACACGTTTTCATTGGCACCATTGCTAAGCCTAGGCTGTATTACCTGCCTCCATTCTCAGCTAGGGACATGGTTTTTTAAACCAGGAAGCCCTGAGCTCCAGGCACACGGCAGCTGTGAAAGGCATCCCAAGTGGAGTACAAAAGTGCAACAACATGGCAGCTTTCACAGCTTTTTCCTTGGCACCATCCCTATACCTAGGCTGATTTATCTGCCTAGGGTTAGGGTTAGGGCTCAGCCTAGGGCTAGGATTTTTTTAACCAGGAAGCCCTGCGTTCCAGGCTTACTGCATCTGCCAAAGGCATCCCAAAGGGAGCGCAGAAGGTCCACAACATGCCTGCTTTCACAGCTTTTTCCTTAGGAAGAACCCTAATACCCGGCTGATTTACCTTCCTAGGGTTACTGTTAGGCTTAGGCCTAGGACTTTTAAAACCAGGAAGCCCTGTGCTCCAGGCACACTGCAGCTGTTAAAGGCATCCCAAGGGGAGCGCAAAAGTGAAACAACTTGGCTCCCTCCACTGCTATTTCCATGAGACCATCCCGAATCATAGGCTGATTTTCCTTCCTAGGCTTAAGGTTTGAGTTAGGCCTAGGGTTAGTGTTCTTTTAACCAGAAAGCCCTGAGTTCCAAGAACAGAGCAGCTGCGAAGGACTACCCAAGAAGAGCGCAGAAGTGCCTCAACATGCCTGCCTCCACAGCTTTTTCCTTGGGGACGTCCCGAAACGAAGGCTGATTTAGAAGCCTCCAGTTTGGGCTAAAGTTGTGGTTTTTTACACCAGGAAGCCCTGTGCTCCAAGCACACTGCAGCTGTGAAAGGCATCCCAAGGGGAGCGCAAAAGTGCCACAACATGGCTGTCTCCACAGCTTTTCCCTTGGGATAATTCCTAAACCCAGGCTGATTTAAATGACCAGTGTTACGGTTAGGGTTAGGGTTAGGCCTAGGTGTAGAGCTTTTTAAACCAGCAAGCTCTGAGCTCCAGGCACACGGCAGCTGCGAAAGGCATCCCAAGGGGAGCACAAAAGTGCCAGAAAATGGCTGCCTCCACACGTTTTCATTGGTACCATTGCTAAGCCTAGGCTGAATCACCTGCCGCCAGTCTCAGCTAGGGACATGGTTTTTTAAACCAGGAAGCCCTGAGCTCCAGGCACTTGGCAGCTGTTTAAGGCATCCCAAGGGGAGTACAAAAGTGAAACAACATGGCAGCTTTCACAGCTTTTTCCTTGGCACCATCCCTATACCTAGGCTGATTTATCTGCCTAGGGTTAGGGTTAGGGCTCAGCCAAGGGCAAGGATTTTTTTAAGCAGGAAGCCCTGAGTTCCAGGCTTACTGCATCTGCCAAAGGCATCCCAAAGGGAGTGCAGAAGTGCCACAACATGGCTGCTTTCACAGCTTTTTCCTTAGGAAGAACCCTAATACCCGGCTGATTTACCTTCCTAGGGTTACTGTTAGGCCTAGGCCTAGGACTTTTACAACCAGGAAGCCCTGTGCTCCAAGCACACTGCAGCTGTGAAAGGCATCCCACGAGGAGCGCAAAAGTGCCACAACATGGCTGTCTCCACAGCTTTTCCCTTGGGATAATTCCTAAACCCAGGCTGATTTAAATGACCAGTGTTACGGTTAGGGTTAGGGTAACGCCTAGGTGTAGAGCTTTTTAAACCAGCAAGCTCTGAGCTCCAGGCACACGGCAGCTGCGAAAGGCATCCCAAGGGGAGCGCAAAAGTGCCACAACATGGCTGTCTCCACAGCTTTTCCCTTGGGATAATTCCTAAACCCAGGCTGATTTAAATGACCAGTGTTACGGTTAGGGTTAGGGTTACGCCTAGGTGTAGAGCTTTTTAAACCAGCAAGCTCTGAGCTCCAGGCACACGGCAGCTGCGAAAGGCATCCCAAGGGGAGCACAAAAGTGCCAGAAAATGGCTGCCTCCACACGTTTTCATTGGCACCATTGCTAAGCCTAGGCTGTATTACCTGCCTCCATTCTCAGCTAGGGACATGGTTTTTTAAACCAGGAAGCCCTGAGCTCCAGGCACACGGCAGCTGTGAAAGGAATCCCAAGGGGAGTACAAAAGTGCAACAACATGGCAGCTTTCACAGCTTTTTCCTTGGCACCATCCCTATACCTAGGCTGATTTATCTGCCTAGGGTTAGGGTTAGGGCTCAGCCTAGGGCTAGGATTTTTTTAACCAGGAAGCCCTGAGTTCCAGGCTTACTGCATCTGCCAAAGGCATCCCAAAGGGAGCGCAGAAGGTCCACAACATGCCTGCTTTCACAGCTTTTTCCTTAGGAAGAACCCTAATACCCGGCTGATTTACCTTCCTAGGGTGACTGTTAGGCTTAGGCCTAGGACTTTTAAAACCAGGAAGCCCTGTGCTCCAGGCACACTGCAGCTGTTAAAGGCATCCCAAGGGGAGCGCAAAAGTGACACAACTTGGCTGCCTCCACTGCTTTTCCCTTGGGATAATTCCTAAACCCAGGCTGATTTAAATGACCAGTGTTACGGTTAGGGTTAGGGTTACGCCTAGGTGTAGAGCTTTTTAAACCAGCAAGCTCTGAGCTCCAGGCACACGGCAGCTGCGAAAGGCATCCCAAGGGGAGCACAAAAGTGCCAGAAAATGGCTGCCTCCACACATTTTCATTGGCACCATTGCTAAGCCTAGGCTGAATTACCTGCCTCCAGTCTCAGCTAGGGACATGGTTTTTTAAACCAGGAAGCCCTGAGCTCCAGGCACACTGCAGCTGTGAAAGGCATCCCAAGGGGAGTACAAAAGTGCAACAACATGGCAGCTTTCACAGCTTTTTCCTTGGCACCATCCCTATACCTAGGCTGATTTATCTGCCTAGGGTTAGGGTTAGGGCTCAGCCTAGGGCTAGGATTTTTTTAACCAGGAAGCCCTGAGTTCCAGGCTTACTGCATCTGCCAAAGGCATCCCAAAGGGAGCGCAGAAGGTCCACAACATGGCTGCTTTCACAGCTTTTTCCTTAGGAAGAACCCTAATACCCGGCTGATTTACCTTCCTAGGGTTACTGTTAGGCTTAGGCCTAGGACTTTTAAAACCAGGAAGCCCTGTGCTCCAGGCACACTGCAGCTGTTAAAGGCATCCCAAGGGGAGCGCAAAAGTGACACAACTTGGCTGCCTCCACTGCTATTTCCATGAGACCATCCCGAATCATAGGCTGATTTTCCTTCCTAGGCTTAAGGTTTGAGTTAGGCCTAGGGTTAGTGTTCTTTTAACCAGAAAGCCCTGAGTTCCAAGAACAGAGCAGCTGCGAAGGACTACCCAAGAAGAGCGCAGAAGTGCCTCAACATGCCTGCCTCCACAGCTTTTTCCTTGGGGACGTCCCGAAACGAAGGCTGATTTAGAAGCCTCCAGTTTGGGCTAAAGTTTTGGTTTTTTACACCAGGAAGCCCTGTGCTCCAAGCACACTGCAGCTGTGAAAGGCATCCCAAGGGGAGCGCAAAAGTGCCACAACATGGCTGTCTCCACAGCTTTTCCCTTGGGATAATTCCTAAACCCAGGCTGATTTAAATGACCAGTGTTACGGTTAGGGTTAGGGTTACGCCTAGGTGTAGAGCTTTTTAAACCAGCAAGCTCTGAGCTCCAGGCACACGGCAGCTGCGAAAGGCATCCCAAGGGGAGCACAAAAGTGCCAGAAAATGGCTGCCTCCACACGTTTTCATTGGTACCATTGCTAAGCCTAGGCTGAATCACTTGCCGCCAGTCTCAGCTAGGGACATGGTTTTTTAAACCAGGAAGCCCTGAGCTCCAGGCACTTGGCAGCTGTTTAAGGCATCCCAAGGGGAGTACAAAAGTGCAACAACATGGCAGCTTTCACAGCTTTTTCCTTGGCACCATCCCTATACCTAGGCTGATTTATCTGCCTAGGGTTAGTGTTAGGGCTCAGCCAAGGGCAAGGATTTTTTTAAGCAGGAAGCCCTGAGTTCCAGGCTTACTGCATCTGCCAAAGGCATCCCAAAGGGAGTGCAGAAGTGCCACAACATGGCTGCTTTCACAGCTTTTTCCTTAGGAAGAACCCTAATACCCGGCTGATTTACCTTCCTAGGGTTACTGTTAGGCCTAGGCCTAGGACTTTTAAAACCAGGAAGCCCTGTGCTCCAAGCACACTGCAGCTGTGAAAGGCATCCCACGGGGAGCGCAAAAGTGCCACAACATGGCTGTCTCCACAGCTTTTCCCTTGGGATAATTCCTAAACCCAGGCTGATTTAAATGACCAGTGTTACGGTTAGGGTTAGGGTAACGCCTAGGTGTAGAGCTTTTTAAACCAGCAAGCTCTGAGCTCCAGGCACACGGCAGCTGCGAAAGGCATCCCAAGGGGAGCGCAAAAGTGCCACAACATGGCTGTCTCCACAGCTTTTCCCTTGGGATAATTCCTAAACCCAGGCTGATTTAAATGACCAGTGTTACGGTTAGGGTTAGGGTTACGCCTAGGTGTAGAGCTTTTTAAACCAGCAAGCTCTGAGCTCCAGGCACACGGCAGCTGCGAAAGGCATCCCAAGGGGAGCACAAAAGTGCCAGAAAATGGCTGCCTCCACACGTTTTCATTGGCACCATTGCTAAGCCTAGGCTGTATTACCTGCCTCCATTCTCAGCTAGGGACATGGTTTTTTAAACCAGGAAGCCCTGAGCTCCAGGCACTTGGCAGCTGTGAAAGGCATCCCAAGGGGAGTACAAAAGTGCAACAACATGGCAGCTTTCACAGCTTTTTCCTTGGCACCATCCCTATACCTAGGCTGATTTATCTGCCTAGGGTTAGGGTTAGGGCTCAGCCTAGGGCTAGGATATTTTTAACCAGGAAGCCCTGAGTTCCAGGCTTACTGCATCTGCCAAAGGCATCCCATAGGGAGCGCAGAAGGTCCACAACATGCCTGCTTTCACAGCTTTTTCCTTAGGAAGAACCCTAATACCCGGCTGATTTACCTTCCTAGGGTTACTGTTAGGCTTAGGCCTAGGACTTTTAAAACCAGGAAGCCCTGTGCTCCAGGCACACTGCAGCTGTTAAAGGCATCCCAAGGGGAGCGCAAAAGTGACACAACTTGGCTGCCTCCACTGCTATTTCCATGAGAGCATCCCGAATCATAGGCTGATTTTCCTTCCTAGGCTTAAGTTTTGAGTTAGGCCTAGGGTTAGTGTTCTTTTAACCAGAAAGCCCTGAGTTCCAAGAACAGAGCAGCTGCGAAGGACTACCCAAGAAGAGCGCAGAAGTGCCTCAACATGCCTGCCTCCACAGCTTTTTCTTTGAGGACGTCCCGAAACGAAGGCTGATTTAGAAGCCTCCAGTTTGGGCTAAAGTTGTGGTTTTGTAAACCAGGAAGCCCTGTGCTCTAAGCACACTGCAGCTGTGAAAGGCATCCCAAGGGGAGCGCAAAAGTGCCACAACATGGCTGTCTCCACAGCTTTTCCCTTGGGATAATTCCTAAACCCAGGCTGATTTAAATGACCAGTGTTACGGTTAGGGTTAGGGTTACGCCTAGGTGTAGAGCTTTTTAAACCAGCAAGCTCTGAGCTCCAGGCACACGGCAGCTGCGAAAGGCATCCCAAGGGGAGCACAAAAGTGCCAGAAAATGGCTGCCTCCACACGTTTTCATTGGCACCATTGCTAAGCCTAGGCTGAATTACCTGCCTCCTGTCTCAGCTAGGGACATGGTTTTTTAAACCAGGAAGCCCTGAGCTCCAGGCACTTGCAGCTGTGAAAGGCATCCCAAGGGGAGTACAAAAGTGCAACAACATGGCAGCTTTCACAGCTTTTTCCTTGGCACCATCCCTATACCTAGGCTGATTTATCTGCCTAGGGTTAGGGTTAGGGCTCAGCCAAGGGCAAGGATTTTTTTAACCAGGAAGCCCTGAGTTCCAGACTTACTGCATCTGCCAAAGGCATCCCAAAGGGAGCGCAGAAGTGCCACAACATGGCTGCTTTCACAGCTTTTTCCTTAGGAAGAACCCTAATACCCGGCTGATTTACCTTCCTAGGGTTACTGTTAGGCTTAGGCCTAGGACTTTTAAAACCAGGAAGCCCTGTGCTCCAGGCACACTGCAGCTGTTAAAGGCATCCCAAGGGGAGCGCAAAAGTGAAACAACTTGGCTCCCTCCACTGCTATTTCCATGAGACCATCCCGAATCATAGGCTGATTTTCCTTCCTAGGCTTAAGGTTTGAGTTAGGCCTAGGGTTAGTGTTCTTTTAACCAGAAAGCCCTGAGTTCCAAGAACAGAGCAGCTGCGAAGGACTAACCAAGAAGAGCGCAGAAGTGCCTCAACATGCCTGCCTCCACAGCTTTTTCCTTGGGGACGTCCCGAAACGAAGGCTGATTTAGAAGCCTCCAGTTTTGGCTAAAGTTGTGGTTTTTTACACCAGGAAGCCCTGTGCTCCAAGCACACTGCAGCTGTGAAAGGCATCCCAAGGGGAGCGCAAAAGTGCCACAACATGGCTGTCTCCACAGCTTTTCCCTTGGGATAATTCCTAAACCCAGGCTGATTTAAATGACCAGTGTTACGGTTAGGGTTAGGGTTACGCCTAGGTGTAGAGCTTTTTAAACCAGCAAGCTCTGAGCTCCAGGCACACGGCAGCTGCGAAAGGCATCCCAAGGGGAGCACAAAAGTGCCAGAAAATGGCTGCCTCCACACGTTTTCATTGGTACCATTGCTAAGCCTAGGCTGAATCACCTGCCGCCAGTCTCAGCTAGGGACATGGTTTTTTAAACCAGGAAGCCCTGAGCTCCAGGCACTTGGCAGCTGTTTAAGGCATCCCAAGGGGAGTACAAAAGTGCAACAACATGGCAGCTTTCACAGCTTTTTCCTTGGCACCATCCCTATACCTAGGCTGATTTATCTGCCTAGGGTTAGTGTTAGGGCTCAGCCAAGGGCAAGGATTTTTTTAAGCAGGAAGCCCTGAGTTCCAGGCTTACTGCATCTGCCAAAGGCATCCCAAAGGGAGTGCAGAAGTGCCACAACATGGCTGCTTTCACAGCTTTTTCCTTAGGAAGAACCCTAATACCCGGCTGATTTACCTTCCTAGGGTTACTGTTAGGCCTAGGCCTAGGACTTTTAAAACCAGGAAGCCCTGTGCTCCAAGCACACTGCAGCTGTGAAAGGCATCCCACGGGGAGCGCAAAAGTGCCACAACATGGCTGTCTCCACAGCTTTTCCCTTGGGATAATTCCTAAACCCAGGCTGATTTAAATGACCAGTGTTACGGTTAGGGTTAGGGTAACGCCTAGGTGTAGAGCTTTTTAAACCAGCAAGCTCTGAGCTCCAGGCACACGGCAGCTGCGAAAGGCATCCCAAGGGGAGCGCAAAAGTGCCACATCATGGCTGTCTCCACAGCTTTTCCCTTGGGATAATTCCTAAACCCAGGCTGATTTAAATGACCAGTGTTACGGTTAGGGTTAGGGTTACGCCTAGGTGTAGAGCTTTTTAAACCAGCAAGCTCTGAGCTCCAGGCACACGGCAGCTGCGAAAGGCATCCCAAGGGGAGCACAAAAGTGCCAGAAAATGGCTGCCTCCACACGTTTTCATTGGCACCATTGCTAAGCCTAGGCTGTATTACCTGCCTCCATTCTCAGCTAGGGACATGGTTTTTTAAACCAGGAAGCCCTGAGCTCCAGGCACTTGGCAGCTGTGAAAGGCATCCCAAGAGGAGTACAAAAGTGCAACAACATGGCAGCTTTCACAGCTTTTTCCTTGGCACCATCCCTATACCTAGGCTGATTTATCTGCCTAGGGTTAGGGTTAGGGCTCAGCCTAGGCCTAGGATATTTTTAACCAGGAAGCCCTGAGTTCCAGGCTTACTGCATCTGCCAAAGGCATCCCAAAGGGAGCGCAGAAGGTCCACAACATGCCTGCTTTCACAGCTTTTTCCTTAGGAAGAACCCTAATACCCGGCTGATTTACCTTCCTAGGGTTACTGTTAGGCTTAGGCCTAGGACTTTTAAAACCAGGAAGCCCTGTGCTCCAGGCACACTGCAGCTGTTAAAGGCATCCCAAGGGGAGCGCAAAAGTGACACAACTTGGCTGCCTCCACTGCTTTTCCCTTGGGATAATTCCTAAACCCAGGCTGATTTAAATGACCAGTGTTACGGTTAGGGTTAGGGTTACGCCTAGGTGTAGAGCTTTTTAAACCAGCAAGCTCTGAGCTCCAGGCACACGGCAGCTGCGAAAGGCATCCCAAGGGGAGCACAAAAGTGCCAGAAAATGGCTGCCTCCACACGTTTTCATTGGCACCATTGCTAAGCCTAGGCTGAATTACCTGCCTCCATTCTCAGCTAGGGACATGGTTTTTTAAACCAGGAAGCCCTGAGCTCCAGGCACACGGCAGCTGTGAAAGGCATCCCAAGGGGAGTACAAAAGTACAACAACATGGCAGCTTTCACAGCTTTTTCCTTGGCACCATCCCTATACCTAGGCTGATTTATCTGCCTAGGGTTAGGGTTAGGGCTCAGCCTAGGGCTAGGATTTTTTTAACCAGGAAGCCCTGAGTTCCAGGCTTACTGCATCTGCCAAAGGCATCCCAAAGGGAGCGCAGAAGGTCCACAACATGGCTGCTTTCACAGCTTTTTCCTTAGGAAGAACCCTAATACCCGGCTGATTTACCTTCCTAGGGTTACTGTTAGGCTTAGGCCTAGGACTTTTAAAACCAGGAAGCCCTGTGCTCCAGGCACACTGCAGCTGTTAAAGGCATCCCAAGGGGAGCGCAAAAGTGACACAACTTGGCTGCCTCCACTGCTATTTCCATGAGACCATCCCGAATCATAGGCTGATTTTCCTTCCTAGGCTTAAGGTTTGAGTTAGGCCTAGGGTTAGTGTTCTTTTAACCAGAAAGCCCTGAGTTCCAAGAACAGAGCAGCTGCGAAGGACTACCCAAGAAGAGCGCAGAAGTGCCTCAACATGCCTGCCTCCACAGCTTTTTCCTTGGGGACGTCCCGAAACGAAGGCTGATTTAGAAGCCTCCAGTTTGGGCTAAAGTTGTGGTTTTTTACACCAGGAAGCCCTGTGCTCCAAGCACACTGCAGCTGTGAAAGGCATCCCAAGGGGAGCGCAAAAGTGCCACAACATGGCTGTCTCCACAGCTTTTCCCTTGGGATAATTCCTAAACCCAGGCTGATTTAAATGACCAGTGTTACGGTTAGGGTTAGGGTTACGCCTAGGTGTAGAGCTTTTTAAACCAGCAAGCTCTGAGCTCCAGGCACACGGCAGCTGCGAAAGGCATCCCAAGGGGAGCACAAAAGTGCCAGAAAATGGCTGCCTCCACACGTTTTCATTGGTACCATTGCTAAGCCTAGGCTGAATCACCTGCCTCCAGTCTCAGCTAGGGACATGGTTTTTTAAACCAGGAAGCCCTGAGCTCCAGGCACTTGGCAGCTGTTTAAGGCATCCCAAGGGGAGTACAAAAGTGCAACAACATGGCAGCTTTCACAGCTTTTTCCTTGGCACCATCCCTATACCTAGGCTGATTTATCTGCCTAGGGTTAGGGTTAGGGCTCAGCCAAGGGCAAGGATTTTTTTAACCAGGAAGCCCTGAGTTCCAGGCTTACTGCATCTGCCAAAGGCATCCCAAAGGGAGCGCAGAAGTGCCACAACATGGCTGCTTTCACAGCTTTTTCCTTAGGAAGAACCCTAATACCCGGCTGATTTACCTTCCTAGGGTTACTGTTAGGCTTAGGCCTAGGACTTTTAAAACCAGGAAGCCCTGTGCTCCAGGCACACTGCAGCTGTTAAAGGCATCCCAAGGGGAGCGCAAAAGTGACACAACTTGGCTGCCTCCACTGCTTTTCCCTTGGGATAATTCCTAAACCCAGGCTGATTTAAATGACCAGTGTTACGGTTAGGGTTAGGGTTACGCCTAGGTGTAGAGCTTTTTAAACCAGCAAGCTCTGAGCTCCAGGCACACGGCAGCTGCGAAAGGCATCCCAAGGGGAGCACAAAAGTGCCAGAAAATGGCTGCCTCCACACGTTTTCATTGGCACCATTGCTAAGCCTAGGCTGGATTACCTGCCTCCAGTCTCAGCTAGGGACATGGTTTTTTAAACCAGGAAGCCCTGAGCTCCAGGCACACGGCAGCTGTGAAAGGCATCCCAAGGGGAGTACAAAAGTGCAACAACATGGCAGCTTTCACAGCTTTTTCCTTGGCACCATCCCTATACCTAGGCTGATTTATCTGCCTAGGGTTAGGGTTAGGGCTCAGCCTAGGGCTAGGATTTTTTTAACCAGGAAGCCCTGAGTTCCAGGCTTACTGCATCTGCCAAAGGCATCCCAAAGGGAGCGCAGAAGGTCCACAACATGGCTGCTTTCACAGCTTTTTCCTTAGGAAGAACCCTAATACCCGGCTGATTTACCTTCCTAGGGTTACTGTTAGGCTTAGGCCTAGGACTTTTAAAACCAGGAAGCCCTGTGCTCCAGGCACACTGCAGCTGTTAAAGGCATCCCACGGGGAGCGCAAAAGTGCCACAACATGGCTGTCTCCACAGCTTTTCCCTTGGGATAATTCCTAAACCCAGGCTGATTTAAATGACCAGTGTTACGGTTAGGGTTAGGGTAACGCCTAGGTGTAGAGCTTTTTAAACCAGCAAGCTCTGAGCTCCAGGCACACGGCAGCTGCGAAAGGCATCCCAAGGGGAGCGCAAAAGTGCCACATCATGGCTGTCTCCACAGCTTTTCCCTTGGGATAATTCCTAAACCCAGGCTGATTTAAATGACCAGTGTTACGGTTAGGGTTAGGGTTACGCCTAGGTGTAGAGCTTTTTAAACCAGCAAGCTCTGAGCTCCAGGCACACGGCAGCTGCGAAAGGCATCCCAAG
Organism: Ammospiza nelsoni; assembly: GCF_027579445.1. Lineage (NCBI taxonomy): Eukaryota > Metazoa > Chordata > Aves > Passeriformes > Passerellidae > Ammospiza > Ammospiza nelsoni. Next base: position 1,620,320 of record NW_026683189.1, on the reverse strand, counting down.
GGGAGCACAAAAGTGCCAGAAAATGGCTGCCTCCACACGTTTTCATTGGCACCATTGCTAAGCCTAGGCTGTATTACCTGCCTCCATTCTCAGCTAGGGACATGGTTTTTTAAACCAGGAAGCCCTGAGCTCCAGGCACTTGGCAGCTGTGAAAGGCATCCCAAGGGGAGTACAAAAGTGCAACAACATGGCAGCTTTCACAGCTTTTTCCTTGGCACCATCCCTATACCTAGGCTGATTTATCTGCCTAGGGTTAGGGTTAGGGCTCAGCCTAGGCCTAGGATATTTTTAACCAGGAAGCCCTGAGTTCCAGGCTTACTGCATCTGCCAAAGGCATCCCAAAGGGAGCGCAGAAGGTCCACAACATGCCTGCTTTCACAGCTTTTTCCTTAGGAAGAACCCTAATACCCGGCTGATTTACCTTCCTAGGGTTACTGTTAGGCTTAGGCCTAGGACTTTTAAAACCAGGAAGCCCTGTGCTCCAGGCACACTGCAGCTGTTAAAGGCATCCCAAGGGGAGCGCAAAAGTGACACAACTTGGCTGCCTCCACTGCTTTTCCCTTGGGATAATTCCTAAACCCAGGCTGATTTAAATGACCAGTGTTACGGTTAGGGTTAGGGTTACGCCTAGGTGTAGAGCTTTTTAAACCAGCAAGCTCTGAGCTCCAGGCACACGGCAGCTGCGAAAGGCATCCCAAGGGGAGCACAAAAGTGCCAGAAAATGGCTGCCTCCACACGTTTTCATTGGCACCATTGCTAAGCCTAGGCTGAATTACCTGCCTCCATTCTCAGCTAGGGACATGGTTTTTTAAACCAGGAAGCCCTGAGCTCCAGGCACACGGCAGCTGTGAAAGGCATCCCAAGGGGAGTACAAAAGTACAACAACATGGCAGCTTTCACAGCTTTTTCCTTGGCACCATCCCTATACCTAGGCTGATTTATCTGCCTAGGGTTAGGGTTAGGGCTCAGCCTAGGGCTAGGATTTTTTTAACCAGGAAGCCCTGAGTTCCAGGCTTACTGCATCTGCCAAAGGCATCCCAAAGGGAGCGCAGAAGGTCCACAACATGGCTGCTTTCACAGCTTTTTCCTTAGGAAGAACCCTAATACCCGGCTGATTTACCTTCCTAGGGTTACTGTTAGGCTTAGGCCTAGGACTTTTAAAACCAGGAAGCCCTGTGCTCCAGGCACACTGCAGCTGTTAAAGGCATCCCAAGGGGAGCGCAAAAGTGACACAACTTGGCTGCCTCCACTGCTATTTCCATGAGACCATCCCGAATCATAGGCTGATTTTCCTTCCTAGGCTTAAGGTTTGAGTTAGGCCTAGGGTTAGTGTTCTTTTAACCAGAAAGCCCTGAGTTCCAAGAACAGAGCAGCTGCGAAGGACTACCCAAGAAGAGCGCAGAAGTGCCTCAACATGCCTGCCTCCACAGCTTTTTCCTTGGGGACGTCCCGAAACGAAGGCTGATTTAGAAGCCTCCAGTTTGGGCTAAAGTTGTGGTTTTTTACACCAGGAAGCCCTGTGCTCCAAGCACACTGCAGCTGTGAAAGGCATCCCAAGGGGAGCGCAAAAGTGCCACAACATGGCTGTCTCCACAGCTTTTCCCTTGGGATAATTCCTAAACCCAGGCTGATTTAAATGACCAGTGTTACGGTTAGGGTTAGGGTTACGCCTAGGTGTAGAGCTTTTTAAACCAGCAAGCTCTGAGCTCCAGGCACACGGCAGCTGCGAAAGGCATCCCAAGGGGAGCACAAAAGTGCCAGAAAATGGCTGCCTCCACACGTTTTCATTGGTACCATTGCTAAGCCTAGGCTGAATCACCTGCCTCCAGTCTCAGCTAGGGACATGGTTTTTTAAACCAGGAAGCCCTGAGCTCCAGGCACTTGGCAGCTGTTTAAGGCATCCCAAGGGGAGTACAAAAGTGCAACAACATGGCAGCTTTCACAGCTTTTTCCTTGGCACCATCCCTATACCTAGGCTGATTTATCTGCCTAGGGTTAGGGTTAGGGCTCAGCCAAGGGCAAGGATTTTTTTAACCAGGAAGCCCTGAGTTCCAGGCTTACTGCATCTGCCAAAGGCATCCCAAAGGGAGCGCAGAAGTGCCACAACATGGCTGCTTTCACAGCTTTTTCCTTAGGAAGAACCCTAATACCCGGCTGATTTACCTTCCTAGGGTTACTGTTAGGCTTAGGCCTAGGACTTTTAAAACCAGGAAGCCCTGTGCTCCAGGCACACTGCAGCTGTTAAAGGCATCCCAAGGGGAGCGCAAAAGTGACACAACTTGGCTGCCTCCACTGCTTTTCCCTTGGGATAATTCCTAAACCCAGGCTGATTTAAATGACCAGTGTTACGGTTAGGGTTAGGGTTACGCCTAAGTGTAGAGCTTTTTAAACCAGCAAGCTCTGAGCTCCAGGCACACGGCAGCTGCGAAAGGCATCCCAAGGGGAGCACAAAAGTGCCAGAAAATGGCTGCCTCCACACGTTTTCATTGGCACCATTGCTAAGCCTAGGCTGGATTACCTGCCTCCAGTCTCAGCTAGGGACATGGTTTTTTAAACCAGGAAGCCCTGAGCTCCAGGCACACGGCAGCTGTGAAAGGCATCCCAAGGGGAGTACAAAAGTGCAACAACATGGCAGCTTTCACAGCTTTTTCCTTGGCACCATCCCTATACCTAGGCTGATTTATCTGCCTAGGGTTAGGGTTAGGGCTCAGCCTAGGGCTAGGATTTTTTTAACCAGGAAGCCCTGAGTTCCAGGCTTACTGCATCTGCCAAAGGCATCCCAAAGGGAGCGCAGAAGGTCCACAACATGGCTGCTTTCACAGCTTTTTCCTTAGGAAGAACCCTAATACCCGGCTGATTTACCTTCCTAGGGTTACTGTTAGGCTTAGGCCTAGGACTTTTAAAACCAGGAAGCCCTGTGCTCCAGGCACACTGCAGCTGTTAAAGGCATCCCAAGGGGAGCGCAAAAGTGACACAACTTGGCTGCCTCCACTGCTATTTCCATGAGACCATCCCGAATCATAGGCTGATTTTCCTTCCTAGGCTTAAGGTTTGAGTTAGGCCTAGGGTTAGTGTTCTTTTAACCAGAAAGCCCTGAGTTCCAAGAACAGAGCAGCTGCGAAGGACTACCCAAGAAGAGCGCAGAAGTGCCTCAACATGCCTGCCTCCACAGCTTTTTCCTTGGGGACGTCCCGAAACGAAGGCTGATTTAGAAGCCTCCAGTTTGGGCTAAAGTTGTGGTTTTTTACACCAGGAAGCCCTGTGCTCCAAGCACACTGCAGCTGTGAAAGGCATCCCAAGGGGAGCGCAAAAGTGCCACAACATGGCTGTCTCCACAGCTTTTCCCTTGGGATAATTCCTAAACCCAGGCTGATTTAAATGACCAGTGTTACGGTTAGGGTTAGGGTTACGCCTAGGTGTAGAGCTTTTTAAACCAGCAAGCTCTGAGCTCCAGGCACACGGCAGCTGCGAAAGGCATCCCAAGGGGAGCACAAAAGTGCCAGAAAATGGCTGCCTCCACACGTTTTCATTGGCACCATTGCTAAGCCTAGGCTGAATCACCTGCCTCCTGTCTCAGCTAGGGACATGGTTTTTTAAACCAGGAAGCCCTGAGCTCCAGGCACTTGCAGCTGTGAAAGGCATCCCAAGGGGAGTACAAAAGTGCAACAACATGGCAGCTTTCACAGCTTTTTCCTTGGCACCATCCCTATACCTAGGCTGATTTATCTGCCTAGGGTTAGGGTTAGGGCTCAGCCAAGGGCAAGGATTTTTTTAACCAGGAAGCCCTGAGTTCCAGGCTTACTGCATCTGCCAAAGGCATCCCAAAGGGAGCGCAGAAGGTCCACAACATGGCTGCTTTCACAGCTTTTTCCTTAGGAAGAACCCTAATACCCGGCTGATTTACCTTCCAAGGGTTACTGTTAGGCTTAGGCCTAGGACTTTTAAAACCAGGAAGCCCTGTGCTCCAGGCACACTGCAGCTGTGAAAGGCATCCCAAGGGGAGCGCAAAAGTGACACAACTTGGCTGCCTCCACAGCTTTTCCCTTGGGATAATTCCTAAACCCAGGCTGATTTAAATGACCAGTGTTACGGTTAGGGTTAGGGTTACGCCTAGGTGTAGAGCTTTTTAATCCAGCAAGCTCTGAGCTCCAGGCACACGGCAGCTGTGAAAGGCATCCCAAGGGGAGCACAAAAGTGCCAGAAAATGGCTGCCTCCACACGTTTTCATTGGCACCATTGCTAAGCCTAGGCTGTATTACCTGCCTCCATTCTCAGCTAGGGACATGGTTTTTTAAACCAGGAAGCCCTGAGCTCCAGGCACACTGCAGCTGTGAAAGGCATCCCAAGTGGAGTACAAAAGTGCAACAACATGGCAGCTTTCACAGCTTTTTCCTTGGCACCATCCCTATACCTAGGCTGATTTATCTGCCTAGGGTTAGGGTTAGGGCTCAGCCTAGGGCTAGGATTTTTTTAACCAGGAAGCCCTGAGTTCCAGGCTTACTGCATCTGCCAAAGGCATCCCAAAGGGAGTGCAGAAGGTCCACAACATGCCTGCTTTCACAGCTTTTTCCTTAGGAAGAACCCTAATACCCGGCTGATTTACCTTCCTAGGGTTACTGTTAGGCTTAGGCCTAGGACTTTTAAAACCAGGAAGCCCTGTGCTCCAGGCACACTGCAGCTGTTAAAGGCATCCCAAGGGGAGCGCAAAAGTGAAACAACTTGGCTCCCTCCACTGCTATTTCCATGAGACCATCCCGAATCATAGGCTGATTTTCCTTCCTAGGCTTAAGGTTTGAGTTAGGCCTAGGGTTAGTGTTCTTTTAACCAGAAAGCCCTGAGTTCCAAGAACAGAGCAGCTGCGAAGGACTACCCAAGAAGAGCGCAGAAGTGCCTCAACATGCCTGCCTCCACAGCTTTTTCCTTGGGGACGTCCCGAAACGAAGGCTGATTTAGAAGCCTCCAGTTTTGGCTAAAGTTGTGGTTTTTTACACCAGGAAGCCCTGTGCTCCAAGCACACTGCAGCTGTGAAAGGCATCCCAAGGGGAGCGCAAAAGTGCCACAACATGGCTGTCTCCACAGCTTTTCCCTTGGGATAATTCCTAAACCCAGGCTGATTTAAATGACCAGTGTTACGGTTAGGGTTAGGGTTACGCCTAGGTGTAGAGCTTTTTAAACCAGCAAGCTCTGAGCTCCAGGCACACGGCAGCTGCGAAAGGCATCCCAAGGGGAGCGCAAAAGTGCCAGAAAATGGCTGCCTCCACAAGTTTTCATTGGTACCATTGCTAAGCCTAGGCTGAATCACCTGCCGCCAGTCTCAGCTAGGGACATGGTTTTTTAAACCAGGAAGCCCTGAGCTCCAGGCACTTGGCAGCTGTTTAAGGCATCCCAAGGGGAGTACAAAAGTGCAACAACATGGCAGCATTCACAGCTTTTTCCTTGGCACCATCCCTATACCTAGGCTGATTTATCTGCCTAGGGTTATGGTTAGGGCTCAGCCAAGGGCAAGGATTTTTTTAAGCAGGAAGCCCTGAGTTCCAGGCTTACTGCATCTGCCAAAGGCATCCCAAAGGGAGTGCAGAAGTGCCACAACATGGCTGCTTTCACAGCTTTTTCCTTAGGAAGAACCCTAATACCCGGCTGATTTACCTTCCTAGGGTTACTGTTAGGCCTAGGCCTAGGACTTTTAAAACCAGGAAGCCCTGTGCTCCAAGCACACTGCAGCTGTGAAAGGCATCCCACGGGGAGCGCAAAAGTGCCACAACATGGCTGTCTCCACAGCTTTTCCCTTGGGATAATTCCTAAACCCAGGCTGATTTAAATGACCAGTGTTACGGTTAGGGTTAGGGTAACGCCTAGGTGTAGAGCTTTTTAAACCAGCAAGCTCTGAGCTCCAGGCACACGGCAGCTGCGAAAGGCATCCCAAGGGGAGCGCAAAAGTGCCACAACATGGCTGTCTCCACAGCTTTTCCCTTGGGATAATTCCTAAACCCAGGCTGATTTAAATGACCAGTGTTACGGTTAGGGTTAGGGTTACGCCTAGGTGTAGAGCTTTTTAAACCAGCAAGCTCTGAGCTCCAGGCACACGGCAGCTGCGAAAGGCATCCCAAGGGGAGCACAAAAGTGCCAGAAAATGGCTGCCTCCACACGTTTTCATTGGCACCATTGCTAAGCCTAGGCTGTATTACCTGCCTCCATTCTCAGCTAGGGACATGGTTTTTTAAACCAGGAAGCCCTGAGCTCCAGGCACTTGGCAGCTGTGAAAGGCATCCCAAGGGGAGTACAAAAGTGCAACAACATGGCAGCTTTCACAGCTTTTTCCTTGGCACCATCCCTATACCTAGGCTGATTTATCTGCCTAGGGTTAGGGTTAGGGCTCAGCCTAGGGCTAGGATATTTTTAACCAGGAAGCCCTGAGTTCCAGGCTTACTGCATCTGCCAAAGGCATCCCAAAGGGAGCGCAGAAGGTCCACAACATGGCTGCTTTCACAGCTTTTTCCTTAGGAAGAACCCTAATACCCGGCTGATTTACCTTCCTAGGGTGACTGTTAGGCTTAGGCCTAGGACTTTTAAAACCAGGAAGCCCTGTGCTCCAGGCACACTGCAGCTGTTAAAGGCATCCCAAGGGGAGCGCAAAAGTGACACAACTTGGCTGCCTCCACTGCTATTTCCATGAGACCATCCCGAATCATAGGCTGATTTTCCTTCCTAGGCTTAAGGTTTGAGTTAGGCCTAGGGTTAGTGTTCTTTTAACCAGAAAGCCCTGAGTTCCAAGAACACAGCAGCTGCGAAGGACTACCCAAGAAGAGCGCAGAAGTGCCTCAACATGCCTGCCTCCACAGCTTTTTCCTTGGGGACGTCCCGAAACGAAGGCTGATTTAGAAGCCTCCAGTTTGGGCTAAAGTTGTGGTTTTTTACACCAGGAAGCCCTGTGCTCCAAGCTCACTGCAGCTGTGAAAGGCATCCCAAGGGGAGCGCAAAAGAGCCACAACATGGCTGTCTCCACAGCTTTTCCCTTGGGATAATTCCTAAACCCAGGCTGATTTAAATGACCAGTGTTACGGTTAGGGTTAGGGTTACGCCTAGGTGTAGAGCTTTTTAAACCAGCAAGCTCTGAGCTCCAGGCACACGGCAGCTGCGAAAGGCATCCCAAGGGGAGCGCAAAAGTGCCACAACATGGCTGTCTGCACAGCTTTTCCCTTGGGATAATTCCTAAACCCAGGCTGATTTAAATGACCAGGTGTTACGGTTAGGGTTAGGGTTACGCCTAGGTGTAGAGCTTTTTAACCAGCAAGCTCTGAGCTCCAGGCACACGGCAGCTGCGAAAGGCATCCCAAGGGGAGCACAAAAGTGCCAGAAAATGGCTGCTTCCACACGTTTTCATTGGCACCATTGCTATGCCTAGGCTGAATTACCTGCCTCCCGTCTCAGCTAGGGACATGGTTTTTTTAAACCAGGAAGCCCTGAGCTCCAGGCACACGGCAGCTGTGAAAGGCATCCCAAGGGGAGTACAAAAGTACAACAACATGGCAGCTTTCACAGCTTTTTCCTTGGCACCGTTCCCTATACCTAGGCTGATTTATCTGCCTAGGGTTAGGGTTAGGGCTCAGCCTAGGGCTAGCATTTTTTTAACCAGGAAGGCCTGAGTTCCAGGCTTACTGCATCTGCCAAAGGCATCCCAAAGGGAGCGGTGAAGGTCCACAACATGGCTGCTTTCACAGCTTTTTCTTAGGAAGAACCCTAATACCCGGCTGATTTACCTTCCTAGGGTTACTGTTAGGCTTAGGCCTAGGACTTTTAAAACCAGGAAGCCCTGTGCTCCAGGCACACTGCAGCTGTTAAAGGCATCCCAAGGGGAGCGCAAAAAGTGACACAACTTGGCTGCCTCCACTTGCTATTTCCATGAGACCATCCCGAATCATAGGCTGATTTTCCTTCCTAGGCTTAAGGTTTGAGTTAGGCCTAGGGTTAGTGTTCTTTTAACCAGAAAGCCCTGAGTTCCAAGAACACAGCAGCTGCGAAGGATCTACCCAAGAAGAGCGCAGAAGTGCCTCAACATGCCTGCCTCCCACAGCCTTTTTCCTTGGGGACGTCCCGAAACGAAGGCTGATTTAGAAGCCTCCAGTTTGGGCTAAAGTTGTGGTTTTTTACACCAGGAAGCCCTGTGCTCCAAGCTCACTGCAGCTGTGAAAGGCATCCCAAGGGGAGCGCAAAAGTGCCACAACATGGCTGTCTCCACAGCTTTTCCCTTGGATAATTCCTAAACCCAGGCTGATTTAAATGACCAGTGTTACGGTTAGGGTTAGGGTTATGCCTAGGTGTAGAGCTTTTTAAACCAGCAAGCTCTGAGCTCCAGGCACACGGCAGCTGCGAAAGGCATCCCAAGGGGTGAGCGCAAAAGTGCCAGAAAATGGCTGCCTCCACACGTTTTCATTGGTACCATTGCTAAGCCTAGGCTGAATCACCTGCCTCCAGTCTCAGCTAGGGACATGGTTTTTTAAACCAGGAAGCCCTGAGCTCCAGGCACTTGGCAGCTGTTTAAGGCATCCCAAGGGGAGTACAAAAGTGCAACAACATGGCAGCTTTCACAGCTTTTTCCTTAGGAAGAACCCTAATACCCGGCTGATTTACCTTCCTAGGGTTACTGTTAGGCTTAGGCCTAGGACTTTTAAAACCAGGAAGCCCTGTGCTCCAGGCACACTGCAGCTGTGGAAAGGCATCCCAAGGGGAGCACAGAAGTGCCACAACATGGCTGTCTCCACAGCTTTTCCCTTGGGATAATTCCTAAACCCAGGCTGATTTAAATGGCCAGTGTTACGGTTAGGGTTAGGGTTACGCCTAGGTGTAGAGCTTTTTAATCCAGCAAGCTCTGAGCTCCAGGCACACGGCAGCTGCGAAACGCATCCCAAGGGGAGCACAAAAGTGCCAGAAAATGGCTGCCTCCACACGTTTTCATTGGCACCATTGCTAAGCCTAGGCTGAATTACCTGCCTCCATTCTCAGCTAGGGGACATGGTTTTTTAAACCAGGAAGCCCTGAGCTCCAGGCACACGGCAGCTGTGAAAGGCATCTCAAGGGGAGTACAAAGTGCAACAACATGGCAGCTTTCACAGCTTTTTCCTTGGCACCATCCCTATACCTAGGCTGATTTATCTGCCTAGGGTTAGGGTTTAGGGCTCAGCCTAGGGCTAGGATTTTTTAACCAGGAAGCCCTGAGTTCCAGGCTTACTGCATCTGCCAAAGGCATCCCAAAGGGAGCGGTGAAGGTCCACAACATGGCTGCTTTCACAGCTTTTTCCTTAGGAAGAACCCTAATACCCGGCTGATTTACCTTCCTAGGGTTACTGTTAGGCCTAGGCCTAGGACTTTTAAAACCAGGAAGCCCTGTGCTCCAGGCACACTGCAGCTGTTAAAGGCATCCCAAGGGGAGCGCAAAAGTGACACAACTTGGCTGCCTCCACTGCTATTTCCATGAGACCATCCCGAATCATAGGCTGATTTTCCTTCCTAGGCTTAAGGTTTGAGTTAGGCCCTAGGGTTAGTGTTCTTTTAACCAGAAAGCCCTGAGTTCCAAGAACACAGCAGCTGCGAAGGACTACCAAGAAGAGCGCAGAAGTGCCTCAACATGCCTGCCTCCACAGCTTTTTCCTTGGGGACGTCCCCGAAACGAAGGCTGATATAGAAGCCTCCAGTTTGGGCTAAAGTTGTGGTTTTTTACACCAGGAAGCCCTGTGCTCCAAGCTCACTGCAGCTGTGAAAGGCATCCCAAGGGGAGCGCAAAAGTGCCACAACATGGCTGTCTCCACAGCTTTTCCCTTGGGATAATTCCTAAACCCAGGCTGATTTAAATGACCAGTGTTACGGTTAGGGTTAGGGTTACGCCTAGGTGTAGAGCTTTTAAACCAGCAAGCTCTGAGCTCCAGGCACACGGCAGCTGCGAAAGGCATCCCAAGGGGAGCACAAAAGTGCCAGAAAATGGCTGCCTCCACACGTTTTCATTGGCACCATTGCTAAGCCTAGGCTGAATCACCCTGCCTCCAGTCTCAGCTAGGGACATGGTTTTTTAAACCAGGAAGCCCTGAGCTCCAGGCACTTGGCAGCTGTGAAAGGCATCCCAAGGGGTGAGTACAGAAGTGCCAACAACATGGCAGCTTTCACAGCTTTTTCCTTAGAAGGAACCCTAATACCCGGCTGATTTACCTTCCTAGGGTTACTGTTAGGCTTAGGCCTAGGACTTTTAAAACCAGGAAGCCCTGTGCTCCAGGCACACTGCAGCTGTTAAAGGCATCCCAAGGGTGAGCGCAGAAGTGCCACAACATGGCTGCTTTCACAGCTTTTTCTTAGGAAGAACCCTAATACCCGGCTGATTTACCTTCCTAGGGTTACTGTTAGGCTTAGGCCTAGGACTTTTAAAACCAGGAAGCCCTGTGCTCCAGGCACACTGCAGCTGTTAAAGGCATCCCAAGGGGAGCGCAAAAGTGACACAACTTGGCTGCCTCCACTGCTATTTCCATGAGACCATCCCAAATCATAGGCTGATTTTCCTTCCTAGGCTTAAGGTTTGAGTTAGGCCTAGGGTTAGTGTTCTTTTAACCAGAAAGCCCTGAGTTCCAAGAACACAGCAGCTGCGAAGGACTACCCAAGAAGAGCGCAGAAGTGCCTCAACATGCCTGCCTCCACAGCTTTTTCCTTGGGGACGTCCCGAAACGAAGGCTGATTTAGAAGCCTCCAGTTTGGGCTAAAGTTGTGGTTTTTTACACCAGGAAGCCCTGTGCTCCAAGCTCACTGCAGCTGTGAAAGGCATCCCAAGGGGAGCGCAAAAGTGCCAAAACATGGCTGTCTCCACAGCTTTTCCCTTGGGATAATTCCTAAACCCAGGCTGATTTAAATGACCAGTGTTACGGTTAGGGTTAGGGTTACGCCTAGGTGTAGAGCTTTTTAAACCAGCAAGCTCTGAGCTCCAGGCACACGGCAGCTGCGAAAGGCATCCCAAGGGGAGCGCAAAAGTGCCACAACATGGCTGTCTCCACAGCTTTTCCCTTGGGATAATTCCTAAACCCAGGCTGATTTAAATGACCAGTGTTACGGTTAGGGTTAGGGTTACGCCTAGGTGTAGAGCTTTTTAAACCAGCAAGCTCTGAGCTCCAGGCACACGGCAGCTGCGAAAGGCATCCCAAGGGGAGCACAAAAGTGCCAGAAAATGGCTGCCTCCACACGTTTTCATTGGCACCATTGCTAAGCCTAGGCTGAATCACCTGCCTCCTGTCTCAGCTAGGGACATGGTTTTTTAAACCAGGAAGCCCTGAGCTCCAGGCACTTGCAGCTGTGAAAGGCATCCCAAGGGGAGTACAAAAGTGCAACAACATGGCAGCTTTCACAGCTTTTTCCTTGGCACCATCCCTATACCTAGGCTGATTTATCTGCCTAGGGTTAGGGTTAGGGCTCAGCCAAGGGCAAGGATTTTTTTAACCAGGAAGCCCTGAGTTCCAGACTTACTGCATCTGCCAAAGGCATCCCAAAGGGAGCGCAGAAGTGCCACAACATGGCTGCTTTCACAGCTTTTTCCTTAGGAAGAACCCTAATACCCGGCTGATTTACCTTCCTAGGGTTACTGTTAGGCTTAGGCCTAGGACTTTTAAAACCAGGAAGCCCTGTGCTCCAGGCACACTGCAGCTGTTAAAGGCATCCCAAGGGGAGCGCAAAAGTGAAACAACTTGGCTCCCTCCACTGCTATTTCCATGAGACCATCCCGAATCATAGGCTGATTTTCCTTCCTAGGCTTAAGGTTTGAGTTAGGCCTAGGGTTAGTGTTCTTTTAACCAGAAAGCCCTGAGTTCCAAGAACAGAGCAGCTGCGAAGGACTACCCAAGAAGAGCGCAGAAGTGCCTCAACATGCCTGCCTCCACAGCTTTTTCCTTGGGGACGTCCCGAAACGAAGGCTGATTTAGAAGCCTCCAGTTTTGGCTAAAGTTGTGGTTTTTTACACCAGGAAGCCCTGTGCTCCAAGCACACTGCAGCTGTGAAAGGCATCCCAAGGGGAGCGCAAAAGTGCCACAACATGGCTGTCTCCACAGCTTTTCCCTTGGGATAATTCCTAAACCCAGGCTGATTTAAATGACCAGTGTTACGGTTAGGGTTAGGGTTACGCCTAGGTGTAGAGCTTTTTAAACCAGCAAGCTCTGAGCTCCAGGCACACGGCAGCTGCGAAAGGCATCCCAAGGGGAGCACAAAAGTGCCAGAAAATGGCTGCCTCCACACGTTTTCATTGGTACCATTGCTAAGCCTAGGCTGAATCACCTGCCGCCAGTCTCAGCTAGGGACATGGTTTTTTAAACCAGGAAGCCCTGAGCTCCAGGCACTTGGCAGCTGTTTAAGGCATCCCAAGGGGAGTACAAAAGTGCAACAACATGGCAGCTTTCACAGCTTTTTCCTTGGCACCATCCCTATACCTAGGCTGATTTATCTGCCTAGGGTTAGGGTTAGGGCTCAGCCAAGGGCAAGGATTTTTTTAAGCAGGAAGCCCTGAGTTCCAGGCTTACTGCATCTGCCAAAGGCATCCCAAAGGGAGTGCAGAAGTGCCACAACATGGCTGCTTTCACAGCTTTTTCCTTAGGAAGAACCCTAATACCCGGCTGATTTACCTTCCTAGGGTTACTGTTAGGCCTAGGCCTAGGACTTTTAAAACCAGGAAGCCCTGTGCTCCAAGCACACTGCAGCTGTGAAAGGCATCCCACGGGGAGCGCAAAAGTGCCACAACATGGCTGTCTCCACAGCTTTTCCCTTGGGATAATTCCTAAACCCAGGCTGATTTCAATGACCAGTGTTACGGTTAGGGTTAGGGTAACGCCTAGGTGTAGAGCTTTTTAAACCAGCAAGCTCTGAGCTCCAGGCACACGGCAGCTGCGAAAGGCATCCCAAGGGGAGCGCAAAAGTGCCACAACATGGCTGTCTCCACAGCTTTTCCCTTGGGATAATTCCTAAACCCAGGCTGATTTAAATGACCAGTGTTACGGTTAGGGTTAGGGTTACGCCTAGGTGTAGAGCTTTTTAAACCAGCAAGCTCTGAGCTCCAGGCACACGGCAGCTGCGAAAGGCATCCCAAGGGGAGCACAAAAGTGCCAGAAAATGGCTGCCTCCACACGTTTTCATTGGCACCATTGCTAAGCCTAGGCTGTATTACCTGCCTCCATTCTCAGCTAGGGACATGGTTTTTTAAACCAGGAAGCCCTGAGCTCCAGGCACTTGGCAGCTGTGAAAGGCATCCCAAGGGGAGTACAAAAGTGCAACAACATGGCAGCTTTCACAGCTTTTTCCTTGGCACCATCCCTATACCTAGGCTGATTTATCTGCCTAGGGTTAGGGTTAGGGCTCAGCCTAGGGCTAGGATATTTTTAACCAGGAAGCCCTGAGTTCCAGGCTTACTGCATCTGCCAAAGGCATCCCAGAGGGAGCGCAGAAGGTCCACAACATGCCTGCTTTCACAGCTTTTTCCTTAGGAAGAACCCTAATACCCGGCTGATTTACCTTCCTAGGGTGACTGTTAGGCTTAGGCCTAGGACTTTTAAAACCAGGAAGCCCTGTGCTCCAGGCACACTGCAGCTGTTAAAGGCATCCCAAGGGGAGCGCAAAAGTGACACAACTTGGCTGCCTCCACTGCTTTTCCCTTGGGATAATTCCTAAACCCCGGCTGATTTAAATGACCAGTGTTACGGTTAGGGTTAGGGTTACGCCTAGGTGTAGAGCTTTTTAAACCAGCAAGCTCTGAGCTCCAGGCACACGGCAGCTGCGAAAGGCATCCCAAGGGGAGCACAAAAGTGCCAGAAAATGGCTGCCTCCACACGTTTTCATTGGCACCATTGCTAAGCCTAGGCTGAATTACCTGCCTCCATTCTCAGCTAGGGACATGGTTTTTTAAACCAGGAAGCCCTGAGCTCCAGGCACACGGCAGCTGTGAAAGGCATCCCAAGGGGAGTACAAAAGTACAACAACATGGCAGCTTTCACAGCTTTTTCCTTGGCACCATCCCTATACCTAGGCTGATTTATCTGCCTAGGGTTAGGGTTAGGGCTCAGCCTAGGGCTAGGATTTTTTTAACCAGGAAGCCCTGAGTTCCAGGCTTACTGCATCTGCCAAAGGCATCCCAAAGGGAGCGCAGAAGGTCCACAACATGGCTGCTTTCACAGCTTTTTCCTTAGGAAGAACCCTAATACCCGGCTGATTTACCTTCCTAGGGTTACTGTTAGGCTTAGGCCTAGGACTTTTAAAACCAGGAAGCCCTGTGCTCCAGGCACACTGCAGCTGTTAAAGGCATCCCAAGGGGAGCGCAAAAGTGACACAACTTGGCTGCCTCCACTGCTATTTCCATGAGACCATCCCGAATCATAGGCTGATTTTCCTTCCTAGGCTTAAGGTTTGAGTTAGGCCTAGGGTTAGTGTTCTTTTAACCAGAAAGCCCTGAGTTCCAAGAACAGAGCAGCTGCGAAGGACTACCCAAGAAGAGCGCAGAAGTGCCTCAACATGCCTGCCTCCACAGCTTTTTCCTTGGGGACGTCCCGAAACGAAGGCTGATTTAGAAGCCTCCAGTTTGGGCTAAAGTTGTGGTTTTTTACACCAGGAAGCCCTGTGCTCCAAGCACACTGCAGCTGTGAAAGGCATCCCAAGGGGAGCGCAAAAGTGCCACAACATGGCTGTCTCCACAGCTTTTCCCTTGGGATAATTCCTAAACCCAGGCTGATTTAAATGACCAGTGTTACGGTTAGGGTTAGGGTTACGCCTAGGTGTAGAGCTTTTTAAACCAGCAAGCTCTGAGCTCCAGGCACACGGCAGCTGCGAAAGGCATCCCAAGGGGAGCACAAAAGTGCCAGAAAATGGCTGCCTCCACACGTTTTCATTGGTACCATTGCTAAGCCTAGGCTGAATCACCTGCCTCCAGTCTCAGCTAGGGACATGGTTTTTTAAACCAGGAAGCCCTGAGCTCCAGGCACTTGGCAGCTGTTTAAGGCATCCCAAGGGGAGTACAAAAGTGCAACAACATGGCAGCTTTCACAGCTTTTTCCTTGGCACCATCCCTATACCTAGGCTGATTTATCTGCCTAGGGTTAGGGTTAGGGCTCAGCCAAGGGCAAGGATTTTTTTAACCAGGAAGCCCTGAGTTCCAGGCTTACTGCATCTGCCAAAGGCATCCCAAAGGGAGCGCAGAAGTGCCACAACATGGCTGCTTTCACAGCTTTTTCCTTAGGAAGAACCCTAATACCCGGCTGATTTACCTTCCTAGGGTTACTGTTAGGCTTAGGCCTAGGACTTTTAAAACCAGGAAGCCCTGTGCTCCAGGCACACTGCAGCTGTTAAAGGCATCCCAAGGGGAGCGCAAAAGTGACACAACTTGGCTGCCTCCACTGCTTTTCCCTTGGGATAATTCCTAAACCCAGGCTGATTTAAATGACCAGTGTTACGGTTAGGGTTAGGGTTACGCCTAAGTGTAGAGCTTTTTAAACCAGCAAGCTCTGAGCTCCAGGCACACGGCAGCTGCGAAAGGCATCCCAAGGGGAGCACAAAAGTGCCAGAAAATGGCTGCCTCCACACGTTTTCATTGGCACCATTGCTAAGCCTAGGCTGGATTACCTGCCTCCAGTCTCAGCTAGGGACATGGTTTTTTAAACCAGGAAGCCCTGAGCTCCAGGCACACGGCAGCTGTGAAAGGCATCCCAAGGGGAGTACAAAAGTGCAACAACATGGCAGCTTTCACAGCTTTTTCCTTGGCACCATCCCTATACCTAGGCTGATTTATCTGCCTAGGGTTAGGGTTAGGGCTCAGCCTAGGGCTAGGATTTTTTTAACCAGGAAGCCCTGAGTTCCAGGCTTACTGCATCTGCCAAAGGCATCCCAAAGGGAGCGCAGAAGGTCCACAACATGGCTGCTTTCACAGCTTTTTCCTTAGGAAGAACCCTAATACCCGGCTGATTTACCTTCCTAGGGTTACTGTTAGGCTTAGGCCTAGGACTTTTAAAACCAGGAAGCCCTGTGCTCCAGGCACACTGCAGCTGTTAAAGGCATCCCAAGGGGAGCGCAAAAGTGACACAACTTGGCTGCCTCCACTGCTATTTCCATGAGACCATCCCGAATCATAGGCTGATTTTCCTTCCTAGGCTTAAGGTTTGAGTTAGGCCTAGGGTTAGTGTTCTTTTAACCAGAAAGCCCTGAGTTCCAAGAACAGAGCAGCTGCGAAGGACTACCCAAGAAGAGCGCAGAAGTGCCTCAACATGCCTGCCTCCACAGCTTTTTCCTTGGGGACGTCCCGAAACGAAGGCTGATTTAGAAGCCTCCAGTTTGGGCTAAAGTTGTGGTTTTTTACACCAGGAAGCCCTGTGCTCCAAGCACACTGCAGCTGTGAAAGGCATCCCAAGGGGAGCGCAAAAGTGCCACAACATGGCTGTCTCCACAGCTTTTCCCTTGGGATAATTCCTAAACCCAGGCTGATTTAAATGACCAGTGTTACGGTTAGGGTTAGGGTTACGCCTAGGTGTAGAGCTTTTTAAACCAGCAAGCTCTGAGCTCCAGGCACACGGCAGCTGCGAAAGGCATCCCAAGGGGAGCACAAAAGTGCCAGAAAATGGCTGCCTCCACACGTTTTCATTGGCACCATTGCTAAGCCTAGGCTGAATCACCTGCCTCCTGTCTCAGCTAGGGACATGGTTTTTTAAACCAGGAAGCCCTGAGCTCCAGGCACTTGCAGCTGTGAAAGGCATCCCAAGGGGAGTACAAAAGTGCAACAACATGGCAGCTTTCACAGCTTTTTCCTTGGCACCATCCCTATACCTAGGCTGATTTATCTGCCTAGGGTTAGGGTTAGGGCTCAGCCAAGGGCAAGGATTTTTTTAACCAGGAAGCCCTGAGTTCCAGGCTTACTGCATCTGCCAAAGGCATCCCAAAGGGAGCGCAGAAGGTCCACAACATGGCTGCTTTCACAGCTTTTTCCTTAGGAAGAACCCTAATACCCGGCTGATTTACCTTCCAAGGGTTACTGTTAGGCTTAGGCCTAGGACTTTTAAAACCAGGAAGCCCTGTGCTCCAGGCACACTGCAGCTGTGAAAGGCATCCCAAGGGGAGCGCAAAAGTGACACAACTTGGCTGCCTCCACAGCTTTTCCCTTGGGATAATTCCTAAACCCAGGCTGATTTAAATGACCAGTGTTACGGTTAGGGTTAGGGTTACGCCTAGGTGTAGAGCTTTTTAATCCAGCAAGCTCTGAGCTCCAGGCACACGGCAGCTGTGAAAGGCATCCCAAGGGGAGCACAAAAGTGCCAGAAAATGGCTGCCTCCACACGTTTTCATTGGCACCATTGCTAAGCCTAGGCTGTATTACCTGCCTCCATTCTCAGCTAGGGACATGGTTTTTTAAACCAGGAAGCCCTGAGCTCCAGGCACACTGCAGCTGTGAAAGGCATCCCAAGTGGAGTACAAAAGTGCAACAACATGGCAGCTTTCACAGCTTTTTCCTTGGCACCATCCCTATACCTAGGCTGATTTATCTGCCTAGGGTTAGGGTTAGGGCTCAGCCTAGGGCTAGGATTTTTTTAACCAGGAAGCCCTGAGTTCCAGGCTTACTGCATCTGCCAAAGGCATCCCAAAGGGAGTGCAGAAGGTCCACAACATGCCTGCTTTCACAGCTTTTTCCTTAGGAAGAACCCTAATACCCGGCTGATTTACCTTCCTAGGGTTACTGTTAGGCTTAGGCCTAGGACTTTTAAAACCAGGAAGCCCTGTGCTCCAGGCACACTGCAGCTGTTAAAGGCATCCCAAGGGGAGCGCAAAAGTGAAACAACTTGGCTCCCTCCACTGCTATTTCCATGAGACCATCCCGAATCATAGGCTGATTTTCCTTCCTAGGCTTAAGGTTTGAGTTAGGCCTAGGGTTAGTGTTCTTTTAACCAGAAAGCCCTGAGTTCCAAGAACAGAGCAGCTGCGAAGGACTACCCAAGAAGAGCGCAGAAGTGCCTCAACATGCCTGCCTCCACAGCTTTTTCCTTGGGGACGTCCCGAAACGAAGGCTGATTTAGAAGCCTCCAGTTTTGGCTAAAGTTGTGGTTTTTTACACCAGGAAGCCCTGTGCTCCAAGCACACTGCAGCTGTGAAAGGCATCCCAAGGGGAGCGCAAAAGTGCCACAACATGGCTGTCTCCACAGCTTTTCCCTTGGGATAATTCCTAAACCCAGGCTGATTTAAATGACCAGTGTTACGGTTAGGGTTAGGGTTACGCCTAGGTGTAGAGCTTTTTAAACCAGCAAGCTCTGAGCTCCAGGCACACGGCAGCTGCGAAAGGCATCCCAAGGGGAGCACAAAAGTGCCAGAAAATGGCTGCCTCCACAAGTTTTCATTGGTACCATTGCTAAGCCTAGGCTGAATCACCTGCCGCCAGTCTCAGCTAGGGACATGGTTTTTTAAACCAGGAAGCCCTGAGCTCCAGGCACTTGGCAGCTGTTTAAGGCATCCCAAGGGGAGTACAAAAGTGCAACAACATGGCAGCATTCACAGCTTTTTCCTTGGCACCATCCCTATACCTAGGCTGATTTATCTGCCTAGGGTTATGGTTAGGGCTCAGCCAAGGGCAAGGATTTTTTTAAGCAGGAAGCCCTGAGTTCCAGGCTTACTGCATCTGCCAAAGGCATCCCAAAGGGAGTGCAGAAGTGCCACAACATGGCTGCTTTCACAGCTTTTTCCTTAGGAAGAACCCTAATACCCGGCTGATTTACCTTCCTAGGGTTACTGTTAGGCCTAGGCCTAGGACTTTTAAAACCAGGAAGCCCTGTGCTCCAAGCACACTGCAGCTGTGAAAGGCATCCCACGGGGAGCGCAAAAGTGCCACAACATGGCTGTCTCCACAGCTTTTCCCTTGGGATAATTCCTAAACCCAGGCTGATTTAAATGACCAGTGTTACGGTTAGGGTTAGGGTAACGCCTAGGTGTAGAGCTTTTTAAACCAGCAAGCTCTGAGCTCCAGGCACACGGCAGCTGCGAAAGGCATCCCAAGGGGAGCGCAAAAGTGCCACAACATGGCTGTCTCCACAGCTTTTCCCTTGGGATAATTCCTAAACCCAGGCTGATTTAAATGACCAGTGTTACGGTTAGGGTTAGGGTTACGCCTAGGTGTAGAGCTTTTTAAACCAGCAAGCTCTGAGCTCCAGGCACACGGCAGCTGCGAAAGGCATCCCAAGGGGAGCACAAAAGTGCCAGAAAATGGCTGCCTCCACACGTTTTCATTGGCACCATTGCTAAGCCTAGGCTGTATTACCTGCCTCCATTCTCAGCTAGGGACATGGTTTTTTAAACCAGGAAGCCCTGAGCTCCAGGCACTTGGCAGCTGTGAAAGGCATCCCAAGGGGAGTACAAAAGTGCAACAACATGGCAGCTTTCACAGCTTTTTCCTTGGCACCATCCCTATACCTAGGCTGATTTATCTGCCTAGGGTTAGGGTTAGGGCTCAGCCTAGGGCTAGGATATTTTTAACCAGGAAGCCCTGAGTTCCAGGCTTACTGCATCTGCCAAAGGCATCCCAAAGGGAGCGCAGAAGGTCCACAACATGGCTGCTTTCACAGCTTTTTCCTTAGGAAGAACCCTAATACCCGGCTGATTTACCTTCCTAGGGTGACTGTTAGGCTTAGGCCTAGGACTTTTAAAACCAGGAAGCCCTGTGCTCCAGGCACACTGCAGCTGTTAAAGGCATCCCAAGGGGAGCGCAAAAGTGACACAACTTGGCTGCCTCCACTGCTATTTCCATGAGACCATCCCGAATCATAGGCTGATTTTCCTTCCTAGGCTTAAGGTTTGAGTTAGGCCTAGGGTTAGTGTTCTTTTAACCAGAAAGCCCTGAGTTCCAAGAACACAGCAGCTGCGAAGGACTACCCAAGAAGAGCGCAGAAGTGCCTCAACATGCCTGCCTCCACAGCTTTTTCCTTGGGGACGTCCCGAAACGAAGGCTGATTTAGAAGCCTCCAGTTTGGGCTAAAGTTGTGGTTTTTTACACCAGGAAGCCCTGTGCTCCAAGCTCACTGCAGCTGTGAAAGGCATCCCAAGGGGAGCGCAAAAGAGCCACAACATGGCTGTCTCCACAGCTTTTCCCTTGGGATAATTCCTAAACCCAGGCTGATTTAAATGACCAGTGTTACGGTTAGGGTTAGGGTTACGCCTAGGTGTAGAGCTTTTTAAACCAGCAAGCTCTGAGCTCCAGGCACACGGCAGCTGCGAAAGGCATCCCAAGGGGAGCGCAAAAGTGCCACAACATGGCTGTCTGCACAGCTTTTCCCTTGGGATAATTCCTAAACCCAGGCTGATTTAAATGACCAGTGTTACGGTTAGGGTTAGGGTTACGCCTAGGTGTAGAGCTTTTTAAACCAGCAAGCTCTGAGCTCCAGGCACACGGCAGCTGCGAAAGGCATCCCAAGGGGAGCACAAAAGTGCCAGAAAATGGCTGCTTCCACACGTTTTCATTGGCACCATTGCTATGCCTAGGCTGAATTACCTGCCTCCCGTCTCAGCTAGGGACATGGTTTTTTAAACCAGGAAGCCCTGAGCTCCAGGCACACGGCAGCTGTGAAAGGCATCCCAAGGGGAGTACAAAAGTACAACAACATGGCAGCTTTCACAGCTTTTTCCTTGGCACCTTCCCTATACCTAGGCTGATTTATCTGCCTAGGGTTAGGGTTAGGGCTCAGCCTAGGGCTAGCATTTTTTTAACCAGGAAGGCCTGAGTTCCAGGCTTACTGCATCTGCCAAAGGCATCCCAAAGGGAGCGGTGAAGGTCCACAACATGGCTGCTTTCACAGCTTTTTCCTTAGGAAGAACCCTAATACCCGGCTGATTTACCTTCCTAGGGTTACTGTTAGGCTTAGGCCTAGGACTTTTAAAACCAGGAAGCCCTGTGCTCCAGGCACACTGCAGCTGTTAAAGGCATCCCAAGGGGAGCGCAAAAGTGACACAACTTGGCTGCCTCCACTGCTATTTCCATGAGACCATCCCGAATCATAGGCTGATTTTCCTTCCTAGGCTTAAGGTTTGAGTTAGGCCTAGGGTTAGTGTTCTTTTAACCAGAAAGCCCTGAGTTCCAAGAACACAGCAGCTGCGAAGGACTACCCAAGAAGAGCGCAGAAGTGCCTCAACATGCCTGCCTCCACAGCTTTTTCCTTGGGGACGTCCCGAAACGAAGGCTGATTTAGAAGCCTCCAGTTTGGGCTAAAGTTGTGGTTTTTTACACCAGGAAGCCCTGTGCTCCAAGCTCACTGCAGCTGTGAAAGGCATCCCAAGGGGAGCGCAAAAGTGCCACAACATGGCTGTCTCCACAGCTTTTCCCTTGGGATAATTCCTAAACCCAGGCTGATTTAAATGACCAGTGTTACGGTTAGGGTTAGGGTTATGCCTAGGTGTAGAGCTTTTTAAACCAGCAAGCTCTGAGCTCCAGGCACACGGCAGCTGCGAAAGGCATCCCAAGGGGAGCGCAAAAGTGCCAGAAAATGGCTGCCTCCACACGTTTTCATTGGTACCATTGCTAAGCCTAGGCTGAATCACCTGCCTCCAGTCTCAGCTAGGGACATGGTTTTTTAAACCAGGAAGCCCTGAGCTCCAGGCACTTGGCAGCTGTTTAAGGCATCCCAAGGGGAGTACAAAAGTGCAACAACATGGCAGCTTTCACAGCTTTTTCCTTAGGAAGAACCCTAATACCCGGCTGATTTACCTTCCTAGGGTTACTGTTAGGCTTAGGCCTAGGACTTTTAAAACCAGGAAGCCCTGTGCTCCAGGCACACTGCAGCTGTGAAAGGCATCCCAAGGGGAGCACAGAAGTGCCACAACATGGCTGTCTCCACAGCTTTTCCCTTGGGATAATTCCTAAACCCAGGCTGATTTAAATGGCCAGTGTTACGGTTAGGGTTAGGGTTACGCCTAGGTGTAGAGCTTTTTAATCCAGCAAGCTCTGAGCTCCAGGCACACGGCAGCTGCGAAACGCATCCCAAGGGGAGCACAAAAGTGCCAGAAAATGGCTGCCTCCACACGTTTTCATTGGCACCATTGCTAAGCCTAGGCTGAATTACCTGCCTCCATTCTCAGCTAGGGACATGGTTTTTTAAACCAGGAAGCCCTGAGCTCCAGGCACACGGCAGCTGTGAAAGGCATCTCAAGGGGAGTACAAAAGTGCAACAACATGGCAGCTTTCACAGCTTTTTCCTTGGCACCATCCCTATACCTAGGCTGATTTATCTGCCTAGGGTTAGGGTTAGGGCTCAGCCTAGGGCTAGGATTTTTTTAACCAGGAAGCCCTGAGTTCCAGGCTTACTGCATCTGCCAAAGGCATCCCAAAGGGAGCGGTGAAGGTCCACAACATGGCTGCTTTCACAGCTTTTTCCTTAGGAAGAACCCTAATACCCGGCTGATTTACCTTCCTAGGGTTACTGTTAGGCCTAGGCCTAGGACTTTTAAAACCAGGAAGCCCTGTGCTCCAGGCACACTGCAGCTGTTAAAGGCATCCCAAGGGGAGCGCAAAAGTGACACAACTTGGCTGCCTCCACTGCTATTTCCATGAGACCATCCCGAATCATAGGCTGATTTTCCTTCCTAGGCTTAAGGTTTGAGTTAGGCCTAGGGTTAGTGTTCTTTTAACCAGAAAGCCCTGAGTTCCAAGAACACAGCAGCTGCGAAGGACTACCCAAGAAGAGCGCAGAAGTGCCTCAACATGCCTGCCTCCACAGCTTTTTCCTTGGGGACGTCCCGAAACGAAGGCTGATATAGAAGCCTCCAGTTTGGGCTAAAGTTGTGGTTTTTTACACCAGGAAGCCCTGTGCTCCAAGCTCACTGCAGCTGTGAAAGGCATCCCAAGGGGAGCGCAAAAGTGCCACAACATGGCTGTCTCCACAGCTTTTCCCTTGGGATAATTCCTAAACCCAGGCTGATTTAAATGACCAGTGTTACGGTTAGGGTTAGGGTTACGCCTAGGTGTAGAGCTTTTTAAACCAGCAAGCTCTGAGCTCCAGGCACACGGCAGCTGCGAAAGGCATCCCAAGGGGAGCACAAAAGTGCCAGAAAATGGCTGCCTCCACACGTTTTCATTGGCACCATTGCTAAGCCTAGGCTGAATCACCTGCCTCCAGTCTCAGCTAGGGACATGGTTTTTTAAACCAGGAAGCCCTGAGCTCCAGGCACTTGGCAGCTGTGAAAGGCATCCCAAGGGGAGTACAGAAGTGCAACAACATGGCAGCTTTCACAGCTTTTTCCTTAGGAAGAACCCTAATACCCGGCTGATTTACCTTCCTAGGGTTACTGTTAGGCTTAGGCCTAGGACTTTTAAAACCAGGAAGCCCTGTGCTCCAGGCACACTGCAGCTGTTAAAGGCATCCCAAGGGGAGCGCAGAAGTGCCACAACATGGCTGCTTTCACAGCTTTTTCTTAGGAAGAACCCTAATACCCGGCTGATTTACCTTCCTAGGGTTACTGTTAGGCTTAGGCCTAGGACTTTTAAAACCAGGAAGCCCTGTGCTCCAGGCACACTGCAGCTGTTAAAGGCATCCCAAGGGGAGCGCAAAAGTGACACAACTTGGCTGCCTCCACTGCTATTTCCATGAGACCATCCCAAATCATAGGCTGATTTTCCTTCCTAGGCTTAAGGTTTGAGTTAGGCCTAGGGTTAGTGTTCTTTTAACCAGAAAGCCCTGAGTTCCAAGAACACAGCAGCTGCGAAGGACTACCCAAGAAGAGCGCAGAAGTGCCTCAACATGCCTGCCTCCACAGCTTTTTCCTTGGGGACGTCCCGAAACGAAGGCTGATTTAGAAGCCTCCAGTTTGGGCTAAAGTTGTGGTTTTTTACACCAGGAAGCCCTGTGCTCCAAGCTCACTGCAGCTGTGAAAGGCATCCCAAGGGGAGCGCAAAAGTGCCAAAACATGGCTGTCTCCACAGCTTTTCCCTTGGGATAATTCCTAAACCCAGGCTGATTTAAATGACCAGTGTTACGGTTAGGGTTAGGGTTACGCCTAGGTGTAGAGCTTTTTAAACCAGCAAGCTCTGAGCTCCAGGCACACGGCAGCTGCGAAAGGCATCCCAAGGGGAGCGCAAAAGTGCCACAACATGGCTGTCTCCACAGCTTTTCCCTTGGGATAATTCCTAAACCCAGGCTGATTTAAATGACCAGTGTTACGGTTAGGGTTAGGGTTACGCCTAGGTGTAGAGCTTTTTAAACCAGCAAGCTCTGAGCTCCAGGCACACGGCAGCTGCGAAAGGCATCCCAAGGGGAGCACAAAAGTGCCAGAAAATGGCTGCCTCCACACGTTTTCATTGGCACCATTGCTAAGCCTAGGCTGAATCACCTGCCTCCTGTCTCAGCTAGGGACATGGTTTTTTAAACCAGGAAGCCCTGAGCTCCAGGCACTTGCAGCTGTGAAAGGCATCCCAAGGGGAGTACAAAAGTGCAACAACATGGCAGCTTTCACAGCTTTTTCCTTGGCACCATCCCTATACCTAGGCTGATTTATCTGCCTAGGGTTAGGGTTAGGGCTCAGCCAAGGGCAAGGATTTTTTTAACCAGGAAGCCCTGAGTTCCAGACTTACTGCATCTGCCAAAGGCATCCCAAAGGGAGCGCAGAAGTGCCACAACATGGCTGCTTTCACAGCTTTTTCCTTAGGAAGAACCCTAATACCCGGCTGATTTACCTTCCTAGGGTTACTGTTAGGCTTAGGCCTAGGACTTTTAAAACCAGGAAGCCCTGTGCTCCAGGCACACTGCAGCTGTTAAAGGCATCCCAAGGGGAGCGCAAAAGTGAAACAACTTGGCTCCCTCCACTGCTATTTCCATGAGACCATCCCGAATCATAGGCTGATTTTCCTTCCTAGGCTTAAGGTTTGAGTTAGGCCTAGGGTTAGTGTTCTTTTAACCAGAAAGCCCTGAGTTCCAAGAACAGAGCAGCTGCGAAGGACTACCCAAGAAGAGCGCAGAAGTGCCTCAACATGCCTGCCTCCACAGCTTTTTCCTTGGGGACGTCCCGAAACGAAGGCTGATTTAGAAGCCTCCAGTTTTGGCTAAAGTTGTGGTTTTTTACACCAGGAAGCCCTGTGCTCCAAGCACACTGCAGCTGTGAAAGGCATCCCAAGGGGAGCGCAAAAGTGCCACAACATGGCTGTCTCCACAGCTTTTCCCTTGGGATAATTCCTAAACCCAGGCTGATTTAAATGACCAGTGTTACGGTTAGGGTTAGGGTTACGCCTAGGTGTAGAGCTTTTTAAACCAGCAAGCTCTGAGCTCCAGGCACACGGCAGCTGCGAAAGGCATCCCAAGGGGAGCACAAAAGTGCCAGAAAATGGCTGCCTCCACACGTTTTCATTGGTACCATTGCTAAGCCTAGGCTGAATCACCTGCCGCCAGTCTCAGCTAGGGACATGGTTTTTTAAACCAGGAAGCCCTGAGCTCCAGGCACTTGGCAGCTGTTTAAGGCATCCCAAGGGGAGTACAAAAGTGCAACAACATGGCAGCTTTCACAGCTTTTTCCTTGGCACCATCCCTATACCTAGGCTGATTTATCTGCCTAGGGTTAGGGTTAGGGCTCAGCCAAGGGCAAGGATTTTTTTAAGCAGGAAGCCCTGAGTTCCAGGCTTACTGCATCTGCCAAAGGCATCCCAAAGGGAGTGCAGAAGTGCCACAACATGGCTGCTTTCACAGCTTTTTCCTTAGGAAGAACCCTAATACCCGGCTGATTTACCTTCCTAGGGTTACTGTTAGGCCTAGGCCTAGGACTTTTAAAACCAGGAAGCCCTGTGCTCCAAGCACACTGCAGCTGTGAAAGGCATCCCACGGGGAGCGCAAAAGTGCCACAACATGGCTGTCTCCACAGCTTTTCCCTTGGGATAATTCCTAAACCCAGGCTGATTTCAATGACCAGTGTTACGGTTAGGGTTAGGGTAACGCCTAGGTGTAGAGCTTTTTAAACCAGCAAGCTCTGAGCTCCAGGCACACGGCAGCTGCGAAAGGCATCCCAAGGGGAGCGCAAAAGTGCCACAACATGGCTGTCTCCACAGCTTTTCCCTTGGGATAATTCCTAAACCCAGGCTGATTTAAATGACCAGTGTTACGGTTAGGGTTAGGGTTACGCCTAGGTGTAGAGCTTTTTAAACCAGCAAGCTCTGAGCTCCAGGCACACGGCAGCTGCGAAAGGCATCCCAAGGGGAGCACAAAAGTGCCAGAAAATGGCTGCCTCCACACGTTTTCATTGGCACCATTGCTAAGCCTAGGCTGTATTACCTGCCTCCATTCTCAGCTAGGGACATGGTTTTTTAAACCAGGAAGCCCTGAGCTCCAGGCACTTGGCAGCTGTGAAAGGCATCCCAAGGGGAGTACAAAAGTGCAACAACATGGCAGCTTTCACAGCTTTTTCCTTGGCACCATCCCTATACCTAGGCTGATTTATCTGCCTAGGGTTAGGGTTAGGGCTCAGCCTAGGGCTAGGATATTTTTAACCAGGAAGCCCTGAGTTCCAGGCTTACTGCATCTGCCAAAGGCATCCCAGAGGGAGCGCAGAAGGTCCACAACATGCCTGCTTTCACAGCTTTTTCCTTAGGAAGAACCCTAATACCCGGCTGATTTACCTTCCTAGGGTGACTGTTAGGCTTAGGCCTAGGACTTTTAAAACCAGGAAGCCCTGTGCTCCAGGCACACTGCAGCTGTTAAAGGCATCCCAAGGGGAGCGCAAAAGTGACACAACTTGGCTGCCTCCACTGCTTTTCCCTTGGGATAATTCCTAAACCCCGGCTGATTTAAATGACCAGTGTTACGGTTAGGGTTAGGGTTACGCCTAGGTGTAGAGCTTTTTAAACCAGCAAGCTCTGAGCTCCAGGCACACGGCAGCTGCGAAAGGCATCCCAAGGGGAGCACAAAAGTGCCAGAAAATGGCTGCCTCCACACGTTTTCATTGGCACCATTGCTAAGCCTAGGCTGAATTACCTGCCTCCATTCTCAGCTAGGGACATGGTTTTTTAAACCAGGAAGCCCTGAGCTCCAGGCACACGGCAGCTGTGAAAGGCATCCCAAGGGGAGTACAAAAGTACAACAACATGGCAGCTTTCACAGCTTTTTCCTTGGCACCATCCCTATACCTAGGCTGATTTATCTGCCTAGGGTTAGGGTTAGGGCTCAGCCTAGGGCTAGGATTTTTTTAACCAGGAAGCCCTGAGTTCCAGGCTTACTGCATCTGCCAAAGGCATCCCAAAGGGAGCGGTGAAGGTCCACAACATGGCTGCTTTCACAGCTTTTTCCTTAGGAAGAACCCTAATACCCGGCTGATTTACCTTCCTAGGGTTACTGTTAGGCCTAGGCCTAGGACTTTTAAAACCAGGAAGCCCTGTGCTCCAGGCACACTGCAGCTGTTAAAGGCATCCCAAGGGGAGCGCAAAAGTGACACAACTTGGCTGCCTCCACTGCTATTTCCATGAGACCATCCCGAATCATAGGCTGATTTTCCTTCCTAGGCTTAAGGTTTGAGTTAGGCCTAGGGTTAGTGTTCTTTTAACCAGAAAGCCCTGAGTTCCAAGAACAGAGCAGCTGCGAAGGACTACCCAAGAAGAGCGCAGAAGTGCCTCAACATGCCTGCCTCCACAGCTTTTTCCTTGGGGACGTCCCGAAACGAAGGCTGATTTAGAAGCCTCCAGTTTGGGCTAAAGTTGTGGTTTTTTACACCAGGAAGCCCTGTGCTCCAAGCACACTGCAGCTGTGAAAGGCATCCCAAGGGGAGCGCAAAAGTGCCACAACATGGCTGTCTCCACAGCTTTTCCCTTGGGATAATTCCTAAACCCAGGCTGATTTAAATGACCAGTGTTACGGTTAGGGTTAGGGTTACGCCTAGGTGTAGAGCTTTTTAAACCAGCAAGCTCTGAGCTCCAGGCACACGGCAGCTGCGAAAGGCATCCCAAGGGGAGCACAAAAGTGCCAGAAAATGGCTGCCTCCACACGTTTTCATTGGTACCATTGCTAAGCCTAGGCTGAATCACCTGCCTCCAGTCTCAGCTAGGGACATGGTTTTTTAAACCAGGAAGCCCTGAGCTCCAGGCACTTGGCAGCTGTTTAAGGCATCCCAAGGGGAGTACAAAAGTGCAACAACATGGCAGCTTTCACAGCTTTTTCCTTGGCACCATCCCTATACCTAGGCTGATTTATCTGCCTAGGGTTAGGGTTAGGGCTCAGCCAAGGGCAAGGATTTTTTTAACCAGGAAGCCCTGAGTTCCAGGCTTACTGCATCTGCCAAAGGCATCCCAAAGGGAGCGCAGAAGTGCCACAACATGGCTGCTTTCACAGCTTTTTCCTTAGGAAGAGCCCTAATACCCGGCTGATTTACCTTCCTAGGGTTACTGTTAGGCTTAGGCCTAGGACTTTTAAAACCAGGAAGCCCTGTGCTCCAGGCACACTGCAGCTGTTAAAGGCATCCCAAGGGGAGCGCAAAAGTGACACAACTTGGCTGCCTCCACTGCTTTTCCCTTGGGATAATTCCTAAACCCAGGCTGATTTAAATGACCAGTGTTACGGTTAGGGTTAGGGTTACGCCTAGGTGTAGAGCTTTTTAAACCAGCAAGCTCTGAGCTCCAGGCACACGGCAGCTGCGAAAGGCATCCCAAGGGGAGCACAAAAGTGCCAGAAAATGGCTGCCTCCACACGTTTTCATTGGCACCATTGCTAAGCCTAGGCTGAATTACCTGCCTCCATTCTCAGCTAGGGACATGGTTTTTTAAACCAGGAAGCCCTGAGCTCCAGGCACACGGCAGCTGTGAAAGGCATCCCAAGGGGAGTACAAAAGTACAACAACATGGCAGCTTTCACAGCTTTTTCCTTGGCACCATCCCTATACCTAGGCTGATTTATCTGCCTAGGGTTAGGGTTAGGGCTCAGCCTAGGGCTAGGATTTTTTTAACCAGGAAGCCCTGAGTTCCAGGCTTACTGCATCTGCCAAAGGCATCCCAAAGGGAGCGCAGAACTGCCACAACATGGCTGCTTTCACAGCTTTTTCCTTAGGAAGAACCCTAATACCCGGCTGATTTACCTTCCTAGGGTTACTGTTAGGCTTAGGCCTAGGACTTTTAAAACCAGGAAGCCCTGTGCTCCAGGCACACTGCAGCTGTTAAAGGCATCCCAAGGGGAGCGCAAAAGTGACACAACTTGGCTGCCTCCACTGCTATTTCCATGAGACCATCCCGAATCATAGGCTGATTTTCCTTCCTAGGCTTAAGGTTTGAGTTAGGCCTAGGGTTAGTGTTCTTTTAACCAGAAAGCCCTGAGTTCCAAGAACACAGCAGCTGCGAAGGACTACCCAAGAAGAGCGCAGAAGTGCCTCAACATGCCTGCCTCCACAGCTTTTTCCTTGGGGACGTCCCGAAACGAAGGCTGATTTAGAAGCCTCCAGTTTGGGCTAAAGTTGTGGTTTTTTACACCAGGAAGCCCTGTGCTCCAAGCACAAATGCAGCTGTGAAAGGCATCCCAAGGGGAGCGCAAAAGTGCCACAACATGGCTGTCTCCACAGCTTTTCCCTTGGGATAATTCCTAAACCCAGGCTGATTTAAATGACCAGTGTTACGGTTAGGGTTAGGGTTACGCCTAGGTGTAGAGCTTTTTAAACCAGCAAGCTCTGAGCTCCAGGCACACGGCAGCTGCGAAAGGCATCCCAAGGGGAGCACAAAAGTGCCAGAAAATGGCTGCCTCCACACGTTTTCATTGGCACCATTGCTAAGCCTAGGCTGAATCACCTGCCTCCTGTCTCAGCTAGGGACATGGTTTTTTAAACCAGGAAGCCCTGAGCTCCAGGCACTTGCAGCTGTGAAAGGCATCCCAAGGGGAGTACAAAAGTGCAACAACATGGCAGCTTTCACAGCTTTTTCCTTGGCACCATCCCTATACCTAGGCTGATTTATCTGCCTAGGGTTAGGGTTAGGGCTCAGCCAAGGGCAAGGATTTTTTTAACCAGGAAGCCCTGAGTTCCAGGCTTACTGCATCTGCCAAAGGCATCCCAAAGGGAGCGCAGAAGGTCCACAACATGGCTGCTTTCACAGCTTTTTCCTTAGGAAGAACCCTAATACCCGGCTGATTTACCTTCCTAGGGTTACTGTTAGGCTTAGGCCTAGGACTTTTAAAACCAGGAAGCCCTGTGCTCCAGGCACACTGCAGCTGTGAAAGGCATCCCAAGGGGAGCGCAAAAGTGACACAACTTGGCTGCCTCCACAGCTTTTCCCTTGGGATAATTCCTAAACCCAGGCTGATTTAAATGACCAGTGTTACGGTTAGGGTTAGGGTTACGCCTAGGTGTAGAGCTTTTTAATCCAGCAAGCTCTGAGCTCCAGGCACACGGCAGCTGTGAAAGGCATCCCAAGGGGAGCACAAAAGTGCCAGAAAATGGCTGCCTCCACACGTTTTCATTGGCACCATTGCTAAGCCTAGGCTGTATTACCTGCCTCCATTCTCAGCTAGGGACATGGTTTTTTAAACCAGGAAGCCCTGAGCTCCAGGCACACTGCAGCTGTGAAAGGCATCCCAAGTGGAGTACAAAAGTGCAACAACATGGCAGCTTTCACAGCTTTTTCCTTGGCACCATCCCTATACCTAGGCTGATTTATCTGCCTAGGGTTAGGGTTAGGGCTCAGCCTAGGGCTAGGATTTTTTTAACCAGGAAGCCCTGAGTTCCAGGCTTACTGCATCTGCCAAAGGCATCCCAAAGGGAGTGCAGAAGTGCCACAACATGCCTGCTTTCACAGCTTTTTCCTTAGGAAGAACCCTAATACCCGGCTGATTTACCTTCCTAGGGTTACTGTTAGGCTTAGGCCTAGGACTTTTAAAACCAGGAAGCCCTGTGCTCCAGGCACACTGCAGCTGTTAAAGGCATCCCAAGGGGAGCGCAAAAGTGAAACAACTTGGCTCCCTCCACTGCTATTTCCATGAGACCATCCCGAATCATAGGCTGATTTTCCTTCCTAGGCTTAAGGTTTGAGTTAGGCCTAGGGTTAGTGTTCTTTTAACCAGAAAGCCCTGAGTTCCAAGAACAGAGCAGCTGCGAAGGACTACCCAAGAAGAGCGCAGAAGTGCCTCAACATGCCTGCCTCCACAGCTTTTTCCTTGGGGACGTCCCGAAACGAAGGCTGATTTAGAAGCCTCCAGTTTTGGCTAAAGTTGTGGTTTTTTACACCAGGAAGCCCTGTGCTCCAAGCACACTGCAGCTGTGAAAGGCATCCCAAGGGGAGCGCAAAAGTGCCACAACATGGCTGTCTCCACAGCTTTTCCCTTGGGATAATTCCTAAACCCAGGCTGATTTAAATGACCAGTGTTACGGTTAGGGTTAGGGTTACGCCTAGGTGTAGAGCTTTTTAAACCAGCAAGCTCTGAGCTCCAGGCACACGGCAGCTGCGAAAGGCATCCCAAGGGGAGCACAAAAGTGCCAGAAAATGGCTGCCTCCACAAGTTTTCATTGGTACCATTGCTAAGCCTAGGCTGAATCACCTGCCGCCAGTCTCAGCTAGGGACATGGTTTTTTAAACCAGGAAGCCCTGAGCTCCAGGCACTTGGCAGCTGTTTAAGGCATCCCAAGGGGAGTACAAAAGTGCAACAACATGGCAGCATTCACAGCTTTTTCCTTGGCACCATCCCTATACCTAGGCTGATTTATCTGCCTAGGGTTATGGTTAGGGCTCAGCCAAGGGCAAGGATTTTTTTAAGCAGGAAGCCCTGAGTTCCAGGCTTACTGCATCTGCCAAAGGCATCCCAAAGGGAGTGCAGAAGTGCCACAACATGGCTGCTTTCACAGCTTTTTCCTTAGGAAGAACCCTAATACCCGGCTGATTTACCTTCCTAGGGTCACTGTTAGGCCTAGGACTAGGACGTTTGAAACCAGGAAGCCCTGTGCTCCAAGCACACTCCAGCTGTGAAAGGCATCCCAAGGGGAGCGCAAAAGTGCCACAACATGGCTGTCTCCACAGCTTTTCCCTTGGGATAATTCCTAAACCCAGGCTGATTTAAATGGCCAGTGTTACGGTTAGGGTTAGGGTTACGCCTAGGTGTAGAGCTTTTTAATCCAGCAAGCTCTGAGCTCCAGGCACACGGCAGCTGCGAAACGCATCCCAAGGGGAGCACAAAAGTGCCAGAAAATGGCTGCCTCCACACGTTTTCATTGGCACCATTGCTAAGCCTAGGCTGAATTACCTGCCTCCATTCTCAGCTAGGGACATGGTTTTTTAAACCAGGAAGCCCTGAGCTCCAGGCACACGGCAGCTGTGAAAGGCATCTCAAGGGGAGTACAAAAGTGCAACAACATGGCAGCTTTCACAGCTTTTTCCTTGGCACCATCCCTATACCTAGGCTGATTTATCTGCCTAGGGTTAGGGTTAGGGCCCAGCCAAGGGCAAGGATTTTTTTAACCAGGAAGCCCTGAGTTCCAGGCTTACTGCATCTGCCAAAGGCATCCCAAAGGGAGCGGTGAAGGTCCACAACATGGCTGCTTTCACAGCTTTTTCCTTAGGAAGAACCCTAATACCCGGCTGATTTACCTTCCTAGGGTTACTGTTAGGCCTAGGCCTAGGACTTTTAAAACCAGGAAGCCCTGTGCTCCAGGCACACTGCAGCTGTTAAAGGCATCCCAAGGGGAGCGCAAAAGTGACACAACTTGGCTGCCTCCACTGCTATTTCCATGAGACCATCCCGAATCATAGGCTGATTTTCCTTCCTAGGCTTAAGGTTTGAGTTAGGCCTAGGGTTAGTGTTCTTTTAACCAGAAAGCCCTGAGTTCCAAGAACACAGCAGCTGCGAAGGACTACCCAAGAAGAGCGCAGAAGTGCCTCAACATGCCTGCCTCCACAGCTTTTTCCTTGGGGACGTCCCGAAACGAAGGCTGATATAGAAGCCTCCAGTTTGGGCTAAAGTTGTGGTTTTTTACACCAGGAAGCCCTGTGCTCCAAGCTCACTGCAGCTGTGAAAGGCATCCCAAGGGGAGCGCAAAAGTGCCACAACATGGCTGTCTCCACAGCTTTTCCCTTGGGATAATTCCTAAACCCAGGCTGATTTAAATGACCAGTGTTACGGTTAGGGTTAGGGTTACGCCTAGGTGTAGAGCTTTTTAAACCAGCAAGCTCTGAGCTCCAGGCACACGGCAGCTGCGAAAGGCATCCCAAGGGGAGCACAAAAGTGCCAGAAAATGGCTGCCTCCACACGTTTTCATTGGCACCATTGCTAAGCCTAGGCTGAATCACCTGCCTCCAGTCTCAGCTAGGGACATGGTTTTTTAAACCAGGAAGCCCTGAGCTCCAGGCACTTGGCAGCTGTGAAAGGCATCCCAAGGGGAGTACAGAAGTGCAACAACATGGCAGCTTTCACAGCTTTTTCCTTAGGAAGAACCCTAATACCCGGCTGATTTACCTTCCTAGGGTTACTGTTAGGCTTAGGCCTAGGACTTTTAAAACCAGGAAGCCCTGTGCTCCAGGCACACTGCAGCTGTTAAAGGCATCCCAAGGGGAGCGCAGAAGTGCCACAACATGGCTGCTTTCACAGCTTTTTCCTTAGGAAGAACCCTAATACCCGGCTGATTTACCTTCCTAGGGTTACTGTTAGGCTTAGGTCTAGGACTTTTAAAACCAGGAAGCCCTGTGCTCCAGGCACACTGCAGCTGTGAAAGGCATCCCAAGGGGAGCGCAAAAGTGACACAACTTGGCTGCCTCCATTGCTATTTCCATGAGACCATCCCGAATCATAGGCTGATTTTCCTTCCTAGGCTTAAGGTTTGAGTTAGGCCTAGGGTTAGTGTTCTTTTAACCAGAAAGCCCTGAGTTCCAAGAACACAGCAGCTGCGAAGGACTACCCAAGAAGAGCGCAGAAGTGCCTCAACATGCCTGCCTCCACAGCTTTTTCCTTGGGGACGTCCCGAAACGAAGGCTGATTTAGAAGCCTCCAGTTTGGGCTAAAGTTGTGGTTTTTTACACCAGGAAGCCCTGTGCTCCAAGCACACTGCAGCTGTGAAAGGCATCCCAAGGGGAGCGCAAAAGTGCCACAACATGGCTGTCTGCACAGCTTTTCCCTTGGGATAATTCCTAAACCCAGGCTGATTTAAATGACCAGTGTTACGGTTAGGGTTAGGGTTACGCCTAGGTGTAGAGCTTTTTAAACCAGCAAGCTCTGAGCTCCAGGCACACGGCAGCTGCGAAAGGCATCCCAAGGGGAGCACAAAAGTGCCAGAAAATGGCTGCCTCCACACGTTTTCATTGGCACCATTGCTAAGCCTAGGCTGAATTACCTGCCTCCAGTCTCAGCTAGGGACATGGTTTTTTAAACCAGGAAGCCCTGAGCTCCAGGCACTTGGCAGCTGTGAAAGGCATCCCAAGGGGAGTACAAAAGTGCAACAACATGGCAGCTTTCACAGCTTTTTCCTTAGCACCATCCCTGTACCTAGGCTGATTTATCTGCCTAGGGTTAGGGTTAAGGCTCAGCCAAGGGCAAGGATTTTTTTAACCAGGAAGCCCTGAGTTCCAGGCTTACTGCATCTGCCAATGGCATCCCAAAGGGACCGGTGAAGGTCCACAACACGGCTGCTTTCACAGCTTTTTCCTTAGGAAGAACCCTAATACCCGGCTGATTTACCTTCCTAGGGTTACTGTTAGGCTTAGGCCTAGGACTTTTAAAACCAGGAAGCCCTGTGCTCCAGGCACACTGCAGCTGTTAAAGGCATCCCAAGGGGAGCGCAAAAGTGACACAACTTGGCTGCCTCCACTGCTATTTCCATGAGACCATCCCGAATCATAGGCTGATTTTCCTTCCTAGGCTTAAGGTTTGAGTTAGGCCTAGGGTTAGTGTTCTTTTAACCAGAAAGCCCTGAGTTCCAAGAACACAGCAGCTGCGAAGGACTACCCAAGAAGAGCGCAGAAGTGCCTCAACATGCCTGCCTCCACAGCTTTTTCCTTGGGGACGTCCCGAAACGAAGGCTGATTTAGAAGCCTCCAGTTTGGGCTAAAGTTGTGGTTTTTTACACCAGGAAGCCCTGTGCTCCAAGCTCACTGCAGCTGTGAAAGGCATCCCAAGGGGAGCGCAAAAGTGCCACAACATGGCTGTCTCCACAGCTTTTCCCTTGGGATAATTCCTAAACCCAGGCTGATTTAAATGACCAGTGTTACGGTTAGGGTTAGGGTTACGCCTAGGTGTAGAGCTTTTTAAACCAGCAAGCTCTGAGCTCCAGGCACACGGCAGCTGCGAAAGGCATCCCAAGGGGAGCACAAAAGTGCCAGAAAATGGCTGCCTCCACACGTTTTCATTGGTACCATTGCTAAGCCTAGGCTGAATCACCTGCCTCCAGTCTCAGCTAGGGACATGGTTTTTTAAACCAGGAAGCCCTGAGCTCCAGGCACTTGGCAGCTGTTTAAGGCATCCCAAGGGGAGTACAAAAGTGCAACAACATGGCAGCTTTCACAGCTTTTTCCTTAGGAAGAACCCTAATACCCGGCTGATTTACCTTCCTAGGGTTACTGTTAGGCTTAGGCCTAGGACTGTTAAAACCAGGAAGCCCTGTGCTCCAGGCACACTGCAGCTATGAAAGGCATCCCAAGGGGAGCGCAGAAGTGCCACAACATGGCTGCTTTCACAGCTTTTTCCTTAGGAAGAACCCTAATACCCAGCTGATTTACCTTCCTAGGGTCACTGTTAGGCCTAGGCCTAGGACGTTTGAAACCAGGAAGCCCTGTGCTCCAAGCACACTCCAGCTGTGAAAGGCATCCCAAGGGGAGCGCAAAAGTGCCACAACATGGCTGTCTCCACAGCTTTTCCCTTGGGATAATTCCTAAACCCATGCTGATTTAAATGGCCAGTGTTACGGTTAGGGTTAGGGTTACGCCTAGGTGTAGAGCTTTTTAATCCAGAAAGCTCTGAGCTCCAGGCACACGGCAGCTGCGAAACGCATCCCAAGGGGAGCACAAAAGTGCCAGAGAATGGCTGCCTCCACACATTTTCATTGGCACCATTGCTAAGCCTAGGCTGAATTACCTGCCTCAATTCTCAGCTAGGGACATGGATTTTTAAACCAGGAAGCCCTGAGCTCCAGGCACACGGCAGCTGTGAAAGGCATCCCAAGGGGAGTACAAAAGTGCAACAACATGGCAGCTTTCACAGCTTTTTCCTTGGCACCATCCCTATACCTAGGCTGATTTATCTGCCTAGGGTTAGGGTTAGGGCTCAGCCAAGGGCAAGGATTTTTTTAACCAGGAAGCCCTGAGTTCCAGGCTTACTGCATCTGCCAAAGGCATCCCAAAGGGAGCGAAGAAGTGCCACAACATGGCTGCTTTCACAGCTTTTTCCTTAGGAAGAACCCTAATACCCGGCTGATTTACCTTCCTAGGGTTACTGTTAGGTCTAGGCCTAGGACTTTTAAAACCAGGAAGCCCTGTGCTCCAGGCACACTGCAGCTGTGAAAGGCATCCCAAGGGGAGCGCAAAAGTGCCACAACATGGCTGTCTCCACAGCTTTTCCCTTGGGATAATTCCTAAACCCAGGCTGATTTAAATGACCAGTGTTACGGTTAGGGTTAGGGTTACGCCTAGGTGTAGTGCTTTTTAAACCAGCAAGCTCTGAGCTCCAGGCACACGGCAGCTGCGAAAGGCATCCCAAGGGGAGCGCAAAAGTGCCACAACATGGCTGTCTCCACAGCTTTTCCCTTGGGATAATTCCTAAACCCAGGCTGATTTCAATGACCAGTGTTACGGTTAGGGTTAGGGTTACGCCTAGGTGTAGAGGTTTTTAAACCAGCAAGCTCTGAGCTCCAGGCACACGGCAGCTGCGAAAGGCATCCCAAGGGGAGCACAAAAGTGCCAGAAAATGGCTGCCTCCACACGTTTTCATTGGCACCATTGCTAAGCCTAGGCTGGATTACATGCCTCCAGTCTCAGCTAGGGACATGGTTTTTTAAACCAGGAAGCCCTGAGCTCCAGGCACACGGCAGCTGTTTAAGGCATCCCAAGGGGAGTACAAAAGTGCAACAACATGGCAGCTTTCACAGCTTTTTCCTTGGCACCATCCCTATACCTAGGCTGATTTATCTGCCTAGGGTTAGGGTTAGGGCTCAGCCAAGGGCAAGGATTTTTTTAAGCAGGAAGCCCTGAGTTCCAGGCTTACTGCATCTGCCAAAGGCATCCCAAAGGGAGTGCAGAAGTGCCACAACATGGCTGCTTTCACAGCTTTTTCCTTAGGAAGAACCCTAATACCCGGCTGATTTACCTTCCTAGGGTTACTGTTAGGCCTAGGCCTAGGACTTTTAAAACCAGGAAGCCCTGTGCTCCAGGCACACTGCAGCTGTTAAAGGCATCCCAAGGGGAGCGCAAAAGTGACACAACTTGGCTGCCTCCACTGCTATTTCCATGAGACCATCCCGAATCATAGGTTGATTTTCCTTCCTAGGCTTAAGGTTTGAGTTAGGCCTAGGGTTAGTGTTCTTTTAACCAGAAAGCCCTGAGTTCCAAGAACACAGCAGCTGCGAAGGACTACCCAAGAAGAGCGCAGAAGTGCCTCAACATGCCTGCCTCCACAGCTTTTTCTTTGAGGACCTCCCGAAACAAAGGCTGATTTAGAAGCCTCCAGTTTGGGCTAAAGTTGTGGTTTTTTACACCAGGAAGCCCTGTGCTCTAAGCACACTGCAGCTGTGAAAGGCATCCCAAGGGGAGCACAAAAGTGCCACAACATGGCTGTCTCCACAGCTTTTCCCTTGGGATAATTCCTAAACCCAGGCTGATTTCAATGACCAGTGTTACGGTTAGGGTTAGGGTTACGCCAAGGTGTAGATCTTTTTAAACCAGCAAGCTCTGAGCTCCAGGCACACGGCAGCTGCGAAAGGCATCCCAAGGGGAGCGCAAAAGTGCCACAACATGGCTGTCTGCACAGCTTTTCCCTTGGGATAATTCCTAAACCCAGGCTGATTTAAATGACCAGTGTTACGGTTAGGGTTAGGGTTACGCCTAGGTGTAGAGCTTTTTAAACCAGCAAGC
Organism: Ammospiza nelsoni; assembly: GCF_027579445.1. Classification (NCBI taxonomy): domain Eukaryota; kingdom Metazoa; phylum Chordata; class Aves; order Passeriformes; family Passerellidae; genus Ammospiza; species Ammospiza nelsoni. Next base: position 1,582,324 of record NW_026683189.1, on the reverse strand, counting down.
TCTGAGCTCCAGGCACACGGCAGCTGCGAAACGCATCCCAAGGGGAGCACAAAAGTGCCAGAAAATGGCTGCCTCCACACGTTTTCATTGGCACCATTGCTAAGCCTAGGCTGGATTACCTGCCTCCAGTCTCAGCTAGGGACATGGTTTTTTAAACCAGGAAGCCCTGAGCTCCAGGCACACGGCAGCTGTTTAAGGCATCCCAAGGGGAGTGCAAAAGTGCAACAACATGGCAGCTTTCACAGCTTTTCCTTGGCACCATCCCTATACCTAGGCTGATTTATCTGCCTAGGGTTAGGGTTAGGGCTCAGCCAAGGGCAAGGATTTTTTTAAGCAGGAAGCCCTGAGTTCCAGGCTTACTGCATCTGCCAAAGGCATCCCAAAGGGAGCGCAGAAGTGCCACAACATGGCTGCTTTCACAGCTTTTTCCTTAGGAAGAACCCTAATACCCGGCTGATTTACCTTCCTAGGGTTACTGTTAGGCCTAGGCCTAGGACTTTTAAAACCAGGAAGCCCTGTGCTCCAGGCACACTGCAGCTGTTAAAGGCATCCCAAGGGGAGCGCAAAAGTGACACAACTTGGCTGCCTCCACTGCTATTTCCATGAGACCATCCCGAATCATAGGTTGATTTTCCTTCCTAGGCTTAAGGTTTGAGTTAGGCCTAGGGTTAGTGTTCTTTTAACCAGAAAGCCCTGAGTTCCAAGAACACAGCAGCTGCGAAGGACTACCCAAGAAGAGCGCAGAAGTGCCTCAACATGCCTGCCTCCACAGCTTTTTCTTTGAGGACCTCCCGAAACAAAGGCTGATTTAGAAGCCTCCAGTTTGGGCTAAAGTTGTGGTTTTTTACACCAGGAAGCCCTGTACTCTAAGCACACTGCAGCTGTGAAAGGCATCCCAAGGGGAGCGCAAAAGTGCCACAACATGGCTGTCTCCACAGCTTTTCCCTTGGGATAATTCCTAAACCCAGGCTGATTTCAATGACCAGTGTTACGGTTAGGGTTAGGGTTACGCCAAGGTGTAGATCTTTTTAAACCAGCAAGCTCTGAGCTCCAGGCACACGGCAGCTGCGAAAGGCATCCCAAGGGGAGCGCAAAAGTGCCACAACATGGCTGTCTGCACAGCTTTTCCCTTGGGATAATTCCTAAACCCAGGCTGATTTAAATGACCAGTGTTACGGTTAGGGTTAGGGTTACGCCTAGGTGTAGAGCTTTTTAAACCAGCAAGCTCTGAGCTCCAGGCACACGGCAGCTGCGAAACGCATCCCAAGGGGAGCACAAAAGTGCCAGAAAATGGCTGCCTCCACACGTTTTCATTGGCACCATTGCTAAGCCTAGGCTGGATTACCTGCCTCCAGTCTCAGCTAGGGACATGGTTTTTTAAACCAGGAAGCCCTGAGCTCCAGGCACACGGCAGCTGTTTAAGGCATCCCAAGGGGAGTGCAAAAGTGCAACAACATGGCAGCTTTCACAGCTTTTCCTTGGCACCATCCCTATACCTAGGCTGATTTATCTGCCTAGGGTTAGGGTTAGGGCTCAGCCAAGGGCAAGGATTTTTTTAAGCAGGAAGCCCTGAGTTCCAGGCTTACTGCATCTGCCAAAGGCATCCCAAAGGGAGCGCAGAAGTGCCACAACATGGCTGCTTTCACAGCTTTTTCCTTAGGAAGAACCCTAATACCCGGCTGATTTACCTTCCTAGGGTTACTGTTAGGCCTAGGCCTAGGACTTTTAAAACCAGGAAGCCCTGTGCTCCAGGCACACTGCAGCTGTTAAAGGCATCCCAAGGGGAGCGCAAAAGTGACACAACTTGGCTGCCTCCACTGCTATTTCCATGAGACCATCCCGAATCATAGGTTGATTTTCCTTCCTAGGCTTAAGGTTTGAGTTAGGCCTAGGGTTAGTGTTCTTTTAACCAGAAAGCCCTGAGTTCCAAGAACACAGCAGCTGCGAAGGACTACCCAAGAAGAGCGCAGAAGTGCCTCAACATGCCTGCCTCCACAGCTTTTTCTTTGAGGACCTCCCGAAACAAAGGCTGATTTAGAAGCCTCCAGTTTGGGCTAAAGTTGTGGTTTTTTACACCAGGAAGCCCTGTACTCTAAGCACACTGCAGCTGTGAAAGGCATCCCAAGGGGAGCGCAAAAGTGCCACAACATGGCTGTCTCCACAGCTTTTCCCTTGGGATAATTCCTAAACCCAGGCTGATTTCAATGACCAGTGTTACGGTTAGGGTTAGGGTTACGCCAAGGTGTAGAGCTTTTTAAACCAGCAAGCTCTGAGCTCCAGGCACACGGCAGCTGCGAAAGGCATCCCAAGGGGAGCGCAAAAGTGCCACAACATGGCTGTCTGCACAGCTTTTCCCTTGGGATAATTCCTAAACCCAGGCTGATTTAAATGACCAGTGTTACGGTTAGGGTTAGGGTTACGCCTAGGTGTAGAGCTTTTTAAACCAGCAAGCTCTGAGCTCCAGGCACACGGCAGCTGCGAAAGGCATCCCAAGGGGAGCACAAAAGTGCCAGAAAATGGCTGCCTCCACACGTTTTCATTGGCACCATTGCTAAGCCTAGGCTGGATTACATGCCTCCAGTCTCAGCTAGGGACATGGTTTTTTAAACCAGGAAGCCCTGAGCTCCAGGCACACGGCAGCTGTTTAAGGCATCCCAAGGGGAGTACAAAAGTGCAACAACATGGCAGCTTTCACAGCTTTTTCCTTGGCACCATCCCTATACCTAGGCTGATTTATCTGCCTAGGGTTAGGGTTAGGGCTCAGCCAAGGGCAAGGATTTTTTTAACCAGGAAGCCCTGAGTTCCAGGCTTACTGCATCTGCCAAAGGCATCCCAAAGGGAGCGCAGAAGTGCCACAACATGGCTGCTTTCACAGCTTTTTCCTTAGGAAGAACCCTAATACCCGGCTGATTTACCTTCCTAGGGTTACTGTTAGGCCTAGGCCTAGGACTTTTAAAACCAGGAAGCCCTGTGCTCCAGGCACACTGCAGCTGTTAAAGGCATCCCAAGGGGAGCGCAAAAGTGACACAACTTGGCTGCCTCCACTGCTATTTCCATGAGACCATCCCGAATCATAGGTTGATTTTCCTTCCTAGGCTTAAGGTTTGAGTTAGGCCTAGGGTTAGTGTTCTTTTAACCAGAAAGCCCTGAGTTCCAAGAACACAGCAGCTGCGAAGGACTACCCAAGAAGAGCGCAGAAGTGCCTCAACATGCCTGCCTCCACAGCTTTTTCTTTGAGGACCTCCCGAAACGAAGGCTGATTTAGAAGCCTCCAGTTTGGGCTAAAGTTGTGGTTTTTTACACCAGGAAGCCCTGTGCTCTAAGCACACTGCAGCTGTGAAAGGCATCCCAAGGGGAGCACAAAAGTGCCACAACATGGCTGTCTCCACAGCTTTTCCCTTGGGATAATTCCTAAACCCAGGCTGATTTCAATGACCAGTGTTACGGTTAGGGTTAGGGTTACGCCTAGGTGTAGAGCTTTTTAAACCAGCAAGCTCTGAGCTCCAGGCACACGGCAGCTGCGAAAGGCATCCCAAGGGGAGCGCAAAAGTGCCACAACATGGCTGTCTGCACAGCTTTTCCCTTGGGATAATTCCTAAACCCAGGCTGATTTAAATGACCAGTGTTACGGTTAGGGTTAGGGTTACGCCTAGGTGTAGAGCTTTTTAAACCAGCAAGCTCTGAGCTCCAGGCACACGGCAGCTGCGAAAGGCATCCCAAGGGGAGCACAAAAGTGCCAGAAAATGGCTGCCTCCACACGTTTTCATTGGCACCATTGCTAAGCCTAGGCTGGATTACCTGCCTCCAGTCTCAGCTAGGGACATGGTTTTTTAAACCAGGAAGCCCTGAGCTCCAGGCACACGGCAGCTGTTTAAGGCATCCCAAGGGGAATACAAAAGTGCAACAACATGGCAGCTTTCACAGCTTTTTCCTTGGCACCATCCCTATACCTAGGCTGATTTATCTGCCTAGGGTTAGGGTTAGGGCTCAGCCAAGGGCAAGGATTTTTTTAAGCAGGAAGCCCTGAGTTCCAGGCTTACTGCATCTGCCAAAGGCATCCCAAAGGGAGCGCAGAAGTGCCACAACATGGCTGCTTTCACAGCTTTTTCCTTAGGAAGAACCCTAATACCCGGCTGATTTACCTTCCTAGGGTTACTGTTAGGCCTAGGCCTAGGACTTTTAAAACCAGGAAGCCCTGTGCTCCAGGCACACTGCAGCTGTTAAAGGCATCCCAAGGGGAGCGCAAAAGTGACACAACTTGGCTGCCTCCACTGCTATTTCCATGAGACCATCCCGAATCATAGGTTGATTTTCCTTCCTAGGCTTAAGGTTTGAGTTAGGCCTAGGGTTAGTGTTCTTTTAACCAGAAAGCCCTGAGTTCCAAGAACACAGCAGCTGCGAAGGACTACCCAAGAAGAGCGCAGAAGTGCCTCAACATGCCTGCCTCCACAGCTTTTTCTTTGAGGACCTCCCGAAACGAAGGCTGATTTAGAAGCCTCCAGTTTGGGCTAAAGTTGTGGTTTTTTACACCAGGAAGCCCTGTGCTCTAAGCACACTGCAGCTGTGAAAGGCATCCCAAGGGGAGCACAAAAGTGCCACAACATGGCTGTCTCCACAGCTTTTCCCTTGGGATAATTCCTAAACCCAGGCTGATTTCAATGACCAGTGTTACGGTTAGGGTTAGGGTTACGCCAAGGTGTAGAGCTTTTTAAACCAGCAAGCTCTGAGCTCCAGGCACACGGCAGCTGCGAAAGGCATCCCAAGGGGAGCGCAAAAGTGCCACAACATGGCTGTCTGCACAGCTTTTCCCTTGGGATAATTCCTAAACCCAGGCTGATTTAAATGACCAGTGTTACGGTTAGGGTTAGGGTTACGCCTAGGTGTAGAGCTTTTTAAACCAGCAAGCTCTGAGCTCCAGGCACACGGCAGCTGCGAAAGGCATCCCAAGGGGAGCACAAAAGTGCCAGAAAATGGCTGCCTCCACACGTTTTCATTGGCACCATTGCTAAGCCTAGGCTGGATTACCTGCCTCCAGTCTCAGCTAGGGACATGGTTTTTTAAACCAGGAAGCCCTGAGCTCCAGGCACACGGCAGCTGTTTAAGGCATCCCAAGGGGAGTACAAAAGTGCAACAACATGGCAGCTTTCACAGCTTTTTCCTTGGCACCATCCCTATACCTAGGCTGATTTAACTGCCTAGGGTTAGGGTTAGGGCTCAGCCAAGGGCAAGGATTTTTTTAAGCAGGAAGCCCTGAGTTCCAGGCTTACTGCATCTGCCAAAGGCATCCCAAAGGGAGCGCAGAAGTGCCACAACATGGCTGCTTTCACAGCTTTTTCCTTAGGAAGAACCCTAATACCCGGCTGATTTACCTTCCTAGGGTTACTGTTAGGCCTAGGCCTAGGACTTTTAAAACCAGGAAGCCCTGTGCTCCAGGCACACTGCAGCTGTTAAAGGCATCCCAAGGGGAGCGCAAAAGTGACACAACTTGGCTGCCTCCACTGCTATTTCCATGAGACCATCCCGAATCATATGTTGATTTTCCTTCCTAGGCTTAAGGTTTGAGTTAGGCCTAGGGTTAGTGTTCTTTTAACCAGAAAGCCCTGAGTTCCAAGAACACAGCAGCTGCGAAGGACTACCCAAGAAGAGCGCAGAAGTGCCTCAACATGCCTGCCTCCACAGCTTTTTCTTTGAGGACCTCCCGAAACGAAGGCTGATTTAGAAGCCTCCAGTTTGGGCTAAAGTTGTGGTTTTTTACACCAGGAAGCCCTGTGCTCTAAGCACACTGCAGCTGTGAAAGGCATCCCAAGGGGAGCACAAAAGTGCCACAACATGGCTGTCTCCACAGCTTTTCCCTTGGGATAATTCCTAAACCCAGGCTGATTTCAATGACCAGTGTTACGGTTAGGGTTAGGGTTACGCCAAGGTGTAGAGCTTTTTAAACCAGCAAGCTCTGAGCTCCAGGCACACGGCAGCTGCGAAAGGCATCCCAAGGGGAGCGCAAAAGTGCCACAACATGGCTGTCTGCACAGCTTTTCCCTTGGGATAATTCCTAAACCCAGGCTGATTTAAATGACCAGTGTTACGGTTAGGGTTAGGGTTACGCCTAGGTGTAGAGCTTTTGAAACCAGCAAGCTCTGAGCTCCAGGCACACGGCAGCTGCGAAAGGCATCCCAAGGGGAGCACAAAAGTGCCAGAAAATGGCTGCCTCCACACGTTTTCATTGGCACCATTGCTAAGCCTAGGCTGGATTACCTGCCTCCAGTCTCAGCTAGGGACATGGTTTTTTAAACCAGGAAGCCCTGAGCTCCAGGCACACGGCAGCTGTGAAAGGCATCCCAAGGGGAGTACAAAAGTGCAACAACATGGCAGCTTTCACAGCTTTTTCCTTGGCACCATCCCTATACCTAGGCTGATTTATCTGCCTAGGGTTAGGGTTAGGGCTCAGCCAAGGGCAAGGATTTTTTTAACCAGGAAGCCCTGAGTTCCAGGCTTACTGCATCTGCCAAAGGCATCCCAAAGGGAGCGCAGAAGTGCCACAACATGGCTGCTTTCACAGCTTTTTCCTTAGGAAGAACCCTAATACCCGGCTGATTTACCTTCCTAGGGTTACTGTTAGGCCTAGGCCTAGGACTTTTAAAACCAGGAAGCCCTGTGCTCCAGGCACACTGCAGCTGTTAAAGGCATCCCAAGGGGAGCGCAAAAGTGACACAACTTGGCTGCCTCCACTGCTATTTCCATGAGACCATCCCGAATCATAGGTTGATTTTCCTTCCTAGGCTTAAGGTTTGAGTTAGGCCTAGGGTTAGTGTTCTTTTAACCAGAAAGCCCTGAGTTCCAAGAACACAGCAGCTGCGAAGGACTACCCAAGAAGAGCGCAGAAGTGCCTCAACATGCCTGCCTCCACAGCTTTTTCTTTGAGGACCTCCCGAAACGAAGGCTGATTTAGAAGCCTCCAGTTTGGGCTAAAGTTGTGGTTTTTTACACCAGGAAGCCCTGTACTCTAAGCACACTGCAGCTGTGAAAGGCATCCCAAGGGGAGCGCAAAAGTGCCACAACATGGCTGTCTCCACAGCTTTTCCCTTGGGATAATTCCTAAACCCAGGCTGATTTCAATGACCAGTGTTACGGTTAGGGTTAGGGTTACGCCTAGGTGTAGAGCTTTTTAAACCAGCAAGCTCTGAGCTCCAGGCACACGGCAGCTGCGAAAGGCATCCCAAGGGGAGCGCAAAAGTGCCACAACATGGCTGTCTGCACAGCTTTTCCCTTGGGATAATTCCTAAACCCAGGCTGATTTAAATGACCAGTGTTACGGTTAGGGTTAGGGTTACGCCTAGGTGTAGAGCTTTTTAAACCAGCAAGCTCTGAGCTCCAGGCACACGGCAGCTGCGAAAGGCATCCCAAGGGGAGCACAAAAGTGCCAGAAAATGGCTGCCTCCACACGTTTTCATTGGCACCATTGCTAAGCCTAGGCTGGATTACCTGCCTCCAGTCTCAGCTAGGGACATGGTTTTTTAAACCAGGAAGCCCTGAGCTCCAGGCACACGGCAGCTGTTTAAGGCATCCCAAGGGGAGTACAAAAGTGCAACAACATGGCAGCTTTCACAGCTTTTTCCTTGGCACCATCCCTATACCTAGGCTGATTTAACTGCCTAGGGTTAGGGTTAGGGCTCAGCCAAGGGCAAGGATTTTTTTAAGCAGGAAGCCCTGAGTTCCAGGCTTACTGCATCTGCCAAAGGCATCCCAAAGGGAGCGCAGAAGTGCCACAACATGGCTGCTTTCACAGCTTTTTCCTTAGGAAGAACCCTAATACCCGGCTGATTTACCTTCCTAGGGTTACTGTTAGGCCTAGGCCTAGGACTTTTAAAACCAGGAAGCCCTGTGCTCCAGGCACACTGCAGCTGTTAAAGGCATCCCAAGGGGAGCGCAAAAGTGACACAACTTGGCTGCCTCCACTGCTATTTCCATGAGACCATCCCGAATCATAGGTTGATTTTCCTTCCTAGGCTTAAGGTTTGAGTTAGGCCTAGGGTTAGTGTTCTTTTAACCAGAAAGCCCTGAGTTCCAAGAACACAGCAGCTGCGAAGGACTACCCAAGAAGAGCGCAGAAGTGCCTCAACATGCCTGCCTCCACAGCTTTTTCTTTGAGGACCTCCCGAAACGAAGGCTGATTTAGAAGCCTCCAGTTTGGGCTAAAGTTGTGGTTTTTTACACCAGGAAGCCCTGTGCTCTAAGCACACTGCAGCTGTGAAAGGCATCCCAAGGGGAGCACAAAAGTGCCACAACATGGCTGTCTCCACAGCTTTTCCCTTGGGATAATTCCTAAACCCAGGCTGATTTCAATGACCAGTGTTACGGTTAGGGTTAGGGTTACGCCAAGGTGTAGAGCTTTTTAAACCAGCAAGCTCTGAGCTCCAGGCACACGGCAGCTGCGAAAGGCATCCCAAGGGGAGCGCAAAAGTGCCACAACATGGCTGTCTGCACAGCTTTTCCCTTGGGATAATTCCTAAACCCAGGCTGATTTAAATGACCAGTGTTACGGTTAGGGTTAGGGTTACGCCAAGGTGTAGAGCTTTTTAAACCAGCAAGCTCTGAGCTCCAGGCACACGGCAGCTGCGAAAGGCATCCCAAGGGGAGCACAAAAGTGCCAGAAAATGGCTGCCTCCACACGTTTTCATTGGCACCATTGCTAAGCCTAGGCTGGATTACCTGCCTCCAGTCTCAGCTAGGGACATGGTTTTTTAAACCAGGAAGCCCTGAGCTCCAGGCACACGGCAGCTGTGAAAGGCATCCCAAGGGGAGTACAAAAGTGCAACAACATGGCAGCTTTCACAGCTTTTTCCTTGGCACCATCCCTATACCTAGGCTGATTTATCTGCCTAGGGTTAGGGTTAGGGCTCAGCCAAGGGCAAGGATTTTTTTAACCAGGAAGCCCTGAGTTCCAGGCTTACTGCATCTGCCAAAGGCATCCCAAAGGGAGCGCAGAAGTGCCACAACATGGCTGCTTTCACAGCTTTTTCCTTAGGAAGAACCCTAATACCCGGCTGATTTACCTTCCTAGGGTTACTGTTAGGCCTAGGCCTAGGACTTTTAAAACCAGGAAGCCCTGTGCTCCAGGCACACTGCAGCTGTTAAAGGCATCCCAAGGGGAGCGCAAAAGTGACACAACTTGGCTGCCTCCACTGCTATTTCCATGAGACCATCCCGAATCATAGGTTGATTTTCCTTCCTAGGCTTAAGGTTTGAGTTAGGCCTAGGGTTAGTGTTCTTTTAACCAGAAAGCCCTGAGTTCCAAGAACACAGCAGCTGCGAAGGACTACCCAAGAAGAGCGCAGAAGTGCCTCAACATGCCTGCCTCCACAGCTTTTTCTTTGAGGACCTCCCGAAACGAAGGCTGATTTAGAAGCCTCCAGTTTGGGCTAAAGTTGTGGTTTTTTACACCAGGAAGCCCTGTACTCTAAGCACACTGCAGCTGTGAAAGGCATCCCAAGGGGAGCGCAAAAGTGCCACAACATGGCTGTCTCCACAGCTTTTCCCTTGGGATAATTCCTAAACCCAGGCTGATTTCAATGACCAGTGTTACGGTTAGGGTTAGGGTTACGCCTAGGTGTAGAGCTTTTTAAACCAGCAAGCTCTGAGCTCCAGGCACACGGCAGCTGCGAAAGGCATCCCAAGGGGAGCGCAAAAGTGCCACAACATGGCTGTCTGCACAGCTTTTCCCTTGGGATAATTCCTAAACCCAGGCTGATTTAAATGACCAGTGTTACGGTTAGGGTTAGGGTTACGCCTAGGTGTAGAGCTTTTTAAACCAGCAAGCTCTGAGCTCCAGGCACACGGCAGCTGCGAAAGGCATCCCAAGGGGAGCACAAAAGTGCCAGAAAATGGCTGCCTCCACACGTTTTCCTTGGCACCATTGCTAAGCCTAGGCTGGATTACCTGCCTCCAGTCTCAGCTAGGGACATGGTTTTTTAAACCAGGAAGCCCTGAGCTCCAGGCACACGGCAGCTGTTTAAGGCATCCCAAGGGGAGTACAAAAGTGCAACAACATGGCAGCTTTCACAGCTTTTTCCTTGGCACCATCCCTATACCTAGGCTGATTTATCTGCCTAGGGTTAGGGTTAGGGCTCAGCCAAGGGCAAGGATTTTTTTAAGCAGGAAGCCCTGAGTTCCAGGCTTACTGCATCTGCCAAAGGCATCCCAAAGGGAGTGCAGAAGTGCCACAACATGGCTGCTTTCACAGCTTTTTCCTTAGGAAGAACCCTAATACCCGGCTGATTTACCTTCCTAGGGTTACTGTTAGGCTTAGGCCTAGGACTTTTAAAACCAGGAAGCCCTGTGCTCCAGGCACACTGCAGCTGTTAAAGGCATCCCAAGGGGAGCGCAAAAGTGACACAACTTGGCTGCCTCCACTGCTATTTCCATGAGACCATCTTGAATCATAGGCTGATTTTCATTCCTAGGCTTAAGTTTGAGTTAGGCCTAGGGTTAGTGTTCTTTTAACCAGAAAGCCCTGAGTTCCAAGAACAGAGCAGCTGCGAAGGACTACCCAAGAAGAGCGCAGAAGTGCCTCAACATGCCTGCCTCCACAGCTTTTTCTTTGAGGACCTCCCGAAACGAAGGCTGATTTAGAAGCCTCCAGTTTGGGCTAAAGTTGTGGTTTTTTACACCAGGAAGCCCTGTGCTCCAAGCACACTGCAGCTGTGAAAGGCATCCCAAGGGGAGCGCAAAAGTGCCACAACATGGCTGTCTCCACAGCTTTTCCCTTGGGATAATTCCTAAACCCAGGCTGATTTAAATGACCAGTGTTACGGTTAGGGTTAGGGTTACGCCTAGGTGTAGAGCTTTTTAAACCAGCAAGCTCTGAGCTCCAGGCACACGGCAGCTGCGAAAGGCATCCCAAGGGGAGCACAAAAGTGCCAGAAAATGGCTGCCTCCACACGTTTTTATTGGCACCATTGCTAAGCCTAGGCTGAATTACCTGCCTCCATTCTCAGCTAGGGACATGGTTTTTTAAACCAGGAAGCCCTGAGCTCCAGGCACACGGCAGCTGTGAAAGGCATCCCAAGGGGAGTACAAAAGTGCAACAACATGGCAGCTTTCACAGCTTTTTCCTTGGCACCATCCCTATACCTAGGCTGATTTATCTGCCTAGGGTTAGGCTTAGGGCTCAGCCAAGGGCAAGGAATTTTTAACCAGGAAGCCCTGAGTTCCAGGCTTACTGCATCTGCCAAAGGCATCCCAAAGGGAGTGCAGAAGTGCCACAACATGGCTGCTTTCACAGCTTTTTCCTTAGGAAGAACCCTAATACCCGGCTGATTTACCTTCCTAGGGTTACTGTTAGGCTTAGGCCTAGGACTTTTAAAACCAGGAAGCCCTGTGCTCCAGGCACACTGCAGCTGTTAAAGGCATCCCAAGGGGAGCGCAAAAGTGACACAACTTGGCTGCCTCCACTGCTATTTCCATGAGACCATCCCGAATCATAGGCTGATTTTCCTTCCTAGGCTTAAGGTTTGAGTTAGGCCTAGGGTTAGTGTTCTTTTAACCAGAAAGCCCTGAGTTCCAAGAACAGAGCAGCTGCGAAGGACTACCCAAGAAGAGCGCAGAAGTGCCTCAACATGCCTGCCTCCACAGCTTTTTCCTTGGGGACGTCCCGAAACGAAGGCTGATTTAGAAGCCTCCAGTTTGGGCTAAAGTTGTGGGTTTTTACACCAGGAAGCCCTGTGCTCCAAGCACACTGCAGCTGCGAAAGGCATCCCAAGGGGAGCGCAAAAGTGCCACAACATGGCTGTCTCCACAGCTTTTCCCTTGGGATAATTCCTAAACCCAGGCTGATTTAAATGACCAGTGTTACGGTTAGGGTTAGGGTTACGCCTAGGTGTAGAGCTTTTTAAACCAGCAAGCTCTGAGCTCCAGGCACACGGCAGCTGCGAAAGGCATCCCAAGGGGAGCACAAAAGTGCCAGAAAATGGCTGCCTCCACACGTTTTCGTTGGCACCATTGCTAAGCCTAGGCTGAATTACCTGCCTCCAGTCTCAGCTAGGGACATGGTTTTTTAAACCAGGAAGCCCTGAGCTCCAGGCACACGGCAGCTGTGAAAGGCATCCCAAGGGGAGTACAAAAGTGCAACAACATGGCAGCTTTCACAGCTTTTTCCTTGGCACCATCCCTATACCTAGGCTGATTTATCTGCCTAGGGTTAGGCTTAGGGCTCAGCCAAGGGCAAGGATTTTTTTAACCAGGAAGCCCTGAGTTCCAGGCTTACTGCATCTGCCAAAGGCATCCCAAAGGGAGCGCAGAAGTGCCACAACATGGCTGCTTTCACAGCTTTTTCCTTAGGAAGAACCCTAATACCCGGCTGATTTACCTTCCTAGGGTTACTGTTAGGCCTAGGCCTAGGACTTTTAAAACCAGGAAGCCCTGTGCTCCAGGCACACTGCAGCTGTTAAAGGCATCCCAAGGGGAGCGCAAAAGTGACACAATTTGGCTGCCTCCACTGCTATTTCCATGAGACCATCCCGAATCATAGGCTGATTTTCCTTCCTAGGCTTAAGGTTTGAGTTAGGCCTAGGGTTAGTGTTCTTTTAACCAGAAAGCCCTGAGTTCCAAGAACACAGCAGCTGCGAAGGACAACCCAAGAACAGCGCAGAAGTGCCTCAACATGCCTGCCTCCACAGCTTTTTTCTTGGGGATGTCCCGAAACGAAGGCTGATTTAGAAGCCTCCAGTTTGGGCTAAAGTTGTGGTTTTTTACACCAGGAAGCCCTGTGCTCCAAGCTCACTGCAGCTGTGAAAGGCATCCCAAGGGGAGCGCAAAAGTGCCACAACATGGCTGTCTCCACAGCTTTTCCCTTGGGATAATTCCTAAACCCAGGCTGATTTAAATGACCAGTGTTACGGTTAGGGTTAGGGTTATGCCTAGGTGTAGAGCTTTTTAAACCAGCAAGCTCTGAGCTCCAGGCACACGGCAGCTGCGAAAGGCATCCCAAGGGGAGCACAAAAGTGCCAGAAAATGGCTGCCTCCACACGTTTTCATTGGCACCATTGCTAAGCCTAGGCTGAATTACCTGCCTCCATTCTCAGCTAGGGACATGGTTTTTTAAACCAGGAAGCCCTGAGCTCCAGGCACACGGCAGCTGTGAAAGGCATCCCAAGGGGAGTACAAAAGTACAACAACATGGCAGCTTTCACAGCTTTTTCCTTGGCACCATCCCTATACCTAGGCTGATTTATCTGCCTAGGGTTAGGGTTAGGGCTCAGCCAAGGGCAAGGATTTTTTTAACCAGGAAGCCCTGAGTTCCAGGCTTACTGCATCTGCCAAAGGCATCCCAAAGGGAGCGCAGAAGTGCCACAACATGGCTGCTTTCACAGCTTTTTCCTTAGGAAGAACCCTAATACCCGGCTGATTTACCTTCCTAGGGTTACTGTTAGGCTTAGGCCTAGGACTTTTAAAACCAGGAAGCCCTGTGCTCCAGGCACACTGCAGCTGTTAAAGGCATCCCAAGGGGAGCGCAAAAGTGACACAACTTGGCTGCCTCCACTGCTATTTCCATGAGACCATCCCGAATCATAGGCTGATTTTCCTTCCTAGGCTTAATGTTTGAGTTAGGCCTAGGGTTAGTGTTCTTTTAACCAGAAAGCCCTGAGTTCCAAGAACACAGCAGCTGCGAAGGACTACCCAAGAAGAGCGCAGAAGTGCCTCAACATGCCTGCCTCCACAGCTTTTTCCTTGGGGACGTCCCGAAACGAAGGCTGATTTAGAAGCCTCCAGTTTGGGCTAAAGTTGTGGTTTTTTACACCAGGAAGCCCTGTGCTCCAAGCTCACTGCAGCTGTGAAAGGCATCCCAAGGGGAGCGCAAAAGTGCCACAACATGGCTGTCTCCACAGCTTTTCCCTTGGGATAATTCCTAAACCCAGGCTGATTTAAATGACCAGTGTTACGGTTAGGGTTAGGGTTACGCCTAGGTGTAGAGCTTTTTAAACCAGCAAGCTCTGAGCTCCAGGCACACGGCAGCTGCGAAAGGCATCCCAAGGGGAGTACAAAAGTGCAACAACATGGCAGCTTTCACAGCTTTTTCCTTAGGAAGAACCCTAATACCCGGCTGATTTACGTTCCTAGGGTTACTGTTAGGCTTAGGCCTAGGACTTTTAAAACCAGGAAGCCCTGTGCTCCAGGCACACTGCAGCTGTGAAAGGCATCCCAAGGGGAGCACAGAAGTGCCACAACATGGCTGCTTTCACAGCTTTTTCCTTAGGAAGAACCCTAATACCCGGCTGATTTACCTTCCTAGGGTCACTGTTAGGCCTAGGACTAGGACGTTTGAAACCAGGAAGCCCTGTGCTCCAAGCACACTGCAGCTGTGAAAGGCATCCCAAGGGGAGCGCAAAAGTGCCACAACATGGCTGTCTCCACAGCTTTTCCCTTGGGATAATTCCTAAACCCAGGCTGATTTAAATGGCCAGTGTTACGGTTAGGGTTAGGGTTACGCCTAGGTGTAGAGCTTTTTAATCCAGCAAGCTCTGAGCTCCAGGCACACGGCAGCTGCGAAACGCATCCCAAGGGGAGCACAAAAGTGCCAGAAAATGGCTGCCTCCACACGTTTTCATTGGCACCATTGCTAAGCCTAGGCTGAATTATCTGCCTCCAGTCTCAGCTAGGGACATGGTTTTTTAAACCAGGAAGCCCTGAGCTCCAGGCACACGGCAGCTGTGAAAGGCATCCCAAGGGGAGTACAAAAGTGCAACAACATGGCAGCTTTCACAGCTTTTTCCTTGGCACCATCCCTATACCTAGGCTGATTTATCTGCCTAGGGTTAGGGTTAGGGCTCAGCCTAGGGATAGGATTTTTTTAACCAGGAAGCCCTGAGTTCCAGGCTTACTGCATCTGCCAAAGGCATCCCAAAGGGAGCGCAGAAGTGCCACAACATGGCTGCTTTCACAGCTTTTTCCTTAGGAAGAACCCTAATACCCGGCTGATTTACCTTCCTAGGGTTACTGTTAGGCCTAGGCCTAGGACTTTTAAAACCAGGAAGCCCTGTGCTCCAGGCACACTGCAGCTGTTAAAGGCATCCCAAGGGGAGCGCAAAAGTGACACAACTTGGCTGCCTCCACTGCTATTTCCATGAGACCATCCCGAATCATAGGCTGATTTTCCTTCCTAGGCTTAAGGTTTGAGTTAGGCCTAGGGTTAGTGTTCTTTTAACCAGAAAGCCCTGAGTTCCAAGAACACAGCAGCTGCGAAGGACTACCCAAGAAGAGCGCAGAAGTGCCTCAACATGCCTGCCTCCACAGCTTTTTCTTTGAGGACCTCCCGAAACGAAGGCTGATTTAGAAGCCTCCAGTTTGGGCTAAAGTTGTGGTTTTTTACACCAGGAAGCCCTGTACTCTAAGCACACTGCAGCTGTGAAAGGCATCCCAAGGGGAGCGCAAAAGTGCCACAACATGGCTGTCTCCACAGCTTTTCCCTTGGGATAATTCCTAAACCCAGGCTGATTTCAATGACCAGTGTTACGGTTAGGGTTAGGGTTACGCCTAGGTGTAGAGCTTTTTAAACCAGCAAGCTCTGAGCTCCAGGCACACGGCAGCTGCGAAAGGCATCCCAAGGGGAGCGCAAAAGTGCCACAACATGGCTGTCTGCACAGCTTTTCCCTTGGGATAATTCCTAAACCCAGGCTGATTTAAATGACCAGTGTTACGGTTAGGGTTAGGGTTACGCCTAGGTGTAGAGCTTTTTAAACCAGCAAGCTCTGAGCTCCAGGCACACGGCAGCTGCGAAACGCATCCCAAGGGGAGCACAAAAGTGCCAGAAAATGGCTGCCTCCACACGTTTTCATTGGCACCATTGCTAAGCCTAGGCTGGATTACCTGCCTCCAGTCTCAGCTAGGGACATGGTTTTTTAAACCAGGAAGCCCTGAGCTCCAGGCACACGGCAGCTGTTTAAGGCATCCCAAGGGGAGTGCAAAAGTGCAACAACATGGCAGCTTTCACAGCTTTTTCCTTGGCACCATCCCTATACCTAGGCTGATTTATCTGCCTAGGGTTAGGGTTAGGGCTCAGCCAAGGGCAAGGATTTTTTTAAGCAGGAAGCCCTGAGTTCCAGGCTTACTGCATCTGCCAAAGGCATCCCAAAGGGAGCGCAGAAGTGCCACAACATGGCTGCTTTCACAGCTTTTTCCTTAGGAAGAACCCTAATACCCGGCTGATTTACCTTCCTAGGGTTACTGTTAGGCCTAGGCCTAGGACTTTTAAAACCAGGAAGCCCTGTGCTCCAGGCACACTGCAGCTGTTAAAGGCATCCCAAGGGGAGCGCAAAAGTGACACAACTTGGCTGCCTCCACTGCTATTTCCATGAGACCATCCCGAATCATAGGTTGATTTTCCTTCCTAGGCTTAAGGTTTGAGTTAGGCCTAGGGTTAGTGTTCTTTTAACCAGAAAGCCCTGAGTTCCAAGAACACAGCAGCTGCGAAGGACTACCCAAGAAGAGCGCAGAAGTGCCTCAACATGCCTGCCTCCACAGCTTTTTCTTTGAGGACCTCCCGAAACGAAGGCTGATTTAGAAGCCTCCAGTTTGGGCTAAAGTTGTGGTTTTTTACACCAGGAAGCCCTGTGCTCTAAGCACACTGCAGCTGTGAAAGGCATCCCAAGGGGAGCACAAAAGTGCCACAACATGGCTGTCTCCACAGCTTTTCCCTTGGGATAATTCCTAAACCCAGGCTGATTTCAATGACCAGTGTTACGGTTAGGGTTAGGGTTACGCCAAGGTGTAGAGCTTTTTAAACCAGCAAGCTCTGAGCTCCAGGCACACGGCAGCTGCGAAAGGCATCCCAAGGGGAGCGCAAAAGTGCCACAACATGGCTGTCTGCACAGCTTTTCCCTTTGGATAATTCCTAAACCCAGGCTGATTTAAATGACCAGTGTTACGGTTAGGGTTAGGGTTACGCCTAGGTGTAGAGCTTTTTAAACCAGCAAGCTCTGAGCTCCAGGCACACGGCAGCTGCGAAACGCATCCCAAGGGGAGCACAAAAGTGCCAGAAAATGGCTGCCTCCACACGTTTTCATTGGCACCATTGCTAAGCCTAGGCTGGATTACCTGCCTCCAGTCTCAGCTAGGGACATGGTTTTTTAAACCAGGAAGCCCTGAGCTCCAGGCACACGGCAGCTGTTTAAGGCATCCCAAGGGGAGTACAAAAGTGCAACAACATGGCAGCTTTCACAGCTTTTTCCTTGGCACCATCCCTATACCTAGGCTGATTTATCTGCCTAGGGTTAGGGTTAGGGCTCAGCCAAGGGCAAGGATTTTTTTAAGCAGGAAGCCCTGAGTTCCAGGCTTACTGCATCTGCCAAAGGCATCCCAAAGGGAGCGCAGAAGTGCCACAACATGGCTGCTTTCACAGCTTTTTCCTTAGGAAGAACCCTAATACCCGGCTGATTTACCTTCCTAGGGTTACTGTTAGGCCTAGGCCTAGGACTTTTAAAACCAGGAAGCCCTGTGCTCCAGGCACACTGCAGCTGTTAAAGGCATCCCAAGGGGAGCGCAAAAGTGACACAACTTGGCTGCCTCCACTGCTATTTCCATGAGACCATCCCGAATCATAGGTTGATTTTCCTTCCTAGGCTTAAGGTTTGAGTTAGGCCTAGGGTTAGTGTTCTTTTAACCAGAAAGCCCTGAGTTCCAAGAACACAGCAGCTGCGAAGGACTACCCAAGAAGAGCGCAGAAGTGCCTCAACATGCCTGCCTCCACAGCTTTTTCTTTGAGGACCTCCCGAAACGAAGGCTGATTTAGAAGCCTCCAGTTTGGGCTAAAGTTGTGGTTTTTTACACCAGGAAGCCCTGTACTCTAAGCACACTGCAGCTGTGAAAGGCATCCCAAGGGGAGCGCAAAAGTGCCACAACATGGCTGTCTCCACAGCTTTTCCCTTGGGATAATTCCTAAACCCAGGCTGATTTAAATGACCAGTGTTACGGTTAGGGTTAGGGTTACGCCTAGGTGTAGAGCTTTTTAAACCAGCAAGCTCTGAGCTCCAGGCACACGGCAGCTGCGAAAGGCATCCCAAGGGGAGCGCAAAAGTGCCACAACATGGCTGTCTGCACAGCTTTTCCCTTGGGATAATTCCTAAACCCAGGCTGATTTAAATGACCAGTGTTACGGTTAGGGTTAGGGTTACGCCTAGGTGTAGAGCTTTTTAAACCAGCAAGCTCTGAGCTCCAGGCACACGGCAGCTGCGAAAGGCATCCCAAGGGGAGCACAAAAGTGCCAGAAAATGGCTGCCTCCACACGTTTTCATTGGCACCATTGCTAAGCCTAGGCTGGATTACCTGCCTCCAGTCTCAGCTAGGGACATGGTTTTTTAAACCAGGAAGCCCTGAGCTCCAGGCACACGGCAGCTGTTTAAGGCATCCCAAGGGGAGTACAAAAGTGCAACAACATGGCAGCTTTCACAGCTTTTTCCTTGGCACCATCCCTATACCTAGGCTGATTTATCTGCCTAGGGTTAGGGTTAGGGCTCAGCCAAGGGCAAGGATTTTTTTAAGCAGGAAGCCCTGAGTTCCAGGCTTACTGCATCTGCCAAAGGCATCCCAAAGGGAGTGCAGAAGTGCCACAACATGGCTGCTTTCACAGCTTTTTCCTTAGGAAGAACCCTAATACCCGGCTGATTTACCTTCCTAGGGTTACTGTTAGGCTTAGGCCTAGGACTTTTAAAACCAGGAAGCCCTGTGCTCCAGGCACACTGCAGCTGTTAAAGGCATCCCAAGGGGAGCGCAAAAGTGACACAACTTGGCTGCCTCCACTGCTATTTCCATGAGACCATCTTGAATCATAGGCTGATTTTCCTTCCTAGGCTTAAGTTTGAGTTAGGCCTAGGGTTAGTGTTCTTTTAACCAGAAAGCCCTGAGTTCCAAGAACAGAGCAGCTGCGAAGGACTACCCAAGAAGAGCGCAGAAGTGCCTCAACATGCCTGCCTCCACAGCTTTTTCTTTGAGGACGTCCTGAAACGAAGGCTGATTTAGAAGCCTCCAGTTTGGGCTAAAGTTGTGGTTTTTTACACCAGGAAGCCCTGTGCTCCAAGCACACTGCAGCTGTGAAAGGCATCCCAAGGGGAGCGCAAAAGTGCCACAACATGGCTGTCTCCACAGCTTTTCCCTTGGGATAATTCCTAAACCCAGGCTGATTTAAATGACCAGTGTTACGGTTAGGGTTAGGGTTACGCCTAGGTGTAGAGCTTTTTAATCCAGCAAGCTCTGAGCTCCAGGCACACGGCAGCTGCGAAAGGCATCCCAAGGGGAGCACAAAAGTGCCAGAAAATGGCTGCCTCCACACGTTTTTATTGGCACCATTGCTAAGCCTAGGCTGAATTACCTGCCTCCATTCTCAGCTAGGGACATGGTTTTTTAAACCAGGAAGCCCTGAGCTCCAGGCACACGGCAGCTGTGAAAGGCATCCCAAGGGGAGTACAAAAGTGCAACAACATGGCAGCTTTCACAGCTTTTTCCTTGGCACCATCCCTATACCTAGGCTGATTTATCTGCCTAGGGTTAGGCTTAGGCCTCAGCCAAGGGCAAGGAATTTTTAACCAGGAAGCCCTGAGTTCCAGGCTTACTGCATCTGCCAAAGGCATCCCAAAGGGAGTGCAGAAGTGCCACAACATGGCTGCTTTCACAGCTTTTTCCTTAGGAAGAACCCTAATACCCGGCTGATTTACCTTCCTAGGGTTACTGTTAGGCTTAGGCCTAGGACTTTTAAAACCAGGAAGCCCTGTGCTCCAGGCACACTGCAGCTGTTAAAGGCATCCCAAGGGGAGCGCAAAAGTGACACAACTTGGCTGCCTCCACTGCTATTTCCATGAGACCATCCCGAATCATAGGCTGATTTTCCTTCCTAGGCTTAAGGTTTGAGTTAGGCCTAGGGTTAGTGTTCTTTTAACCAGAAAGCCCTGAGTTCCAAGAACACAGCAGCTGCGAAGGACTACCCAAGAAGAGCGCAGAAGTGCCTCAACATGCCTGCCTCCACAGCTTTTTCCTTGGGGACGTCCCGAAACGAAGGCTGATTTAGAAGCCTCCAGTTTGGGCTAAAGTTGTGGTTTTTTACACCAGGAAGCCCTGTGCTCCAAGCACACTGCAGCTGCGAAAGGCATCCCAAGGGGAGCGCAAAAGTGCCACAACATGGCTGTCTCCACAGCTTTTCCCTTGGGATAATTCCTAAACCCAGGCTGATTTAAATGACCAGTGTTACGGTTAGGGTTAGGGTTACGCCTAGGTGTAGAGCTTTTTAAACCAGCAAGCTCTGAGCTCCAGGCACACGGCAGCTGCGAAAGGCATCCCAAGGGGAGCACAAAAGTGCCAGAAAATGGCTGCCTCCACACGTTTTCGTTGGCACCATTGCTAAGCCTAGGCTGAATTACCTGCCTCCAGTCTCAGCTAGGGACATGGTTTTTTAAACCAGGAAGCCCTGAGCTCCAGGCACACGGCAGCTGTTTAAGGCATCCCAAGGGGAGTACAAAAGTGCAACAACATGGCAGCTTTCACAGCTTTTTCCTTGGCACCATCCCTATACCTAGGCTGATTTATCTGCCTAGGGTTAGGGTTAGGGCTCAGCCAAGGGCAAGGATTTTTTTAAGCAGGAAGCCCTGAGTTCCAGGCTTACTGCATCTGCCAAAGGCATCCCAAACGGAGTGCAGAAGTGCCACAACATGGCTGCTTTCACAGCTTTTTCCTTAGGAAGAACCCTAATACCCGGCTGATTTACCTTCCTAGGGTTACTGTTAGGCCTAGGCCTAGGACTTTTAAAACCAGGAAGCCCTGTGCTCCAGGCACACTGCAGCTGTGAAAGGCATCCCAAGGGGAGCGCAAAAGTGACACAACTTGGCTGCCTCCACTGCTATTTCCATGAGGCCATCCCGAATCATAGGCTGATTTTCCTTCCTAGGCTTAAGGTTTGAGTTAGGCCTAGGGTTAGTGTTCTTTTAACCAGAAAGCCCTGAGTTCCAAGAACACAGCAGCTGCGAAGGACTACCCAAGAAGAGCGCAGAAGTGCCTCAACATGCCTGCCTCCACAGCTTTTTCTTTGAGGACCTCCCGAAACGAAGGCTGATTTAGAAGCCTCCAGTTTGGGCTAAAGTTGTGGTTTTTTACACCAGGAAGCCCTGTGCTCTAAGCACACTGCAGCTGTGAAAGGCATCCCAAGGGGAGCACAAAAGCGCCACAACATGGCTGTCTCCACAGCTTTTCCCTTGGGATAATTCCTAAACCCAGGCTGATTTAAATGACCAGTGTTACGGTTAGGGTTAGGGTTACGCCTAGGTGTAGAGCTTTTTAAACCAGCAAGCTCTGAGCTCCAGGCACACGGCAGCTGCGAAAGGCATCCCAAGGGGAGCACAAAAGTGCCAGAAAATGGCTGCCTCCACACGTTTTCATTGGCACCATTGCTAAGCCTAGGCTGAATCACCTGCCTCCAGTCTCAGCTAGGGACATGGTTTTTTAAACCAGGAAGCCCTGAGCTCCAGGCACACGGCAGCTGTGAAAGGCATCCCAAGGGGAGTACAAAAGTGCAACAACATGGCAGCTTTCACAGCTTTTTCCTTGGCACCATCCCTATACCTAGGCTGATTTATCTGCCTAGGGTTAGGGTTAGGGCTCAGCCAAGGGCAAGGATTTTTTTAAGCAGGAAGCCCTGAGTTCCAGGCTTACTGCATCTGCCAAAGGCATCCCAAAGGGAGCGCAGAAGTGCCACAACATGGCTGCTTTCACAGCTTTTTCCTTAGGAAGAACCCTAATACCCGGCTGATTTACCTTCCTAGGGTTACTGTTAGGCCTAGGCCTAGGACTTTTAAAACCAGGAAGCCCTGTGCTCCAGGCACACTGCAGCTGTTAAAGGCATCCCAAGGGGAGCGCAAAAGTGACACAACTTGGCTGCCTCCACTGCTATTTCCATGAGACCATCCCGAATCATAGGTTGATTTTCCTTCCTAGGCTTAAGGTTTGAGTTAGGCCTAGGGTTAGTGTTCTTTTAACCAGAAAGCCCTGAGTTCCAAGAACACAGCAGCTGCGAAGGACTACCCAAGAAGAGCGCAGAAGTGCCTCAACATGCCTGCCTCCACAGCTTTTTCTTTGAGGACCTCCCGAAACGAAGGCTGATTTAGAAGCCTCCAGTTTGGGCTAAAGTTGTGGTTTTTTACACCAGGAAGCCCTGTACTCTAAGCAAACTGCAGCTGTGAAAGGCATCCCAAGGGGAGCGCAAAAGTGCCACAACATGGCTGTCTCCACAGCTTTTCCCTTGGGATATATCCTAAACCCAGGCTGATTTCAATGACCAGTGTTACGGTTAGGGTTAGGGTTACGCCTAGGTGTAGAGCTTTTTAAACCAGCAAGCTCTGAGCTCCAGGCACACGGCAGCTGCGAAAGGCATCCCAAGGGGAGCGCAAAAGTGCCACAACATGGCTGTCTCCACAGCTTTTCCCTTGGGATAATTCCTAAACCCAGGCTGATTTAAATGACCAGTGTTACGGTTAGGGTTAGGGTTACGCCTAGGTGTAGAGCTTTTTAAACCAGCAAGCTCTGAGCTCCAGGCACACGGCAGCTGCGAAAGGCATCCCAAGGGGAGCACAAAAGTGCCAGAAAATGGCTGCCTCCACACGTTTTCATTGGCACCATTGCTAAGCCTAGGCTGGATTACCTGCCTCCAGTCTCAGCTAGGGACATGGTTTTTTAAACCAGGAAGCCCTGAGCTCCAGGCACACGGCAGCTGTTTAAGGCATCCCAAGGGGAGTACAAAAGTGCAACAACATGGCAGCTTTCACAGCTTTTTCCTTGGCACCATCCCTATACCTAGGCTGATTTATCTGCCTAGGGTTAGGGTTAGGGCTCAGCCAAGGGCAAGGATTTTTTTAAGCAGGAAGCCCTGAGTTCCAGGCTTACTGCATCTGCCAAAGGCATCCCAAAGGGAGTGCAGAAGTGCCACAACATGGCTGCTTTCACAGCTTTTTCCTTAGGAAGAACCCTAATACCCGGCTGATTTACCTTCCTAGGGTTACTGTTAGGCTTAGGCCTAGGACTTTTAAAACCAGGAAGCCCTGTGCTCCAGGCACACTGCAGCTGTTAAAGGCATCCCAAGGGGAGCGCAAAAGTGACACAACTTGGCTGCCTCCACTGCTATTTCCATGAGACCATCTTGAATCATAGGCTGATTTTCCTTCCTAGGCTTAAGTTTGAGTTAGGCCTAGGGTTAGTGTTCTTTTAACCAGAAAGCCCTGAGTTCCAAGAACAGAGCAGCTGCGAAGGACTACCCAAGAAGAGCGCAGAAGTGCCTCAACATGCCTGCCTCCACAGCTTTTTCTTTGAGGACCTCCCGAAACGAAGGCTGATTTAGAAGCCTCCAGTTTGGGCTAAAGTTGTGGTTTTTTACACCAGGAAGCCCTGTGCTCCAAGCACACTGCAGCTGTGAAAGGCATCCCAAGGGGAGCGCAAAAGTGCCACAACATGGCTGTCCCCACAGCTTTTCCCTTGGGATAATTCCTAAACCCAGGCTGATTTAAATGGCCAGTGTTACGGTTAGGGTTAGGGTTACGCCTAGGTGTAGAGCTTTTTAATCCAGCAAGCTCTGAGCTCCAGGCACACGGCAGCTGCGAAACGCATCCCAAGGGGAGCACAAAAGTGCCAGAAAATGGCTGCCTCCACACGTTTTCATTGGTACCATTGCTAAGCCTAGGCTGAATTACCTGCCTCCATTCTCAGCTAGGGACATGGTTTTTTAAACCAGGAAGCCCTGAGCTCCAGGCACACGGCAGCTGTGAAAGGCATCCCAAGGGGAGTACAAAAGTGCAACAACATGGCAGCTTTCACAGCTTTTTCCTTGGCACCATCCCTATACCTAGGCTGATTTATCTGCCTAGGGTTAGGGTTAGGGCTCAGCCTAGGGCTAGGATTTTTTTAACCAGGAAGCCCTGAGTTCCAGGCTTACTGCATCTGCCAAAGGCATCCCAAAGGGAGCGGTGAAGGTCCACAACATGGCTGCTTTCACAGCTTTTTCCTTAGGAAGAACCCTAATACCCGGCTGATTTACCTTCCTAGGGTTACTGTTAGGCCTAGGCCTAGGACTTTTAAAACCAGGAAGCCCTGTGCTCCAGGCACACTGCAGCTGTTAAAGGCATCCCAAGGGGAGCGCAAAAGTGACACAACTTGGCTGCCTCCACTGCTATTTCCATGAGACCATCCCGAATCATAGGCTGATTTTCCTTCCTAGGCTTAAGGTTTGAGTTAGGCCTAGGGTTAGTGTTCTTTTAACCAGAAAGCCCTGAGTTCCAAGAACACAGCAGCTGCGAAGGACTACCCAAGAAGAGCGCAGAAGTGCCTCAACATGCCTGCCTCCACAGCTTTTTCCTTGGGGACGTCCCGAAACGAAGGCTGATTTAGAAGCCTCCAGTTTGGGCTAAAGTTGTGGTTTTTTACACCAGGAAGCCCTGTGCTCCAAGCTCACTGCAGCTGTGAAAGGCATCCCAAGGGGAGCGCAAAAGTGCCAAAACATGGCTGTCTCCACAGCTTTTCCCTTAGGATAATTCCTAAACCCAGGCTGATTTCAAT
Source organism: Ammospiza nelsoni (assembly GCF_027579445.1). Taxonomy (NCBI): domain Eukaryota; kingdom Metazoa; phylum Chordata; class Aves; order Passeriformes; family Passerellidae; genus Ammospiza; species Ammospiza nelsoni. The sequence goes on along the minus strand of NW_026683189.1, from coordinate 1,557,754 downwards.
GACCAGTGTTACGGTTAGGGTTAGGGTTACGCCTAGGTGTAGAGCTTTTTAAACCAGCAAGCTCTGAGCTCCAGGCACACGGCAGCTGCGAAAGGCATCCCAAGGGGAGCGCAAAAGTGCCACAACATGGCTGTCTGCACAGCTTTTCCCTTGGGATAATTCCTAAACCCAGGCTGATTTAAATGACCAGTGTTACGGTTAGGGTTAGGGTTACGCCTAGGTGTAGAGCTTTTTAAACCAGCAAGCTCTGAGCTCCAGGCACACGGCAGCTGCGAAAGGCATCCCAAGGGGAGCACAAAAGTGCCAGAAAATGGCTGCCTCCACACGTTTTCATTGGCACCATTGCTAAGCCTAGGCTGAATTACCTGCCTCCAGTCTCAGGTAGGGACATGGTTTTTTAAACCAGGAAGCCCTGAGCTCCAGGCACACGGCAGCTGTTTAAAGCATCCCAAGGGGAGTACAAAAGTGCAACAACATGGCAGCTTTCACAGCTTTTTCCTTGGCACCATCCCTATACCTAGGCTGATTTATCTGCCTAGGGTTAGGGTTAGGGCTCAGCCTAGGGCTAGGATTTTTTTAACCAGGAAGCCCTGAGTTCCAGGCTTACTGCATCTGCCAAAGGCATCCCAAAGGGAGCGGTGAAGGTCCACAACATGGCTGCTTTCACAGCTTTTTCCTTAGGAAGAACCCTAATACCCGGCTGATTTACCTTCCTAGGGTTACTGTTAGGCCTAGGCCTAGGACTTTTAAAACCAGGAAGCCCTGTGCTCCAGGCACACTGCAGCTGTTAAAGGCATCCCAAGGGGAGCGCAAAAGTGACACAACTTGGCTGCCTCCACTGCTATTTCCATGAGACCATCCCGAATCATAGGCTGATTTTCCTTCCTAGGCTTAAGGTTTGAGTTAGGCCTAGGGTTAGTGTTCTTTTAACCAGAAAGCCCTGAGTTCCAAGAACACAGCAGCTGCGAAGGACTACCCAAGAAGAGCGCAGAAGTGCCTCAACATGCCTGCCTCCACAGCTTTTTCCTTGGGGACGTCCCGAAACGAAGGCTGATTTAGAAGCCTCCAGTTTGGGCTAAAGTTGTGGTTTTTTACACCAGGAAGCCCTGTGCTCCAAGCACACTGCAGCTGTGAAAGGCATCCCAAGGGGAGCGCAAAAGTGCCACAACATGGCTGTCTCCACAGCTTTTCCCTTGGGATAATTCCTAAACCCAGGCTGATTTAAATGACCAGTGTTACGGTTAGGGTTAGGGTTACGACTAGGTGTAGAGCTTTTTAAACCAGCAAGCTCTGAGCTCCAGGCACACGGCAGCTGCGAAAGGCATCCCAAGGGGAGCACAAAAGTGCCAGAAAATGGCTGCCTCCACACGTTTTCATTGGCACCATTGCTAAGCCTAGGCTGAATCACCTGCCTCCAGTCTCAGCTAGGGACATGGTTTTTTAAACCAGGAAGCCCTGAGCTCCAGGCACACGGCAGCTGTGAAAGGCATCCCAAGGGGAGTACAAAAGTGCAACAACATGGCAGCTTTCACAGCTTTTTCCTTGGCACCATCCCTATACCTAGGCTGATTTATCTGCCTAGGGTTAGGGTTAGGGCTCAGCCTAGGGCTAGGATTTTTTTAACCAGGAAGCCCTGAGTTCCAGGCTTACTGCATCTGCCAAAGGCATCCCAAAGGGAGCCCAGAAGTGCCACAACATGGCTGCTTTCACAGCTTTTTCCTTAGGAAGAACCCTAATACCCGGCTGATTTACCTTCCTAGGGTTACTGTTAGGCTTAGGTCTAGGACTTTTAAAACCAGGAAGCCCTGTGCTCCAGGCACACTGCAGCTGTGAAAGGCATGCCAAGGGGAGCGCAAAAGTGACACAACTTGGCTGCCTCCACTGCTATTTGCATGAGACCATCCCGAATCATAGGCTGATTTTCCTTCCTAGGCTTAAGGTTTGAGTTAGGCCTAGGGTTAGTGTTCTTTTAACCAGAAAGCCCTGAGTTCCAAGAACACAGCAGCTGCGAAGGACTACCCAAGACGAGCGCAGAAGTGCCTCAACATGCCTGCCTCCACAGCTTTTTCCTTGGGGACGTCCCGAAACGAAGGCTGATTTAGAAGCCTCCAGTTTGGGCTAAAGTTGTGGTTTTTTACACCAGGAAGCCCTGTGCTCCAAGCACACTGCAGCTGTGAAAGGCATCCCAAGGGGAGCGCAAAAGTGCCACAACATGGCTGTCTCCACAGCTTTTCCCTTGGGATAATTCCTAAACCCAGGCTGATTTAAATGACCAGTGTTACGGTTAGGGTTAGGGTTACGCCTAGGTGTAGAGCTTTTTAAACCAGCAAGCTCTGAGCTCCAGGCACACGGCAGCTGCGAAAGGCATCCCAAGGGGAGCACAAAAGTGCCAGAAAATGGCTGCCTCCACACGTTTTCATTGGCACCATTGCTAAGCCTAGGCTGAATTACCTGCCTCCAGTCTCAGCTAGGGACATGGTTTTTTAAACCAGGAAGCCCTGAGCTCCAGGCACTTGGCAGCTGTTTAAGGCATCCCAAGGGGAGTACAAAAGTGCAACAACATGGCAGCTTTCACAGCTTTTTCCTTAGCACCATCCCTGTACCTAGGCTGATTTATCTGCCTAGGGTTAGGGTTAAGGCTCAGCCAAGGGCAAGGATTTTTTTAACCAGGAAGCCCTGAGTTCCAGGCTTACTGCATCTGCCAATGGCATCCCAAAGGGAGCCCAGAAGTGCCACAACATGGCTGCTTTCACAGCTTTTTCCTTAGGAAGAACCCTAATACCCGGCTGATTTACCTTC